>NC_135232.1:794061274-794661274 GCF_051348905.1 Ranitomeya variabilis | reverse complement strand
TTCACTTTTGCCTTACTGCTAGTGGTCAAGAAGTGTGTGCAGCAGAAATGGTTTCCATCTGAACCAGCAGTCTGGACTTTCATTATGCCGCATATACAGTATGCTACTTCCTGAACTGGAAAACGACTACATTAAATAATCCAATGCAGCTAAATGGTGCAATTACATCAGTCACCATCTTGACATAACCTAATTTGAGTATTCTTGTGCCATCTTTATGCCAGCTTGCCCTGTGTTTGAAGGGGTTGTCCTTCTTTCAGAGTGCTCTCTGCATGCTGTCAGAATTCTCCGGTGAGATCAGGAAGTCACATGACCAAAAATAAGCAATTCGCATGCATGCGGTCACATGCAGACTAGACGTGCTCGGCCTCACTAAATACAAGTGAAGTGATCGAAGCTGAGCATGTGTAGTACAGTCCAGAAGTATGCAAATCACGTACTTGAAGTCACGTGATCCCACCCACCGCTTTCTATGACAATACTGAAGAATCCTGACAGTGTGCCATGCGCACGCTGAAATGATTAAGATGTCTGCAGTTACATAGCACCAAGACCGGACAACCCCTTTTACGGGTTTCCATTTTAAACCGGACTAATTTCTTTTGATGAGCTTTGTTTATCACAGAAGAGAAGCAGAATTCATATGTCAAAACTGCTTTTATAGGAAGGGGGCACAGATTATTTTTGGGACTGTATCTACCTTCCTATACTTGCAGAATGTTATCCATTATTTGACTATCTACTGTAAACACAATCGGCCCTAAATTCTCAGTTTTATGTATGTTTCTAAAGCGATTTCATATGATTGCTTATAAATATTTGTTACGGTATCTGTCTTTGTTAACAGAATGAGGACTGCTTCAAGGCTAACTTTTTTGCGAGACATCAAAATGTCCATTGGTTGTGAGAGCTGTTACTGAGGAAAATAACTATATCATGGAGACCATCTTATTCATAGAATTTTTTTTCGTTTTACAGATAAAAAGTTCTTTTGCTCTATTAGTGGATGCGGAGCAATACTACATAGCATGCAAGAGCTTATGAGCCACCTGAAAGTCCATTACAAGCCTAACCGCTACTTTAAGTAAGTGAATAGATTTAAGGTCTTCTATTTTTTTTTTCTTATGGTAGTTGCCTTAGGAAAACATTGTATAGGTGTTTTATTAAACTGTAATACAAGTCTTTGCATTGGCTAATATTTTTCGTAAGGGTTCTGCGATATTTCATGAATTGCCATTTCCTAACACTGCCCTACATTCAGACAAGGTGTATACTGGAAAGTGGCGCATTGGTATAACTTCATTCTAAGATCTTATTCTATCAAAATGAACTGCATTGTTCAAGATATGGAGGCTGAAATTTTTTTTATAACAGTTATATAGAGCTCCGTGACCTGCAAGCCATCTCTTTCCCAGTTACTGTATGTAAAGGTGAATTGCACATGTACATTTTCAAATTGTCATGTTCTGTTGTAATTCTATACATCTAGGACAATGCCTATCACATAATGTAAGAAATACGTTTTTTGTTTTTTCTTTCTTTCTTTGAGAAAAGTAATGACGCACTGATGGATGAAAAATTGATCATAAGAATTTTATTTTTTTTAAATGAGCTCTTGTGAGAACATGGCCGAATAGTGTATTATAACACAGGGTTCTAATTCATTTTGAGAAAGATGCTTACTGCTCTCTACAGCTACATGTCGTGGTGTACTTTACTTGATGGTACTGATTTGACGTTAGTAGTGGATATATACAGTGCCGGGAAAAAAAATTGTTACAAGTTCAACGAAACCACAAAGTTTTAATATTTCAATTGTTTTATTTTGGATATTTTGTTACAATTAGTATTTTGTCATGTCACCCTTAGGCTAGGTTCAGATTGCGTTAGGGCAATCCGTTTAGCGCTAAGCACTAGCGGATTGCGCTAACGCAATGTCTTTTAAGGGGTCGCGTTAAACGTCCCCGCTAGCGCAGATCCCCGATCTGCGAGAGCGGGGAACGGACCTCGGGCGCGCCGTGGACGCTGCAAGCAGCGTCCGAGGCGCGTTACAAAAGAACGGCACATCGCTAGCGCGTGCCGAAAATGACACGCGCTAGCAGTGTGCTTTAACATTGCTGGCAATGGGAGCGCTAACGGACGCGTTGCACGGCGTTAATTTCGCCGTGCAACGCTGTCCGTTAGCGCTCACACTAAAACGCAATGGGAACCTAGCCTTACACTTTATCACCATCTGCAGTTGTTTAGGAATGGATTCAGCAATTCTGGTGAAGTACGTGGAGTCTATGGTTATCCACAGTGTTCTGCACCTCTTTAGATCGTTGATGTTGCCGGATCTTGTCTCTTGAACCTTGTTTGTCATTAAATTCCAGGCATTTTCTATGGGGTTATGGTCAAGAGAATTACCTGGCCTCTCTAAAATGTTAATGTTGTGGTCATTGAGAAACGTTGTCACAGCCTTGGTTTTGTGGGCAGGGGATCAATCATTCATAAAGTAATCACACTGATGAATGACCCAAAAATTTAAGCAAATGTTTTTACAAAACATTAACCCCTTCACGACCTTTTGATTTTGCGTTTTTGTTATTCGCTCCCCTTCTTCCCAGAACCATAACTAGTTTAATTTTTCTGTCAATATCGCCATGTGAGGGCTTGCTTTTTTGCGGGAGGAGTTGTACTTTTGAATTACACCATTGGTTTTACCATATCGTACTGGAAAACGGCAAAAAAATCCCAGTGGGGTGAAATTGCAAAAAAAGTGTAATTCCACAAATTTTTTTGTTGTTGTTGTTTTTTACCATGTTCACTAAATGCTAAAACTGACCTGCCACTATGACTCTACAGGTCATTATGAGTTCTCAGATACCAAACATGTCTAGGTTGTTTTTATGTGGTGAAAAAAGCAAGCCAAAGTTTTGTATTTAAAAAAAAACACCATTTTCTGAGACACGTAGTATCTCCACTTTTCAAGATCTGGGGCTGGGCGAGGATCTTTTTTGTGCGCCGAGCTGACGTTTTTATTGATACTATTTTTAGGAAGATATGTTTTGATTGCCTGTTATGGCATTTTGTTACAGCAACCAAAAAAACGTATTTCTGGCATTTTGGATCTTTTTTCTCATTGCGCTGTTTACCGATCAAATTCTTTTTATATTTTGATAGATCAGGCAATTCTGAACACAATGATACCAAATGTGTATTTTTATTTTTTTGTTTTATTTGGAATGTAGCAAGAGGGCAGTGATTAGAATATATATATATATATATATATATATATATATATATATATATATATATATATATATATATATATATATATATATATATATATATATATACTTTTTTTTTCTCCCTTCTACGTTTTACTTGCTTCAATGGTCTCCTTAGGGTATGTTCCCACGGTCTGTAAACGCTGCGGTTGGACGCTGCATACATCCGCAGCGTCCAACCCATGGCGGCCAGGTGTTACAGCATAGTGGATGGGATTTCAAAAAATCCCATGCCCACTATGCGTACACGAACTCCTCCTGCTTCCCTGCAGAGACAGACATGCTGTGGTCTGGAAAGACACACCGCATGTCAATTTATCTTGTGGAGATGCTCAGTCTCCGCAAGATAAATATCAGTAGTCCAATGTATTGGGCGCGGTGATTCCGCACGGTTCAATGAACACATGCGGAATCACCTGCGTTCAATAGCCGGCAGCGCTTTGGATGGAGCGGAAATGTGCTGCTTCCAAAGCGCTTCCGTTTACTGACCGTGGGAACATACCCTTAGAAGAATTGAAGCTGCGATACTCCGATCGCCTGGGCTACACACAGCAAGGCTTCAGCCCTGCTATGTGTAGTAGAATTGATTGTCTGCTATGAGCATATTGGGATAGGATCTTGCAGATGGGAATACCCCTTAACTCTCTGCTTTTCTCATTAATCTTCAACAGATGTGAAAACTGTATGCAACATTTCCGTACTCATCGATCCCTATTTAAACACCTTCATGTGTGTTCTGACAACGCTGCACGCTCAGTCTCACAAAGTACCACATCCTTACCCGCATCTTCTGATTCTGATTCAGCAACCCCAGCAGGACCAGTGAGTCGTCAAACAAGTGTCATCCAGTGTATTAAAAAGGACAATCCTCTCCCAGTGGCTAATGATATTCCTACAACATCTATGGCAGCAGTAGCTTCAACTTCTACTCTTCCTGGAGGACATCTTGCCTCAATGAGCAAGTTGGCGTCTAAGGCTTCTAACTCATTTTCTGCTTTTGACCCAAACCTATTTGGAGGAAGGGTGTCAGGCACATCCCAAATCAGTGCTGCCAGTTCCTATCTGTCCTACATGAATCCATCAGCCTACAACTCGCCGCAGGCCTCCATGTCAAAACTTAAACCTTTCCTGGGGAACCAAAGCCTGCCTGCTTCTAATGCCACGTGGAAAAAGAACCAAGGTCAGGCAGAAACTTTATGATGGTTACAATTGAAATGTGAATTTGTTTTTTTACATAGTATGAAATATGATTATGGCAGTTATAAGGTAACCAGATTCAGGGCCTCATAGGTTTATTTATGAGTTTAATATTTCTTTTCAACTTTTTTTTTTTTTTTACACATGGAGAGTAGCTAACTATACCAAGTGAGGCATAATGTCCTTTGTTCATATTAACTAAAACACGGAAAACCTCTTTTTGACATATGTGTATGTAAACTATCTTGTATTTTAGTATGGCCTTCATTTTACGCTGTCGACCCCGTTACTGTATTTTAGAATTGTAGTTCTTTTTAACTGTGATGTTAATGCTACTTCTGAAAACAATTGTGAACAGGTTGTTGAATCAGATACATAGAAATTCCTTAAATTCCTTAAAGAATTGAAAGCTCAATCTAAATATTACCTGCTGATTCTCTGATTTCTATATGACTTGTTCTTCTACTGACGAGTGTATTTTGCGATTATGCCTGCTGTGATTGAGGCTGTTATAATGGAAGAACACTGACAAATTGAGAGAGACAATGTAAATCTATTTTGTGAATGTTTTGTCACCACATTTAGTGATTGAATCTTTTTATGATGTAATTCAGTTGATGTTTTATTTTTTCCTCCTGTTTGTCCCAGGTAGTTCTCCTGTCTGACCAAACTTTAAAACATGTGAACACATCTTCAAAATGATCTGTATACACATAAGTGAAAAGATTTTTGTGCCACAGTAACTTAAGGGTGGCCATACACCTTAGATAGCCATTGCCAAAACCCCTGTTTTGTTGACAAATATTTGTCCTCAATCTGCTGTGTTAACAAATTATCGGATATGTACAACTCCAATGTGTCCAATCTTTTCCTGATATCAGTGGGTTCAGCCACCATTTTGTGTACAAGTATCTCAAGAATATTGTTTTTTGAACGTGTTAATACAATTTTATAAAAACAGTTTACAAGGAACTCTACACTGCAGTTATGGTGTGGAAACGTTACAAGGTCCTTCAACTCCAAATCATGTATCATTAAACTGAGCACATCTGAAGGCTCTTACACATATGTGCTTCATGATAATTCAGTTTTACTCCTGAAGACTGGTTCTATCAGAAGAACCGAAAGGAGACCACAGTGAGAACCTCAGAGTTCTACCAATATACATTAACTGTTATTTGTCTATAAAATGACCTAGTGACGGCATAATAAACTTAAATGTTCTTCTTTAAAAGGGTAGCTATTTTTGTAAACCCTATTACAGATTTCTGAGTTTATGGAGGGGTTCTCTATTCAGGAACCTCCTCTTTTGATCAGAGTGGAATTGAGTTAAAAGAGCATCTTTCTGGGTCTATTAAAGGGGAACCTGTCATCTTGGAAAATGCTATTTACATGACAGAGACGTAACCAGAGTCTGATGGGCCATGGTGCAAGATTTGGACTGGGTCCCCCTCCCCATCCGGGGAAAAAAATGTATCTACAGATGCTTCTTACAAAATTGGAATATGACATAGTTAATTTATTTCAGTTCTTCAATACAAAAAATAAAACTCCTATATTATATAATCATTACAAACAGAGTGATCTATTTCAAGTGTTTCTGTTAATGTTGATGATTATGGCTTACATCCAATGAAAACCAAAAAGTCATTATCTCATTAAACTACAATATTGAACAAAAAACACCTGCATAGGCTTCCTAAGCATTTAAAAAGGTCCCCTAGTCTGTTTCAGTAGGCTCCATAATCATGGGGTACACTGCTGACTGATTATTATTTATTATTATTATAGCGCCATTTATTCCATAGCGCTTTACATGTGAGGAGGGGTATACATAATAAAAAAACCAAGTACCTTATATACTCGAGTATAAGCCGACCCCCCCCCCCTAATTTTGCCACAAAAAACTGGGAAAACTTAATGACTCGAGTATAAGCCTAGGGTGGGAAATGCAGCAGCTACCGGTAAATGTCAAAAGTAAATATAGATACCAATAAAAGTAAAGTTAATTGAGACATCAGTATGTTAAGTGTTTTTGAATATCCATATTAAATCAGGAGCCCCATATAATGCTCCATAAAGTTTGTGATGGCCCCATAAGATGCTCCATATTAAAATATGCCTCATATAATCCTGCATAAAGGTTAATAATGGCCCCATAAGATGCTCCATACAGACACTTGCCCCATATAATGCTCCACAAACGTTAATTATGGCCCCATAAGATGCTCCATAAAGACATTTGCCCCATATAATGCTGCACAAACGTTATGGCCCCATAAGATGCTCTATACAGTCACTTGCCCCATTATAGTGTTGCACAAACGTTATGGCCCCATAAGATGCTCTATACAGACACTTGCCCCATATAGTGCTGCACAAACGTTATGGCCCCATAAGATGCTCTATACAGACACTTGCCCCATTATAGTGCTGCACAAACGCTATGGCCCAATACAGACACTTGCCCCATATAGTGCTGCACAAACGTTATGGCCCAATACAGATACTTGCCCCATATAGCGCTGCACAAACATTATGGCCTCATAAGATGCTCCATACAGACACTTGCCCCATTTGCTGTTGCTGTGATAAAAAAAAAAAATCACATATTCACCTCTCCGTCGCTCAGGCCCCCGGCACTTTCAATATTCACCTGACTTCGTTCCGGCGCCGCTCCATGTTCAGCGTCTTCTGCACTGATGTTCAGGCAGAGGGCGCACACTAACCACGTCACCGCGCCCTCTGACCTGAGCGTCACTGCAGAAGACGCTGAAGATGGAGCGGCGCCGGAACGAGGAGCAGGTGAATATCGCGCAGCGCTGCGCTCCCCTCCCCGTTATACTCACCTGCTCCTGGCGCGATGCAGTCCCTGCTTCCACTGCGCTGCAGCTTCTTCCTGTATTGAGCGGTCACCATTACCGCTCATTACAGTAATGAATATGTGGCTCCACCCCCATGGGAGGTGGAGCCACATATTCATTACAGTAATGAGCGGTACCACATGACCGCTCAGTACAGGAAGAAGCTGGGGCACCGGGAACCCATGGACGTGCAGAGACCGTGCCAGGAGCAGGTGAGTATAATTAGACAGCCCCCGCTCCCCCTCCCCTGCCGACCCTTGGGTATGACTCGAGTATAAGACGAGAGGGGGACTTTGAGCCCAAAAAAATGGGCTGAAAATCTCGTCTTATACTCGAGTATATACGGTACAATAATCTTAATCACTACAAGTCACGACTAGTACATGAGGAGAGCAGACCCTGCCCGCGAGGGCTCGCAATCTACAAGGGATGGGTGAGAATACAGTAGGCGAGGGTAGAGCTGGTCATGCAGCAGTTTGGTCTAGCAGTGGTTACTGCAGGTTGTAGGCTTGTGGGAAGAGGTAGGTCTTCAGGTTCTTTTTGAAGGTTTCCACGGTACGCGAGAGTCTGTGTTGGGGTAGAGAGTTCCAGAGTATGGGGTATGCGCGGGAGAAATTTTGTATGCGATTGTGAGAAGACAAGATAAGAGGGGAGTATAGAAGAAGATCTTATGAGGATCGGAGGTTGCATGCAGGTAAGTGCCGGGAGACGAGGTCACAGATGTATGGAGGAGACATGATGTGGATGGCTTTGTATGTCATGGTTAGGGTTTTGAACTGGAGTCGTTTGGTAATGTGGAGCCAGTGCAGGGATTGACAGAGAGGAGGGGCTGGGGAATAGCGGGGGGACAGGTGGATTAGTCGGGCAGCAGAGTTTAGAATAGATTGGAGGGGTGTGAGAGTATTAGAGGGGAGGCCACAGAGCAGGAGGTTGCAGTAGTCAAGGCGGGAGATGATGAGGGCATGGACTAGGGTTTTTACAGATTCTTGGTTGAGGAATGTATGGATCCAGGAAATATTTTTGAGTTGAAGTCTGCAGGAAGTGGAAAGGGCTTGGATATGTGGTTTGAAGGAGAGATCCGTGTCAAGGATTACCCCAAGGAAGCGAGCTTGTAAACTGGGGAGAGTGGGCAGCCATTTACTTTAATGGATAGGTCTGTTGGGGGGGAGTTAAGTGAGATGGGGGGGAAAAGATGATGAATTCTGTTTTGTCCATATTAAGTTTTAGAAATCTAGCGGAGAAGAATGAGGAAATAGCAGACAGATATTGTGGGATTCTGGTTAGTAGGGTGGTGATATCTGGTCCAGAGATGTAGATCTGTGTGTCGTCAGCATAGAGATGATACTGAAAACCATGGGACTCTTAGCTGTACAAGGCCAAAGGTATAGATGGAGAAGAGCAGAGGCCCTAGGACTGAACCTTGCGGGACTCCGACAGATAGGGGGCGAGGTGAGGAGGTGGTGTGCGAGTGGGAGATGCTGAATTTCCGGTCTGTTAGGTACAACGAAATCCAATATAAGGCCAAGTCAGTGATGCCAAGAGATGAGAGGGTCTGTAATAGTAGGGAATGGTCCACTGTGACAAAGGCAGAGGACAGGTCTAGGAGAAGGAGGGCAGTCGTGTCGCTTGACTTTGGCAGCTAATAGGTCATTGGTGACTTTAGTTTTGGCAGTTTCAGTGGAGTGATGCGGCCGGAAGCCAGATTGAAAGAGGGAGCAGGAAGAGAGGTGGGGGGACAGTTCAATATGGACGTGTTGTTCCAATAGTTTTGAGGCATAGGGGAGAAGTGATATAGGGCGATAGCTAGATGCAGAGGATGAGTCAAGAGAGGGCTTTTTGAGGAAAGGTGTGATTGAGGCATGTTTAAAGCTTGAGGGGAAAACAGTTGTTAGTGATAGGTTGAAGAGATGTGTTATGGTTGGAATGAATACTGTGATAAGGTTTGGGATGAAGTGGGATGGGATCGGGTCAAGTGTACAGGTGGTGAGATGTGATCTTGAGAGTAGAGTGGAGAGTCGATCTTCTGTAATGGTGGAGAAGTTGGTTTTGGAGGAGGAGGGCTGGGCAGTTGGGAGAAAGGGCTCTGGGGGTTGTTGACTAAAACTGTCTCTGATGTTATCAATCTTCTGCTTGAAAAATGAGGCAAAGTCTTTGGCCGAGATGAGTGGAGAGGGAAGGGATGCTGGGGGACGAAGGAGAGCATTGAAAGTGTTGAATAACTGTTTAGGGTTGTGAGACAGGGAGGATATGAGAGATGAGAAGTAGGTTTGTTTTGTTGCAGCGAGTGTGGCCTTGAAAGTAGTGAGGGACTGTTTGAATGTGATTAAGTGCTCATTGGAATGGGATCTTTTCCATCTCCGCTCAGCAACCCTGGTAGCCCGTCTCAGTTCTTTGGTCAGGCTGGTGTGCCAGGGCTGTCTGTTGATTTTGCGAGCTTTGGTATGTGTGAGAGGGGCAATCGATTCCAGAGCTACAGCTATTGTAGTGTTATATAGAGCGGCATCCGCATTGTGTAGGGAACTTATGCCTGTAAGAGGGAGAAGGGATTCAGACAGTGAGTGTAGATTGAGGTGTTTAAGATTTCTGCGAGGGTGTGCAAGTTTGTGGGGTGGGGAGTGTGGACAAGGAGTGGAGAGGAAAGAGAATGTGAGTAGGTTGTGGTCAGAAAGAGGGAGACATGAGTTAGAGAGGTTAGATAGGGAGCAGAGGCTGGTGAAGATGAGGTCCAATTTGTGGCCATTTTTGGGAGTGGCTGCAGAAGACCATTGAACGAGGCCGAAGGAGGAAGTGAGAGATAGAAGTTTAGTGGCAGCTGAGAGAGAAGTGTCAATGGGGATGTTGAAGTCACACATGATGATAATGGGGATGTCCGCAGAAAGGAAGTAAAGTAGCCAGGTGGTGAAGTGGTCAAAGAAGGTGGTGGCTGGCCCTGGGGGGCTGTAAATGACAGCCAGTTGGAGGGGCAATAGATGCGCAGAGATCACCTCAAAGGAAGGGAGGGTAGCTGAGGGTGGCAGTGGGATTGGGGTGAAGGAGCAGTTATCTGACAGGAGAAAACCAACTCCTCCACCATGCTTGCTGCTGGGGCCGGGGGGGTGTGTGTTATGATCTGGTGGCTTAGGAGCAGCATCAGACGTGCTCTGGAGGAGGTGGTACCTGTACTGGCTGCAGACCCTGAACTTAACACCGCAACTAGCAGTAGCTGTGGGATGTACCTACCAGTCCTAGACACCTCGACACAGCCGGAGAACTAATTACCCCTATAGATAGAAATGGGAAACTATCTTGCCTCAGAGAAAATCCCCAAAGGATAGACAGCCCCCCACATATATTGACTGTGAGAGAAGAGGGGAAAAAACATACGCAGACTGAAAACAGAATTTAGCAAAGGAGGCCAATCTAGCTAAATAGACAGAATAGGACAGAGTACTATGCGGTCAGTATTAAAAAACACTAGAAAAATCCACCACAGATAATACAAAAATATCCACACCTAACTAAAGGCATGGAGGGAAAATCTGCTTCTCCAGAGCTTCCAGCTTGACTGAATAAATCCACACTGACAAAGCTGGACAAGAAAAACATAGAAATGCACTGAACAATAAAGTCCACAGTATGTGGACTTCAAAAACCAAGCCAGGACTTATCTTTGATGGTTTGAACTGATAAGCAGGAGAATCCAGGAAGAGATGTGAATCCACCCAGGAACAATGAACAACCGGCACTAACCAAAGGATCTGGCCAGACTTAAGGTACCTTCACACGAAACGACTTTGTAACGATATCGCTAGCGATCCGTGACGTTGCAGCGTCCTGGCTAGCGATATCATTTAGTTTGACACGCAGCAGCGATCAGGATCCTGCTGTGATGTCGCTGGTCGCTGAATAAAGTTCAGAACTTTATTTGGTCGTCCGATCGCCGTGTATTGTTGTGTTTGACAGCAAAAGCAACGATACCAGCGATATTTTACACTGGTAACCAGGGTAAACATCGGGTTACTAAGCGCAGGGCCGCGCTTAGTAACCCGATGTTTACCCTGGTTACCAGCGTAAAATGTAAAAAAAACAAACAGTACATACTTACATTCGCATCCCCCGCCGTCTGCTTCCCACACTGACTGAGCGCCGCAAAGTGAAAGTGAAAGCACAGCACAGCGATGACGTCACCGCTCTGCAGTTAGGGCCGGCGCTCAGTCAGTGCAGGAAGCGGACGCCGGGGGACGCGAATGTAAGTATGTACTGTTTGTTTTTTTTTACATTTTACGCTGGTAACCAGGGTAAACATCGGGTTACTAAGCGCGGCCCTGCGCTTAGCAACCCGATGTTTACCCTGGTTACCCGGGGACCTCGGCATCGTTGGTCGCTGGAGAGCTGTCTGTGTGACAGCTCTCCAGCGACCAAACAGCGACGCTGCAGCGATCGGCATCGTTGTCGATATCGCTGCAGCGTCGCTTCGTGTGAAGGTACCTTAAATAGCCCAGTCAGAATTGGTAATAAGTGGAAGCACCTGATGACTGCTGAAATCCAAAGGAGCAGCAGTACCACTTATAACCACCGGAGGGAGCCCAAGAGCAGAACTCATAACATTACCACTTATAACCACCGGAGGGAGCCCAAGAGCAGAATTCACAACAGTACCCCCCCCCCCCCCCTTGAGGAGGGGTCACCGAACCCTCACCAGAGCCCCCAGGCCGATCAGGACGAGCCAAATGAAAAGCACGAACCAAATCAGCCGCATGAACATCGGAGGCAACAACCCAAGAATTATCCTCCTGGCCATAACCCTTCCACTTGACAAGATACTGAAGCCTCCGCCTCGAAAAACGAGAATCCAAAATTTTCTCAACCACATACTCCAACTCCCCATCAACCAACACCGGAGCAGGAGGATCAACAGAGGGAACAACGGGCACCACATATCTCCGCAATAAAGATCTATGGAAAACATTATGGATGGCAAAAGAGGCTGGAAGTGCCAAACGAAAAAACACAGGATTGATAATCTCAGAAATCTTATACGGACCAATAAACCGAGGCTTGAACTTAGGGGAAGAAACCTTCATAGGAACATGACGGGAAGACAACCAGACCAAATCCCCAACCCGAAGCCGGGGATCAACACACCGACGACAGTTAGCAAAACGTTGAGCCTTCTCCTGAGACAACGTCAAATTGTCTACCACATGAGTCCAAATCTGCTGCAACCTGTCCACCACAGAATCTACACCAGGACAATCAGAAGGCTCAACCTGCCCTGAAGAAAAACGAGGATGGAAACCAAAATTACAAAAGAAGGGCGAAACCAAAGTAGCCGAACTAGCCCGATTATTAAGGGCAAACTCGGCCAATGGCAAGAAAACCACCCAATCATCCTGATCAGCAGACACAAAGCATCTCAAATAAGTTTCCAAAGTCTGATTAGTTCGCTCGGTTTGGCCATTTGTCTGAGGATGAAATGCAGAAGAAAAAGACAAATCAATGCCCATCCTAGCACAAAAGGACCGCCAAAACCTAGAAACAAACTGGGAACCTCTGTCAGACACAATATTCTCAGGAATGCCATGTAAACGAACCACATGCTGAAAAAACAACGGGGCCAAATCAGAAGAGGAAGGCAACTTAGGCAAGGGTACCAAATGAACCATCTTAGAAAACCGATCACAAACCACCCAGATAACAGACATCTTCTGGGAAACAGGGAGATCTGAAATAAAATCCATAGAAATATGCGTCCAAGGCCTCTTAGGGACCGGCAAAGGCAAAAGCAAGCCACTAGCACGGGAACAGCAGGGCTTGGCCCGCGCACAAGTCCCACAGGACTGCACAAAAGAACGCACATCCCGTGACAAAGAAGGCCACCAAAAGGACCTACCAACCAAATCTCTGGTACCAAAAATCCCAGGATGACCAGCCAACACAGAACAATGAACCTCAGAAATCACCTTACTAGTCCATCTATCAGGAACAAACAGTTTCCCCGCTGGACAGCGATCAGGTTTATCAGCCTGAAATTCCTGAAGCACCCGTCATAAATCAGGGGAGATGGCAGAAAGAATCACCCCTTCCTTGAGAATACCAACCGGCTCAAGGAGTCCAGGAGAATCAGGCAAAAAGCTCCTAGAGAGGGCATCAGCCTTAACATTCTTAGAACCCGGAAGATACGAGACCACAAAATCAAAACGGGAGAAAAACAGGGACCATCGAGCCTGTCTAGGATTCAACCGCTTGGCAGACTCGAGGTAAATCAGATTCTTATGATCGGTCAAGACCACAACACGATGCTTGGCCCCCTCAAGCCAATGTCGCCACTCCTCAAATGCCCACTTCATAGCCAACAACTCCCGATTGCCAACATCATAATTGCGTTCCGCAGGCGAAAACTTTCGGGAAAAGAAGGCACACGGTTTCATCAAGGAACCATCAGAATTCCTCTGAGACAAAACGGCACCTGCCCCAATCTCAGAAGCGTCAACCTCTACCTGAAAAGGAAGAGAAACATCCGGCTGACGCAACACAGGGGCAGAAGTAAATCAGCGTTTAAGCTCCTGAAAGGCAGAAACAGCCGCAGAAGACCAATTCGTAACATCAGCGCCTTTCTTCGTCAAATCGGTCAGGGGTTTAACCACACTGGAGAAGTTGGCAATGAAACGGCGATAAAAATTAGCAAAGCCCAAAAATTTCTGAAGGCTCTTCACAAATGTGGGCTGAACCCAATCATGAATGGCCTGAACCTTAACCGGATCCATTTCAATAGACGAAGGAGAAAAAATGAACCCCAAAAAAGAAACCTTCTGAACTCCAAAGAGGCACTTAGACCCCTTCACAAATAAAGCATTATCGTGAAGGATCTGAAATACCATTCTGACCTGTTTCACATGAGACTCCCAATCATCGGAAAAAATCAAAATATCATCCAAATATACAATCATGAATTTATCAAGATAATTCCGAAATATATCATGCATGAAGGACTGAAACACAGATGGAGCATTAGAAAGGCATCACAAGGTATTCAAAAATGGCCTTCGGGCGTATTAAACGTAGTTTTCCATTCGTCACCCTGTTTAATACGAACAAGATTATACGCCCCTCGAAGGTCAATCTTAGTAAACCAACTAGCCCCCTTAATCCTAGCAAACAAATCAGAAAGCAAAGGCAAAGGGTATTGAAATTTGACCGTGATCTTATTCAAGAGGCGATAATCAATACAGGGTCTCAAGGAGCCATCCTTCTTGGCAACAAAAAAGAATCCCGCTCCCAATGGTGAAGAAGATGGCCGAATATGCCCTTTCTCCAAGGACTCCTTAACATAACTCCGCATGGCGGTATGTTCTGGCACAGACTAGTTGAAAAGTCGGCCCTTAGGGAACTTACATCCTGGAATCAAGTCAATAGCACAATCACAGTCCCTATGCGTAGGAAGGGAACTGGATTTGGACTCGTCAAACACATCCTGGAAATCTGACAAAAACTCAGGAATTTCAGAAGAGGGGGAAGAGGAAATTGACATCAAAGGAACGTCATTATGAACCCCCTGACAACCCCAACTAGTCACAGACATAGATTTCCAATCCAGCACCGGATTATGTACCTGTAACCATGGAAACCCCAGCACAATAACATCATGCAAATTATGCAACACCAGAAAACGACAATCTTCCTGATGTGCTGGCGCCATGCACATGGTTAGCTGTGTCCAAAACTGAGGTTTATTTTTAGCCAAAGGTGTAGCATCAATACCCCTCAAAGCAATAGGGGTCTGCAAAGGCTGCAAGGGGAAACCACAACGCTTGTCGAATTCTAAGTCCATCAAGTTCAAAGTGGCGCCTGAATCCACAAACGCCATGACAGAAAATGACGACAATGAGCAGATCAAGGTCACAGATAAGAGAAATTTGGGCTGTAAAGTACTGATGGTAACAGACCTAGCGACTCTCTTAGTACGCTTAGGACAATCAGAAATTACATGAGCAGAATCGCCGCAGTAAAAACACAACCCATTCTGACGTCTGAATCCTTGCTGTTCAGCTCTAGTCAAAATCCTATCACACTGCATTGGCTCAGGACTCCGCTCAGAGGATAATGCCATCGTGTGCACATCTCTGCGCTCGCGCAAGCGCCGATCAATCTGAATGGCCAGAGACATAGAATCATTCAGACCAGCAGGCGTGGGGAACCCCACCATAATGTCCTTAACAGATTCAGAAAGACCCTTTCTGAAAATTGCCGCTAAAGCATCCTCATTCCATTTAGTGAGCACAGACCATTTTCTAAATTTCTGGCAGTATGATTCTGCCGCTTCCTTGCCCTGACACAGGGTCAACAAGGTCTTTTCTGCATGATCCACTGAATTAGGTTCATCATACAATAACCCTAGCGCCTGAAAAAATGTGTCTACATTAAGCGAGGCCGGAGTCCCTGATTCAAGGGAAAATGCCCAGTCCTGAGGGTCACCACTGTTGTGAACTCTATTTTTAGGCTCCCTCTAGTGGTCACAAGCGGTACTGTGTAGTGTTGTCTTTCTGCAGGTTGGCTGCATCAGCTGGTTCGTTATCCTGGTTGGTTTCCTATTTAGCTCACCTGCATACTCAGTTCCTTGCCTGCTATCAATGTATTCAGTGCTCTTCAGATTCCTTGTGATTACCTTGCTCCCAGCCTCTCCAAGACAAGCTAAGTTTTTGTCCGTTCATTTTTTGATTATTAGCATTCATCATGTTTCTTGTCCAGCTTGCTAAGATGTGATCTCCTCGCTTGCTGGTTGCTCTAGGCGACTGAGTTTCTCCCCCCACACCGTTAGTTGGTGCGGGGGTTCTTGAAATCTCAGTGTGGATATTTTGTAAGGGTTTTTACTGACCGCACAGACCCCTTTACTACTTTCTGCTATCTAGTATTAGTGGGCCTCATTTGCTGAATCTGTTTTCACCCCTGTGTATGTGCCTTCCTCTTACCTCACCGTTATTATTTGTTGGGGGCTTCTATATCTTTGGGGATTATTTCTCTGGAGGCAAGAGAGGTCTTTCTTTCTCTCTAGGGGTAGTTAGTTCCTCAGGCTGGCTCGAGACGTCTAGGATTTTTAGGCACGTTCACCGGCTACTTCTAGTGTGTTTGGATAGGTTCAGATTTGCGGTCAGTCCAGTTTGCCACCTCCCTAGAGCTTGTCCTATGTTTGTTACTTAGCTTGAGTAATTCGTGATCCTCAACCACTAAGGATCATAACACACCACGCAGCAGAGAAATGACAATTTTAACTTGCTGAATGGGATCACCAGAGGAAGAGGTTTAAGAGCAAAAAACAGTTTGCAGTTATTTTTAAAGCTCAAAAACTTGGACCTGTCCCCAAAAAACAAATCCGGAGTTGGAATTTTAGGCTCTAGAACCGGAGTCTGGACAACATAATCAAAAATAACCTGTACTCTTGCAGCAAGTTGATCCACACGCGAAGCCAAAGCCTGAACATCCATGTCAGCGCCAAACTCCTGAACCACCCAGAGATTAAGAGGGAAGAGAAGACAAAGTAGACTGCAGAAAAAAAAATGGCTCAGCACTTTTCTTCCCTTCTTTGCATTTAACTCATTCTTGGCCAGTTGTACTGTTATGATCTGGTGGCTTAGGAGCAGCATCAGACGTGCTCTGGAGCAGGTGGTACCTGTACTGGCTGCAGACCCTGAACATAACACGACAACTAGCAGTAGCCGTGGGATGTACCTACCAGTCCTAGACACCTCGACACAGCCGGAGAACTAATTACCCCTATAGATAGAAACGGGAAACTATCTTGCCTCAGAGAAAATCCCCAAAGGATAGACAGCCCCCCACATATGTTGACTGTGAGAGAAGAGGGGAAAAAACATACGCAGACTGAAAACAGAATTTAGCAAAGGAGGCCAATCTAGCTAAATAGACAGAATAGGACAGAGTACTATGCGGTCAGTATTAAAAAACACTAGAAAAATCCACCACAGATAATACAAAAATCTCCACACCTAACTAAAGGCATGGAGGGAAAATCTGCTGCTCCAGAGCTTCCAGCTTGACTGAATAAATCCACACTGACAAAGCTGGACAAGAAAAACATAGAAATGCACTGAACAATAAAGTCCACAGTATGTGGACTGCAAAAACCAAGCCAGGACTTATCTTTGATGGTTTGAACTGATAAGCAGGAGAATCCAGGAAGAGATGTGAATCCACCCAGGAACAATGAACAACTGGCACTAACCAAAGCATCTGGCCAGACTAAATAGCCCAGTCAGAATTGGTAATAAGTGGAAGCACCTGATGACTGCTGAAATCCAAAGGAGCAGCAGTACCACTTATAACCACCAGAGGGAGCCCAAGAGCAGAACTCATAACATTACCACTTATAACCACCGGAGGGAGCCCAAGAGCAGAATTCACAACAGGTGTGGGAAAGGTAGAATCCACCATACGAGAGTGAAGCAGGAGAGGCTGTGTCAGAGGGAGTGAGCCAGGTTTCGGTGATGGCGAGGAAGGAAAGTGTGAGTAATGAAAAGATCATGGATGTAAGAAAGTTTGTTGCAGACAGAGCGAGCGTTCCATAGTGCTCCTGTTAGTGGGACTGGGGAAGTGGGGGCTGGGTGAATGGGTATAAGGTTAGAGATGTTACGGAAAGTTGTGATAGAGCGTGGATAGGAGGTAGAAATGACTGTGGGGATGTGGTGAGGAGGACCAGGATTTGGAGCAATATCTCCGGCAGTGAGGAGGAACAGAGAAAGTGTTAGCAGGAGAGAACATGAGGGGGCTGTCTGTGTTTGGAGACTGAGTATTTGTATGTTGAGGAACAGTTCAGAGGAGGAGGTGAGATGGATGGGGAGGATTCAAGAAGAGATGACCTGTTCCTTACTAGGTGTTGG
This sequence comes from Ranitomeya variabilis, assembly GCF_051348905.1. NCBI lineage: Eukaryota > Metazoa > Chordata > Amphibia > Anura > Dendrobatidae > Ranitomeya > Ranitomeya variabilis. Next base: position 794,643,070 of record NC_135232.1, on the reverse strand, counting down.
GATTAGGGGGTTAGTAGAAAGTGAAGGATTACAGGGGTGAGAGTGAAGGCAAACAGAAACATTGTTTACAGTGACTGTATCCAGTTACCTTCATTTCCCTTCTGGTCCAATTCTGGAATTTTGAGCATCACACTTCTATGATACACAGGGCAAACTGACAGTTTTGTAGAATTATGCTATACAATATATGTGCAACAAAATGCATTCAGGTTTGAAGAAGAGGGAAGTGGTCTGTGCTCATCTTGGCCAGATAATTTAAGAGAGCCAGATGTATATGATCAAGGCAGAGTAAACAACGTCATCTATATATATAATTGTCTAAGGGTTTTTCTGTCTGTCTGTCTGTCCTGGAAATCCCACGTCTCTGATTGGTCGAGGCCGCTAGGCCTCGACCAATCCGCGACGGGCACAGCATGGTGACGATGATGTCATAATGGAAATCCCGCGTCTCTGATTGGTCGAGGCCGCCAGGCCTCGACCAATCAGCGACGGGCACAGTATCGACGTAGATGTCATAATGGTTGCCATGGTGACGATGATGTCATAAAGGTTGCCTCGACCAATCAGCGACAGGCACAGTCTGCCGCGAATTCTGGAATCATCATTGTCCATATACTACGGGGACATGTATATTCTAGAATACCCGATGCGTTAGAAAATCAGTTGACATGAGTACAGCAGTGTATGAGACAAGTGATCAAATTGAAAATTATACATGTCCCACTGTGGGACTAAGTAAAGGGGAAAAAAGTAAAATAAAACCTATAAAGAAAACACACAAAGTGCACACAAATTCCGAAAATGAGTTTCGCCACTCAAAACGCAGCGTTTCTGATCAAACAAAAACAAACAAAAAATTACACATAATTGGTATGGCCGCGACTGGAACAACCTGCTCCATAAAACTGGCATGTTATTTTATTTGGCGAATGTTGTAAAAAAAAATAAACACAACATTTTTGTTTTTTTCATCATACTGACTCACAAAAAAGTGAATAAAAAGTGAACAAAAAGTCCTGTGGAAAAAAACAAACAAACAAACAAAAAACGTATAATTGAAAACTCAAAACTGTCTCGCAAAACACTATCCCTACTTTGGCTCATTTGGCAAAAACCTTTTAAAAAAGCTACCACTCTCAGAATATGATGATGCAAAAACAAATTCTTTTTAGTAAAATATTGTTTAGTTTGCAAAAAGAAAGCCTAAAAAAATCATAAATTTTGGTATCACTGTAATAGTACCAACCTGACCAACAAATCGTTCTGATCTCTTTTACCACAAGGTGAACAATGCAAAAATAAAAAAAAGAAATAAAAACAATAAATGAATTGCTGGATTTTGTCCATTCTGTGTCTGAAAAATCTGAATAAAACGCGATAAAGAAATATTATGTACCCCAAAATGGTACCCCACAATGCTTTAATTATTATATTGTTAACGTTGTTACTTATGACTGTTGTGTTTGAAACTGTTAAACTGTAAAGCGCTGCCGAATATGTTGGTGCTATATAAATAAAGATTATTATTATAACAAAATATCTGCAACTCGTCCCTCAAAAAATCAGCCCTCATACAACCCTGTTCGCTAAAAATAAAAAAGTTGCAGATCTCAAAATATGGCCCCAAAAAACCTACTCTTTATTTTAAAAAAAAGCATTTTTACTGTAAGAGCAGCAAAACCTAAAAAAACTATATAAATCTGGTATCGCTGTAACCACACCGACCCGAAGCATAAATCCACCTCATCACTTATATCACACGGTGAACCACGCAAAAATAAGAACTACTCTTGTACTCCTGTCTATTTGTTCATTCTACCTCCCAAAAATCAAATAAGACTTCGCTCACATTTATCCTGCTGAGCACTTACATCTGGGTTTCCATGTAAATTCCCAAAACCGGGATTCAGACAAAAACCCTGGACGGAACCATTCACTTATGAGGCAGATGGAATTACTTTGGACTTGTCTATGTTCCAGCAGATGTCCCATCATTTTAGGAGTCTTTTTAGCACCCAAGTATGACCACAGATCTGTGAATGCCTAAAAAGATGGATACCACCGGATCAAACGCCAGAGTATGGAGGGTCTATATCTGCCTCATTATGGTGGGTGGTTCCATTGGGGGTTTCGTCTTACTCACATTTTTGTGGGATTTACACGGAAAACTCGAGGTAAATGCTCAGAGTAGAAAAGAAGAACATGAACCAAACCTTATTCTGGAAGCGATCGAAAAATAGAATGTACCCCATAATGTTACCAATAAAAACCCTAATTTATCCTGCACAAAACCAGCTGCCACTCAGATCCGTCATTTGTCACTGGAACTACAGGGGGTTCCACGTTACTGGTAGAACAAAGACTCTGGAAAAGCGACATGTCTCCCACACCCTCAAATAAAATCCAGTGAATGCTATTCCAAATCCTCCCTTTTTCTGTGTTCCACTGGGCCTATACCATAGTAAGAGGTTACATCTTTGGCATTATTGTAATGGAGAGAAGGCACTTAAATTACGGGTGCATATTGCCAGAAGCACAAGCTGGGCACAATGTATGGGGGCGCTACAATTTGTGGGGGCTCTACGCTATATGGGGGCACAATGTATGGCTATTAGACTGACAGATTTGCAATTCTCCAGAAAAAAAGCCTGGTGTGGATGTTACAAAATAGTCACTGCAGTCGTAGATGAATTCATTGAGAGGTGAAGCTCTTACAATGTGGTCACTTTTGTTTTTTTTCTGCTGTTCTGGCACCTTAAGGGCTCCGCAAATGTCGCCCGCAAACTATTCTAGCAAAATCTGTGCTCCAAAAGCCAAATAGCGCTCCTTCCTTCTCAGTCCGGATGTGTGGCCTAACAGTAATTTCTGACAACATATGAGGCCGCACCACGTTCGAGAGAAATTGCACAATAAATTGTGGGGTCTAGTTTCATCAATTAACGCTTGTGTGCCTGACAAATTTGCAACAAATAAAAATAAATACATTTTTACCACTATAATGCCATATTTTCATGTCTCAATGTTCTAAAATTCTGTGAATCACCTATGAGTTCAAAATACTCACTACACCTGTAGATGACTTCATTGAGCGGTCTAGTTTTCAAAATGGCATCACTTGTGGGCAGGTGTCAGTTGTTTTCACATGTCAAGGGCTCTTCAAATGCGACACGGCATTCACAATCTATCCCAGACAAATTGCACTCTTTCCTTCCCTAGCCCTGCCATGTTCCCAAGCCGAAGTTTTTGATCACATATGGGGTATAGTCACGTTCGGGACAAATTGCACAACAAATTATGGGGTCCGATTTCTCCTATTATCCATTGTGAAAAATACAAATTTGAGTCGAAAACAACATATTTGTGAAAAAAATTTAGTGTTCAATATGACAACCTAATGTTATCAAATTCTGTGTAGTACCGGTGGGTCCAAAATGCACATTATACCCCTGGATAAAATCCTTAAGGGGTGTAGTTTCCAAAATGGGGTCACTTGTGGGGGGGTTTCATAGTTTAGGCACAAGAGGAGCTTTTCAATCGCTACATGACGCCCGCAGACCATTCCATCAACGTCTGCATTCCAAAACGTCACGCCTTCCTTTCCAAGCCCTGCCGTGCACCGAAAAAGTAGTTTTCCTCCACATATGGGGTATCGGTGTACTCGGGAGAAATTGTACAACAAATTGTGGTGTCCATTTTCACCTGTTACCCTTGTGAAAATAAAAACAATTGGGGCTAAAAGTACATTTTTGTGGTTAAAATTTGATATTTTTTTTTAAAATTTTCACAGCTCTACGTTATAAACTTCTGTGAAGCACCTGGGAGTTCAAGGAGCTCACCACACATCTAGATAAGTACCTTGGGGGGTCTAGTTTCCAAAATGGAGTCACTTTTTTGAAGTTTCCACTGTTTAGACACATCAGAGGCCCTCCAAACCCATCATGGCGTCCGCTAATTGTTCCAGCAAATTTTACATTGAAAAGTCAAATAGACCTCCTTCCCTTTGTCGATTTGCCGTTCACCCAAACAGTGGATGTCTTCCACATATGGGGTAGCTGCATATTCCAGGAGAAATTTCACAACAAATTTTATGGTACATTTTCTCCTGTTACCCTTGTGAAAGTAACAAATTTGGAGCTAAAGTAAAATTTTTGTGGAAAAAAAGTTAAATGGTCATTTTTTTTCCCTTCCAGATTGCTTTAGTTTCTGTGAAGCACTGGAAGTGTTAATAAACTTCTTGAATGTGGTTTTGAGCACCTTGAGGGGTGAAGTTTGTAGCACTTTTGGGTATTTGCTGTCATATAGGTCCCCCAAACTCACTTCAAATGTGATGTGGTTCCTAAAAAAAATAGTTTTGTAAATTTTGTTGGAAAAATGAGAAATCACTGGTCAACTTTTAACCCTTCTAACCTCCTAACAAATAAAATTGTTTCCAAAATTGTGATGATGTAAAGTAGACATATGGGAAATTTTATTAACTATTTTGTGTGACATAACTCTCTGATTTAAGGGCACAAAAATGAAAAGTTTGACAATTGGAGATTTGGCAAAAATTTTGAAAATATTGTGTTTTTTTCATAAATAAACGCAAGTCATATCGAAGAAATTGTACCACTATCATAAAGTACAATAAGTCACGAAAAATCAGAATCAGTGGGATAGCGTGAAGCATTCAAGAATTATTACCACATAAAGTGACACTGGACAGAATTATATTATATATTGTCGTTTTGACGATACGGCGAAAAAAAGAAATTGCTACCAGCTGCGTCCTACGCTGGTCGCGTCAAAATGACGCATGCGGAAGCATCCGCATACAGCCGCACGACCTGCGTACCTAATGTTAAAGATAGGTACCCAGGCCGCATGCAGGCCACATGCACAAGTAGGCGGAGCTAGTGGCGGAGGTGCAGCCGAGGGCGGGGCTTCACGGAGGAAGTCTGCAGCCCTCCGCAGCTCCTCAAAACACTAGTGTGAGACTAGCCTAATACAATCATGAAGTTGGGACAGAGACCATGATTCCAGTGAAGTATCCCTTAATTTACTGGATGCATCAGTTATGATAGAATCACAGTTTCCTCTGTTGCAGAGCTCAGAATGTTGTAATCCCACCCACATCACTGATTAGCAGCTTTCTGTGTAGATTGTATAGTGACAGAGAGCTGCTGATTAGTGATGGGGGCGTGCTTGGACCAGAAGGCACTGAGTAGCTTGTCTTGTAGTGATAATCTCTTGCTCATAAAACACTGATTGTAGTAAAATAACAAACACATCCTAGTTAGTGACACATCACTGTAATCAGGTTCGCTTACCCCACATTATAGTGCTTTCAGATTACATAGCAAACCTGCTGACAGATTCCCTTTACATTATGACAGCTGTGTACTGACTACCACTTGGCACAGGTTTAAATGTGATTGGCTAATTCTGGATGCAACCACAATTATATCTCAACGATCACACTTATGCAACCACATTATTGTAATTTTGTTATTTTTATTTTCCCCCGCCCATCCCCCAAAATAATTTCTCTGTTTCTCAATGGATTTGTACAGATTAAAGGTGGACAAAGTTATGAAATGATTCTTCGTGGAATATCGTTTTTTAGATGACAGCATCTTGGTATTTTAGTAGGGGTGTCTAGACTTTTTATATCCACTGTACATTCTAAGCGAATGTCCATTTAAATCAGTGACTGCTTTTTTTGGAAGTTTGTTAGAAATCTATGGCAATAAAGGGATTTTTAAGTGCCCTATAGTTTTGGATAACCACCATTTACAGACTTCATGATATGAACTACTGTCATATCTATATGATATTTTAAAACATAATTGGGTGGCTTTTCCATCCAATCTAAGTATATTCACTGGCTACAGTGCAGGAATTCCCGTTTAAATGCTGGAAATAGTTGGGAGTGACTTGCATCAAATTTTGTAAAGGTCACAAATTTCCTTATAAATCTGCATTTGTAACTAGGACGAATAAATATGCCCATATATCACGGTCAGATATACAGATTGCAATGCACAGCCGGGCCATGGGTCTCCTGACTTGCACTTGACAGTTTCATAGACATCTATGAGGCTTTCTTTTTCGAGTCAGACCTGATCACGGTCTGGACTCAAAATATGCTACACGAATGTCTGAATTCAGCATAACTGTTGAAAAATGCCTGCTTATGCACAGGTGAAGATTCTTACCATCATCTGCCCTACTCCTACTCAGGATTTCTTAATAAATTTTACTAAAACAATCTCTTAGGAGTCCACACCCACTTTTCTTATCGCTTTCAAATTAGCCTAAAATAAAGAAATATCTATAGAAAACTAGTATAATTGCTTTAAGTCAGGCATTTTTTTTTACAGTTGGTCAATATCAGACATTTTACCACCATAACTAAATTACTACAATAATGAGTATCACTATAGTGTAGCTATGGTATGAAAAACACTTTTATCACATATTCATATTTATCACGTTATATTATTTTATTACTGTAATAAATATAAAGACTAGAGCAAAATTGTCATGGTATTGTTATCTACATTTGATACAACTTGATTTACATATACATATGTCTTGCTTCCTTTTAGGCCATACAACCAACAGCCGTATAATATGGGAGCATACACGTGACAACTACAGGTGTATGCAGTGTAACTTTTCAACTGCAACGAGAGACCAAATGGATAAACACATTGAGTTGTTTCATAAGAACCCTACCTCAGCCAGACTGGATGAAATAGGTTGGTAACTGCTCTGAACATTTGTTTGCACTTCACTATTAATTTTAGGGCAGTAAACAATGCACAAAGTCATAACATTTATTATGGTGAACATTACAATAAGTTCAGGGGGGATAAGGATGAGTATTTAACTTCCAAATCAAATGCATATCTTATTAAAATGAAATTGATGAGTAAACAGTTACATCATATTACTCTTGCCTTTTACTATTAAGGGGAACTTGTCTCTATAGTTTGTAGTCTCAAAGATTCGGCTCAGTACCATAGGCAGAGACAAGACAAATGCAGCGCTGCCCTTGGCCGGCTTTACAAACACCGCCTAGGCTGATTGGTATGTCTCTCCTGATGCACACAAATGGCAGAGATCAGCAATTACCTGAAACAGCTTGGTTTCCCTTACGGTCCTTCAACCTGCATTTTCTCTGAAATGCCAATCGTGCAGCCAGGCTCTGATTCATGCTGTTTGTGGTTGGGAGCAGTACAGCTGAGTTTAGCTGTGTCACACAACCCTTCTGCCAGGGTTTGGGATCACAACACTGTCACTCCTGCTGTACTGCCCCTGCTTACACTATCTGTCCGGAGATGCCAGTAAACAAACTTACGTCTATTGTGCTCAGGCAACTTGCAATGTATCACACAGGAGGAACCCAGAACAGTCACTTTTCTCCTGTGCAAGACCTAATGACAGTATTAATCTCCTGCAGAGTGATTACAAGTAGAGATGGGCGGATACCTGGATGTTCGTGTCCGGCAGGTTCGGCCAAACAGTTACAAAAAGTTAGGATTCGGGTACCAGAACAGTACCCGGAACCCATTCACTTGAATGGGGGGCCCGAACATCCAGTGTTTGCATGACAGCACGGCAAACACCACTTCTGATCAGCGGTAAATTCATCTTTGCTGGTCACACAACTACGGTTCCCATGCTGTCAAAAGACAGGTATAAAATTTACCTCCGGTCACTGGTGTCAGCTGATGGTACTGCTGCCGCTAATAACAGCTAGAGCAGGAGCAGCTGATGGGAGTATTCAGCAACCGGCGCCCACGCTGTAAATAAATAACAAATATGAATTCCACTTTCCACCACTACAGGGCAAGTGGTAATAGATGCGACTTTTCTGGGTGGCTGCGGGCTTCTGTTTTTAGGCTGGGTCGGGGCAATATCCATGGCCCGTTACCAGTCTGAGAATACCAGCACCAATCTTTCAGCTTTAGCAATGCTTGTCAAAATTGGGGGGAGCCCACACCATTTTGTTTACTTATTTATTTAAATAATAATAATAAAAAAAAAACAGGGGTGCCTCCCCCAGCTGTGAGTTTTCCCTGGCTGGTTATCAGAAATACAGGAGACCCCACGGAGTATTTTTTAATTATTTATGTAAATAATTAAAAAACCACGTGGGGACCCCTCTATTCTTGATAACTAGCCTTGCTAACGTTGACAGCTGAGGGTTGCAGCCCCCAGCTGTGAGTTTTGCCTAGCTGGTTATCAAAAATAAAGGGGAACTCTCGTCGTTTTTTTTTTAATTATTTATTTACAGCACAGGAGCCGGCTGATGAATACTCTCATCAGCCTCTCTTGCTCTCACTGTTATTAGCGGCAGCAGTCTTCAGCTGATGGGAGCGGTAGTCCCATCAGTCAACACCAGTGACCGAAGGTAAATTTTATACCTCCAATCACAGCTGCATGCTCACGCTGTCATTTGACAGCGTGGGAACCAAGGCTGTCTGACCGGCGGTGATGATATTATTGCTGATTAGAAGCAGTGGTTGCTGCACTGTCATGCAAATGACAGCGCAACAAACACTCGGTGTTCAGGGAGCCGAACCCAAACAGTAACACTGACTTCCTGATGAAGTCCGTATTCGGTGTCCGTGTACATACATTAGGTGTTCGGTACGGACACCTAACTAAACTGTTCAGGTTCGCCCATCTCTAATTACAAGTTTCATGACTGCAGCAGACAAAAGTGTGATTACTGACACATCTATGTACAGGCAGTGTGGGGGGGAGGGGTGGTATAGCTTAGCTGATTGGGCAATGAAAGGAAGAGAGCTGATAGAAGGGTTTTAATTTGACACAACTAAAATCTGCTGCACTCCCCTCCCCCTACTGACTCATGCAGGAGGTTTGATCAGGAGATAAGAGCTGTATCATTGCATCCCAATCACTGAGGCACCTGCTTTAAAGGGACTCTGTCACCTGAATTTGGAGGGAACAATTTTCAGCCAAAGGGGCGGGGTTTTCGGGTGTTTGATTCACCCTTTCCTTACTTGCTGGCTGCATGCTGGCTGCAATATTGGATTGAAGTTCATTCTCTGTCCTCCGTAGTACATGCCTGCACAAGGCAATCTTGCCTTACGCAGGCGTGTACTATATAGGACAGAGAATGAACTTCAATCCAATATTGCAGCCAGCATGCAGCCAGCGGGTAAGGAAAGGGTGAATCAAACACCCGAAAACCCCGCCCCTATGGCTGAAAATTGTTCCCTCCAAATTCAGGTGACAGAGTCCCTTTAAAGGGAACCTGTCACCAGGTTTGGCCAATAAGAGATACGGCCATCACCTTTCAGGGCTGATACACAGCATTATAGAATGCAGCCCCCCACAAGTGACCCCATATTGGAAACTAGACCCCCCAAGGAACTTATCTAGATGTGTTGTGAGAACTTTGAACCCCCAAGTGTTTCACTAAAATTTATAACGCAGAGCCGTGAAAATAAAAAATATTTTTTTTTCTGCAAAAATGATTTTTTAGCCCCCAGTTTTGTATTTTCCCAAGGGTAACAGGAGAAATTGGACCCAAAAAGTTGTTGTCCAAATTGTCCTGTGCACGTTGATACCCCATATATGGGAGAATTCTACTGTTTGGGGACACGTCAGGGCTCGGAAGGGAATTAGTGGTGCTTTGGAATGCAAACTTTGATGGAATGGTCTGCTGGCGTAATGTTGCGTTTGCAGAGCCACTGATTTGCCTAATCAGTAGAAACCCCCCACATGTGACCCCATTGTGGAAACTAGACCCCCCCCCCCCCCCCAAGGAACTTATCTTGGTGTGTTGTGAGAACTTTGAACCCCCAAGTGTTTCACTAAAGTTTATAATACAAAGCCGTGAAAATAAAAAATCATTTTTTTCCCACAAAAATAGTTTTTAGCCTCAAAATTGTTATTGTCCCAAGGGTAACAGGAGAAATTGGACCACAAAAGTTGTTGTCCAATTTGTCCTGAGTACGCTTATACCCCATGTGTGGGGTTAAACCACTGTTTGGGCACACAGCAGAGCTTGGAAGGTAAGGAGCACCGTTTTACTTTTTCAACGCAGAATTGGCTGGAATTGAAATCGGACGCCATGTCGTGTTTGGAGAGCCCCTGATGTGCCTAAACACTGGAAACCCCCCAACTCCAACCCTAACCCGAACACACCCCTAATCCCAACCCTAACCTTAACCCTAACCACACCCTTAACTTGAACACTCCCCTAACCACACCCCTAACCACAACACACCCCTAATCCCAGTCCTAACCTTAAACCTAACAACACCCCTAAACCTGACACACCCCTAACCCTAATCCCAACCATAAACTTAATCCAAACCCTAACCCCATCTCTAGCCCCAACCCTAACCCTAATTTTAGCCCCAACCCTAACTTTAGCCCCAACCCTAACTTTAGCCCCAACCTTAACCCTAACTTTAGCCCTAACCCTAATGGGAAAATGGAAATAAATACATTTTTTTTATTATTTTTCCCTAACTAAGGGGGTAATAAAGGGGGTTTGATTTATTATTTATAGCGTTTTTTAAAGCGGGTTTTTGTTTGGCAGCTGGCCCACAGAGTCATGTGAGGTCTTGTTTTTTGCGGGACGAGTTGATGTTTTTATTGGTACCATTTTCAGGCACATGACATTTTTTATCGCTTTTTATTATGATTTTTGGGAGGCAGAATGAACAAAAACCAGCAATTCATTAATTTCTTTTGGGTGGGGCGTTTATCCCATTCCGTGTGCGGTAAAATTGATAAAGCAGTTTTATTCTTCGGGTTAGTACAATTACAGCGATACCTCATTTATCTTTTTCTAAATGTTTTGGCGCTTTTATGCAATAAAAACGTTTATTTAAAAAATAATTTTTGAAACGCTTTATTATGAGGGCTATAACTTTTTTATTTTTCTGCTAATGATGCTGTATCATGGCTCATTTTTTGCGGGACAAGATGACGTTTTCAGCGGTACCATGTTTATTTATATCCATCTTTTTGAACGCGTGTTATTCCACTTTTTGTTCGGCGGTATGGTGATAAAGCATTGTTTTTTGCCTCATTTTTTTTTTTACGGTGTTCACTGAGGGGGTTAACCAGTGGAACAGTTTTATAGGTCGGGTTTTTGTTTAATTTACATAAAGAAATGTATTTTGGGGAAAAATATTTAATTTTTTCTTTATCTAGGAATTTTTTTAAAATATTTTTACACATTTTTTTTTTTTACTTTTTTACATTGTCCCAGGGTGGAACATCACTGTATAAAGTCAGATCGCTGATCTGACACTTTGCAGAGCACTGTGTCAGATCTGCGATCTGACAGGCCGTGAAGGAGGTTTCTCAGGTCCTGCTCTCAGCAGGCACTGACAAGCCACGACCCGGAAGGACCCCACGGCAATCTTGGATTCGGGCGCCTGCAGTGAGGAGACCCTCAGAACAACGCGATCACATCGCACGAAGCACGCAGGGAGCCCCCCTTGCAGTGTTCCGAGGGTTAAAGTGCTGGGAGCTGTCCGTGACCGCTCCTGGCACATAGTGCCGGGTATCAGCTGTGATAATCAGCTGACACCCGCCCGCGCTCCCTACATGAGCGCAGCTGATGGCGTATGACGTACTATTCCGTCCATGGGAAGTAAGGCCCAGGTCACATGGACGGAATAGTACGTCCAATACCAGAAAGGGGTTAAGCAATGGTGGGGGCGTGTTCTTTTTCTGCTGAGTTGCTGCCTGCTTTTGGTTGGTTAGAATCACGAAAGGATAAGTACTTGGCCCCAGTAAAAAATATCTGATAACATCCATTTGAACTTATAAAAAATTGACTCATAAGGGCCAAATACTTTGGTATCTCTGCAACAGAAAGGCTAAATTAAAATGTTTTATTCCACTTTGCAACTACTATTACATCCTGCAACCAGTTCAACATGAAAAATGTGGTGAAAGGTCCTCTTAAAATGTCAAGTAGCATATTTTATTTTTCATTCACCAATTTATTCACTATGTTCTCTAATGTACTCTTGTTTTGTATTTACAGATTATGATGTGGATCTTCTTTCTTTCCACTCTAAGCTCCCTGCAGAAATGGAATCTGATCTCTTACCTTAGATTTGAAATAAAGTTACTAGAAACCTGAATATCTCACAGCCACTGTCACAAGTTTCTTATCACGTGCTCTAGTTTTTATTGTTCTTAATTTTTTTTAAACTTGTAGTGAAAACCTGCAAACCGAAACACAACAGTATAATTTTAAGATTTGGCCATGTAAATCAAGCTGTATACCTACTCAATGGATATTTTACTTAAAATGGTCTACTCTTGGAGCAATGACCATTGACCCCTACTTTTTCTTTGCACGTTTATTTGGAAGCCATATTATTTATACTGCACAGTGCTACAAAAAAAATATCAACAATGAGATTGCTGGTTGAGCGTATGTTAGCTTTTAATTGTTCTGTATGCAACAGTACCTTCTAAGTGTAGGAGTTTTTATTGAGAAACAAAAATGAAAATTAATATAGTGTAATACATAACTAAAATGTATCACTATTACTAAAAAAAATTCACAATACATGCTAATTAATGTGTCACAATTAAGGGGGTATTACTTTTTTGATTACATAATGTTACAATTTTTTGGATTTTGGCAAAGATAAAGAAATTCTTGTTAAAAAATATCAATTTAATCCTGTGTTATTTTTAATCTGTGTTGTCAAGTTAAAAAGGATTTTCACCCAAAACTTTAAGATGGTCATAAATCTGTAATTTAGATGTTAGACGAAGTTCATAAATTAAGTTAGTTTTCTTTTGCTAGCAAAGATATTGGTAGTTTTCTATTATGGCGTTGCTGTAATTTTTGCAAATAACAAGATCAGGATCTGCTTCCAAATGTATATTTGTAGTCACTCTCTAGTTCCCTTTTAAACCAAGATTTTACCACCTACAGTATGTGGCTGAAATAGTAGAAAGAGGATTTCTTAATATAATAATCAGTACTTCCCTACATGATTGCCACCAGGAGCTCGACCCAGCTGTCAGCCGAGCTCCTGTGGTAACATCCAGGGCTGGTGCCCGTAACAGCCAGGTCTGGTGCCCGTAATAGCCAGGGCAGGTGGCCGCACCGCCCCTGGCTGAATAACCCTCCAAATGCCGCCATCGATAGCAGTCGGAGGCATTTGGATGGTTGTGAGTGGATGTGAGCTCCCTCTCTCACCTCCATCGGCACCTCCGCAAAGAAATCACAGGGAGCTGATGGCTTTCATGGCACCCAAAGACCAAACAATGATCTCTTGGTGTGCCAGGTGCCATGGCCATAGGCAGGGTGTAACAGGCAATCTGTCTGTGTAATATCACAGGTCTTATTCACTGCAGTGCTGGTGTATTGCAATGCATGAGACCAGTGATCAGAGTAATAAAAGTTAAAGTCTCATAGAGGGACTAATTAAAAAAAAAAAAAGTTAAGAAGAAAATTGAAAATGCCATAGAGCTCCATCAGTGCAAAAATAAAAGTCTAGCTCTCAGAATATAGCGATGTAAAAACAATATTTTTTCCATGAAATTATTTTTATTGTATAAAAACAACAAGATATAAATAGGGCATTGCTGTAATCGAAGAATAAACCTGTCTTATCAGTTTTACCACACGGTGAACAACTTAAAAAAAACAACATTAATCTCTGAGTTGCTGGTTTTTGTTCATTCTGACTCCCAAAAATCAGAATAGAAATCGATCAAAAAATGTTATGTGCCCGAAAATGGTAGCAATAAAAAGTCGACTTGACCCACAAAAAATAAGCCATCACACGAGTCGACAAAAATATAGAAAAATTATGGCTCTTAGAATATGGCAATGTAAAAACTTGTTTTTGTTAAAACATTTTTTTTTTTTTTTTTTTTTTTTTAAAGCGTTTTTTAGTGTGTGATGGCAGCCATACATAAAAAAAAAAACATATAAATCTGTTATCGCTACAGTCACACTGGCCCGAAGAACAAAATCTTCTAATCACATATACCGCACAAGGAATGCCGTAAAAAATAAATTAAAGCAGTTCTTCACCTGCTATTGATTTGTTTGTTGATCGTAATAAGGTTCGGCATACATTTTTCCTGTACACTGAATGCTTACACCAGGATTTCTTTGTAAATATCTGTAATATTTGTGATTCAGACAGATTCCCTGGTGGAAGATTCCCCACAATGAGGCAGGTGGAAACACTGTGGACTATGCATGGCCTATGATCTGGTCATGCCCATCTTTTTAAGTGTGCATAAAAACACGGTCAGCCACAGTTTTGTGCATCTGTTAAAGGGAACCTGTCACCCCCAAAATCGATGGTGAGGTAAGCTCACAGTCATCAGGGGCTTATCTACAGCATTCTGTAATGCTGTAGATAAACCCCCGATGTTACCTGAAAGAGGAGAAAAAGACGTTAGATTATACTCACCCAGGGGTGGTCCCGCTGCGTTCTGGTCAAATGGGTGTCTCGGGTCCGCTCCGGCGCCTCCTATCTTCATTCCATGACGTCCTCTTCTGGTCTTCACGCCGCGGCGCAGGCGTACTTTGTCTGCCCTCCAGTGCACAGGCGCTGGGCCTCTCTGACCTTTCCGCCGCCTGCGCACTGCAGTACTTTGCTCTGCCCTCAACAGGGCAGACAAAGTACGCCTGCACCAGAGCAGCGGCGTGAAGACCAGAAGAGGACGTCATGGAATGAAGGTGGGAGGCGCTGTACCGAACCTGAGACGCCCATCGGAGTGGGACCGCCCCTGGGTGAGTATAGTCTAACGTCTTTTTCTCCTCTTTCAGGTAACATCGGCGGCTTATCTACAGCATTACAGAATGCTGTAGATAAGCCCCTGATGACGGTGAGCTTACCTCACCATCGATTTTGGGGGTGACAGGTTGTTAGGGGTCGAGTTCCCGCCTCTGCACAGGAGGAATCTTGGGCCATCTCCGCTGCGGTCTCCCATTCTTCTGCCGCAGTGGAGCCTGCTCAGCGAAGACGTCGGTCCCAGCGTCTCACTCAATCCGACTCTGTACAAAGAGTTACTGCTGCTTTTCCGGCTTCTGCCATGAAGTCAGTGCTGGGCAGCGGCGAGCAGACGCTTCTGGGACTAAGTCCTGCTTTTCTCGTTCTGAGCATGCCCAGAGTAAGATCTCTCAGTGGAGATCGAGGGTCACATGATCAGATACTGCAGCTAAGGCCATTGGTCCTTCAGGAAGGTCCTGTAGGTGCTCACGCTCTGTGGCAGCCTCTCATTGGTCCTTCTAGGAAGGTCCTGTACGTGCTGCAACTATTTAAGGCTCGCACGGCCATGCGCTAGTATTGTTCTATGTTATGTGCTTTGCGCCAGTGTGGTCATGTGAGTTTGTGTTCAGGGACCCGGCTGAAATAAGCCCCTAGAATGCTGGCACCTCCGGCGAGGAGATTTTGTGTGAATGTATTCAGGGACCTGGCTGAAATAAGCCCCTAAAATGCTGGCACCTCCGGCAAGGAGATTGTGTGCATGCATGACCACTGACTGCTCTCAGTTGAGTAGTTAGCCTGCGCCACTGTGAAGTCAAACAGGGCGCAGTACTTTGAGTTTCAGCTACTCTGTGAAGTAACAGGGTTAGCTCATACCGCCATATAGTTCCGCCGTTTGCTAGCAGCAGGTTCTCCTGCACGGTGGACCCGGGCTGCGAACGCATCAATTATAATAAAACCTCTATATTTACTTGGTGCGTTCCGCTAGCCCTAACACAGGTTCCCTTTAATCCCTCACCCCGAAGCTTGTTTCACCTTCCTGAACAGGCCAAATTTTACAATTCTGACCAGTGTCGCTTTATGTAGTTATAACTGTGGAAAGCTTCAAGGGATCCCATTGATTCTGAGATTTTCTTGTGACATATTGTACTTCGTGATAGTAGTAAAATTTGTTCGATATGACTTGCATTTATTTGTGAAAATATTGTAAATTTGGTGACAATTTGGGAAACTTTGCACTTTTCAAAGTTTTTATTTTTATGCCCTTAAATTAGAGAGTTATGTCATAGAAAATAGTTAATTAATAACATTTTCCACATGTCTACTCTACATCAGCACAATTTTTGAAACATAATTTTTTTGTTAGGACGTTATAAGTGTTAAAAGTTGACCAGCGATTTCTCATTTTTCCAACAAAATTTTAATCAAATTTTTAACAAAATTCACATTTTAAGTGACTTTGAGGAGCCCATATGACAGATTTTACATTTTCACACTGGGAAATTGGAAAAAAATGGCAACAAAATTTGTCCCACATTTTCTGATAAATATGGAAATACCCCATATGTGGCTGTACAGTATTCCTTAATCATACGGCGAGACTCTGGAGCTATGGAGCTCTGTTTTCCTCCTGAAGTGCAGATTTTGTTAGAATAGTTTGCGGACTCCATATACAGAGCCCCTAATTGCTAGAAGAGCCAAATCCCACCAAGTGACCCATTTTGGAAATACCCCTTTGGGAATTTATCTACAGGTATAGTGACGATTTTGACTCCATAGGTGTTTTACAGAAACAAGCAGTAGTGGATGTGAAAATTGCAAACTGCCATTGTGGTACCCGTACATTGTAGTCCCCAGTATGTTGAGGTAACCAATAAGTAGTAGTGTCCAGCTCGTGCTTCTGGAGACATGCACCTGTAAATTAGGCGGACTGTCTTCGCTACAGAAATGCCAAATATGGGGCCGCTAAATGTGGTTTAGGCACACTATGAAGCACAGAAGGGAGGGGGTATTTGGGAGTGCAGAATTTGCAGAATTTCTTTTGGGGTTGAGCTATAGCGCTTTTCCAGAGCCTTTGTACTACCAGTAATGTGGAAGCCCCCTATATTTCTGTTAACAGATGATGGAGCGGTGCTGGGACTTCCTTTTTTTGTGGATTGATTTGAAGCTGTTATTGGTAATATTTTACATAATATTTTGGATCACATTTATCCTGAGCACTTACATCGGGGCTTACATCTAAATCTCCTAGTGATATGATTCATATGAAATCCCCTGAGGGATCCATTCACTATAATACGGCAGCAGTTACTTTGGAATCCGTGTGGCCTCTGTTCAGCTGTGTCCATCTTTTCAGAAGTGCACAAAACTGTGGCTGACGGCACTTTTATTCAATCCTAAAAAGACGGACCCCGTCTGATCATAGGCAGCCACAGTGTGTCCATCTGCCTCATTATAGGGACTCTTACATCTGGTGTTCCGTCTGAATTGCGTATTTCAGACATTTACACGGAAACCCCGGTGAAAGCGCTCGGCATACTGCATAGGATTATTGTGAGCCATGCCTTACTGCTATCTTTGGGAGGTAGAATAAAAAATCAACAGCAGGTGAAGAATTGGTTTTATTTATTTTTTATGCCATTCTTCGTGCGGTTATACCGACTTTATTCTTCGGGTCGGTGCGATTACCAGTGGTATAGCATCTTTTTATGTTTGGCTGCTGTCACGCTAAAAATGCTTTTTATAGCGCATCGCCCTATTTTGATAGCTATACTTTTTTTATATTTCGGCTGACATAGTCATGTGCCTGTTTTTTGTAGGACGAGTTGACGTTTTATTGGTACCATTTTTGGGCACATGACATTTTTTGATCACTTTCTATTCCGATTTTTGGGAAGCAGATTGAATAAAAACCAGCAATTCAGGAATTATTTTTGGGGGTTTTTTTTATGTCGTTTTGCATGGTAAAATTAATAAGGTAGCTTTATTCTTTGAGTCAGTACGATTACAGCGATACCACATTTATATTTTTTTATGTTTTAGCGCTTGTACACAAAACTATTTTATAGAAAAAAGATTTTTTTGCATCGCTTTATTCTGAGAGCTATAACTTTTTTATTTCTCTGCTGACGGAGCTGTATGGCAACTTGTTTTTTTGCAGATGTTTTCAGAGATGCCATTTTTATCTAGATTGGTCTTTTTGACCGTTTTTTATTTCACTTTTTGTTCGGTTGTTTGTTTTTCATTTAGTTTTTTGACTGTGTTCAGTAATGTGAACTATAATGTCACTAATGTCAACTATATGGCAGGTCGGCGATTCCAAATATGTGTACTTGTTTTTTATTTTATTTTTTTACATAAATGTATTTATTGGATTAATACTTTTTGTTCTTTATTTTGTGATATTTTAAAAAAAAACTTCATTGTCCCAGGATGGGACATCAACTTCAAACTGACAGATCGATGATCTAATACTCTGCAATGTGTATCCGCTCGTGCTCTGAGGATGAGCTGACATGCCACCGTCCTGACTCCGCTGCCGTCTTTGGGCCCATGGTCACCATGGAGATCATTGATACAACACAATCACATTGCATTGTGCCGATGGGAACACAGAGGGAGCTCCCTTCCTCTCCGATGCTCCGTGATGTTGTTGTCACTATTGACAGCGGCGCCGCAGAGGATAAAAATCCTCGATCGATGCTAGCACCAATTGCAGGTGTCGCTGCAGGATTTCATGTTTCACACTCGACCACGGCGGTGCTCAATGTGAGCCTGTGCAATCATCACATTGTATATATATGTCGGTTTGCGAGAATACAGCTCCTGCTGTGCCGTATATATGTGTCGCGTGTTGGGGAAGGGATTAAAAGCCAAATACTGCCGAACAGAAGTCACACAAAATCCAGAGTATCTCTGCTGCCTCAGTAATGAATGGATCCCACTGGGTTTCATAGAAATGACGATTTTTGTAGATTTAGATGGAAACCCCAATGTAAGTGCTCAACGTAGAGCACAGGATAAATGAGAACTGATTCAAAATGCTTTGTACCCCAAAATCCCACCAATAAAACCCTGTAAAAACCCACAAAAAGTGTCCACTCAGGTTTGTCATGTGTTAACAGAAATATAGAGAGTGTCCACATTACTGGTAGCACAAAGGCTCTGGAAAAGTGATGTGGCTGCCCGCCTTAAAGAAATCCAGCAAAATCTGCTGTTAAATCCAAATGTTCCCTCCTCCTGAGCCTCACATTGTGCCTAAACTGAAGTTAGCATTCACATGTCTGGCATTGCCGTAGCGAGGACAGCTCACTTAATTTACATGGTGCATGTCTACAGAAGCACGAGCTGGGCACAATGTATGGACAGCGCAATGCGCTGGGCACTACAATGGCATATTTGCATTTTCACCCATGGAGTCAAAATCATCACTACAACTGTAGATGAATACCCAGAGGAGTGTAATTTCCAAATTGGATCAATTGAGGGTGCTTTCTGCTCTTCTTGCAATTAGGGGCTCTGTTTATGGAGTCTGCAAACTATTCTACAAAAATTTGTTCCTCAAAAGTCAAATAGCGCTCCTTCCCTCCCTCGTCTCACCATGTGGCCAAACAGTACTGTACAGCCACATACGGAGTATTGCCTCGTTCACGAGAAATTATGCAGTCATTTTTTTGTATTTATTGCATAAGAAACCGCAAAAGCCAAAGGCACTGAGCGTGCCACATTCGTAAATAATAGCAAGTTAACTAGTACTATGTATATATATGTAGTCGTAAGGAATGTGATGTAAAATCTTGACATTGAGGTCATTAGTCATACTAAATTCTTAGCAACAATTATACAATAAAACAACCTAATGTAAAGTTTATAACAGCCAAATGTAAGATGTAAACTAAGAGAAAAACAGAGAGATAAAAAGAGAAAGCAGAGAAGACACAGGGCAGGAAAGACATTAGGGAGGTGTTAGTCAGACTAAGGCTATGTACCCACAATCAGGAAGTAGCAGCATTTTGGATGCAGTGTATTTTTGTTGTATCCAAAACTCTGCGTTCAATTCACACACATAAATCCGCATATGTTTACTGAACCATGTGGATTTACCACATCCAAAGCATTCATTTGTGTTGCAGAGACTAGGGCCTCCTCCAGAGAAATTGCTGCGGATCCGAAAGACGTGCTGCATGTCAGTTTTCGTGGGTGATCCGCAGGTGCACATAGATGCACAGTGGACATGGGATTTCTTGAAATCTCATCCACTATGCTGTAACATCTGTCTGCGGTGTTTTTTATGCTGCATAAATACACAGCATCAAAACCGCAGCAATTTCTGAACTTGGGAGCATACTCTAAGAGCTCTGTGTTCAGTAATCATCGATGTATGCCTGATACTCGGCAGTAGATCTAAAATCGAGCGATTAACCCCTTTCTAAGATGAGATGTACTATCCCGTTGAGGTGGTCTGGGCCCCTATGACCACCGACGGGATAGTACGTCATCACTGATCAGCCGTGCTCACGGATGGAGTGCGGCCAATCGCAGCCGGGTGTCAGCTGACATCCGGCACAGACCGCTCCTGGCAGATTAACCCCGAGAACACTGCGATCAAACATCGCAGCATTCCGGCGACATAGGGAAGCATCGCTCCCTGCATGCTTTCCTTAGACCCTCCTCCCTGCAGGCCCCGGATCCAAAATGTCATCTTGTCCAGCAAAAAACGTGCCGCCAAACAGTGTCATCAGCAAAAAAATTAAAAAGTTATAGCCCTCGGAATAAAGCGATGCAAAAATAATTATTTTTTCTATAAAATAGTTTTATTGTATAAAAGGGCCAAAACCTAAAACAATTATATAAATGAGGTATCGCTGTAACCGTACTGACCCGAAGAATAAAACTACTTTATCAAATTTACCAAACGCAGAACAGTATAAACGCCCCCCCCCCCCCCCAGAAAAAAAGAAATTCACGAATTGCTGGTTTTTGTTCATTTTTGCCTAACAAACACCAGAATAAAAAGCTATCAAAAAAGTAATGTGCCCGAAAATGGTACCAATAAAAACGTCAACTCGTCCCGCAAAAAAACAAGACCTCGTATGACTCTGTGGACCAAAATTATAGCTCTCAGAGTGTGGTAAAGCAAAAAATATTTTTTGCAATAAAAAGCGTCTTTTAGTGTGTGACAGCTGCCAAAACATAAAAACCCGCTATAAATAGTAAATCAAACCCCCCCTTTATCACCGCCTTAGTTAGGGAAAAATAATAAAATAAAAAAAATGTATTTCTTTTTTCCCATTAGGGTTGGGGCTAAAGTTAGTGTTGGGGGTAAATTTTGTGTTGGGGCTAAAGTTAGGGTCGGGGCTAAAGTTATGGTTAGGGTCGGGGCTAAAGTTAGGGTTGGGGCTAAAGTTAGGGTTGGGGTTAGGGTTTGAATTACGTTTACGGTTGGGTTAGGGGTGTGTCAGGGTTAGGGGAATGGTTAGGGTTGGGATTAGGGTTAGGGGTGTGTTGGGGTTAGGGGTGTGTTGGGGTTGGGATTAGGGTTAGGGGTGTGGTGGGGATTAGGGTTAGGGGTGTTTTGGGTTTAGGGTTGCAGTTAGAATTGGGAGGTTTCCAAAGTTTGGGCACACCAGGGGCTCTGCAAATGCAACATGACGTCCAATCTCAATCCATACAATTCTGCGTTGAAAAAGTAAAACAGTGCTCCTTCCCTTCTGAGCTCTGCCGTGCGCCCAAACAGTGGTTTACCCCCACATATAGGGTATCAGCGTACTCAGGACAAATTGTACAACAACTTTTGGGGTCCAATTTCTCCTGTAACCCTTGGGAAAATACAAAATTGGGGGCTAAAAAATCATTTTTGTGGAAAAAGATTTTTTATTTTCACAGCTGTACATTATAAACTTCTGTTAAGCACTTGGGGGTTCAAAGTGCTCACCACACATATAGATAAGTTCCATGGGGGGTCTACTTTCCAAAATGGTGTCACTTTTGTGGGGTTTCCACTGTTTAGGCACATCAGGGGCTCTACAAACGCGACGTGGCATCCTATCTCAATTCCAGGCAATTTTGCATTGAAAAGTCAAATGGCGCTCCTTCCGAGTTCTGCCATGCACCCAAACAGTGGTTTACCCCCACATATAGGGTATCGGCATACTGAGGACAAATTGTACAACAACTTTTGGGGTCCAGTTTCTCCTGTTACCCTTGGTAAAATAAAACAAATTGTATCTGAAATAATTTTTTTGTGAAAAAAGTTAAATGTTCATTTTTTTTTTTAAACATTCCAAAAATTCATGTGAAACACCTGAAGGGTTAATAAACTTCTTGAATGTGGTTTTGAGCATCTTGAGGGGTGCAGTTTTTAGAATGGTGTCACGCTTGGGTATTTTCTATCATATAGACCCCTCAAAGTGACATCAAATGTGATGTGGTCCCTAAAAAAAATGGTGTAAAAATGAGAAATTGCTGGTCAACTTTTAACCCTTATAACTCCCTAACAAAAAAAAAAATTTGGTTCCAAAATTGTGCTGATGTAAAGCAGACATGTGGGAAATGTTACTTATTAAGTATTTTGTGTGACATATGTCTGTGATTTAAGGGCATGAAAATTCAAATTTGGAAAATTGCAAAATTTTCTCCAACTTTCCGTTTTTTTTCACAAATAAACTCAAGTAATGTCAAGGAAATTTTACCACTAACATGATGTGCAATATGTCACGAGTAAACAATGTCAGAATCACCGGGATCCATGCAAGCTTTAATTTTGGGGGCAAGGGGGTTAAAACCAGGTTTTATAAAAACGGTCTTAAAAGTTATTAGCTGTAGCAGTCAGTTCCTCCATCAACATCACCTCATTTATTTTATAGAACCAAAGGGCGGTATGTTTCTTTTCTCCAAAGAAGGAGTATGCCCGCCCAAGCTGTCACAATTAGGCACCTCAGTATAGAATGCCTGTATATTTTTAGAGAAGGACAAGAGCAGAAATCAGGTCAGTCACGAAACCAGTAAACCTTTGTATCACTGATAGTACATTGTCCCAAAAAGCAGTGACTAACTTGTACGACCAAAAAATGTGTAATAGATCACCTTCCTCATTGCCACATCTCCAACACATGGGGCTAGCCTCAGTGAAATAGTGTATTTGAGTCGGGATTCTATACCATAGAGATAAGTTATAACTGGCCTCATGAAAACGAGAACAGAATGACACTTTGTGCGCGAAAGAGAAAATTTTACGTAAACCTGGCAACCGGAAGGTCTGGTGGGTTAAGCAGTAGAGAGTACGAAAATGATAAAGTATGCAGAGGTACTGCACTTGAGCAAGCTGTTTCGAAAGTCGTTTTCTCACTGTTATAGAAGGCTCTATGAGGGAGTGACTGGAAAAAATGCAACAGCCGACCTACTCTCCAGACATCCAGGGTGGATAGTGAAGAAATACCAAGGAGACGATCCTTTGAAGGCCAAAGGTGTCCTGCTCCAAAATGACAAATTCTTAAGTGCTTCCTCTTTATCCAGACTCAGAAAGCACGATCATCAATGCCCGGGTGGGGGGGGAGTGGATTACCCAAAATGGAGAACATACAGTCATGGCCAAAAGTATTCACACCCCTGCAATTCTGTCCGATAATACTCAGTTTCTTCCTGAAAATGATTGCAAACACAAATTCTTTGGTATTATTATCTTCATTTAATTTGTCTTAAATGAAAAAACACAAAAAGAATTGTCCTAAAGCCAAATTGGATATAATTTCACACCAAACATAAAAAAGGGGATGGACAAAAGTATTGGCACTGTTCGAAAAATCATGTGATGCTTCTCTAATTTGTGTAATTAACAGCACCTGTTACTTACCTGTGGCACCTAACAGGTGTTGGCAATAGCTAAATCACACTTGCAGCCAGTTGACATGGATTAAAGTTGACTCAACCTCTGTCCTGTGTCCTTGTGTGTACCACATTGAGCATGGAGAAAAGAAAGAAGACCAAAGAACTGTCTGAGGACTTGAGAAACCAAATTGTGAGGAAGCATGAGCAATCTCAAGGCTACAAGTCCATCTCCAAAGACCTGAATGTTCCTGTGTCTACCGTGCGCAGTGTCATCAAGAAGTTTAAAGCCCATGGCACTGTGGCTAACCTTCCTAGATGTGGACGGAAAAGAAAAATTGACAAGAGATTTCAACGCAAGATTGTACGGATGTTGGATAAAGAACCTCGACTAACATCCAAACAAGTTCAAGCTGCCCTGCAGTCCGAGGGTACAACAGTGTCAACCCGTACTATCCGTCGGCGTCTGAATGAAAAGGACTGTGTGGTAGGAGACCCAGGAAGACCCCACTTCTTACACCGAGAAAAGAAAAAAGCCAGGCTGGAGTTTGCCAAAACTTGCCTAGAACATTTTGGAAGAATGTTCTCTGGTCAGATGAGACAAAAGTAGAGCTTTTTGGGCAAAGGCATCAACATAGAGTTTACAGGAGAAAAAAAGAGGCATTCAAAGAAAAGAACACAGTCCCTACAGTCAAACATGGCGGAGGTTCCCTGATGTTTTGGGGTTGCTTTGCTGCCTCTAGCACTGGACTGCTTGACCTTGTGCATGGCATTATGAAGTCTGAAGACTACCAACAAATTTTGCGGCATAATGTAGGGCCCAGTGTGAGAAAGCTGGGTCTCCCTCGGAGGTCATGGGTCTTCCAGCAGGACAATGACCCAAAACACACTTCAAAAAGCACTAGAAAATGGTTTGAGAGAAAGCACTGGAGACTTCTAAGGTGGCCAGCAATGATTCCAGACCTGAATCCCTTAGAACACCTATGGAGAGATCTAAAAATGGCAGTTTGGAGAAGGCACCGTTCAAATATCAGGGACCTGGAGCAGTTTGCCAAAGAAGAATGGTCTAAAATTCCAGCAGAGCATTGTAGGAAACTCATTGATGGTTACCAGAAGCGGTTGGTCGCAGTTATTTTGGCTAAAGGTTGTGCAACCAAGTATTAGGCTGAGGGTGCCAATACTTTTGTCTGGCCCATTTTTGAAGTTTTGTATGAAATGATCAATGTTTTGCTTTTTGCTTCATTCCCTTTTGTGTTTTTTCATTTAAGACAAATTAAATGAAGATAATAATACCAAAGAATTTGTGTTTGCAATCATTTTCAGGAAGAAACTGAGTATTATCTGACAGAATTTCAGGGGTGTGAATACTTTTGGCCATGACTGTATAAGAGCATTGCAGTATGATATGGTCACGCACTACAGGAAGGAAATAGCATGCCAGTGTGGGATTTGTTTTAAGTGCTTTGACCAAAGATGAGTCTAACCAGGGGGCCGATATGAGAGAGATATTTGTTAAGCTTTGCTGAATCCCCATACTTCTCGAGTACCATTTCTACACCAGTCCAATGTCTTAGACAGGTGAGAGGCTATGTAACAAGATCTGAAGTTTGGTAAAGGTATACCCTCTGAAGATTTGGAGCAATGTAGTATAGCTCTTCTAATACGAGGTTTTCTAGACAATAAAAACTTCATTTGAACCGAAGCTAAACTCCTGAAGGACATGGGAATTCTAATAGGGAGAGCCTGTATGACATACAGAAGTTCCTCATCCATCTTGAGCAGCTTTCCCTCATCGATTATAATAGTTTAGAAAAGTTAAGCGAATATGCCAAATCTATATCTCTTGGTAGGAAGATCCCCACATATTTTAAAGCTGAATTGGCCCTTTTAAAAATAAACACATTTTTCAAAGGAGCTACTATAATATTCAGGATTTTGACTTGGAGAAATTGATTTTAAACTTGGATAAGCCATTGTGTAAATGGAATTCAGCCATCAGGATCGGCAAAGAAATGGCTTGGTTTTTTATTTTAAAAAAAAGCAGATGGTCTGCTTAAGCTGCAATCTTAAAAGGTGCTCCACAGATGCTAGGGCCCATAATGTTCGAAGAAAAGGTTCTATAGTAAGTATAAGGCTATGTGCACACGTTGTGGATAGTATGCGTTTTTGCTGCGTTTTTTCGCTGCGAATACGCATACATAAGACAACCCATTGAATTCAATGGGATTCCACAATGCTATGCTAATGCTGCATATTTTTCCGTGGCGGAATCGCATCACGGAAAAATACGCAGCATACTCATTCTTTGTGCAGAATCACGGTGATTCCGCACACATAGGAATGCGTTGATCCGCTTACTTTCTGCATGCACCATCCGCAACATAGCCTAAAATTTAAAGGGCTTTATTCTAGCTCTATGTATAAGGTTCAGTGCCTTGGTAGGGATAACGTTGAAGTTGGATAGCATATTATGGGATAAGGATACCAAGAAATGTTTGTAGTTGGCTAAGGAGCAACTGTCTGGGCCTGGCACTTTCTCTGATTTGGACTATTTAATGACTGCCTTTAATTCCCGCTCATTAAACAGCAATTCCAGGGCTTCCATGTCCACGTTCGACAAAGTAAGTAATCCACACTCTCTCCATATGTCTGAATGTGAGACCTAAAGTCTGTATTTTGTGTTGTGGGGATGGTTAAGACTACAGAGTTTAATGAGGAATAGAAGGATTTCAACATGTTAGCGATATCAGGTAATGCTTCGATTTCTCTGATCAAAAATAGAGGGGACAATGGCTTTGCTTTGGTCTGAAAATGGGTAAAGTAGTGGAGATACTAACAAGCGCGTAGTCCGAGAAGAATACAATGTCAATGGAAGCCCTTCAAAGTAATATCTTGATGTTTTAGTAAGAAGTAGTCAATCCTTGTATTTATGTCATGAGTGATAGAGTAAAAAGAGAAATCTTTGATGGGTGGAGAAGGCGCCACATGTCAACCAATTGGTATTCCTTCAGCAATTTTAATATACACTTTCTTGGGGGGCGTGGAAGGGAGGATACTTCCTTAGAATTGTCCATGGAAAGGTCAAGGGATGTATTAAAGTCACCCCCTAAAATCAGTGTGTACTCCGCTAATTGCAACAGCTGATTTAAATAACTGTTGAGCGTTTTGTCCTACCCTGAATTTGGAAGATACAAGGAGACAAATGTGACCTTGTTGGATGCAATAGTACCTTTGATCATTAGCATACATCCCTCTCCATCAGTGCTTGAGACAGAGAACACCCAAAGGATTGAAGTAGCTATAAGTATACATGAGCCTTTGGATTTTGAGTCTGGTGAGAGACTATCATAGGCAGTTGGAAACCTATAATTTGAGATTTTATATAGTTTGCCTTGAAAAAAAAAGGTTTGTGATTGTCGTTGTTATCTATTTCCTCTTGTGAAAATATAAAATCTGGGTCTGAAACAACATTATAGTGGTAAAAATGTATTTTATTTTCTTCACTGTTCAATGGTATAAAATTTTGTGAAACATGTGGCATCAATATGATCACTGCACCCCTAGATGATTTCATTAAGAGGTGTAGTTTATAAAATGGGTCACTTATAGGGGTACTGCTGTTGTGACTCCTCAGGGGCTCTGCCAATGTGACAAACCTTTCCAGGCAAATCTGCACTCTGATATCGCATATGTTTTACAACATATGGGGCATTACTGTACTCAGGAGACATTGTGCAACACGTTTTGTGGTCCATTTTCTCTTATTACAGTATCTCTTCTGAAACTAAAAACTTGGGGTAAAACAAGATTTTAGTGGAAAAAATGTAACTTTTAATTTTCACAGTCCAATGTTGTACAATTCTGTGAAATATATGTGGGATTGAAATGCATACTATACCCCTAGAAGAATTCTTTGATAGATGTAGTTTCCAAAATGGGATCACTTGTGGGGGTTTCTGCTGTTCTGGAGCCTTGGCGGTTCTCCAAATGCGATAAGCCATCCACAATCTATTCCAGACTATTTTGCACTCCAAATTTCAAAAAGCGCTCCTTTCTTTCTGAGCCCTGCTGTTTGCCCAAATGAGTTTTTGAGCACGTATGGGGTATCCCTATGTGAAATTAAAAAATTTGGGGCTAAAATAAAATTTCTGGGGAAAAAACATCATTTTTAATTTTCACATTCCAATGTTTTAAAATTCTGCTAAGCACCTGTGGGTTCAAGATGCTCATCACATCTCTAGATAAATTCCTTAAGGGATGTAGTTTCCAAAATGGTGTCAAGTGTGAAGGATTTCCACTGTTTAGGCACATCAGGTGCATCCACTATGTATTCCAGACAATTTTGCTCTCCAAAAGTCAAATAGTGCTCTTCCCTTTTGAGCCCTGCTGTGTGCCCAAACAGTAGTTTTCTGCCACATTTGGGGTATCTATGTACTCAGGAGGAATTGCACAACGATTGGGTGTGGACTGCTGTGAATATTCAATTCTCTTAAGCAGCGGGCACACGTGACCACCTGGCAGCTGCAGGAAACCGGCGGCTGACACTGCGTGCTCCTAAAGAGCGAGCAATGAATACTCATTGCCCTCCACACACATAGTCCCGGCATGCAGAGCAGTGGGTATTCTGGCAGCTGTGCTATGCTTGTAAGCAGCGCATGACATCCCTGCCATGTGCTGCTTAAAAAGCAGAAAGCAGCTGCAGGAAGTGGAACAAGACGCTGGAGAGATGGTAAGTGTAATCAGGTTTTTTCAATGTTTTTTTCTGATGGGGCCATGTATACCAGGGCTGAGATGGGGGCCCTGCATACCAGGATAGGGATGAGGGGGGCCATGCACACCAGGATGGGGATGAGAGGGGCCATGAACACCAGGATTGGGATGAGAGGGGCCAAGCATACCAGGATGGGGGGCCATGCATTGCATGATAGGAATGAGAGGGCCGTGCACACCATGATAAGGATGCGGGGGCCATGAATACCAGGATGGGGGCACATGCATGCCAGGATAGGGATGAGGGGGCTGTAACAAGGTGGCACGGGGTGTTAGTCATGGGCGAGTACACTAGGTCACAGTCAGTGAGCAACCCCTTGCACATGAAAAGACAGTTCAAGCACTCGGTTGCTCTCCACATAGGAATGGTGTTCTCCATATGCATCACACGACACACTCTGGTTCCAACAGTAGAAAACTTGTTTATTAAAGATGAAATTAAGGAGATATGACTTCCTGTGCTTTCCCTAGCAAAGTCTAGCACAGCTGCAGCTGCAGATCCCATTCGGCTCCTGAGAGCTAACAGTCCCTTGGTGGGCACTCGAACAGTCCTAGTGCCCATTCCAGTTGCCCAGTAATCCCTTGGCAGTACTTTTTCCCCTCCAGGGGTGTATTCTGCTCCCAGCAGGGGAGCACATCTTGCCACAGGCAATCCTGCCCAGGGTCTGCTGCAGAAGCAGGAAATTGCTGCTTCTTCCAGACTGCTAACCCAGCCCCTTTTTGTTAACCCTTACTGTCCCTGAACTAGTCATGTTCAATACAGTGCAATGTAATACAAACACATAAAATCAGGTAAACATCATACAGTACACGTACAGCAGTAAAGCAGTAGTTCATGACAGTAATACATTGATACATAGCCAAACTATCAGCACCGCATGGGGGACACGTGCCCGACATAAAAGAGAGAGGGAGCACTGAGGGTCTCCACCACCTCCTTACACTCCTCCCTCCTAAAATATGGTCATAACGAAAAGTGACGGTCAATGAAACATAAGAATACAACATAGTCCATAAGAACATTCGTAGTCTCTTAAAGGGGTCTGGCTGATCCTGGTCCCTTTTTTCCGGGGACCTATGAAACATACCTTGGCCTGATGGCCACTTAAATTACAGCGCTGCTGCAACGAAGCTAGTCCGGTGAAACCTGAGATGACTTTCGGAAATGTGCGCTGACACGGCGTACCTTGGCAAGTAGGTCCGGCATGTCAGGGTATGTTTTTAAAATCCACTGTACAACAAAGTTCAGCACGTGGGCCATGCTTGGAACATGTACCAGCTTGCCGAGCTTTAACCCATTGACAAATTAAAATTTTTACAAGTACAGATTTTTCAGAAAAGGGCATCCCAATATTCATTTAAAAATGACAATGACATGATTTCCTATTTTGAAAACATTCATTTTACAAACAACACAAAAAATTGGACCTAATTATAAAAATTATAAAATATTAGTTGCTAGAAGCTAAAGATTAGGCGTCCCTAAAAAAGGACATTGGTAGATAATGGGTTAAAGCCGCCAAAAAGTTACACCCATTATTGCACACAACCAGACCTGGTTGGAGGTTCAGCGGGGAGAGCCACTGATCAGTCTGTTCTTTTATCCCTTTCAGCAGCTGTGCTCTGTTGTGAGCTTTATAACCTAAACAGATGAGCTTCAGCAGAGCGTGCTGCTTCGCCAAGGCAGTGCTGCAGACTTCCCAGCTGGGGAGGCTAGTTCCACTGAGGATGAGGATGAGGAGGAGGAGAGACAGGAACTGGAATATGAGGAGACTGAAACCCTGATGGAAGTTGGGCCTGCTATTCTTGGTGTGGGTAAGATGTGTGATGTCCCAGCGCCTGACTTTGTCCAAGACTCCACCATGTTAACCCAGTGTGCCATCAGGGAAATGTAGCGTCCCTTGTCCACAAGAACTTGTCCCTGTGACTGCATTGGCCAGAGCACTGCTGATATTATGTAACATGCTTAAGTAAGGCGGGGACGGCACATCAGGAAAAATAGTGGTGGCTAGGAATCGAGTACCGTGGGGCTGCCACCGCCAAGAGGTTGCCGAAAGACTCAGTTACCACAAGTCGAAATGGCAACATTTCCAGGGCTAGCAATCTGACAATGTGGGTGTTTAGCGTTTGGACCTGTGAGTGGGTGGATATTTCTGCTAAACATCTAGGGCAGGGACAGGGAACGCTGTGCTGGGACAACAAACTGGACATGGTTTCTGACTGTTGTGTCTGCAACTGCAGGTTGTGGGCAGGAGACATCAGCGCCTGCTTCATGGACAGCAGATTGGGAAGGCCGTAACACAGGGGAAGGGGCAGTGATTTCACCCGCAGACAGTGATTTTGTGCCCAGACGTTCCGCACACCTACTGGGGTGCTTGACTGCCATTTGCTTTTGCATGCTGGTGGTGCTCAGGTTGGCAGTTTTCTTGCCTCTTCTTAGCTTGGTTTGACATGCTGCAAATTACAGTTGTTTTGTTTGAAGGAATTTCAGAAAAAACTGTCATAGAAGGCACCCTTGGCCTGTTATCTAGATAAGTGGGGGGGACTCTGTGGAACAGTTGACCGAGTTCTTCCTCTGGTCAAACCACTACCTCTTATTGCCTGTTTTCATGCTACGGATCCTTCTCTACGCTGCTGTGCTCTCTAGGAATGCCACCATGCCGGGTTGGATCACTGGCCTCATCATCGACCGCATCATCTTCCAATCACTCTGATCCTCATCAATCTGATCCTCCTGAGTTGAGATTTTAGGCTGACCTGATGGCAACTGTGCATCATTATTACCTCCACCTCTTCAGAAATCAATTGACCTTCCCCAATGTGGCTTTCTCCTGGCCGTGGATGCTCAAATGTTTGGGCATCAATGCACTCCACCCCCTCATGACCCTCTTTAATGGTGCACATTGAGAGGCCTGAAAAATTACAGGGGAACATATACCGTTCCTTAGAGTGGCCAGAGTTGGGGTCATATATCTCCTGGGATTCTTGATGGTGGGAGGAAGGAGGACAAGGTTGAGGATTCAGAGGCCCAGCCTCTTGGCTACTGAGTCTGGACTGTGTGGAAGACTTTGCGGCGCTGCTTGTCAACACACTGGAGCCTTTGCCATCCAACCTACAACATCCTCGCACTTGTCTGGGTTCGTCAGTGGTGTAGCGCGCTGACCAAATTTTGACAGGAAGCTAGAACGTGATACAGTCACCTTCTGGTCGGTAACACGGCCTTGGCGGGCAACACCACATTCATGTCCCTTAACATCACCCTTTTTCATATTGAATGTGTTCTACTTATGAGAAAAAAAATCTTGGATTTATTTTTCACAAGTACCCTCACAGAGCTGTTATGTACAAATTCACTGTATCTAGCAATGTGTGGCTATTTTTTTCCCAGATATCAGCTTTATTACACACGGCAACCACAGACTCTTGAAAATTACAGGTAAATAACGTTTGCGTATCTCCAGAAGGCTTTGCGCCAGTCGCACAACTGCTAGATAAAGATGCATCATTTATTAAACTAATAGAAAAGTAGTATATTTTTTATATCACCTTGCTGACACACTGCAACAGCGGCCTAATGAAAATTATTGCCACTAGTAAATTGTGACTTTTGATTATCTCTGCACATGTTGTGTGGCACCCCTGAGGTCCGGTCACCACAGAGGTACTGCACCTCAGCCAGAGGTGTGGTATCACACTCTTGGGTAATGAGGGGGCACTATCCAGGACACTAGCACCAGCATCCAACACCTCACCACTCCAGTTAGGGCACCTGAGCGTACCCTATGGGAGGATGGCCTCATCCCAGTCTGGAGAGGGTTACTAGGTAGAGGGTGTGGGTGGAGAGAGTAGAGATGTCATGGAAACAGTAGGAGGAGTCAGGAAAGGTCTAGAAAGTTAGTGGGGAGAAGTGAAGCAGAGCAGACATGAGACAATTGGAGCTGGGGACCTGAGCAGTGAGGAGCTCATCCCAGCACCAGAAGACAGAGAGAGAAGTTCCAGAAAGTGAGAAAGAAGGAGTCCTAGGGGCACGGGTAGTGAGCAATCCACACGTGGGGCCCACATCCACACTGACCATCGCCAGGTGGAGGTACCAAGTCGCAGTTGGGAACCGGCCCCCAAGACTAGTGGAGAACTACAAGGGTCAGCTAGCCAGCCAGAGTCTGTGGTACCTGTATGTGCCATTGCCACATGCAGCCACATAGGACCCAGGGGACTAGATAGACATCGCCCGACAAGATCCGGGGCTGCTGGCTTGGGACACTGTATGAAGGTGCAGGGCAGGAGAGGTGAGAACCAGCGCAGTAAGACGGCCAGGAAATGAACATAAGAGAAGAGTCCTGGAGAAGTGTACTTTAAATCATCTGAGGGTTGGCTGGACCACAGACCCAGAGGACACAGCACACGGCTGGAGACAGTAATCTTCAGAACTGTGAGTAAAGCGTTGAAAACTGCACCCAGCTGTGTCCTCTGAATTATTCCTGCGTCACTTGTCGTGCACTACAACTACCACAACCACCATCATCACAATTCACACCTATATCTGCCCTGGGACTAGCCCTGCCCATGGAGAGCTGAAACATCTTAGCTGCATCACCAACTGCCCCAGTGGATCTGAACTGCAGCATCGGCCATATTGACCGAACACCACGGGTGGCGTCACAAGCAATTCCCCTTTTCCCATAAACTTTATTTGCCCTTTAATTGACTTTTATGTTGGATGCCCAGGGCCATGGACCGAGTCACTACTGACATGACGCATCCCCTTTAAGAACCGACGGACCAGGCCCAAGTGCCCTACGGCTCTGGTGGGGCTCCTTTTTTGGTGTCAAGAACAGGATGGACCGACCGACTGGGTCCTGTGCGCCATAGACTGTTGAACTGTATAATAGCCGCCATCAGGGGTGGATTAAGGGTAGCCAGGGCCCCGGGCTGTTCAGACACTGTGGGCCCCCCCGGTCATGTGACGGGGGTCATGTGACGGGGGTCATGTTATACCTGAACCAGATTATTCCAGAAAAATGGCCGGGCCCTACTCTACTGTAACCTATTAAATATTTGTTAAAATATGCAATACAATTTAGGTATATTTTGACCAATATCACAAACAAGGAACAAATACCACCGAACCATGACCAGACCACAAATTACAACCACAGTGATCTAATAATATCACATACAAGGAACACCGCACCATGTCAAGAACACATATTACCACCACTTGGTGACCAAACAGCACATACAAGGGACAAATACCACAACACCATTTGCAGACCACATATTACCACCACATAGCGACTGAATACTACAATACTGATCAGTAAAAAAAAACAATACTATCACCATAAGTGCCAGTATTCACAGGAGATCTGTACTTAGTATGCAGTGTCTGTGTAGAGGTAATACAGAGATCACTGGTGGTATTATACACAGGAGCTCTGTATATAATGTATAGGTAATAGTGATCACTGGTGACATTATACACAGGAGCTCTGTATATAGTATACAGTGTATAGTGTCAGTGTATAGGTAACACTGAATCACCAGTGATGTCTCTAGGTGAAGTCCTTCATCTTTCATCCAGCACAGACCGCCATCACTTCATCCAGCCAGGACTCATTTCTGCAGGAAATAACACAGTTATTTCAAGCTCCGCTTGCAGAACACATTACTTAATTTTTCACAACTTCTACATTACACCACATGAAGAAAAAAAGGCGACATAGTGTCACTCTACACAGTAACGGACCACCCCCCCCATTTAAAACAGTATACTCAAAAAATAAAATAAATACATCACTGCAGTAATAATATCCCTTAATTAGCCCCTATGGTAATAATATTCCCCATCCTGGCCCCGTTTATTTAATTCCTGGCTCCAGCCATATGTTCTCCCATCCTGCCCTCGTGAGTATCCATTCTACCCCATATGATCTCCCCATCCTGCCCCATCTGTCTCCATCATATCCATCCTGCCCCATGTCTTTCATTCTGCCCCGTCTCTCCAATTATGCCCCGTATCTACATTCTTCCCATGCCTCCAGTCCTGCCCCCAGTGTATCCAGCAATCTGCCCCAGTATGTCCACCATATTGCCCCAGTGTCCAGCAATCTGCCCGTGTCCAGCATTGCCCCCAGTGTGTCCAGCAATCTGCCCCAGTGTCTGACTCCAGCATATTGCCCCCAGTGTGTCAAGCAATCTGCCCCAGTGTGTCCAGCATTGCACCCGACAGTGTGTCCAGCAATCTGCCCCAGTGTTTCCAGCATTGCCCGTGTCTCCAGCAATCATCTGCCCCAGTGTGTCCTCCAGCATTGCCCCCAGTTTGTCCAGCAATCTGCCCCAGTGTGTCCTCCAGCATTGCCCCCAGTTTGTCCAGCAATCTGCCCTAGTGTCTCCTCCAGCATTGCCCCCAGTGTGTCCAGCAATCTGCCCCAGTGTCTCCTCCAGCATTGCCACCAGTGTGTCCAGCAATCTGCCCCAGTGTCTCCAGCATTGCCCCAGTGTGTCCAGCAATCATCTGCCCCAGTGTGTCCTCCAGCATTGCCCCCAGTATGTCCATAGTATATACATCACATAGCACTCAGCCGTATTCTAGGCTAGTGTGAGCGCCGACTAAGGGTATGTTTCCACGTTCAGTAAATGCTGTGGATTCGATGCTGCGTAGAGCCACAGCGTCCAATCTGCAGCGTCCAGCATAGTGGAGGGGATTTCAAGAAATCCCGTCTCCACTATGTGTGTACAGATGCCCACGGATTCCCTGCGTATACGCACGTGCGGTGCGCCTTTATAGACATCAGTATGTCTATTTATCTTGTGGAGACGATCAGTCTCAGCAAGATAAATATCA
Source organism: Ranitomeya variabilis (assembly GCF_051348905.1). Taxonomy (NCBI): domain Eukaryota; kingdom Metazoa; phylum Chordata; class Amphibia; order Anura; family Dendrobatidae; genus Ranitomeya; species Ranitomeya variabilis. The sequence continues at coordinate 794,607,895 of NC_135232.1, read as the reverse complement.
CAGTCTAATTTATAGGGTACAGTGATTCCACACGGCTCAGTGAACACATCTGGAATCACCGCGTGTACAAAAGTCGGCAGCGCGGACATGTGCTGTGTCCAAAGCGCTGCCTAAGGCCATGTGCACACGCTGCGGATTCCGTTGCGGAATTTTCCACAGCGGATTTGATTAAATCTGCAGTGCAAAAAGTACTGCAGATTTATCGCGTTTTTTGTGCGGTTTCCACAGCGGTTTTAGACACCTGCGGATTTTTAATATGGAGCAGGTGCCAAACCGCTACGGATTCCGCACAAAGAATTGACATGCTGCGGAAAATAAACCGCAGCGTTTCCGCGCGTTTTTTTCCGCAGCATGTGCACAGCGGTTTTTGTTTTCCATAGGTTTACATTGTACTGTAAACGCATGGAAAACTGCTGCGGATCCGCGTCAAAAACCGCAATGTGTGCACATACCCTAATCCTGAACGTGTGCACATACCCTAATCCTGAACGTGGAAACATACCCCAAGAGCCTTTATTCCCCCTGCAATATACAGTGCGTGTGATACGTATGATAGATATCTATACATAGTGTGTGGTGATGTGACATATCTCTGGAAGGTGAGCCTATTCTTCAGCTATAAAGCCTGATGGTGTCCTACTGACCCCCTGCAGAGAAGGATGAGGCTGCTGTGTCCCATCTGCCCCCTGACAGGACTCAGCAGCTCCAGTCTGAACGTTTTTCACAGCAGTTTGGAGAGACACCTGTGGGAATCTTCAGAGAGCGCTGCTGTGTCCTGAGGGGCAGAGTGGGTTCAGCACTTAGGCTTCTCTGCAGGAGGTGGGGGAGGGGGTCACCAGCACAGACTGCGCTGTGCTCTTATCTCCGTCTATAGACAGGGGTCAGGACATAGTAATCCTCAGTGAGCGGCTCCTGTGCTGATAGTATGGACAGCAGCCAGCTCACTGATGATGCGTCTGCTGCAGGGACTGGACTACTGCAGCCTGTCCTCACACCGTCCATACACCTCACCAGTGTCACCAGCACATGCATTGCTCACACACTCACCGGGGGCTGCGCTGCTCACTGACTGTGGAGAGAGAATGCTGCACGGAGCCCGCGCTCAGCAGGGATTGGACGGTGGAGTCCCGCCCTCCTGTGGCTCAGCACTGGCTGCTTCAGCACAGCCATCTGTCACAGTGACGCTCCTCCTCCTCCCTCCTCACATCGCTGTGGCTTATGAAACTGACGGCGGGGGGGGGGGCCATAAACCAGTAAGGGACGGGTATAATAATGCCCTGATGGCGGCGGCCGGCGGGCAATCTGTGCGATAGCCCAGGGCCCCCCCCACACCACTGGGCCCTGGGCTACCGCCCAGATTGACCCTCATATAATCCGCCCCTGGCCGCCATTGTCATGCCACACGGCGTGAAAAGAGAAGAGAAGACGTGTCGTTGTGGGTGGGATCTGACCGTGAGGTGCAAAGACCATGCCTGCCCACTGCAAATACTACTATACAACAAGGACTTGCCCGTCAGCAAGGGAGATCCACCTCATGATTTTGTATGGTGAGAAAAGAAAGGAGAAGAAGGCCCGCCCCCGAAGGAAGGAGCAGGAACAACACATGGGTGCTGCAAAGAACGTCCCGGCAAACAAGATGGCGAGCGTTCGTCACCAGGAGCGTGGGGTGGAAACAGGACTCCCCCAGTCGACCGGACGGGAACCCTGCCCAGCTGCCTGCCATAGACTCTTTAGAGTTCTTTGGAGCAGTGGTGGAGGAGCTGAGCTGCCAGCTCCTGAAGTTGCAGCTTGCGGCAGTGACAAGCTGGAAGGAGGCCCTGCTGGAAAGGAAGCTTGTGCGGTGGACGGCCTCGCAACCAGCATCACCGTCCCCAGCGGAGGAGGAGATCGGCACCAGAAAACCAACAGGAGCCGGTACTGTCATCAGTTCTGCCCCGGTAGCCAAGGAGGCCCAGTTAGGCCCATTAAAGCCCCCGTCAGTGCTTCTACCCTGACGGGTTGGTAGTAACCTGGTCTGGGATCAGACCTCTGACATCGGGGTCCGACTGGCGGCTCCGCTACAGCCCACACGCACACCCCAGGAGGTGTATGGAGAAAAGGTGGTGTTCCGCTGGGAACGCACAGGAACCGATCTGATGGGGTTACCTGGGGAGGCCCAAATGGAGGGGGACCGTGTAGAGATTATCAGCTGGGAAGAATATCGCCAGCAGCAGGCACTCAAAAACCTGCCCTGGAAGAAGTAAATTTCTATGACTGCTGTGAAAAGTTAAAGTTACTGTATAAAGTTACAGTTTGAAAGTTTGAAAGACGATATGATCATGAACGGTGAGTGATCAGAACTTTTGTAAAAAGTTAGCCCCCGTTGTTCTCCTTATTGGTTTTACACAGTACAGACCACAGAACAAAAACCTTCTGGTGTGGCTAAAGAAGTGATCCAATGTGGAGACCAGCTATGCCTTGTAGTCATGCCAAAACCTACGTTGGGGGTTTGAGACGGGTCCCCCATATTGCACTAAAGAGAGGGATGCCCTGGTTTGGGATCCCATTGAAACCTACTGAACTCGATAGAGAAAGTTTTATAGAACTTGATAGAAAATGTTTCATTGCACTTAATAGAGAATGTTTTACTATCTTTAATTAAGAATGTATTATTGAACGTGAAAGAAAATGTTTTATTGGAAGTAAATGCTAATAACTTTATTGAGAGAAATGCCAATATTCTGCTTAGAGTAATGCCTTATTTCCTGTTTAAGTTATTTATTTGTAACGTGAACAAAAAAAGAGAGAAAAAAGCCAGCTCACCTAATGAAACACCGGTGCACGGAGGGCCATCCTGGTCAGACATGAATACATGGTAAAGACTAAAAAAGTTCACCTCCAGCTCCTGGGATAAAATTTCCACATTTCTTTATTCGAAAAATATTAAAATTCCATTAAGGATTCCGGGACAAAAAACATCAGACAGACGAAAGAGCGACGCGTTTCGATCAACACAGTGATCTTTGTCAAAGCTTTCGTCTGTCTGATGTTTTTTGTCCCGGAATCCTTAATGGAATTATAATATTTTTCGAATAAGGAAATTTGGAAATTTTATCCCAGGGGCTGGAGGTGAACTTTTTCAGTCTTTACTATTTATTTGTAACGTTCAAGTACAAAGTGCGTGCCATAAAGGGAAGAAGTTGCTAGTTTAACTGTTTAACCTGTCGAAACGTGTTTCTAAGAATTAATTGCATATTTTCTGTAACAACTGTAATACTCTGTTCCAGCCCGCGGATGTGTGTTATGACCTGGTGGTTAGGAGCACACGAAGTGACCTGATGGTTAAAACAGAAAACCTGGGACAAGCTCTGAGGAAGTGGTAACTCTACTGACCGCAATCCCTAATCCTATCACACACACTAGAAATAGCCGTGGAGCGTACCTAACTCTCCCTAGATGCCTCTTCACAGCCTAAGAGCTAACTACCCCTAAAGATAGAAATAGCAGCCTACCTTGCCTCAGAGAAATTCTCCAAAGTAAAGGTAGACCCCCACAAATATTAACTGTGAGTTAAGAGGGAAGTGACAAACACAGGAATGAAACAGATTTTAGCAAAGGAGGCCGAATCTTCTCTAGAAAGACAGAGGATAGGAAAGGGAACTATGCGGTCAGTATAAAAAACTACAAAAACCACGCAGAGTGTGCAAAAAGACCTCCACACCGACTCACGGTGTGGAGGTGCAGCTCTGCACCCCCAGAGTTTCCAGCTAGCAAGGAAATATCATAATAGCAGGCTGGACTGAAACATAGCATGTACTGAAAAATATATTCAAAAACCAAAGAACAGCAAATGACTAGCAAGGACTTAGCTTCTGCTGGAGTAGTCAGGTCATCTGAGAATTCCAAGAGAGATCTGAACCAGTACTGAGACATTGACAGCTGGCATGGACTAACGACCTGGGCAGAGTTAAATAGGGAAGCCAGAAGCAGCAATAAACGAGGGCAGCTGAGAAAGCCAACCTCAAAGATCAGCAGTTCCACTCAAAGCCACCAGAGGGTGTCCAAGGACAGAACTCACCAAAGTACCATTCTCGACCACAGGAGGGAGCCCGAGAATGGAATTCACAACAGTACCCCCCCTTGAGGAGGGGTCACCGAACCCTCACCAGAGCCCCCAGGCCGATCAGGACGAGCCAAATGAAAGGCACGAACCAAATCGGCAGCATGGACATCGGAGGCAACAACCCAGGAATTATCCTCCTGACCATAGCCCTTCCATTTAACCAGGTACTGAAGCTTCCGTCTCGAAATACGAGAATCCAAAATCTTCTCCACCACATACTCCAACTCCCCCTCAACCAACACCGGAGCAGGAGGATCAACGGAAGGAACCATAGGCGCCACATATCTCCGCAACAACGACCTATGGAACACATTATGTATGGCAAAAGAAGCTGGAAGGGCCAAACGAAACGACACAGGATTGATCATTTCAGAAATCTTATAAGGACCAATGAAACGAGGCTTGAACTTAGGAGAAGAAACCTTCATAGGAACATAACGAGAAGACAACCAAACCAAATCCCCAACACGAAGTCGGGGACCAACACAACGACGGCGGTTAGCAAAACGCTGCGCCTTCTCCTGAGACAACGTCAAATTGTCCACCACGTGAGTCCAAATTTGTTGCAACCTGTCCACCACAGAATCCACACCAGGACAGTCAGAAGGCTCAACCTGCCCTGAAGAAAAACGAGGATGAAAACCAGAATTACAAAAAAAAGGCAAAACCAAAGTAGCAGAACTAGCCCGATTATAAAGGGCGAACTCGGCCAATGGCAAGAAGGTCACCCAATCATCCTGATCAGCAGAAACAAAGCATCTCAGATAGGTTTCCAAGGTCTGATTGGTTCGTTCGGTTTGGCCATTTGTCTGAGGATGGAACGCTGAAGAAAAAGACAAATCAATGCCCATCTTAGCACAAAAGGACCGCCAAAACCTAGAAACAAATTGGGAACCTCTGTCCGACACAATGTTCTCCGGAATGCCATGCAAACGAACCACATGCTGAAAAAATAATGGAACCAAATCAGAGGAGGAAGGCAATTTAGGCAAGGGTACCAAATGGACCATCTTAGAAAACCGATCACAAACCACCCAGATGACAGAGATCCTTTGAGAGACAGGAAGATCAGAAATAAAATCCATGGAAATATGCGTCTAGGGCCTCTTCGGGACAGGCAAAGGCAAAAGCAACCCACTGGCACGAGAACAGCAAGGTTTGGCCCGAGCACAAGTCCCACAGGACTGCACAAAAGAACGCACATCCCGTGACAAGGAAGGCCACCAAAAGGACCTGGCAACCAAATCTCTGGTACCAAAAATCCCAGGATGACCAGCCAACACTGAACAATGAACTTCAGAAATAACCCTACTAGTCCATCTATCAGGGACAAACCATTTCCCCACTGGACAGCGGTCAGGTCTATCAGCCTGAAACTCCTGCAGCACCCGCCGCAAATCAGGGGAGATGGCAGACAAAATCACCCCCTCTTTAAGAATACCAGCCGGCTCAGGGACTCCCGGAGAATCAGGCAAAAAACTCCTAGAAAGGGCATCAGCCTTCACATTCTTAGATCCCGGAAGGTATGAGACCACAAAATTGAAACGGGAGAAAAACAGTGACCATCGAGCCTGTCTAGGGTTCAACCGCTTGGCGGACTCGAGGTAAGTCAGATTCTTGTGATCAGTCAGAACCACCACGCGATGTTTGGCTCCCTCAAGCCAATGTCGCCACTCCTCAAATGCCCACTTCATAGCCAACAACTCCCGATTGCCGACATCATAATTACGCTCGGCAGGCGAAAACTTTCTAGAAAAGAAAGCACACGGCTTCATCAAGGAGCCATCAGAACCTCTGAGACAAAACAGCCCTTGCCCCAATCTCAGAAGCATCAACCTCGACCTGAAAAGGGAGCAAAACATCTGGCTGACGCAACACAGGGGCCGAAGTAAAATGACGTTTAAGCTCCTGAAAGGCCTCAACGGCCGCAGGGGACCAATTCACCACATCAGCGCCTTTCTTCGTCAAATCAGTCAAAGGCTTAACCACACTAGAAAAATTAGCGATGAAGCGACGGTAAAAATTAGCAAAGCCCAGGAACTTCTGAAGACTCTTCACAGATGTAGGTTGAGTCCAATCATAAATGGCCTGAACTTTAACAGGATCCATCTTGATAGTAGAAGGGGAAAAAATGAAGCCCAAAAAGGAAACCTTCTGAACTCCAAAGAGGCATTTAGAGCCCTTCACAAACAACGCATTAGCACGAAGGACCTGGAACACCATCCTGACCTGCCTTACATGAGACTCCCAATCATCTGAAGAGACCAAAATATCATCCAAATATACGATCATGAACCTATCCAGATACTTCCGGAAGATGTCGTGCATAAAGGACTGAAACACAGATGGAGCATTAGAAAGCCCGAATGGCATCACCAGGTACTCAAAATGGCCCTCGGGCGTATTAAATGCTGTTTTCCATTCATCGCCCTGTTTAATACGCACAAGATTATACGCCCCTCGAAGGTCAATCTTGGTAAACCAACTAGCCCCCTTAATCCGAGCAAACAAATCAGACAACAGAGGCAAAGGGTACTGAAATTTGACCGTGATTTTATTGAGAAGGCGGTAATCTATACAGGGTCTCAGAGAGCCATCCTTCTTGGCCACAAAAAAGAACCCTGCTCCCAACGGCGACGAAGACGGGCGAATATGCCCTTTCTCCAAGGACTCCTTTACATAAATCCGCATAGCGGCATGTTCTGGCACAGATAAATTGAACAGTCGGCCCTTAGGGAACTTACTACCAGGAATCAAATTAATAGCGCAATCACAGTCCCTATGAGGAGGTAGGGCACTGGACTTGGGCTCATCAAATACATCCTGGTAATCTGACAAAAACTCAGGGACTTCAGAAGGAGTGGAAGAAGAAATTGACATCAAAGGAACATCACCATGTATCCCTTGACAACCCCAACTAGACACAGACATTGATTTCCAATCCAGTACTGGATTATGAACCTGTAACCATGGCAAACCCAACACAACAACATCATGCAAATTATGCAACACCAAAAAGCAAATATTTTCCTGATGTGCGGGAGCCATGTGCATGGTCAGCTGAGTCCAGTACTGAGGTTTATTCTTGGCCAATGGCGTAGCATCAATCCCCCTTAAGGGAATAGGACTCTGCAAAGGCTCCAAGAAAAAACCACAGTGCCTGGCAAACTCCAAGTCCATCAAGTTCAGGGCAGCGCCCGAATCCACAAATGCCATGACAGAGTAGGACGACAGTGAGCAAATCAGAGTAACAGATAAGAGAAATTTAGGCTGCAAAGTACTAATGGTGACAGACCTAGCGAACCTCTTAGTGCGCTTAGGACAATCAGAGATAGCATGAGAGGAGTCACCACAGTAAAAACACAGCCCATTATGATGTCTGTGTTCTTGCCGTTCAGCTCTGGTCAAAGTCCTATCACATTGCATAGGCTCAGGCCTCCGCTCAGAGGACACCGCCAAATGGTGCACAACTTTGCACTCGCGCAAACGCCGATCAATCTGAATGGCCAAAGACATTGACTCATTCAGACCAGCAGGCGTGGGGAACCCCACCATAACATCCTTAAGGGCTTCAGAAAGACCGTTTCTGAAAATTGCTGCCAGGGCACACTCATTCCATTGAGTAAGCACAGACCACTTTCTAAACTTCTGGCAATATACTTCTGCCTCATCCTGACCCTGACATTGAGTCAGCAAGATCTTTTCTGCCTGATCCACAGAATTAGGTTCGTCATAAAGCAATCCAAGCACTAGAAAAAATGCATCCACATTAAGCAATGCAGGATTTCCTGGCTCAAGGGAGAATGCCCAGTCTTGCGGGTCACCACGCAACAAAGAAATAACAATCTTTACTTGCTGAATGGGATCACCAGAGGAGCGGGGTTTCAGAGCAAGAAACAGTCTGCAATTATTTTTGAAATTCAAAAATTTAGATCTATCCCCAGAAAACAAATCAGGAATTGGAATTCTAGGCTCTAACATCGGATTCTGAACTACATAATATTGAATACTCTGTACCCTAGCAGTGAGCTGATCCACACAAGAGGACAAACCCTGAATATCCATATCTACACCTGAGTCCTGAACCACCCAGAGGTTAAGGGGAAAAGAAAGACAAAACAAGCTGCAAAGAAAAAAAAAATTGACTCAGAACTTCTCTTATCCCTCTTTTGAGATGCATTAACACTTTGTTGGCCAGCTGTACTGTTATGACCTGGTGGTTAGGAGCACACGAAGTGACCAGATGGTTAAAACAGAAAACCTGGGACAAGCTCTGAGGAAGTGGTAACTCTACTGACCGCAATCCCTAATCCTATCACACACACTAGAAATAGCCGTGGAGCGTACCTAACTCTCCCTAGACGCCTCTTCACAGCCTAAGAGCTAACTACCCCTAAAGATAGAAATAGCAGCCTACCTTGCCTCAGAGAAATTCCCCAAAGTAAAGGTAGACCCCCACAAATATTAACTGTGAGTAAGAGGGAAGTGACAAACACAGGAATGAAACAGATTTTAGCAAAGGAGGCCGAATCTTCTCTAGAAAGACAGAGGATAGGAAAGGGAACTATGCGGTCAGTATAAAAAACTACAAAAACCACGCAGAGTGTGCAAAAAGACCTCCACACCGACTCACGGTGTGGAGGTGCAGCTCTGCACCCCCAGAGCTTCCAGCTAGCAAGGAAATATAATAGCAGGCTGGACTGAAACATAGCATGTACTGAAAAATATATTCAAAAACCAAAGAACAGCAAATGACTAGCAAGGACTTAGCTTCTGCTGGAGTAGTCAGGTCATCTGAGAATTCCAAGAGAGATCTGAACCAGTACTGAGACATTGACAGCTGGCATGGACTAACGACCTGGGCAGAGTTAAATAGGGAAGCCAGAAGCAGCAATAAACGAGGGCAGCTGAGAAAGCCAACCTCAAAGATCAGCAGTTCCACTCAAAGCCACCAGAGGATGTCCAAGGACAGAACTCACCAAAGTACCATTCTCGACCATAGGAGGGAGCCCGAGAATGGAATTCACAACAGATGTGCTGTGTTTAACGGGGGGTATGTGGTGCCCCTGAGGTCCGGTCGCCACAGAGGTCCTGCTCCTCAGCCAGAGATGTGGTATCCCACTCCCAGGTAAGGAGGAGGCACTATCCAGGACTCTAACACCAGCATCCAAAACCTTACCACTCCAGTTAGGTCACCTGGGCATACCCCATGGGAGGATGGCCTCATCCCAGTCTGGAGAGTTACTAGATGGTGAGGGTGGAGAGAGAGATGTCATGGAAACAGTAGGAGTCAGGAAAGGTCTAGAAAGTTAGTCGGTGGAGAGAAGTGAAGCAGAGCAGACATGAGACAGTTGGAGCTGGGGATCTGAGCAGTGAGGAGCTTGTCCCAGCACCAGAAGACAGAGAGAGAGAAGTTCCAGAAAGTAAGAGAGAAAGAAGGGGTCCTAGGGCCACGGGTAGTGAGCAATCCACCCGTGGAGCCCACATCCACGCTGAAGTGGAGGGACCAGGTCACAGTGGGGAACCGGACCCCAAGACTATTGGCGAACTACAAGGCTCAGCTAGCCAGCCAGAGGCTGTGGTACCTGTATGTGCCACAGCCACATCCACACACACTCGCTGAAAAGGCAGCCACATAGGACCCAAGGGACTAGAGAGATGTCGCCCGGCAAGATCCGGGGCTGCTGTCTTGGGACACTGTGTATGAAGGCGCAGGGCAGGAGAGGTGAGAACCAGAGCAATGAGACGGCCAGGAAAGGAACATAAGAGAGGAGTCCTGGAGAAGTATACTCCAAATCATCTGGGGGTTGGTTGGACCACAGACCCAGAGGACACAGCACATGGCTGGAGACAGTAATCTGCAAAACTGTGAGTAAAGTGTTGAAAACTGCACACAGCTGGGTCCTCTGAATTATTCCTGCATCACTTGACCTGCACTACAACTACCACAACCACCATCATCACAATTAACACCTATATCTGCCTGTGGAGAGCTGAAACATCTTAGCTGTGTCACCAACTGCCCCAGTAGATCTGAACTGCAGCATCGGCCATATTGCCCAAACACCACGGGTGGCGACACAAGCAATTCCCCTTTTCCCATAAACTTTATTTCCCCTTTAATTGACTTATATGTTGGACGGCCACGGACCGGATCGCTGCTGCTGTGACGCATCCCCTTTAAGAACCGTCGGACCAACCCTGAGTGCCCCACGGCTCTGGCGGGTGCTCCAGTTGCACCAGTCACACAACTGCTAGATAAAGATACACTATGTATTAAACCAATAAAAAATTAGTAATTTTCTATATCACTTTACTGACAGACTGCAACAGCGGACTAATGAAAATTATTGCCTCTGGTAAATTGTGATGTTTGCTTATCTCTGCACAGATTGCTAGATAAAAATACTCTATTTAGTTAACCAATAGAAATTTTTTTGTCATCAAGAAAAATTGCGAGCACTCACCATCCGTAAAAATTAATTCCTTTATTACGACACAGAAGTCAAACAGCAGGATAACATTGGTTATCCTGCTGTTTGACTTCTATGTCGCAATAAAGGAATGAATTTTTACGGATGGTGAGTGTTTGCAATTTTTCTTGATGACTTGGACTTTCACTGTTTTTCATGTTTGAGCACCCGGATCTCCGTATGGCATTTCCAAGCAACTAGCCAGCTGACATTGTGTGTGCATATGGATTATCTTCTACAGGAGGTGCAGTTAACTTTTTCTTTTGAGAAATGTTTTTGTATTTTTTAGATCGCCTTTATGAGAAACACCATCAGCAGACTCAGGGAAATTACTGGTAAATAGTGATGTTTTCGTAGCTCAGCAGGTTTTGGGCCAGTCGCACAAATGCTAGATAAATATTAGCTATTTAAGCAATAGGTGAGGAATATTATTTAGCATTTAGCTTTTAAAAAGGATATGTTACTATATGCTGGCACTGAGGAATATTTAGCTGCAAAAAAAATTTTTTTTAATGCTACTATGCAGGAATATGTGTGTGCTCACTCTAAGAGCTCTCTGGTCCGGCCGGCCGGGAAATTGGTACCTTTGCCAATTCCGGATAAACCTTGGACACACCTGTCCATGGATTTTATCACTAATCTTCCTCCTTCAAAGGGCAAATCTGTAGTCTGGGTAGTGGTTGATAGGTTTTCTAAACAAGCCCTTTGTGCCGTTATCTGCATTGTCTTCTGCTGAAACCTTAGCTCGTTTGTTCATTCAGCATATAGTTCGGTTGCATGGGGTCCCTGTGAATGTGGTGTCTGACAGGGGTGTGCAATTTGTTGCTAGATTTTGGAGGGCTTTTTGTATGAAGTTGGGGGTTACGTTGTCTTTCTCCTCTGCTTATCACCTGGAATCTAATGGTCAGACTGAACGCACCAACCAGTCGTTGGAACAAATTTTAAGATGCCTTGCCTCTTCCAGACAGGAGGACTGGTGTGAGGTATTACCCATGGCAGAATTTGCATTCAACTGTCGTATTAATCAGTCTACTGGCAAATCACCTTTTCAGGTCAATTATGGATTTGTTCCGCAATTTGGAGAATTTTCCCGCATGGATTCTGGTTGCCTTGGTGCTGAGGGTCTGGTGCCACAGTTAAGAACCCTATGGAGGGAGGTTCAGGCTAATATCTCCAAAGCTCAAAGGACGTACAAACATTTTGCAGACAGGAGGAGGGGGTCAGCTCCTACAGACAGTGGGGGAGAAGGTGTGGTTGTCTACCCATAACATCAAACAGTACCCTCTATGAAGTTGGGCCCCAGGTTTATAGGTTCATACAAGATATTAGAGGTGATCAACCCGGTGGCCTATAGATTACAGTTGCCCCCCTCCTTCAAAATATCAAATGTCTTCCACATGTCCCTATTAAGACCTTTGGGGACGGTTTGAGAAGATTCCTCATCCAATGTTCCGCCAGTGTTGGTAGAGGGTCAGCCGGAGTATGAGGTAGGGCGCATCATTGATTCACGGTGGATGCGTCAAAGGCTTCAGTACTTAATACATTGGAAGGGTCATTCTATTGAGGATTGGTAATGGGTTCCAGCCAGTTCTATGCATGCTGATCGATTGATGTGGGCTTTTCATGCCAGATACCCCGAGAAGCCTGGGGGCCCAGTGGCCCCCGTTAAGGGGCGGTACTGTCATGGTTAGGACAAGGTTATGTCCTGTACTCTCAGGGTTAATGTTCTTAGCCTCTCTTTCAAGATGGGAGGGCTATTTATACTCGCCCCTAACCTGGTATCCTTGTCAGCTACAGGTTTTTCTGCAGTCTGTATGCTTGACCTCTGAAGTGTGTGCTGGCTTGCTTTGTGTCTTGCTGTCACCTGCTTTATTCGTTTTCCTGGATTACTGACTTCTGGCTTGGCTTCTGACTATTCTCTGACTCTACCTGTTGGTATCTTATAATCTCCCGGCTAAGACCTCTGTTTGTTTCACTATTCTTTTATGCTTGTCCCTTCTCTGTTTTGCCGGCATCTGGCTCCGCCCCCTGACCGCCTCCCACTCTGTCACATGATCATAGGTCCTTTTTCTTTACCTGACCACTCTGTCTCATGTGAAGGGTCCCGTTGGTGTTCATGTTAGTTACCCGGTTTCTGGTCCAGCTCCGTTGCTGCTGGGTGCAGTTTCCCCTGCAGCATTAATACCCGGGTATCGTGACAAAAACAACATAGGGGGATCTTTACTAGCTTCTGGAAGACAGTTTAAATTGGCATACTACCAAACTAAATTGTGTTACCAGCTCAGTGATTCTTTCGCGTGCAGACAAATGCCAACCGCAAGGCTGATCAGAAGACCCTTCCTCTGCTCCCTCCACTTAGGCCAGCATTAGGGCTACAACAGGTAGCCAAAGCAGCAGCAACAGCTACAGTATATTTGACATGAATGTGCAGAGGTTTTATCTGCCATTATGTCATCCTGTCACACTTAGGCAAATGTACCAGCTGACCAGCCAAGATGTCATTTTTACAGCAGATATCCTGATCCATGATCCCATGTCTTTTTTGGTCAGCAGTTTAAAAAACTGGCCCAGTTTGGTATGGGCATACTGTCATTTCCAGCCTCCAGTGTAATATCAGAGGAATGTATTGAGCCTAGCCAGTCGTGTGATCACATGTAAGTGGACAAGGTTATCCTCTGCAAGTAGGGAAAATATTACATTTGTCAAAATTAATCAGGCATCAATCTGTGTCAACTTCATCACTCACGACCGATGCCAATTATTAGATCGACCATGGAGTCTGCTGGTTCTTTATCTTCTACACCACTCTCCTGCCGACACTGCTGATGGCCAACGCCCAGGCAGGCATCTACTCCTGGCCCATCATGTCATCTTTACAGTACTGCTGCCGTCGAGGCTTCACAGTCATTTTTCTACAGCTTCTGCTTTTAATTTTGCATTGATAGACTGGCGTCTGCTTTATTTTTTTCTGTAGGTTGAACTGCAGTTTCGTTTTGCACCATTTTGCAGTGCAGAATATTGACTGCTTTTTATTTATGTTTTGAGGAGATAAAATGAACAAAGCTGAAATTGTTTTTATTTTTTAACACCTTATACTAACAGTGATAACAAATTTATTTTACACATTAGTAAAATTTTCTTTTTGCAAAATCAAAAAAACTATTTTCAGAGCTATAATTTTGTTCTGCTGACAAATCTCTGAGGTTTTTTTTTGTATGGGATGAGTTGACTTTCACAAATACAATTTTTCTTTACACACCATTTTCTCTTTACTTTTAATTATTTTTATTTGAAAGATCTTTTATTCATGTTAGAAAAAAAATTCACCACCTTTATTGCGCATTTATTTTTACAACATTTACCGCACGGGTATAACCTACAACATACAGGTTAAATAATGCGTTTTATAGCTTATTCTAGGTGATATCAGTCATGTACATCTTAGCTTTGATTTTAACGACTTCTCAATCCATCATGTGCTATTTTGTAAGGAGGCAGGCTCAGATTACACACATGGAGCAGGTGTCAGCTGCGTTTATACAGATGCACCCAATTCTAAAAGAGCAAGTTGTGATTTAACTTGATAAGCCCATCCATTTATGCAATCACAGGTTGCCGTGGTATATAGAAGTCGATGAAGGACCCAGGTGCCCCCATTTTGGTGCCCTTTTGACATTCATCAACAGGCTCATCTTCAAAGTAGAGCGATTTTCAATATATACACTACTGAAGTAGTAATCAAATGCAGGTTCAAATTGCCTCTGGGTAAAAGGAATATAGGAGTAAAAAAAATGTATGAAGCAGAGAAAGTCCCTGAGCCTGCTCCATAGATTGGAGTAACACATAAATTTTTTTTAAAAAAATAAAAAAATCAGGTCTGTTTTCACGGCGGAGAATCGCACAAATGTTCCCTGAACAGTGATCCGTATGTCATCCGTGTGCAATGTGATTTTCTCGCATCCAAGTATCCGTGTGACATCCGTATGGTGAGGATTTTCTTGCGGGCTTGCAAAAATGGACATATAATGGATCCATGGCCTCAAATATTTATGAAAACATATATAGTCTATATATATATTTCATACAGAGCTAGATAGCAGAATAGCCAGTAATTCATTTGTCGGCCTTTGCTAAATCATTACAGAACCCGAGAGGATATGAGACATTGTTTACATACAGTAAATCATTGAATATCCATTAGATTTTTATATGTCCCTCACTAATAATGTTAGTAGTGTGTGTGTGTAAAATTTTGGAGCTGTAGGTGTTAAATTAAAGGACTAATTAACTGAAAAAACTGGTGTGGGCTCCTGCGCAATTTTCTCTGCCAGAGAGGGAAAGCCAGTGGCTGAGGGTAGATATTAATAGCCTAGAGAGGGACCATAGTTATTGCCCCCCCCCTGGCTAAAAACATCTGCCCCCAGCCACCCCAGAAAAGGCACATATGTAAGATGGGAACTAAAAAGGCCTGTACGTCCTGTAAGATTGTAGTAGCATAGTACGTAGTGAAGAGGCAGTGACCCACAAAGTTCCAACACAAAAGTCTCTTTAATGTATTTCCTCACAACTTTAAAGTCCAATTCACACAAATGCATATAACTTCAGTGTATATTATCAGTGTTCAGTTCACACCAGTTCATAGCAATACATATCATATGGTTTTAAACTGCAGTCCCTAAACAGGCCAGACATCCCTTGTCCAGTTTCCCTGGGCGACCGCACGCCATATTACAGTCTCCATACACAGCCTCATATGTTGCAGACACTACACACACCAGCCCCCTCCGACTAATTCCCGTGGGTATCCTGCATCACAGTCTCTTTACTCACACAGCCGTACACAGCCCAGGATATCCTCCAGATAGCAGCCGGGCACCATATCCTCCTGTTTGCAATCGTTACACATGCTAGTCCTCTTTCGGGCACAGGACAGCCACCTCCAGGCACAGGACTGTCCACATCCATCTCTTTCAGGCACAGGACATCCACCTCTGGGCACAGGACTGTCCACATCCGAGACCAATACCATGGACAACTTGCATCGCTGTGTACGCTGCGGGTGCCAGGCTATTCAGCTGCCCTGGTTGCTTGCTCCGCTGGCCTGTGCCTCCATGCACTCAGCCAGCGCTCTGCAGGCCTCTGCTCTGCACACCAGCACACACCAGACTGACACTGACGGGCATCTCACACACCTGACACCTCACACACCCATACCTCTTACTGCAGGGCCTTTAACACACACAAACCTGTGGCCTTCAGCTCACCTATGGACTTCATCCATCTGCATGCACAACCTAGGGAGAAGACACAGCTACCCCCTACCTGTGACATGAGTCACTGCCTCACAGTCCACAGATAACAGTGGTGGATGATCACAGAATTCTTTCTATGGTGAAGAAAAACCCCTTCACAATATCCACCTAAGTTAAGAACACTCTCCAGGAAGGTGTTTCAGTATCAAAGTCTACCTAAAAGTGAACCTGTCAGCAGGATTGTGCTCAGTAAACTACAGACAGTGTCTGGCTGGCACTGTTATACTGATTAGAATGATAACTGGGTTGATGAAATCAGTCTTGTGGTTGTTGTTGATTCTTTATTTGTAGTTTTGAGCTTACGAGATTCTCCTGCTTCAGGACAGGCATGTGGAAATGGGTCTTTATGCGGTGCTCTGCTTGCATATGCATCAGTATGGACTTATGACAGGTCACTAATCCTTCAGCCAGATTCCTACTCCACACTGATGAGGGGCAAAAACCCCGAAACAGCTGTCTGTGGATGGATACCATGCTTGGCATAGGCAGTTTTCCTATATTGGATGTTTTCCTTTATTGGATGCTGCCCTTCCCGTGGTTGTTCCTTCCCGGGAAAAGGCCTGGCTATTCACTGCTTGCTTTGAGAAACACGTGATGGTGTCTCCGCAGCTTCTCTACATACTAATCCTTCAGTGACCTGCCCCCCATTGTACATGGTGCATAGAACATTGTTGGAAAAGAATTTTCACATTCATCAGGCAGGCACCAGCGCTATACCATGATGATATCTAGAATATGCATATTTTAATTTTATTTAGACATATGGTTTTGTTGGAAAAAAGAAATGTATATTTGCGCCAGAGTAGTAGCATCTAATGTGTTTCAATAAATGCTATTGCGCTGGCGCCATTTTGATAGAGAAAAAGAAATTAGGCTCAATCAAGATGGCGCTGGCGGTAGAGGCAGTGTGATGGCATTAGCAGTCATGACTCAAAATGGCATCAGGTCACTAATGTTTATCGATGATGTGACTAAAAATAGAAGAAGCTGGATGAATTCTGATGTGTAAGGGGCTACACTTTCTGCTCAGATTCAACAAAATACAGCAAGGTTGATTGGACGATGTTGCATAGTACAGATGGACAATGACCCAAAACATGCTGCAAAAGCAACCCAAGAGTCAAAGAAGTGGAATAGTCTGCAATAACAGAGTCAATCTCCAGATCTTAACCCCATTGAGTATGCATTTCGCATTCTAAAGACAAAACTTAAAGACGTAAGACTCACAAACAAGCAACAACTGAAATCATATCAAATCAAACTTCCCATATATAAATATTACTAGATGGTGGCCTGATTCTAACGCATCTGGTATTCTAGAATATGCTATTGCCCAGCCACGTAGTATATTGCCCAGCCACGTAGTATATTGCCCAGCCACGTAGTACATAGTACAGACACGTAGTATACAGCACAGAGCCACGTAGTATATTGCCGAGCCACATAGTATACTGCCCAGCCACGTTGTATATTGCCCAGCCACATAGTATATTGCCCAGCCACGTAGTATATTGCCCAGCCACGTAGTATATTGCCCAGTCAGGTAGTATATTGGCCAGCCACAGAGTATACTGCCCATTCACGTAGTATATTGCCCAGCCACGTAGTATGCATCATATCCCTGTTAAAAAAAAAGAATTGAAATAAAAAATAGTTATATACTCACCTTCCGGAGCCTCAGGATCGAAGCAGCCGGTTACCGATGCTCGTCGCGTGCTCCGGTCTGAAGATTGCATTGCGGTCTCGCGAGATGATGACATAGCGGTCTCGCAAGACCGCACGTCATCATCTCGCGAGATCGCAGCATGGACCGGTTACCGGAGCGTCGCAAGCAGGGAAGGCCTGTTGTGGATCCGAGGGGCCGACAGACGGTGAGTATATATCAATTTATTTTTTTTAAATTATTTTTAACGTTAGATATTTTTACTATTGACGCTGCATAGGCAGCATCAATAGTAAAACGTTGGTCACACAGGGTTAATAGCAGCGGTAACGCTGCCATTAACCCTGCGTGAGCGCTGACTGGAGGGGAGTACGGAGCGGGCACTGACTGCAGGGAGGAAGGAGCGACCATTTTCTTCCGGACTGTGCCCGTCGCTGATTGGTCGCGGCAGCCATGACAGGCAGCTGGCGAGATCAATCAGCGAACGAATAACCGCGACAGACAGAAGGACAGACAGACGGAAGTGACACTTAGACAATTATATAGTAGATAGGAATAAGAGGCTAAGGCAAAATATAACAAATAATAAAATTTATTTTAATGAAAATTATTAAAAAACAATAATGATGTACAACAGGAAATCTTCATAAAAAAATTTGCTGGAAACAACAATTTTTTATGAAGAAGATTTCCTGTTGTATATCATTATTGTTTTTTAATAATTTTCATTAAAATAATGTTATTATATTTGTTATATTTTGCCTTAGCCTCTTCTTCCTATAATATTTATATATGGGAAGTTTGATTTGATATGAATATTTTGAGGTGTGCACAACACTGTCTATGGACATATGATAAAACAACAACTGAAATCAGATGCAATAAAGGCATGGCAAAGCATCACAATGGAGGAATCCCAGTGTTTGGTGACGTCCATGGCTTCCAGACTTCAGGCCGTCATTGCCAGCAACGGATTCTCTATAAAGTATTAAAAATGAGCATTTTATTTATGACAAGATTAATTTCTCTAATTACTTTTAAGCCCTTTAAAAGAGGAGGCTAGAAAAATGGTGGCAATTCTTAAAAGCATCACAGGATATTTTTGTTCAACTCTTTAATTAAACATAAAAGTCTACATGTCAATTGAATCTCAGTTCAATTTTAAATAAAAAATACTGGCATGCAGAGCCCAAATCACGAAGATTAGGTCACGGTCCAAATATTTCTGGACCTAACCATCTATGTCAATCTAGACAAGTCAGCAAGTACAGCCAACACCTAATCTAATATTCACTGGTTGGGTTTAGCTTTAAGAAAAAAATAAAAAATAAAAAAATACACAGGAACAAATTGACCGTTAAAGTTTTTTTTTTGTTATACAATGAGTACTTAAGAGATGGAGTAGAAAGTCATTTTTGAGGTGGTGGGTTTAAGGAATATACATCAGGAAAATATCTGACGCACTAAAATCTAACATTGATGCAGTTTACTGTATTTACACATGCAGGTACGTTTATGTTTAGCAGGCATGTACGTCCTTCAATCACCATCATAATTACAAAGCAACATCCATCATCGAAAACAGAAGTTAAACCAATGAAAACATGTTGTATTGGTCAAACATTTAATGACATACTAAAAAAGGTCTTTAAGTCACTTCTACTACAGTAGTAGTATTTAATGGCAGTCCTGAGAATTTTCCATGCAAGCTTGAAGCAACTGCTGTCATTTATTTTCACAATTGTTAAAAAAAAAGTTGTATAGTATTATACCTGATTGTATCTCTGCACTTTACACTTTATTCCACAAAGTTCATCCTCCAATTTGTAAAGACTTTATTCCTCTATGGTCTGCTATAAATCCCAATACAGAGGAAATTTCACTGGATTCAAGTATTTAAACCAAGTGCCTCCTTGAATTGTCATTGCTTCCCTGATTTTGGAAGACATTTGTCCCTCTTTTTCAAATGTATGCCTACTGGGAATAACAAGTGCCCAATATGTATATTTTCCAGTCAACCAAGTGAGAATATACTGCTGAACTTCTGTGTGCATTTGCCTTTTCTGGTCAATCAAACTATGGCTGCCAAAACAAAGCAAAAAAAAATAAAAATCAACACACCCACAGATTGAAAAAGCCTGATGCTGTGACAGCATGTTCTCCCAAGGCAAGCTTTGTCTCAAGTGAATGCACGGGACTTTGCAGTGGCCACATACCTTCCCGCTACTGGTTCACAGGAAAAAAGCAATAGTAGACGGTGTGGTGGTGGGCGGAACTGTTCCAAAATCACGTGCGCAACAACTGGATGAGTGAAATACTGTGAAAGGTTGTCCTCATGCATCACAAGGTAGAGCCAGTATCCTCTATTGATAGGTGGTCAGTTTATTATGGATCTAGTTTTCTTTAAACAAGATCCATTATCATTATAGTAAAAATGGATGTACTTTAGTTTCAGTTCCAGATCCATTTTTCCTAGGCATTTTAGAACACCTAGTATTTAAAGAAAGTTCAAAATAAAAGAAAGTGGATTTATTAACAATGACCATCAGTTATGATTCATTTCCCATAGACTTTACTAAAGGGCTCATACTCACATGCAAGAAACTCGGATGAGTCTCGCTCTTCAATACCCGGCACTCAGGAGCAGAGCGTGCGGCTGCATGTATTGCTACGCGGCCGTATGCTCCGATCCAAGTGCTGGGTGCAGTGCGGGGTATTGACGTGCGAGACTCATCCGAGTTTCTCGCATGTGAGAAAGAACCCTAAAGAGGATCTCCATCATGCTGATTGACAGTCAGCGACCCCCCTCTTCGTTAGGCATCAGGGGATCCTGCTACCAATCAGATTGACGTCAGCAGTCCTGCCCTGCCAACAGAGCAGAATAGAAGCCCCTGCTCTGTCAACCTGAAGTCAGCAGAATTGCCAGCAGGAGCAATGAAGCACCAGGCACAAGAGACAGGTAGGTAGTATCTATGTGCCTTTTAGTGTTTGTGCACTTTGTTTTTCAGAGCCCTGGATACATTTTTAATGGAGAGGTGTGTGAGAAGGGAAGGGGGATGTGAAGACTGACTCAATATGTTTTTTTGTTTTGTTTTTTAGAATGATTGAACAGAACATTTATTAGGACATTTCCATCCCCATTCAATAGAAATCAATCATGTACTGGATTATTTTGTCATCCTAAAAAAACCACCTAGATATGTGATCATAGCCTTACACAGGTTATCCTTCCCTCAAATTATCTTAAAAAGTCAGCAAGGCTCAAAATCATCTATGATGAATTCGTATCTTTTGCATGAACTGTACTACAGAACTTTTGCGGATATCATACAGAAACTTTTA
Source organism: Ranitomeya variabilis (assembly GCF_051348905.1). Taxonomy (NCBI): domain Eukaryota; kingdom Metazoa; phylum Chordata; class Amphibia; order Anura; family Dendrobatidae; genus Ranitomeya; species Ranitomeya variabilis. The sequence continues at coordinate 794,587,003 of NC_135232.1, read as the reverse complement.
CTTACCATTTCAGAGAAGAAAATCATGTACAGTAACGCCTGGAAGAGGGCACAATGAGATTGCATGCCTCACCCGTATCTTTGAGGTTTCATATACAGACGAACAACTACATATGGCAGTTCTAGCAAGAAATATTAGATGCATCTTACATGGGTGAACAAGACAGATATTTTGCACTTAAATCTGCTATAGAGTATACTCTCCTTTATATATATATATAGATTTATTCTGGTTTGAGGAATACAGCTCTTGGGCTTGTGATGCTTTGCTGTGTACATACTACACACTAGCCCCTATTTGAAATTAAAAAGCCTAGACTGCTTCTTTAAACCCTCCCCCCACCCCCCCAAGCCTGCTTTCAGCTTCCTGACCATGCCAATTTTTACAATTCTGACCACTGTCACTTTATGAGGTCATAACCCTGGAATGCTTCAATGGATACCACGGATTATGAGAATGTTTTCTCGTGACATATTGTACTTCATGATAGTGGTAAAATTTGATATGACTTGCGTTTATTTGTGAAAAAAAAATCGGAAAATTGGCAAAAATGTAACAATTTTCAAACTTTGTTTTATGTCCAGATATAGATCAGAGTCATATCGCACAAGATACCGTATATACTCAAGTATAAGCTGAGTATCGGCTTATACACGATACGGTGCCACACAAAAGGTTGTTACATAAAATGAGAATAATGGGGATAGGGGAAAATATGTGTAAGTGGATTGAGAGCTGGCTCAGGGATAGGAAACAAAGGGTGGTTATTAATGGAGCACACTCGGACTGGGTCGCGGTTAGCAGTGGGGTACCACAGGGGTCAGTATTGGGCCCTCTTCTTTTAACATATTTATTAATGACCTTGTAGGGGGCATTCAGAGTAGAATTTCAATATTTGCAGATGACACTAAACTCTGCAGGGTAATCAATACAGGGGAGGACAATTTTATATTACAGGATGATTTATGTAAACTAGAAGCTTGGGCTGATAAATGGCAAATGAGCTTTAATGGGGATAAATGTAAGGTCATGCACTTGGGTAGAAGTAATAAGATGTATAACTATGTGCTTAATTCTAAAACTCTGGGCAAAACCGTCAATGAAAAAGACCTGGGTGTATGGGTGGATGACAAACTCATATTCAGTGGCCAGTGTCAGGCAGCTGCTACAAAGGCAAATAAAATAATGGGATGCATTAAAAGAGGCATAGATGCTCATGAGGAGAAAATAATTTTACCTCTATACAAGTCACTAGTTCGACCACACTTAGAATAATGTGCACAGTTCTGGTCTCTGGTATATAAGAAAGACATAGCTGAACTGGAGCGGGTGCAGAGAAGAGCGACCAAGGTTATTAGAGGACTGGGGGGTCTGCAATACTAAGATAAGTTATTACACTTGGGGTTATTTAGTTTGGAAAAACGAAGACTAAGGGGTGATCTTATTTTAATGTATAAATATATGAGGGGACAGTACAAAGACCTTTCTGATGATCTTTTTAATCATAGACCTGAGACAGGGACAAGGGGGCATCCTCTACGTCTGGAGGAAAAAAGGTTTAAGCATAACAACAGACGCAGATTCTTTACTGTAAGAGCAGTGAGACTATGGAACTCTCTGCCGTATGATGTTGTAATGAGTGATTCATTACTTACATTTAAGAGGGGACTGGATACCTTTCTGGAAAAGTATAATGTTACAGGGTATATACACTAGATTCTTTGATAGGGCGTTGATCCAGGGAACTAGTCTGATTGCCGTATGTGGAGACGGGAAGGAGTTTTTTTCCCAAGGTGGAGCTTACTCTTTGCCACATGGGTTTTTTTTTGCCTTCCTCTGGATCAACATGTTAGGGCATGATAGGTTAGGCTATGGGTTGAACTAGATGGACTTAAAGTCTTCCTTCAACCTTAATAACTATGTAACGAGTCATTGTCCAGAAAGCCGATGGGGGAAGGGGAGCAGCGGCAGGAGCCGGCGGCTGTGGCTGTAACTGTGCAGCTGCTAAAGAGAAATCAATATTCATTTCTCTTATTGTGCAGTGACAGCTGCAGCCGCCGGCTTCCACAAGACATCATACTCACCCTCCTCCGCGCCGTCACAGCATCTCATTGGTCCCGGCGCCTGCAGCTCTTCCAGTGCTGAGCTATAATGTGGCACCGCTCATTAAGGTAATGAATATGCATGCATCTCTACTCCCATAGGCATGGAGCGCATATTCATTACCTTGATGAGCGGTGCCACATGATAGCTCAACACTGGAAGAGCTGCTGGAAGCCGGAACAAGATGCTGCGACTGCGTGGAGGATTTTTAGGATGTTTTATGTAATAGGAAGCATGCATACCGGGACGGGGGGGAGCCACGCATACAGCGACTGTACGGGGGGGGGGGGGCCATGCATATGACAGGACCGTGGAAGCCATGCATAAATGACCGGACCGAGGGAGCCATGAATACAACAATGGGACATGGGGGAGCCATGTATACCAGGACAGGATGAGAGGGGAGGAGCCACGCATACCAGGACAGGGCAGAGGGTGAGCCATGCACACAAGAGGAGAAATCCTCCAATATTATAGAAAAAAACACCACAACACAGGCAAAGGTGCTTACTAGTGATGAGCGAATAGCATTGTTGTTTGGGTGATCTCCAAGTATTTTGTAGTGCTTGGACATTTAGTTTTCGTTGCCTCAGCTGCATGATTTACGGCTGCTGGATAGTCTGAATACATGTGGGAATTCCCTAACAAGCAGGCAGCCACCACATGTATTCAGCCTGGCTAACATCTGTAAATCATGCAGCTGAGGAGACGAAAACTAAATGTCCAAGCACTACAAAATACTCGGAGAGCACCCGAGCATGATGTTCGCTCATCACTAGTGCTTACCTGACCAGGCCTCGAAACAAATGCACTGGATGCAGTGGATCCAAGTGTAGATGGCCACTACACAGGTGCAGTAATACCGATGAGGCAGCCAGCCTACAATCAGGGATTGGCCGCTTGGCACAAAAGTGCAACCAAATAATCAGTATGCAGCGATGTTCACACAGAAAATGCTGAGCATCTGGCTCACAGCCTATTAATGACGCCATATGGAGGGCTGACCAGTGCTAACTATAATGCATCCCGTGTGAACCGAGGCCATAGTTTACAGAGCCATATGGGCCCAGCTGCACACTGAAAAATAAAGTGCACAAAATCACATAGCAATATATGTAAGGTACTAGATGGTAGCCCGATTCTAACGCATCGGGTATTCTAGAATATGTATGTAGTTTATTTCTGAAGATTTTAGAATAATACATTGAATACACAGGATTCGGCCGGCCGCGACCAATTAGCGAAGCGTGGTTCAAATCCCGCGCCAATTCGTGGCCGGACTGCGCCTGTCACTGATTGTTTGCGGCCGGCCACGTAGTATATAGCACAGCCACGTAATATATAACAGCCCACGTAGTAAATAGCACAGCCACGTAGTATATTACGCAGCCACGTAGTATATAGCACAGCCCACGGAGTATATAGCACAGTCCACGGAGTATATAGCACAGTCCACGGAGTATATAGCACAGCCCACGGAGTATATAGCACAGCCCACGGAGTATATAGCACAGCCACGTAGTATATTATGCAGCCACGTAGTATATAGCACAGCCCACGGAGTATATAGCACAGTCCACGGAGTATATAGCACAGCCCACGGAGTATATAGCACAGCCACGTAGTATATTACGCAGCCACGTAGTATATAGCACAGCGCACGGAGTATATAGCACAGTCCACGGAGTATATAGCACAGCCCACGGAGTATATAGCACAGCCCACGGAGTATATAGCACAGCCACGTAGTATATAGCACAGCCCACGGAGTGTATAACAGCCCACATAGCATATAACTCAGCCACGTCGTTTATAACAGCCCACGTAGCATATAACACAGCTCACATAGTATATAACAGCACACGCATGCAGTATATAACACAGCCCATGTAGTGTATAACACAGCCCATGTAATGTATAACACAGCCCACGTGGTGTATAACAGCCCACGTGGTGTATAACAGCCCACGTGATGTATAACAGCCCACGTGGTGTATAACACAGGCCACATAGTATATTGTACAGCCCATGTAGTATATTGCACAGCCCACGTAGTATATTGCACAGCCCACGTAGTATATTGCACAGCCCACGTAGCAATGTGGGAATCATATTCCTGTTAAAAAATAGAATTAAAATAAAAAATAGTTATATACTCACCTTCCGTTGGCCCCGGATCCAGGCGAAGAGTTTACCGATGCTCCTCGCACGCTCCGGTCCCAAAAGTGCATTGCGGTCTCGCGAGACAGCTACGTCATCATCTCGCGAGACCGCAATGCATGGAGCGGTCACCGGAGCGTCGCGAGGAGCGGGAAAGGCCTGTTCTGGATCCGGGGGCCGACGGACGGTGAGTATATAACGATTTTTTATTTTTTATTATTTTTAACATTAGATCTTTTTACTATTGATGCCGCATAGGCAGCATCAATAGTAAAAAGTTGGTCACACAGGGTTAATAGCAGCATTAACGGAGTGCGTTACACCACGGCATAACGTGGTTCGCTAACGCTGCCATTAACCCTGTGTGAGCGCTGACTGGGGGGGGAGGGGGAGTATGGAGCGGGCACTGACAGCGGGGAGTAAGGAGCGGCCATTTTGCCGCTGTACTGTACCAGTCACTGATTGGTCGTGGCCGTTTTGCCGTGACCAATCAGCGACTTGGATTTCCATGACAGACAGAGGCCGCGACCAATGAATATCCATGACAGACAGACAGACGGAAGTGACCCTTAGACAATTATATAGTAGATTAGTTGATATTATGGCCACAATACGTAAGCTGGCAACCCATGTTAAGGGTCCTCACATTTGCCAGTCCTACTCTAACAACAAAAACCACCAAAAGAGGAAAAATCCTCCACTATTATAGAAAAAAACACCAGAACACAGTCAAAGGTGCTTACCTGTCCAGGCCTCTAAACAAATGTCATGCATACCAGGACAGGACAGAGGAGCTACGCATAGCAGGACAGCGACGGGGGGAGCCACACATAGTAGGACAGGGATGAGGGGATAATGCATACCGGGCTTATACTTGGGTCAATAAGCTTACACAGTTTTCTATGGCAAAATTAGGTGTCTCGGCTTATACTTGGGTCCTTATACTCGAGTGTATACGGTAGTCAATAAATAACATTTCCCACATGTCTACTTTACATCTGCACAATTTTTTAAACAATTTTTGTTTTCTTAGGACGTTATAAGGCTATGTGCACATGTTCAGGATTTCTTGCAGAAATTTCCTGAGCAAAACAGGACATTTTCTGCAAGAAATCCGCATGCGTTTTTTGCGCGTTTTTTTCCAGAGCTTCCCAATGCATTAAATAGTGGGAAAAACGCGAAAAATCAGCAAAATTAATGAACATGCTGCGTTCTTTTCCGCGATGCGTTTTTTTCGCGGAAAAAAATGCATCATGTGCACGAAAAATTGTGAAATGCATTCTAAATGATGGGATGCATAATGTATGCATTTTTATAGTGAAAAAAATGCAAAAAATCCACAACGTGTGCACACAGCCTAAGGGTTAAAAGTTTACCAGCAAGTTCTCATTTTTACAACATTTGAAAAATATTTTTTTTAGGGACCACCTCACATTTGAGGTGACTTTGAGGGGCACCCCTCAAAGTACTCAAAACTCCATTTAAGAAGTTTATTAACTCTTCAGGTTCTTCACAGGAATTAGTGGAATGTGGATGGAAAAAAATAAACATTTTAATTTCTTTCACAAAAAGTTTCCTTAAGACCTAATTTTTTTATTTCGCAAGGGTAACAGGAGAAAATGGACCATAGATCTTGTTGTGCAATTTCTCCTGAGCATGCCCATACCCCATATATGGTGGGTAAATGCTTAGCTACTTACCGGTAGTGGCATTTTTCAGAGCCAATGACAGCACCACAAGAGAGGGGATCCGCCCTTCAGGGACAGTAAACCTACAGACATAAAAGGGCGGCATCTCTCTCCCGCATCAGTTGGATTACAGAGCATGAGAGGACCTCCCAGGTTAGAAGAAAAATACTCAACACTCTAAACCAAATCTAATTTCCACACGTGCTTACAGTTAAAGCCCAGAAAAGTGCTCACCCACACGTCAAGTGAGGGAATATAAGGGTGCTGTCATGGGCTCCGAAAAACACCGCTTCGGGTAAGTAGCTATGCATTTATTCGGTCACCCATGACAGCACCACGAGAGAATTACGAAGATGTAAAGAATTTAGGGAGGGACTATCGCTTCCAGCACCCTTCTGCCAAATGTGAGATCGGAGGAGGCACCCTTATCCAGCCTATAGTGTTTGAAGAACGTGGATGGAGAAGACCAAGTAGCTGCCTTACATATCTCCTCAATTGACACCTCCGATCTCTCAGCCGAGGACGTCGCCACGGCTCGTGTGGTGTGAGCCTTCAGACCCTTCAGAACTGCAACACCACTTGCTGTGTAGGTCAAAGAAATTGCCTCCCTAATCCACCTAGCTAAGGTGCTTTTGGAGACTCTAAGCCCCTTCCTAACTCCCTGAAAAGAGACAAATAAAGAATTTTCCTTCTTCCAAGGGTCAGTTACCGAAATATAACTAAGAAGACACCTTCTAACATCTAATGAATGGACCTTTCATTCTTTTTGATTCGCAGGATTAGAGCGAAAGGAAGGAAGTACTATTTCCTGCAGTCTGTGGAATTTGGTAGCCACTTTTGGCAGATTCAAGGGATCTGGTTTTAAAACAACCCTATCTTCCCTAAATTGGGTATATGTTGGCTGCCTAGACAGAGCCTGCAGATCACTAACTCTCCGGGCCGACGTCAGTGCGACTAAAAGGGCCGTCTTGAAGGAAAGAATTCTTATCGGGACTGCCTCCATAGGTTCGAATGGAGCTTCCGTCAATGCTGTTAGCACTAGATTCAAGTCCCACAGAACCAGCTTCTGCTTAAGGATGGGCCTAATAAATCTAGATACCCAATAATTGCCTGCTAGATCACAATTACACAGGGCTTCTATTTTCGATACCTGAACTTTAAGGGTGCTCGTGGTCAGACCCATCTCTAAGACTTTCTGTAGGAACTCCCAACACCTGATTTATCTTAACCTTTCCACCAATCTCCACCCCTGAGACTGACATGAACTTGCTCCAGGTTCTGGCATATATTCTTATCGTGGACGCCTTCCTCACCAGGATATCTTGCTCATGAAGATGTGCCATGACCTCTGCGATCGCTTTAGTAAATACCCGAGGGGCAATGGCAAGGCCAAACTGAAGGGCTCTAAACTGAAAATGACTTATCACACCCCCCAGTGACTGCTACCCTAAGATACTGCTGGTGATCTGCATGTATTGGAATGTGATAGTAAGCATCGTTAAGATCTAAAGATCTTACCATGAAGCAATCTTTAAAGAACAGTTTTATTGTCGACCTCACGGACTCCATTTTAAAGGAACGGACCACCAAGAACCTATTCAGACCTTTGAGATTAATAATGGTCCAAAAGGTACCATCTGTTTTTTTTTTTTTTTAATTTAAATAGATTTTTATTAAGAATAAACATTACATCTCCCACAATGTTTCAATATGTTCCATACAAAGTTTTCTCAATTTTAAAATCCCCAACATTCCCAACCAATCCCACCCCACCCCCCAAGGACAGCTCATCTCTTTTAGCAACTCCTCTATCAATAATGTTTAATGAATCTTTAGCCCACTTAACCCACTTGAGACCGCCTATTCATCATGCAATTTTCACCAGCCACAGGCCCTTAACTTTCCCACTCCCTTTACCTACCCTATCCCAATTCAAGCCACGGAGACCACATTTTATCAAACAATCCTGTTTTCCCTCGTCTCTTGTAAACCCCTTTTTCCAACTTGAGACCCTGCTTTACATATTGAAGGAATTCTCTCCTCGCGGGCGGTTCCTCCTTAATCCAGTTTCATGCTATCATCTTTCGGGCCATATATAATAGTCTAGCAATTGCTATCTTCCAGGTGTTATCCACTCCAATCTCATCCACATACCCCAGTAAACACACTATCGGATCCCTTGGTACCGTGCATCTATACGCTCCTTCCACACGACTCAAAACTACTAGCCAAAAAGCAGCCAGTCTTGGACACGTCCACATCATATGATATATTCCAGCATTCATAGTCCTACACCTCGGGCACTCGGAGTCGGCACGCAGACCCGCTCTATGCAATACCTCCAGAGATTTGTAGACCCTGTGTATGATATAAAGCTGCGACAGCCTATACGGCTCACTTAATGACACCCGTGGGACCCACTCCAACACCGACTGCCAGGTTTCATTCTCCATTGGGCCCAGGTCCCTCTCCCACTTAGCTCTCGCCTTTATTGGAAACCCTAACAAGTATGTATGTAGTAAGTCTTTATATAGGGTGGAAATAACCCCCCTCATAGTCCTGTCACCACACACATATTCCAATACTATATCTTCTTGTATCCTAATACCTGCACCCCTGTTCTGAGCTCCAAATGCATGCCTCATCTGTGCATATTGATATTCCCCCGAGGGTCTGAGTCCAAACTCCACCTGCAATTGGGAAAAGGATTTCAACACTCGCTGTTCAATTATCTGATTCACATAGTAGATTCCCTTAGCCTGCCACTCTGGTAGTACCCCCAATGCTGCAAACTCCGGTAAGTTATTATTAAACAATATCGGTGAGAATCTAGTTAGACCCGTAACCCCCTGAACTTGCTTCAATTTGCTCCACAATTTACGTATCAAAAACATAGTTGGATACAATTTCCCCAAAGCCCCCAGGGAACCATCCTCCAGACACTGTATTACTGGACATCGGTTTGTCACCATTTCCATCAAATGCTGTACCGCACTGGACAACGCCTCATGTGCCCAGCCCTTCAAATGTTGACTCTGGGCTGCAAGAAAATATACTTCAGGGTTGGGCAAAGCCAAACCACCATCCTCCTTGGGTCGCTGAAGCGTCTCCAGGCCGATACGTGGATATTGCCTTCCCCATACCAAACTTCTAAAGAGGGAGTTAATCTGTCGAAATTTCCCACGTGGTATCCAAACTGGTGCGTTATGAAGGACATATAATATTTTAGGCATCAACACCATTTTAATGAGATTAACCCTACCTACCACCGATAAATGTAGCTTAATCCAAGCATCCACTTTTGCCTTAAGTACACCCAGAACAGGAGTCAGATTCCTATGTAAAAAGTCCATAACTGGTACAGAGATCCATATCCCAAGGTACTTAAACTGAGTTACCACCTTAAGACGCCCCTCCCCCAAAGGCTCACTCATTCTCCCCCACGTCATCTACCTTAAACAGAATTGATTTACTCCAATTTATCGTCAGCCCCGACAAGGATCCAAATCTCTCAATAATCCCAATGGCCCCCCTCAAGGAAACATCCGGGTCAGCCAAAAACAGTAGAACATCGTCCGCATACAACGCTATCTTCTCCTCAACTATCCCATACCTAAACCCGGACACCTCAACAGACTGTCGAATCTTGACGGCCAATGGTTCCACAGCCAGAGCAAACAAAAGAGAGAGCGGACATCACTGTCTTGTTCCTCTAGCCAACTTTATAGACTGAGATAGCTCCCCATTCACTCTGATTCTAGCCACCGGCAACGAATACTGCAGTTGAATCCAAGACACAAACTGCGGTCCAAAACCCATGCACTTCAACACCTGCCAGAGATATCCCCACTCCACACTGTCAAACGCCTTGTGGGCATCCAAGGATGCGATAACTCTCTGGCCACAGTTGTCAGACCTAAGCTGCAGATTCATAAACAGCCTCCGCAGATTAACCACTGTAGATCTATCAGGCATAAAGCCAGACTGATCCGGGTGCACCAGACTAGTGATGACACTTGACAGACAGGACGCTAACACCTTGGCCAGAAGCTTGACATCCATAGTTAGCAAAGAAATTGGACGATATGACTCAGGTTTCCCCAAATCCTTATCCTCCTTTGGAATAACCACTATTATGGCTTCTCTCATAGAAGCTGGCAGGCACCCTCCACACCTAGCTTCATCTAGAACCGCCTTTAATCTGGGAACTAACACCTCCCACATGCTTTTATAGATTTCGGAGGGCAACCCATCGACACCAGGCGCCTTCCCATTAGCCATAGAATGTAGTGCCCGACCCAGTTCCTCCTCCATAATAGGCGCTTCCAAGGTCTCCCTATCTACCTCACTCAATCTCGGCAACCCCAGACCCTCCAAGAAAGCCACTGTGTCTCCAACCGATTCATCAACCCGAGAAGAGTATAAGTCTGCGTAAAAATCCGCAAAAACCTTCAAAATCTCAGATGTTTCAGATACTCTACTTCCATTCCCAGAAACCAACGAGTGGACAATCTAGGTACTCCTCTGGGCAGCAGCCACGAGCGACAGCATGTGACCCACAGTTTCTCCCTCCTGATAATAAGTCAACCTCTGAAATTCCCGCTTCCTTTCAGCTTTTCCCAGCAGAATTGTCTCCATACGATTTTGCGCTGTTTTTAACCTTTTCCCAGCCTCGGGAGTTCCCAATATTACCATCTCGTCTTCTGCTGCCCTCAGCTCGTCAACCGCTGCCTTTTCTGCCTCTCTCGTCTTCCGCTTACACCTACTAATATCTGTAAACAGTAACCCTCTCAAGTACGCCTTCATAGCTTCCCAAACAGTAAGAGCGTCTGCACTCCCATCATTCAATACAAAGAACTCCGCCACCTCCTGTCTTATACTATCTAAATCCATACTATGCAACCAATTAGGGTGGATCTTCCACTCTCTCCTGCTCACGGCCTGCGTCCCCAACAATTTAAACTCCACCTCAATTGGACTGTGGTCTGAGAGGGCCCTCAGTAAGTATCGCACCTCCCCCACCATTGTGTCTAACAGGCGATTACCCAAAGCCATATCAATTCTGGACAACGTGCCATGAGCCGGTGAATAACATGAATACCCTCTCTCCCCCCCAACATGTCTAACTCTCCATAGGTCAATCATACCTATTTCACGAACATAGGTGCCAAATGTAGTAGTGTGCCCCCCCAGTTCCTATTCTGGGTGTTTTTATTTTTATCCCAAAAGTCATCACAGATATTATTCAGATCGCCAATAATTAGAAGTGGTGTCGGACCCCATCGTTCCACCCGCTCCAATACCTCTCTAATTTTCTTGCTTGAGTAAGGGGGTGGAATATACATTGCCGCTATACACAACCTTACTCCATATATTATACATTGTATCACCACATACTGACCATCCACATGTATCTTCACCTCTTCATACTGCACTCCCACAGGTACCAAGACTGACACTCCCCTTGAATACGTAGAGAAGGTAGAATGGTATACCTTCTGAATCCATCGCCTATTTAGTACATCCACCCTCTCCTGCACTAAATGTGTCTCTAGCAGACATATCATTGAAGCCCATTGATCCCTGACATACTGCAGACTCGCGGCTCGCCTGGACTTATCCGCAAGGCCTCTTACATTCCAGCTCAGTATCTTAATGCGGCCCCCCATCATGTGACTCATCATCTCTAAATATATCGTTACTCCCCATTATGAGCTGTCTAACTTCCCCCACCCCCCCCTACCAAAACCCAACTTCCCCCCCCCAACCCACCCAATGCTACACATTCTGCCTCTTCTCAAGAGTGGGGCACCACCGCCCATTGCGAACACTCTCCTTTATGTTACCCTCTCCACCAGCCTCCCGCTACCGTAAATAACAATATTTCGTACATTTCTTAAACAGAATAAAACATTCCAACATGTATAAAAATGTAAAAACAAATAAACGAATCAAGCTTGCAGTACGCCGCATAACCCTCCTCCCCCGTGCCCAACAGCCATTACTGCACCCTCTGGCCATTCACTCAATAAGGCCCAGCTCAACCCTCAAACTTTACACATCCCCATAGCAAATATGCTGTCAATCACAAATCTCTTATCCAACGACAGTGAAATATCCCCCGTCCGGTTCTCCCTGGTAGTTCAATCTCCTTTTCCTTTAAGTCGTTTAGCATAGGTGTCGATCCACTGGGTAGCGTCCTCTGGCGTCAGGAAAAAGTGGGTTTTGTCAAAAGCGACCACTCTTAACTTTGCTGGAAACATCATGGAATATTGCACTCCCAGTTCCCTCAGTCGTCTCTTGATACCCGTGAACATCATCCGTTGTTTCTGAACCAGAGCAGAATAGTCGGGATAAATAGCAATTCTTTGACCTCCAACCGTCAGATCCGCCATATCCCTAGCCTTCCTCAGGATAAGGTCTCTGTCCCTGTAATTTAGAATTTTGGCAAGCATGGTACGGGGATTCGCTCCTGGGGCAGGGGGCTTCGGCGGGACCCTATGAGCTCTCTCAACTGCAAACACTTTTGTCAGCACTGCGCCACCAATGTTCTCCAACAGCCAGCTTTCAATAAACTCAGTGGGATTTCTCCCCTCAGTTTTTTCAGGGATACCCACAATACTAATATTATTCCTTCTGGACCTATTCTCCAGATCCTCATTTTTGGCAGCCAGCTCTGATATTGCTTGAGCAAACTTTTTCTCCGCTTTTTGCAGCTGAACTATATGATCTTCAGCAGTGCTCACCCTCTCCTCCACCACCCCCATGGGTTTGTCCATCTTCTGCAGGGCTGCGTTTATCTGTGCTGTGTCTCCTTTAACCTCCTGTATCTGAAGGGTCAAGGACTGTTTGCATGAGGAAACCAGCACAAAGACATCCCTGAGGGTCGGCTCAGCTCCTGGTACCATATCTTCAGGTCCCCCTACTGCCACCGCCATGCTGCTTTCCTCCCTCCCCTTCTGTACCTCTTGCTCTCCTGCTGGGATCTCCTCCTCCTCCTCGATATCAGCTCCAGCTCCCTTCTCTGCCTCCTCTGTTGCTTCCACTGTGGCGAACTGCTGGAGCTTCGCCGCCACCTCCATGCGCTTCTGACATGCGGCGTTAGCTTTATCAGCCTCTTCTCTGGCCTCGGCGCCATCTTGGCCGGCACCTGCATCCCCTGCTCCCGCATCCTTCTGCCGTCTCCTGGTCATTTCCTCCGACCTTGGGACAACTGCTCAACACCGCTGCGCTCCCCAGACCTTCAACCAGCCGGTGAGCCACAAAAGAAACCGGTCAGCGGCGACCACACAGGATTAAAGTATAAAACAGCAGCGGGAGAACTCTGATGTGCGTCCGCTTACATGGACAGTTAGGCCACGCCCTCACCATCTGGTTTCTTAATCAGGAAGAGGGGGAATAAATCCTCTTACCTGACGCATGAACCTCTATCTGTCGCGGTTCCCGGACCTCTGACTCAAACACCTGTTGTTCTGCTGGTGAAGAATGAGTGGGAGTTAACATATACCTGTCCTTAGGTACTCTCTGGAACTCTAATTTAAGTCCTGTGCTGATGACATTATGTATGCAAGCACTATCCAAAATTTATAACCAGGCCAGGTAGAAGGCCGAAAGCCTTCCCCCCCCCACCACCACCACCTGGGCCGGCAGTCATTGGGGTGGTTTCCTGCGATCCCGGGAGGAACCAAACATGTATCCTCTATAGGGATGAGCGAGTATACTCATTGCTCGGATTTTCCCGAGCATGCTTGGGTGGTCTCCGAGTATTTGTGACTGCTCGGAGATTTAGTTTTTGTTGAATCTCAGAGCAGTCACAAATACTCGGAGACCATCCAAGCATGATCGGGAAAATCCAAGCGAGTATACTCGCTCATCACTAATCCTCTACCTTTCTTTTTGCCGCCGTCCCATTTACTCATCCCTAGACACCTTCTATGGCTGGGCCACCTCCTGCTGAACTTACATTCCTGCTAAGCTAGGGAACTTCTCGCTGTCCCCTGGCCTTCTCCAAGAGCTCGTCCAATACTGGCCCAAACAGTCGTATTCCTTCACAAGGGATACTGCACAACTTAGATCTGGCCTGGATGTCACCCGGCCAGCACTTCAGCCATAGGGCCCTAAGTGCAGCATTACAACGGGACGCTGCTCTTGCTGCCAGTCTGAGTCTGCTGATGCGTCAGACAAAAAAGGAGCAGCCCCCTGGATCATAGGAAGGGAAGACAGGATATTTTCTCTAGAAACCTTGTCATGAATATACACACACATTCAGGGCTGCTGCATCTTCCTGCCTTTGTAAGTGACATGCGGCCCAGACACACGCTGTGGGCTTTCTGACCCCCCCCCCTCTGCCTAGAAAATTCTTCTGCCCACCCTGTCAGCTGTGTAATTCTAATCCCCTCATCCCGCCCCCCTCCACGTGGCCTGCCTGGTGCTTGGTAAGCAAACTGCTGGCGGTGCCCACACACACATACCCCCAGCGACCACATGACTGGCTCCAGCCAATTATCCACAGTACCGACAGCTTCTGGCTCCGATGCACCGCTCACAGCCCTGGACCGCGCCCCCAGACTCACGGCCGCCATATTTTCCAGTGACCCCCGGCCACGTCAAATGACCCGACCGGCCGTGCCGAGGCCCACCCCCGACAGCCACTGTGCACATCCCAGACCGCATCATCTGGGCACGCCGGAAGTCACCGCACGCACCTCAATAACGGAATGCACCCTGCAGCCTTCCGCCGCTGGACACCAATCGGGCCCAGCAGCCAGAGGAATCACGACTGCGAGCTTGGACGCAGCCCCAGGGGCCGCACACCGCCCACCTTACATACAACGGCGTAGGACCACCATCAAGCCCGCTCTCCTACCCAGAGGTTGCTCCTCCTGCTGCCGCCCACACATGCAGTCCCCCTGCACTGCGTCTCCAGCACTCCTGACTGCCGGGCCTGGGCAAATCTTCAGTGTTCTACCCTCTTCCACAGGTATGTCTGAAGAGGTTCCCCTGTCAGGGACAGGAAACCAACTGATGCGGGAGAGATGCTGCCCTTTTATGTCTGTAGGTTTTCTGTCCCTGAAGGGCGGATCCCCTCTCTCATGGTGCTGTCATGGGAGACCGAATAAGCCACAGTTTGGGCACAAGGGAGGGCTTGGAAGGGAAGAAGCGCCATTTGACTTTTTGAATGTAAAATTTGCTGGAATCATTAGCGAAGGCCATGTCACGTTTGAAGAGCCTCTGATGTGCCTAAAAAGTGGAAACCCCCAACAAGTGACAACATTTTGGAAACTAGATCACTTTGGAAACTTATCTAGATGTTTATTGAGCACCTTGAACCCCCAGGTGCTTCACAGAAGTTTACATGTTAAGCTGTGAACATAAAAAAAATATTTTTCCCACAAAAATCTTATTTAGCTCAAAATTTTATATTTTCACAAGGGTAACAGGGAAAATGGACCCCAAAGTTTGTTGTGCAATTTCTTCGAAGTTCACCGATACACCATATGTGGTCAAAAACTACTTTTGAGGCACAGTGCAAAGCTCAGAAGGGAAGAAACGCCATATTACTTGTTTGAATGTGCCATGTTTCATTGGCAGAGCCCCTGAGGTGCCAACACAGCAGAAGCCCCCAAAAGTGACTCCATATTACAAACTAAACCTCTCAATGAATTCATCTAGGGGTGCAGTGATTATATTGACACCACAGGTGTGTCACAGACTTTTATACCATTAAGCAGTGAAGATAACAGGATTTTTGGTTGCTTACCGTAAAATCTGTTTCTCGGAGCCATCATTGGGGGACACAGGAACCATGGGTGTATGCTGCTGCCACTAGGAGGCTGACACTATGCAAATAAAAACGTTAGCTCCTCCTCTGCAGTGTATACCCCACCGACAGGAAGTAGTATATTCAGTTAGTGAGAAAGCAGTAGGAGAATCAACGTGTAAAAGAGAAAGAATATAATAATCTTTATTTATATTGCGCCAACAAATTCCGCAGCACTTTACAGTTTCAAACACTCAAAGAGTGTTCAAAGAACTCGAACGTTAACAGTATAACACAATAAACAGAGCTGTTTGACTTGGGAGGGTGCTGTGTCCCCCAATGAAGGCTCCGAGAAACAGATTTTACGATAAGCAACCAAAAATCCTGTTTTCTCTATCGCCTCTCATTGGGGGACACAGGAACCATGGGACGTCCCAAAGCAGTCCCTGGGGTGGGAAAAACAGACTTCCATCAGGTCAGAGGACTCACCACTGCCACCTGCAGGATCCTTCTGCCTAGGCTGGCGTCCGCCGAAGCATAGGTACGGACCTTGTAAGATTTGGAGAACGTGTGGATGGAAGACCAGGTTGCCGCTTTGCAAAGCCGTAGGGCGGAAGCCCTGTGGTGCACCGCCCAGGAGGCGCCGACTGCCCGGGTAGAGTGAGCCTTTATCCCAGGAGGGGGCACTCTGTTCTTGACCCAGTAAGCCTCCAAAAATTGCCGTTCTGATCCAGCGAGCAATAGTCGCCTTGGAAGCCAGCAGACCTCTACACGTGCCATCAGGGATGACAAAAAGAGAATCCGTCTTCAGGAAAGCGGCCGTTCTAGCCAGGAAGATCCTCACTGCCCTGAAGAGGTCCAGCTTGTTCAACGATCGCTCCAGAGGATGAGTCGGAGCTGGACAAAAGGGAAGGTAGAAGGTGAAAGGTGGAAGGTGAAAACCACCTTGGGAAGGAAGGAAGGCGGAGGCCTGAGGACCACCTTGTCCTGGTGGATAACCAAGAAAGGAGGTCGGCAAGAAATGGCCGCCAAGTCGGAAACGCGGCGGATCGAAGTGATGGCCACAAGAAAAGCCACCTTCCAAGATAGAAACTGACAGGGAAAACTCCCGGAGAGGCTCAAAGGGGGGAACCCCTCAGAATGTCCAGCACAAGCTTTAAATCCCATGAAACCACAGGGGCCCTGTACGGAGGGACAGCGTGGGCTACTCCTTGAAGGAAGGTCTTAACCTGTGGCTGAGATGATAACGTCTTCTGAAAGGGAAGGAGAGCACAGAAACCTGGCCCTTTAGGGAACTAAAAGCGAAGCTCGAATCCAGTCCTGCTTGAAGGAAAGCCAAAAGGGAAGGCAGGGAAAAGGACATAGGTGAAAAGAGGTTGGACTACTCACCTAAAACATCCCACGCCATCCTTACTAACCTCAATCCGGGGAAAATATCAGACGTCCAGGGAGTTGATGGACGTCCTCGTCTCCTCCAACTGACAGGCTCTGGTGGGCGAGTGGGTGGGGGACGGAGCTAGGACCGGACTTCTAAGCACGCTTGCGTGCTAGGATCTTGGTCCTGCTGTGGGATCTATGAGGATACGGGGTGGCAGTACACGCCGTACTCAATAGTCCATAATGTGGGATTACAGGTGTGACTGTTCACCCTGTATCCCTCTGGAAAATCTGAAAACGACGCACATTGAGGTAGATAAGGGTCTAATGAAAGACCCATGTCCACCTCCTACTGACACTAAGCTAAACTGAATATACTACTTCCTGTAGGTGGGGTGTACACTGCAGAGGAGGAGCTAACTTTTTTATTTGCATAGTGTCAGCCTCCTAGTGGCAGCAGCATACACCCATGGTTCCTGTGTCCCCCAATGAGAGGTGATAGAGAAACACAGGTATTACATACCTGGTAATGTGTTTTTTCATGAGACATGACGGCACCACGAGAGAGGAGATCCGCCCATCAAGGACAGGAAACCTTCAAGATAAAAAGGGGTGGTTCCTCTCTCCACATCAGTTGTTTTACAGAGTACGAGAGGAACTCCGCTGGTTAGTGTACACATAAATAATACATCCTATACGGTTCTATTCACCGATACCCCAGGGAGTGTATAATACAAATAATGTTAATAATGCACCCAACTAATGACGTGATCAAAAGGGTGGGAATATAAGGGTGCCGTCATGTCTCATGAAAAAACACATTACCAGGTATGTAATACCCGTGTTTTTCCATCATACATGACGGCACCACGAGAGAGTTACAGAGATTTGTATTCTCTTTTAGGGAGGGATCACTGCTTGTAACACTCTTCTCCCAAATGTGAGATCTGAGGTAGCAGATAGGTCTAGCCTATAATGTTTAAAAAATGTAGACGGAGAGGACCAAGTGGCCGCCTTACAGATTTGGTCGATGGTAGCATCTACTCTCTCCACCCACGACGTCGCCATGGCCCTCGTGGAGTAGGCTTTCAGACCCTGTGGAACAACCCTGCCTGCACTACTATACACTAGAATAATGGCCTCTCTGTTGTGAATTCCGTTCTGGAGCTCCCTCCTGTGGTTGCTAATGGTATTTTTGTGAGTTCTGCCCTTGGGCTCCCTCTGGTGGTTTCGAGTGGAACTGCTGCTCCGTTAGGTAGCTGTAGCAGCTGCCATCACTGATCGCCTTGCCTGGGTTTGTTATTTAAACCTGCTCTGGGCTTTAGTTCATGCCAGCTGTCAATGTCTTAGGTTGGATTTGGTTCTCTCCTTGGATTTCTCATTTGGCCTGTCCTTGTCAGCAAAAGATAAGTTTCTGCTAGTTCTTGTTTGTCCATTTTCTTTGGACACTATTGCTTTGCAAATATGTCTCTTTTTGTCCAGCTTGTCACTATGTCATATTCAGGCTAGCTGGAAGCTCTGGGAAGCAGATTTGCCCCTCCACACCGTGAGTCGGTGTGGAGTTCATTTTTGTAAACTCTGCGTGGATTTTTGTAGTTTTTAATACTGACCGCACAGTATCCTTTTCTCTCTGTCTATCAAGTTTAGTATTGGCCTCCTTTGCTGAAAACTGATTTCATTTCTGTGTATGTCATTTCCCTCTCCACTCACAGTCAATATTTGTGGGGGGCTATCTTTCCTTTTGGGGTTTTCTCTGAGGCAAGATAGTTTTCTATTTCCTTCTTTAGGGGTAGTTAATTCTTAGGCTGTGAAGAGGTGTCTAGGGAGAGTCAGGAACATCCCACGGCTATTACTAGTGTTGTTAGGATTAGGGACTGCGGTCAGTAGAGATACCACCTCCTCAGAGCTCATCCCATGTTGCGTTTTAGCCACCAGGTCATATCAGTATGGCCTCTTAACCACCAGGTCATAACACCTCTCTCACCCATCTAGCGATAGTTTGTTTTGAGGCTTTAAGGCCCTTCCTTGACCCCTGGAACGAAACAAATAAAGCCCTGTTTCCTCCAGGATTTTTTACTCTCTAAATACTGTAGGATACATCTCCTGACATCTAGGCAATGGAGTCTCTCCTCTTTCTTGTTACTAGGATTGGGACAGAAAGAGGGTGGGGCTATATCCTGAGCCCTATGGAACCTCGATACCACTTTGGGAAGATATGCCGCATCTAATTTTAATACAACCCTATCATCCATAATTTGTGTGTAAGGGGGGTCAGCTGACAACGCGTGTAAATCCCCAACCCTACGGGCCAATGTAAGTGCCACTAACAAAGCTGTCTTTAATGTTAGTACTTTATCTGATGTTGTATTTAACGGATCAAAGGGGCTGTCTGTCAAAGCTGTCAACACTAAATTTAGATCCCATGGTGGAGGAGTAGGGGATGGAACAGAGTCAGCTCTACTACAGGCTCGGATAAACCTCACCACCCATCTATTGCTTGCCAGGTCACAGTTGAATAAGGCTGCTAAGGCTGAAATGTGTGCTTTGAAGGTACTAACAGCTAATCCCAGAT
Organism: Ranitomeya variabilis; assembly: GCF_051348905.1. Lineage (NCBI taxonomy): Eukaryota > Metazoa > Chordata > Amphibia > Anura > Dendrobatidae > Ranitomeya > Ranitomeya variabilis. The sequence goes on along the minus strand of NC_135232.1, from coordinate 794,567,343 downwards.
CTAAGCCCTTTTGCAGGAACTCCAGTATTGCCACTATCGGGACCTCCCCTTCCCGTATTGGCCCTGAGCTGGAGAGGAATTTCTTCCATATTCTCCCATAGATCTTGGTCGTTACTGGTTTTCTGCTACTGAGCAAGCTGGATATTAAACCAGCTGAGAACCCTTCTTTTTCTAACAACGACCGTTCAAATGCCAGGCTGTCAAATGTAGCCCAGAATTCTGCGGGTGGTTGAAGGGACCCTGTGTTAGAAGGTCCTGGTCTTCCGGGAGAACCCACGGGTCCGTCACTGACATCACTCTCAGCCAGTAAAACCATGGTCTTTTCGGCCAGAAGGGAGCTATCACATTTACCCTGGCCTTGTCCTCCCTGATCTTCTTCAGAACTGCTGGGATTAGACATATCGGTGGGATGGCATACAGGAGTCCTGACGTCCATTCTATGCTGAAGGCGTCTACTGCCAACGGCCTGTCTGCTGGGTTCAGGGAGCAGAACTTTTGAACTTTTTTGTTGGCTTTTGAGGCAAAGAGGTCTACACTGGGTCTTCCCCACATGTGCACTATCCGTTGAAAAATTGACATTTTTAGGGACCATTCCCCTTGCCTTAAGTGGTTCCTGCTTAAAAAGTCTGCCTTTATATTGTCCACACCTCGAATATGCAGGGCCGATAATGAAAGGAAATGCCTTTCGGCTAGAGTCATGAGTCTTTTGGTTATGTGCATCAGTGACCGAGAACGGGTGCCCCCCTGGTGGTTCACGTATGCGTATGCGGCCGCTGTTCGGTTGTCCGATAGGACTCTCACATGATGCCCTGCCAAGTGTGGAAGTAACCTCTTTAGCGCTTTTTCGATCGCTAGGAGTTCCCACTCGTTTGAGGATAGATTTTTCGCCTCTTGAGCCCAGGGATCTTGGACCCAGTGTGTCTGAGTGAGCTCCCCACCCCCATGGACTGGCGTCCGTTGTGATTACTTTGGAAGCTGTGTATGTCCAGGGAACTCCTCTCGGAGACGACTATCTGTAACCACCATCTGAGTGATTGGAGTACAGAGTGGGAGAATGAGCTTCTGCTCTAGCTGCCCCTGAAGTTCCAGGTCGTTCTGCAGCACACACCATTGCAGTTCTCTTGCATGGAACTGGGCTCATTTTACTGCCGGTATGCAGGAGGTTACCTAACACCGACATGGCTCTTCTTAAAGTCATCTGTTTTTTTTAATGTGGACATAATCATTTGTTTGATCTTTTCCTCTTTTTCCTCTGGGAGGCGACATTCCTGCGCCACGGAGTCTACCCTTATCCCTAGGAAATTCTGGACCATTGCTGGCTCTAGTTTGGATTTCTTGAGGTTCAGTTGCCATCCTAGTGTCTGTAGAGTGTCCATCACTATTCTGACCTGCTCCTGACAGTGAGAAAAGTTTTTCCCCACTATCAGGAAGTCGTCTAAGTAGGGTATTATCAGAGTGTGTTTTTCTCGGAGATGTGCTGTGACCTCTGCAATCAGTTTTGTAAACACCCGTGGGGCTGTTGCTATCCCAAAGGGCAGAGCCCTGTACTGAAAGTGACGTAGCTGGGACCCCATCTGAACTGCCACTCTGAGAAACTGACGATCTTGTTGTCTGATTGGGACGTGATAATAAGCGTCCTTGAGGTCTAGGACGGACATGTAACACTGAGGATATAGAAGTTTCACCGCTGATTTTATGGTTTCCATTTTGAAAGATGGAATTATTAGATATTTGTTGAGGCCTTTTAAATTTATTATTGTCCTCCAAGAATTGTCCGTTTTTTTTATGAGAAAAAGGGGGGAGTAAAACCCTTCCATCCTTTCCTCTGTTGGAACTTCTTCCAAGACGTGTTTGTCTAGGAGTGATATTATTTCTCCTTCCAGACTGTCTTGTTTCTCTTGGGAGGACTGTACCGGGGTCTGCATGCATCTTCTTGGAAGCCAGTGGTGGAATTTTAGTTTTAGGCCTGATCCTATAGTCTGTCGGATCCATACGCTGGAGGAGATCCTCTCCCAGGCTGGAAGGAAGTGAGAGAGCCTCCCTCCCACCTGAGAAGGACCGTCACTGGGAGGGTTTCTTGGTGTCCCTGGGGGACTTGCCAAAATAGAAGCCTTTTCCTCCCCTGGACCGCTTATCAAAGTTGCTCCTGTCTCGGTCTCTATACTGCTGCCTTCGGAATTTTTGGCCCCTCCAAAAGGAGCGCCGAAAGGGCTGAAATGGCTACTTAGAAAAAGCCGGTGACAAAAAGAAAAATTTTCCTAACACTTCGTCTAGTGCCGGTCCGAACAGGAAGTTCCCCTCACATGGCAAAGAGCAAAGCTTCATCTTTGCCTGAGTATCTCCTGGCCAGCATTTAAGCCATACGGCACGGCGTCCTGTGTTGGCTAAAGCTGCTGATTTTGCTGCCAGTCTAGCGGAGTCTGCTGATGCTTCAGCTAGAAATACTGCCGCTGCTCTCATGGTTGGTATTGCCTCTAGGAGAGTTTCTCTGGGAACTTTTTGTTCTACCTGTTCCTCCAGGTTGTCTATCCAGATTTTAAGGGATCTGGCTACACAAGTGGCCGCGATAGCTGGCCTTAGTGCCCCTGCTGAGACTTCCCATGCCGTTTTCAGGGAACCGTCCACTTTTCTATCCAGCGGTTCTTTTAGAGAACCTAAATCCTCGAATGGCAGGGAGGATTTTCTGGCAACTTTTGAAATTGCCACATCAATTTTTGGGGCTCTATCCCAAGATGAGGAGGCCTCCTCTTCAAAAGGATATCTTCTCTTTAGGGAGGTGGTTATTTGGGACCTTTTCTCCGGTTTTTGCCATTCCCTTTTAATCAGTTCTTGTAGTTGTTCATTAATAGGGAATGACCTCCGTTTTTTCTTCTGCAGACCACTGAACATAAGTTCTTGGGCTGTTTTTTTTGCCTTCTCATCTACCAACCCCATGGTAGAGCGAACAGCTTTAATAAGCTTATCCGTAGCTTCCGCTGGAAATGTGTCTTCCTCCTCTGAGCTACTATCTGAGCAGCGAGCTGTATCTGAGTCCCCCCTCTGACTCCACAGAATCTCTTTGGGATGCTACTGAGGGGCTGGATCTGTCCCTAGATCTGGAATCTGTGTCGGCTGTCTGCAATGCTTTTACAGACCTACAGACCTGATTGGATCAGTGATCTTAGACTCTCTGTAAAGGAGGGTGTTTCCTCCGCTACCGTCTTGTTAATGCAATCCTGACACAGATTTTTATTCCAGGATGGTGTTAACGCTTTTTTGCATAAGGGACATTCCTTGTTTTTAGACTTTGATTTACTTCTTGGGGACCTCCTATACTCCACCCCCCAATGTATGTTAGAAAATGAGGGGAGAGACGGAGATAAAAGAACAGACATTAGCGTGCTGGACTTTCTCGCAGTTCACTCACCACTCGGATGCTTTCAAAGTACGGGTACCGGATCCGGAGGTTGGCTGGTTTTCTCCGTGTCTCCCAATGAGACTAGGGACCCCTCCTTGGTATGGCGATCCGTCCATACGCTGTCCGAGCGGCTTCTGCTGCTGCCATGGCGGATCTGGCTCTTCTCACTTGAGCGAGACCGCCTCTCCTGCACCTCTTGCTGTGGCATCAAATGTTCTGGTGAAAAGCTCTCCTTCATACACACTACCACGTGACAAGAGTAGTTACCCTCAACCTGGCCTGGTTTAGTGACACAGGGCAGCACTTCTGGTTAGTTTAAATAGATTCACTTTTTTTTTTTTTTTTAATGAATCACCTGATTGATCCTGCCATTACTGGTTGCTTCAGCAGTCAGGTGCATGTGCGCACCTGTCATGATTTGATTACCTGGCTGATCGTGCCTGCACCATTTCCGGTGCTCATAGATGCAATCAATCACCCCTGCATCTGCTGGCCGCTAGCGCAACGCCTGCGCTGTATAATTATGCCAGAGAGCGCACCCGGCAACCACTTCCAGTGCGCGCTATTAGATCCACCATTCACCTGGTTGATCCTGCCCCGAGTGCTGCCGCCAGGTCCTGCGCGTGCACACGGCTATTATTTCCGGTGCACGCTTCTTCAGCGCCTATGCGCGCTTTACTTCCAGGCGCGCACCCGGCCTTTGCTTCCGGTGCGCGCCAAAGATTCTGGCCCCCCTGCCCGCATCAAACGTTCCGAATGCTGCCGCCGGGTATTGCGCACGCACGTATCTCCATTCCCGGGTACCTGGCGCCGACTGTTGGGAGGCTTCCAGAGTGTTCACGCCACAGATTCAGGAAGGTAGCGCATTTACCCTCAGCGTCCAGATGCTCTCTCAGTGCTCCACCGCTCTGTTCAGCTTCAGGTATCGCCAGGGAGGAGGGAGACCTGCTCTTAATGCTCGACAGGGAGGGCCCCAAAACCTCCGAGCTTACCTAGCCCGGGCACCGATGTGCCTAACAGGCTGCATGGCCACCTTTGGTCAACAGGGGGGGCACTATAAAAGTGACCCCTGTGGACAGCAGGATTTTAAATCAACAGGGGGGAAACGCCACCTGCGGCCCCCATGGATAATCTTCAACCGGGCAATCCTCACGGGTTGTGGCCATGCTTCGCTCAGGGGGGGCATGGAATACATGACCCCCGAGGCGACTACCGGTACCTGGTGACGGGTGCAGCAGACCAACGCCTGCCCAAATCCACCCGACCCAGGCATCCTCTTCTGTCTTCATCTTGAGGGTTCCCCGTCAAGGACAGGAAACCAACTGATGTGGAGAGCCGCCCCTTTTATCTTGAAGGTTACCTGTCCTTGATGGGCGGATCCCCACTCGTGGTGCAGTCATGTATGATGGAAAAAAAATGATTTACATATTTACCACCAAGATTGTGTGTTAGCCCCACGTTTTACATTTTCATACTTGGAAACCGGTAAATTGGCACCAAAATTTGTCCCACAATTTCTACTGAACGTGGCAATACCCCATCTGTGGATGTACAGTACTGCTTAGCCATATGGAGACGGAGCGCTATTTGCCTCCTGGAGCGCAGATTTTCCAAGAATAGTTTTGCGAATTCCATATAAAGAGACCATGAGCACTAGACAAGCAAAATCCCCCCCTCAAATAACCCCATTTTGGAAATTATAACCCTTAGGGAATTTATATACAAATGTAATGACTTTTCACTCCATGGATGTTTTCCAGAAATAGCAGTGGATTGCAAACTGCCGTTGTAGTGACCAGTACACTGCAGTCACCAGTATATTATGCCCAGTACATGATTCTGGAGACACGCACCTGTAAATTAGGTAGGCTCTCATCACTACAGAAATACCAAACATATGGGTGCCAAATGTGGTTTAGGCACACTGGGGCTCACATGTCCTATGGCATCCACAGTGCCTCATTATAGAGAATCTTCCGTCGAGGGCTCTGTCTGAATCACATATTTCAGAGATTTACACAGAAATCCCAATGTAAACTCAGCGTAGAACGCAGGATAAATGTGTGCCGAGCCTTACTGCGATCTTTGCAAAAACAAAAATCACAGCAGGTGAAGAATTGGTTTAAATTTTTTACTGTTCCTCGTGCGGTATAAGTGATTAGACGACTATTCTTCGGGTCAGTGCGATTATAGTGATACCAGATTTATATTGGGTTTTTATGCGCCTTATACCGCATGAGCAACAGTGTAAAAAAAATAAATAAATCCAATTCACCTGCTATTGATTTTTTCATTCTGCCTCCCAAAGATTGCAGTAAGGCTTGGTGCACATTTATCTGCATCGGGATTTCTGTGTAAATCTCTGAAATATGCAATTCAGACGGAGCCTCTTGCAGAAGATTCCCTATAACGGGGCAGATGGGAAGACGCAGTCTGACCTGTGATCCGGCAGTGTTCATCTTTTTAGGATTGCATAAAAATGCCATCAGCCAGTTTTGTGCACTTCTGAAAAGGACACCGCTGAACAGAGGCCAAAGTAACTCTGCTGCCTCATGATAGTGAATGGATCCCTCGGGGGTTTCGTCTGAATCGTGTCACTCAGACTTAGATGGAAACCCCAAAGTAAGTGCTCGGTGTAGAGCGCCGGATAACTGATCCCAAACGTTATGTAAAATGTTCCCAATAAAAGTTTCAACTCAATCCACAAAAAAAAGCAAGCCCTCATGCAGGTCTGTCATGTGTTAATGGAAAGATAGAGGGAGCCAGGTTATGGGTAGTGCAAGAGTTCTGGAATAGCAAAATGGCTCCATAACACTCCAAAAGAAATAGAGCAAATTCCAATATGGTGCCTCTTCCCTTCTGAGCTTTGCATTGTATCTCAAAAGTAGTAGTAGTATAGTAAAAGTAGTACATATGGGGCATCAGGACAAATTGTATGGTGCAATTTCTCCTGTTACCCTTCTGAAAATGCAAGATTTAGGGCTAAACATTTTTGTGGGGAAAATGTGATTGTTTTCATGGCTCAACATTATAAACTCCTGTGAAGCACCAGTGGGTTCAAGGTGCATACCACACATTAAATACATTCCTTAAGGGGTCTAGTTTCTAAAATGGTGTGACTTGTGGGGATTTTCACCGTTTAGGCACATCAGGGGCTCTCCAAATGTGACATGATGTCTGCTAACGATTCCAGGAAGTTTAAAAAGAAACGATGCTCCTTCCTTCCGTGTGACTAAACAGTTGTTTTCTCCCACATATGTGGTATCAGCATGCTCAGGAGAAGTTACACAAATTTGGGATTTTCTTTTTAACCTTGTCAAAATAAAAAAAATTGTAAGTAAAATATTTGTGAAAAAAAGTGGTGTTTTTTATCCACATTCCAAAAAATCCTATGCAGCACCTGAGCAGTTAAACTTTTTGAATGTGGTTTTGAGCACATTGAGGCGTGCAGTTTTTAGAATGTGTCACTTTTGGGTTTCAATTATATAGACCCCACAAAGTGACTTCAACTGTGAGGTGGTCACAAAAAAGAAAACTCTCTGGTGAAGCTTAACCCTTATAACTTCCTAACAAAAAAAGTTTTGGTTCCAAAATTGAGCTGATGTAGACATGTGGGAAGTTACGTAGTAACTATTTTGGGTGACATCTGTGATTTAAGGATATGAAAGTTCAAAGTTGGAAAAATTGCGTTATTTTCAAAACTTTTGCCAAATTTCCATTTTTTTTTTCACAAATAAACACAAGTCATACCAAAAATTAGCATGGCCATTAACGTGCAAAAGAATTTTGGGGTAAAGGGGGGCGAGGGTGTGGGGGAGAGAAGAAAAAAAAAAAGAAGCTATACGCAGTCTGGTTGGTGTGTGTGTCACTAGCTAAAAAGAAAAAAAGACATTGACAGGAAGGGAACATTAGTCAAGGTAAACCAGCACCACCCTAAATAATTTGATATTTTGACTTTCATATGTGATTGGAACTCCAAATTCTCTTATGGCGATTAAATTGGAGCTTACTACACGCTGGCTTATTAATATCCACATATAAACTCTATGCTCCAGTGGCCCTGCAATGGTGACCACAGCCAGACAAAATTTGATTAAGTCTTCAAATTAAGCATTTAATTTGATTGTTGCAATAGATGGCAAAACAATGTGCAGCCCATTGACACCTTCACAGCACAGACATACCATGGCTTTAGTTTATTTTAAGACTTTGCCAACAATGGTAGAGCCATGAATAGCCAACATGCGCAGAGCCAGATTAAATAGTCCATTGGGAAATTGTGCGCACACTCATTCGCGTGAAGACATGAACATTGTACATGAAACATTTTAGGGTACCAACGTTGCCAAGATGTAAACCATGCCGTATGGGGCGTTGCTGTACAAATATTAAGGATAGGTGGTCACCATTTACTTTGAGGGCAGTAAACAAAAATAAAATTGCAATCATGTCTAGTTTATCTTAAATCTGCAACAGGTTCAGACACTTCCTCACTTTTATCAGAGTGAAACCCTAAGGGTACGTGCCCATGATCAGAAATTGCTGCAGCTTTGACAACATACTAAGGCTTCTTTCACACTTCCGTCTTCCAAATCTGCACTGGATCAGTCAAGACGTTGAAATTACAGATCCTGTGCACATTGTGGAAAACGTGTGCACTGGGCCAGTCTTTCTTACGGACCCTTCGAGTCTTTGCACCTGTTGTGTATGCGTCTTAAAACACATACACAACACAAACCAGGTTAAAAAAAAAAAAAAAAAAACCACCACAGTATTCTAACCTACCGGCATCCCACGCAGCGATGCTCCCGGCACCTAGCGTTCCTAGTAATCCATTGCGAAATCTCACAAGAAGTCGGTCTCGCGAGACAGCGATTTCTCGCAAGATTTCGCAATGTATTACTAGGAACGTTAGCTGCCGGGAGCATCAGTGACGCTGCGCGGGACGTCGGTAGGCGAGAATATTGCGATTTTTTATTTTTTTTATTATTTTTAACATTGTATCTTGTTACTATTGATGCTGCAAAGGCACCATCAATAGTAAAAAGAAAGAGCGAGAGAGAATTTCCCCGACGGGAAATTCTTCCACGCATGCTCAGTTTGAAAAGACAGGACCAGTCGCTGGATTCCTGCTTTTCACAGTCAGCGACGCATCCTGCGCCCATAAGCTTCCATTGTAGCCAGTGACGGGCAGCGCAGGATGCGTCGCTGACCGATTTTCCAACAAAACATTCCTCTTTTTTACGCAGGATCCAGTGCATGACGGATGAAACGGATGGCCAACCGTCGCTAATACAAGTCTGAGAAAATGCAGGATCCTGCAAATTTTTTTGCAGGATCCTGCATTCTCAAAAATCGACGGATTCTGACGGGAGCTGAAAGACGAAAATGTGAAAGAGGCCTTAGGCAGTGTCAAAACCGCAGCAGCCACATGTTACAGAACAGTGGGATGGGATTTCTAGAATTCCCATGCCCACTATGCATGCATGTGCACCTGTGGATCACCTGCAGAAATAGACATGCAGCACGTCTTTCAGATCCCCATCATGTCAATTGCTAGCGTCTCCGCAACAGAAATGTAATCAGAATGTACTAAATGGGGCAAATCCGCATGGTTCAGTGAACACATGCAGATTTACCTGCATTTTGGACCCAGGGAAAATTGACTGCGTCCAAAGCAGTGTATTTTCCAAACACTGCTACTTCCGGATCGTGGGCACATAGCCTGACATGCCAAAGTCCTGCTATATACCCCAGCATATCCAAGCAATAAAAAAGCAGTATTTTAAAAACCCCAAATATTTTATTAAAAAGGCTTTCTGTAACAACTAAATACAAAACATGGGTGTTAAATAGGTCAGAATTTTTTAATAAATTTGTAGCTTAAAGTGATTTCCACAACCCCAATTGGCCAAAATCCCTATACGAAAGAGGGAAGATGCTTAAATTTAGCATTTTGAAAACATTGGCAAGATTTAATGTAGACCATCGTGATACCACACTAGGTGGGAGTGCATGGCGGAGCCGCTTTAGTATTGGGGTAAAATAAGTCTATGCCATTTGTCATCTACAAAACTTGAGACAAATGGCAGTGCTAGCACAAATTCAGAGGTAGGGAATGTTAGGATTGGAAATAGCAGTGAATTCAAGTGGTATATAGAAACAGTTTAAGAAACCTGACCAAGACACAAGATGTAGATGCTCAGAAGTATCCCAAGCATGTTGACAATTCCAATACTTTAATTTTTTTTTTTTCAAAAGGGGGAGGTCGCCTTCAGTCAGAGAAACCTGAATAAACCCATGGAGTTGATAATGCCAAGACGAGGACTAAATGCCATGATGTAATCCAGTTTTCATCCATCAAGCATATTACATCACAGAAAGCATTGCATACACAATGCTAGTGTGCTCAGGGAGGAACATTAAATTCACCAGCAACTTGAGGTGGTAAGGAAATCAAATTGTTGAAAACAAATTTGTACAAGGTCATTGTTAAATCTTATTGCCAAAAATACGCAAATCTTAATCATACATGAATCGGAGATAAACAAAGCAGGACACATTAAGGCATGAATGAACACAAGAATGCAGGATAGAGGGAGACTGTCTTTGGAATCATCCTCAGATTTTTAACACCCGTGCACCATTCACAGATCAGAGGAACCACAGAACTTTCACAGAAAATTCCAGAGGGGGTAGAGGGGGTGGGTCAAAGGGGGCAGTGGAAATAAAAAATAAAAAGAATATATAGGGACATTCTACGATCTGACTCCGCAAATAGCTCAGGCGGCCATATGTTTAAATAAAGCGGCAAACAGTTTCATTCAGACCAGAATAAGTCATCTCTCAGCCCTACACACAAACCAGGGGAAAATAAAAACAAACACAACAGGGTGGCTGACAGCTGCATACAGTGACCCATCAGCAGATACTGCCACATGCACTGGTGGCCAGCCCAGACAGTCCATAAAAAAAGATCCAGTAGCCTTTTGTGTCTTATTCATCATCCTCTTCCTCATCATCAAAATCATCTTCATCCCCTTCATCTTCCAAATCCCTTTTTCGTTTTTCTCCCTGAGGTGTATCTAGTGATGAAAAAAAAAATTCAAATGTTAAATTTGGCAGGTTAAGTTACCAAGCTAGATATCCCAACATTCCTAGAACATGAAAGGTATAAAAAGGACAAATGACATAGGTGACACTTTATTTACAAGTTCTATAAAGCCAATTGTACGTTTTGTGCACTGTACATTTACATATCCACAGCTCCTGGCTCAAGTCACTTCCCTGGAGATGCCACATTGAAGATATACAAGTAGGGTGTGCGTTTTACAACTACTGAAATAATTAAGTTCACTGATTGGTCAGACGTCTTCAGAATACGATGACTATAGCATCCTACCCCAGAAACACGGGAGATCTCATTCAGAGCCTTTACTGAATTCAGTGTTCTAAAACCTTATTAAAGGGAATCTGTCACCCCCAAAATCGTGGGTGAGGTAAGCCCACCGGCATCAGTTGGTTATCTACAGTATTCTGGAGTGCTGTAGATAAGCCCCCGATGTATCCTAAAAGATGAGAAAAAGACGTTTGATTATACTCACCCAGGGGCGTTCCCGCTACTGGTCCGGCGCCTCCCATCTTCATCAGATGACATCCTCTTCTGGTCTTCACGCTGCAGCTCCTGCGCAGGCATACTTTGTCTGCCCTGTTGAGGGCAGAGCAAAGTACTGCAGTGCGCAGGTGCTGGGCCTCTCTGACCTTTCCCGGCGCCTGCGCACTGCAGTACTTAGCTCTGCCCTCAACAGGACAGACAAAGTACGCCTGCGCAGGAGCCGCAGCGTGAAGACCAGAAGAGGATGTCATCTGATGAAGATGGGAGGCGCCAAACCCAGACCAGCAGCGGGACCACCCCTGGGTGAGTATAATCTAACATCTTTTTCTCATCTTTTAGGATACATCGGGGGGCTTATCTACAGCATTACAGAATGCTGTAGATAAGGCCCTGATGCCGGTGGGCTTACCTCACCCGCGATTTTGGGGGTGACAGGTTCCCTGTAAGTTGGCGGCCAACACTGATGGCACAGTTCGCTCTTTAATGAGATCAATTCCTCAGTCTATTACAGCAAGACAGACAAGTTTACTATTGTGTGATTTTTTTTTTATTTATTGCAAGCATGAAAACCGAGTATTCTTCCCCCTTTTATAGTAGATTCCCTTGAAACTCACCCTCATCATCTTCGTCATCTTCTCCTTCCTCCTCCTCTTCCACATCCTCCTGAAAATAAAGATTTCTCATGAACAAAACATTCACATACTGGTCTATTCTGGGCAACTTGTAACCTTCTACTTCTATGAAGCATGGTAATACTTGCCCCCAACCCAGCAAACCTGTTATATATTGACTGCACTGGAACCTCTAATACACCCTTGCCATTGTCAACACACTATTCTAGCTACTGAAACATTGTATAAAGTGTGTTCTCTATTTCAAATGGCAGCTGAAATGTTACTTCAGCAAAAGTTATCAGAAACAGACCTCATCATCTACTCCGTCTTCATCTTCTTCATCAAGTTCGTCTTCATCAAGTTCCTCCTCGTCCTCATCATCCTCTCCTTCTATAGAAGAACAAAACAATCACATGTAAGGCAAAGAAAACCTTTTTTTCTGGTAAGTTTAACCCTTTCACAACATGCGCCGTACATGTACTGCACATGTGTCTCTGGCGTGTAGCCACATCTTTCCTGGCACATGTCAGATGTTTTGAACAGCTGGCATGTACCTGGAACAGTAGTGGATGGAATCACGATCCTCCTGTGGCTGTTAACCCGTTAAATGCCACTGTCAAACTGACAGCGGCATTTAACACGCGCTTCCGGCAATCGCACCAGAAAACCACTAATCGTGATCGTCACCGATGGGTTGCCATGACAACCAGCAGTCTCCTGCAGACCTCTGGTTGTCACGGCCGGATTGCTACTAGTGCCTTTAGAGTAACTAAACTGTATTTACATATCCTTCAGGCCATGCAAAGTTATCACTAACATACTTCATTACCTTGATCTGCCTCCTGTCTCAAACACTATACTACAGTGCTGTCTCAATGCCCAGTTCATGCTCCTTTAATTCCTGCTCAGCTATGATCTCTCTACACTACTCTGCTACCCACCCCTTTACTCAAGACAGGGGAGTACCCATACCGTGGTTCTTTGACTATACTACAGATCTTGCTAAGCTGCAGTTGAAAGGAGCATGAACTGGAGATTAAAAAGAACAGCAAAAGTGTTCAAAGAAGGAAGCAAAACACGGAAATAAAAGTATATTATAAAAATTCATAGCAGGAGCTGAGCACACACACCACCTTATATAGATGGATGAAGATGGGAGCCTGCACAATACCAACCAACTCAATTAACTGCTGCTGTCAGAAGTGGACAGCGACATCTAAATGGTAACCAGCAGGGATCAAAGAGTGAGTGAGGAGTGGGCTCAGCCCTTTCCACACATGTGCAAACCAACGTAGACGCATATTTACAGCCTTTTGCACGACAGGGGTTAACTAGATTTAGCTGTATTTTATTTTACATGCAGTTCACAAGAATCCAATAAACTGTGTAGCAGCGACCCTTGGGCCTCGCTGCACTGCAGAGGGTAAGCTACATTCGGATTATAAGTTAAGGTACCTTCACACTGAACATAACGATAGCGATCCGTGACGTTGCAGCGTCCTGGATAGCGATATCGTTGTGTGTTTGACACGCAGCAGCGATCAACCCGATATTTACCCTGGTTACCAGTGTAAATGTAAAAAAAAACAAAAACAAAAAAAAAACACTACATACTTACATTCCGGCGTCTGTCGCGTCCGTTTCCCTGCACTGTGTCAGCGCCGGCCGGCCGTAAAGCAGAGCACAGCGGTGACGTCACCGCTCTTGCTTTACGGCCGGCGATTACACAGTGCAGGGAAGCGGACGCCGGGGAACGCGACAGACACCGGAATGTAAGTATGTAGTATTTGGTTTTTTTTACATTTACACTGGTAACCAGGGTAAACATCGGGTTACTAAGCGCGGCCCTGCGCTTAGTAACCCGATGTTTACCCGGGGGACTTCGGCATCGTTGGTCGCTGGAGAGCTGTCTGTGTGACAGCTCTCCAGCGACCACACAACGACGCTGCAGCGATCGGCATAGTTGTCTATATCGCTGCAGCGTCGCTTAATGTGACGGTACCTATACACTCCCATTTCCCCAACAAATTTGATGTCGGGGTGCGTCTGATAATCTGAAAAATATGGGTAAATACCATTAAATTATTTTGTGTGGTATGACTATCTGGACCAACAGGGATACTCCATTTGAAACGTTAATTTTTAAAGATTTGACAAATTTCTAATTTTATAGACAAACGCAAAACATAGACCTAAATATTTACGGTCACCAAAAAAAAAAAAAAAAAAAAAAAAAGTCTCTGTTGAAACATTCCAGAGTTATTGCCACAAAGTAACACTGGTCTGATTTGGAGTTTTTGGCCTGGTCACTAAGGCTTGAAATTGCTATATACCTGAGCAAAGTATCCCCATGTACAAAATCCTATTGCGCTGGATGTTAAATGCAGGGGTCAATAAGAAAACCCACCCTCAAGAGATTTTGTGTACCCAAAGGGTGTATATAACTGAAGTTATGTAAAAAGCACTAAGGTTTAGCAACTAAGCTCTCACTACCAGCTCAAGGAAAATATAAAAGCAAGTTCTACTAGAGAGCAGCACTTACCTTCTCCATTCTCATCTGCATCCTCACCATCTGGCTCTGGATCAGAGTCAGGTGCCTCTTGATCATCAGCGTCAAAGCCATCAAGGAAAGTTAACTTAGGCAGCAATGCAAATACACTCTCTCTGTAGTTGTTCAGCATAGTGACTTCACAGTTGAACAAATCTAAACTCATGAGGTTATTCAGTTTTTTCTGTAAACAGCAAAATGTTCTGGTCATATTTAACACTTCAGTTGTAATAATTTAAACATTAAAATGTGCAATAGTTGCAGTTAAGGTGTAACTGCAATGTTACAGTTTACATGTAGATTTAGGGCCTATCACAGGAACCTTCCAGAAAAGATATCAAGTACTAATTTGTAGAGTCAAAGGGCCGGATTCAAAGAGTTTTACGACAGAATTCAATCATAAAAGCTGTCAAAAGTTGCAAAGTGGTGCTGGTGCAGTAGCATCTATCGACTGAATATAATGTTGGCTTAAAAAATAAAATACAATTTTTTTTCTCAAACTACAGCAAAATGGTGCTGGTGCATGCTCCGTATTATCCATCTGCAAGCAATAGATGCTATTATGCAGGTGTTGCCATTTTGCTCAAGTTACTTTTTTTTTTTTCAAAGGCAACATTATATGCATTAGTTAAAATAGATGGCAGGTCACTGAAGGTCAGTGACCTGTCATAAGCCCATAAAGATGCATATGTAAGTAGAGCACCACATGAAGACCACCCCGGAGCACATTAAAATCAGAATGAGAATCACATTAAGGCTACTTTCACACTGGCGTCGTGCACTGCACGTCACTATGCGTCGTTTGGTTGTAAAAACGCATCCTGCAAAAGTGCTTGCAGGATGCGTTTTCACCATTGATTTGCATTAGCGTCGCATTGCCACACGTTGCAACCGTCGTGCGACGGTTGCGCCGTGTTGTGGCAGACCGTCGGCTGCAAAAACGTTACATGCAACGTTTTTTGCTGCCGACAGACCGCCATTTCCGACCGCGCATGCGTGGCCGGAACTCCACCCCCACCTCACAATGGGGCGGCGGATGCGCTGGAAAAATGCATCCGCTGCCCCCGTTGTGCGGCGCATTCACTGCTAGCGTCGGCCCGACGCACTGCGACGGGCCGAGTACGACGCTAGTGTGAAAGTAGCCTTAAAAGGAACCTGTCAGCAGGATTGTGCACAGTAACCTACAGTGTCAGGTTGGCACTGTTATACTGATTAGATACTTTGGCTGATAAAATCCATATTGTGAATGTCATTTAATCTTTATTTTCAGTTAATGAGATTCTTGTGCTTCAGGGCAGCCTATGGGGGGGGGGGGTTTATTTGGTGCTCTGCTTAGGTATTCAAACTGATGGCTTATGACAAGTCACTATGATCCTTCAGTGACGTGACCCGTATTTTACATATTGTATTCCGTATGTACTGGAGAAAATGCATGATTACATCTATAATCTGCATCAAGTTATTTTATTTAGCGATATACATTCTGAAGAAAAAAAATCCCTTAAAATAGCGCTGGCCACGCCAGAACAGTAGCATCTATTGGCGATCTACTGCACAAGTGCCATTTTGCTATGGGAAGGGGGGGGGGGGGGGGGGGGGGGGGGGGGGGGGAAGGTTTTCCCAGCAAGTTTGACCTGTCAGAAGCCATACAGATGAATACGTATGCAGAGTATCAAATAAAAAGAACCCACAGGCCACCCCGGAGCACGAGAATCTCATTAACTGAAAACTGCAAATAAAGATTAAACCCAACAAGACAGATTGCATCTACCAAGGTATCATTTTAATCAGTATAGTGGCGCCAACCTGACACTATCTGTAGGTTATTGTGCACAATCCTGCTGTCAGATTCGCTTTAAAGGTTCAGTTTAGCAGAAAAACGCAAGATCACAATTTCAGCTCCCATTGATTAGCATTGGCATAAGGTCTGGAATTGGAAATTGTCCTTTTATATTTGTTTTCATAAATCAATAGAACACATGAGAATAAAAAAATAAAAATTGTAAAATGTTCTAAGAGAAATCAGCTTCTTTCTTCTGGAATGATCTTTACTTCTCAATTCATAAGTAAAATCTGTCTCAGGTGATGACAAACATTTACATTACAGTCATAGTGGTCATAAAAGTTCAGAGGAGGAGGATATAGAGGCAGACATTTCAAATTTTCCTAAATAGTTAACACTTTAAAAGGGTTGTCCCCTTTCAAAAAAAATCCCAGTCCCAAAAGGAGCATAAATATTAAAAGAAAAACAAAAGCAGAGAATCACCAGTGGACATGAGGACAGTGAGTTAAGTGTTTTTTTTAATTAACTGTGCCTGGGGACTAAGGCTGGTTTCACATTAGCGTTTTGAGGAGGGTTGCGGACTTCCTCCGTGAAGCCCCGCCCTCGGCCGCTAGCTCCGCCTACTTCTGCATGCAGCCTGCGTACCTATCTTTAACATTAGGTACGCAGGTCGTGCAGTTTTATGCAGATGCTTCCGCATGCGTAGTTTTGACGATGCGGTGACCAGCGTAGGACGCAGCTGATCGCAATTTCTTTTTTTCACCGCATCGTCAAAACGACGCATGCGGAAGCATCCGCATACAGCCGCACGACCTGTGTACCTAATGTTAAAGATAGGTACGCAGGCCGCATGCAGAAGTAGGCGGAGCTAGCGGCGGTGGTGCAGCCGAGGGCGAGGCTTCACGGAGGAAGTCCACAGCTCCTCAAAACGCTAGTGTGATACTAGCCTAAGACACATGAACAGGAGGATCGCTTTGTTACAAAACAAAAAAACCTTAATTTTATATACTCACAAGTGGCTCCAGAGTGTTTATGTCCTTAATCTTGTTCCCACTGAGATTCAAGTGTGTTAAATTTGGGGTTTTCTCTGCAAGCACTTCAAGACCACCTGAAATTCGGTTATCACTAAGCTCCAACTGCAGAACATAAAGAGATGATAGAGGTGTTGCATTTGCATAATGGTGCACATCTTTCATTAATGCAAATCAAAAGCTGGATATACATATTAAATTTACACAGTAATTGTAGCGCAGATTGCTGGGTAATTATCCAGCCTATAGTTACACAAGCCAGTCCTTGAATCGAATTTTACAAAAGACCTGTCACCAGGACAGAAGTGTCCAGCTTTTCCTCTTATTACTGCTGCTCACCAGTACGCAGTTTTGTTTTATACCTGTGCCACGGTTTCAGATATGGGCATTTTTATTTAGTGATAGTTTGTATAGTCTTTACCAAGCAGGTGGTGCTCATAGGGTAGGTAATGCAGAGCAGCATAAAAGATTTGACCCCAGAGAATCCTTTAGTAACGATCTCTTGGTAAAGACCATAAAAAATAGCACTAAATAAAAAAAGATACATGTCTCAAACTATATGGCAGATGGAAGAAAAAAAAAAGAAAAGAAAAAGGCCACGTCAGACAATTAGTCCATGTGCCAGCCAGCCTTTCTGCACAGGAATGGCAACAACATAAAGACTGGTTGCCACAAACCGATGACCAGGGCAGGACGGACTCGAATGGCTTATCGCTAATCATAAATATCAGATCAGTGGCAAGCTAAAACTCAAGATCGTTCAACTCTGGCTAGATGTTCAGCTTCAATTGAAGAGACCAAGAGCTGAGCTGCAATACACAGGAAAGGATGACACAGGCTGTACTGTTTTGGCTCTGTATACAGTTTAATCCAGGCATCAAAGGTTTGAGTGTCAGACCTCACTGATTAACTCTTTTTAGGGTAATATCAATATCTGCCTAAGCAGTCAAGCATTACTGTTATTTTATGGCATCACCCATCCTGCACAAACACAAGTTAGTTTTACTCATTAGAAAAGGTACAAGGACACCAGTGTGTTGAGCAACAAATTATAAACCTTCTCGAATAGCATCCATTGCCCCATGCAGATATACAAAGGTTATCTAACACAAAACAGCTTACCTTCCTTAATTTCTCCAGTTTGGGAAGATTAGCTACTGACAACAAGTTAATGTTGATCATGCTCAGGAATTCCAAGTTCACGAACTCGGCTGTAAGTCCAGTAATTTTGCCATCATCAGAACGGCAATTATCCAAAACCATTTCTTTAACCTGTGGTAAAAGGACATATCACGAAATAAGGCATAGTGTGGACACATTGTGATCGGGAAGCCATTCCTAGCTAGAGATGTATTCTACAGCGCTTCTCAAATGAGGTCTGCACATTGTAAACATCTGCAATAATGCAGTCAGTCAAGTTTAATGAGATTCTTTCTTCGGTGGGATAGGCAGAGGTCACAATGGCACTGTATTAACAGACACCCCTATATAAACGAGCGGCTTCTGATGCCCTCCCCCATCCCCAAACAGCTGCTCGCCTGGATTATCACAGTAACTGTACTTCTGGGTGATCAACACTGCAGTCTCAACCACACATGCTCCAGTCGTCCATCACACCCACTGGCTTCCGGTTAAGAACTCAGCCCCATGTCAGAGCAGTTGCCATATTGTGCTGTTCACTCCAGAACGAATTCATTCATCGCTCGGAAATAAACACCCTTTACTTGGAAATCTAAGCTCAAAAGTAACAATCATTCTAATATAATCTAAAATGCATATATACAGTGGGGTAGCTATACACTAGAAAGGTCAGCCATGGAGTCAAGAGTCAGGCTACAAAGCCTTGATTAGGGAGGAAACATGTGTCATGGAAACTTTACAGGGGAAGAGGGGCAAAAATAAAGTGCTAAAGGGGCATCTAATGTAAAAGGGGCAGAAGAAGAATTACTACATTTGTTCAAGACATGAACCACCTGACATTGTAGAAAGAACATTTAATTTTAAAAAGTGATATCTTATGAAAAACCATCTACATGGGATAAATATTAGCCCTTTATTAGGAAGCTGCAAAAATAGGTTATAGTGAATGAAGAAAACCAAAACTCCAGCACTAAATCCCCACAAGTGATGCCAGCAGCAGGGAGCTCGAGTGTGCAGGCATGCCGCCATTGCCGGGGACGGAGGGGACACACGCGGCCTGGAGGCAGAGCCCACAGAAACAATGGTGGCCCCAGCCACAGACCACACGTGCTGGGGGGCTGCAGCCTGAGCAGAACTAGAGCAAACAAGCGCAGCTTCGGCGGGGACTAGAGGCCGCCTCATGCACATGGCGGGAAGAAGCACCGCGCACGAGGCTCGGTAAAAGGGCCACGTCCCGGGAGTTTTCCGCCAGCCACGTGTTCGGGAAGTAATAATGGCCTCAGACTGGGGCAGCACTTCCCACAGCAGCGAGTGGGGAACACGGCCAGGAGCAAGAAACGCGCCCAGCCATGTCACGGAGGGCATGAAGAACGAAGCCACTTACCTCAGCTGCCTTCCGGTTCCTCAGCTCCAAGGTGAGTCTCTTTTTCATGTCCATTTTGGTTTCCCGTAAAGAAAAGTTGCCGAATACCGACTTCTTAAAAAAATATAACGCCGAAATAAGCAGGAGCCGCTTGTGTGCGCCTCTTTATATAGGAACGGCGCCAAAGACACAAAGGAGGGGTTTGGTTATTGGGTGGGAGTATGTGGCGCCATCCATTGGCTGACATCTACTGGACACGCTCGGTACTGCACTCCCGCCTCAAACGCAGCGAGCCTATAGCAGGGAACAAGAACAACTTTATTGACAACGCACAGCACACATGGAAAATAGTGTGGCGCCTTTTATCGCCATTATGGGGAGAGAAGCACCAAATGGCGACGGAAGGCATGTGCTAAAAATAAGTGTCCTGCCCCGACCTCAGTACTTCGGGACAGGGCAAGGCTATCAGCAAAGTCCCCACACAACACCTCAACAGTGACAGTGCTGAGAGAAAGCCGCGCTCGGTATTTCCGGTGCCAGTAACGGGCTCGGCGCCTGCTGTCACGTGTGAAGTTACCGACGTGAGGGGAGCTGGTGTCACAAAGGCCTCACGTAATGGCGGAGCAGACCTGAGGAAACTGCCGGACTTACACAACACCCGCAGGGTGGGGGGAGGGTTTCATGGCAGACATTATGGGACGCCGGTGTAGGAAACAACATGGCTTCCTGGAGCTAGTGCAAGGGCTGTCTGGTGAAAGCAGAAGCGGGCACATGCTAGGGCACTGCTCTCAGCCCCATAGAGAACCAAGGGAGCGGTGTGTGGCAGCCGACCAGCTGCGCCATTTGTATGATAAGGCCACGTTCACACCATCAGTATTTGTAAGCTAAAACCACGAGTGGGTGGAAAAAAACCATTTCTGCATCTCTTGGCAGGAAAAAACTAACATTTTAATGCGTTTTTTGAGTGAGGTCAATGGTGAAACCCTCACCTGCTGTAGATTATTTTCTGCACGTTCCAAATACTGGGCATGTGCTTGAATTCAGGTTTCTCATTCAGTTTGCTGTTTTCAGGTTTTTGCTAGTAAATCTGCATGGTAAAAACGCACCAGATCTGCAATATGTGCCCAAGCCCTTATGCTCTGTTTCCTCTAACATACCCTGTATGAAACCCCTTTTCACATGTACTGCACCATGGAATTAATGGTGCTATATAAATAAATAATAATTGTTCCACTCCTGGTTTTGGTTTAGAAATATCTAGGTAAAAAACTGATCTTGGCATAAAAGTTGCCCAATCTGTGCATGTAGGTCCCAGCGGTCACACCACCACCGATCAGTAAGTTATCGCTTTTCTTCTGACTATAGGCGATGGTTTGTTTTCATCACATAACCTTTGTTATAAGAGTTGTGGAAGTAAATAATAATGGGGCATATTTACCATTGATGTATATCTTTTAGCATGAATGTAGACGAGTCAGGAAATATTCCATATATATGACTCAGATTGGGGGCATATTAGATTTAGTTTCATATTTTATTTTTATACCATTTAAAGGGAACTATTCAGGTCCAGATTCCCTTTGTAACCTACAAGCAGAGCATGTTAGAGGTGATAATTAGCATCCAGAGCATGTGTCTGGCACAAGTCGTAGTCGCCATTCGTGTTATGCCCCACTTGTTTCCAGTCCCGGCGATTCTCCAATCATGCCCACCGTTCAATTGATTGACATTCCGCTGAGCCTGTGAATGTGGTGAGTAGGAGATCAATCAATTGATCACAGGGCATGATTGGAGAACAGCCATTACAGCTCAGTGTTGTTCCCTGTTAGGCCGGTGTCACACTTGCAACAGCAATGTGAGAAACTCGCGCCTCAATACCCGGCACTGCTGGCGGCGGTTTGGACCGGAGCATTTAGCTGCATAGAAATACATGCAGCCGCACACTCCTGTCCCGAGTGCCAGGTATTGAGGTGAGAGACTCACATTGCAGTTGCAAAGGTGACACTGGCCTTACTGTGAGTATGGTGCAGCATGAATCTAAGGCTGGGGTCACTTGCGAGTTCAATGCAAGAAACTCACGCATCAAGTCCCGGCACTGCCACCTCATTCGGGACCGGAGCGTTCAGCTGCATAGAAATACATGCAGCCGCAAACTACTGTCCCGAGTGGCGGCGAGAGTACCGGAACTTGATGCGAGAGACTCGTGAGCTTCTCGCATTGAACTCGCAAGTGTGACCCTAGCCTAAGGGTATGTTTCCACGGTCAATAAACGCTGCGGGTTGGACCCTGCGTACGGGTTTTTGAGCCATTCCTGATCGTGTGCACATAGCCTGTTTTCTCCTTAAAGGGACTCTGTAACCTGAATTTGGAGGGAACAATGTTCAGCCATAGGGGCGGGGTTTTCGGGTGTTTGATTCACCCATTCCTTACCCACTGGCTGCATGCTGGCTGCAATATTGGATTGAAGTTGATTCTCTGTCCTCCGTAGTACATGCCTGCACAAGGCAATATTGCCTTATGCAAGCGTGTACTATGGAGGACAGAGAATGAACTTCAATCCAATATTGCAGCCAGCGGGTAAGGAAAGGGTGAATCAAACACCCGAAAACCACGCCCCTATGGCTGAAAATTGTTCCCTCCAAATTCAGGTGACAGAGTCCCTTTAACGGTACACCAATCATCAGAACATGCACTCGCTCTGGTTGCTAGTCATCACCTCTAACGTGCTTTTACCTTCATGGGAAAACTGGACCTGATAGGGCTTCCCTTTAACCCCTTAATCCCATATGACATAGTATCCCATCGAGGTGACCTGAGACTTAATTCCCAGTGACAGGATAGTACGTCATAGTTGATCGGCCGCGCTCACGGGGGGAGCGCGGCCGATCGCCGCCGGGTGTCAGCTGATTATTACAGCTGACATCTGGTACTATGTGCCTGGAGCGGTCACGGACTGCCCCCAGTACATTAACCCACAGCACACTGCGATCAAACATGATCGCAGTGTTCCGGCGGCATAGGGAAGCATCGCGCAGGGAGGGGGCTCCCTGTGTGCTTCTCTGAGACCCTCGGAGCAAAAGCGATGTGATCGCATTGCTCCGAGGGTCTCCTACCTCCTCCCTGCTGGCCCGGATCCAAAATGGTCGCGTGGGGCCTTCCGGGTCCTGCAGGGAGGTGGCTTTCAAGCTCCTGCTCAGAGCAGGCGCCGGGAAGCCTCCCTGCTCTGCCTGTGTGATCGCTCATCTGACACAGTGCACAGCAAAGTGTCAGATCAGCGATCTGTCACTATAATGTGATGTCCCCCCATCATGTTATAAAGTGAAAAAAATAATATTCACAAGTGTAAAAAAAAAATCCTAAATAAAAAAATATATATATTGTTCCAATAAATACATTTCTTTATCTAAATTTTAAAGGGAACCTATCACCCCGTTTTTTTCGGTATGAGATAAAAATACTGTTAAATAGGGCCTGAGCTGAGCATTACAATAGTGTAGTTTGTGGACCCCGATTCCCCACCTATGCTGCCGAAATACGTTACCAAAGTAGTCGTTTTCGCCTGTCAATCAGGCTGGTCAGGTCGGATGGGCGTGGTTTCTTCCCCCAGATATTGCGTAGTTTTCCGTTGGTGGCGTAGTGGTGTGCGCATGTCCAAGGTCCCGAATCCTGCACAGGGGTGTAAAAATAGCAGCGATGTCCGTTATTCCATTGGTGATCGGTGGGCGCGGCCATCTTGCTTTGGCCGCGCGTGCGCAGAAGCGGCGCTCTGCTGGCCGCGGCTTCAGGAAAATGGCCGCGGGATTCCGCGCGTGCGCAGATGGATATCGCGGCGGCCATTTTCCTGAAGCCGCGGCCAGCAGAGCGCCGCTTCTTCGCACGCGCGGCCAAAGCAAGATGGCCGCGCCCACCGATCACCAATGGGATAACGGACATCGCTGCTATTTTTACACCCCTGTGCAGGATTCGAGACCTTGGACATGCGCACACCACTACGCCACCAACGGAAAACTACGCAATATCTGGGGGAAGAAACCACGCCCATCCGACCTGACCAGCCTGATTGACAGGCGAAAACGACTACTTTGGTAACGTATTTCGGCAGCATAGGTGGGGAATCGGGGTCCACAAACTACACTATTGTAATGCTCAGCTCAGGCCCTATTTAACAGTATTTTTATCTCATACCGAAAAAAACGGGGTGATAGGTTCCCTTTAAAAAAAACAATAAAAGTACACATATTTAGTATCGCCGCGTCCGTAACGACCCGACCTATAAAACTGGCCCGGTAGTTAACCCCTTCAGTGAACACTGTAAAAAAACAAACAAACAAAAAAAACGATGCTTTATTATCATACCTCTAAACAAAAAGTGGAATAACACGCGATCAAAAAGACGGATATAAATAACCATGGTAGCGCTGAAAACGACATATTGTCCCGCAAAAAACGAGCTGCCATACTGCGTCATCAACGAAAAAATAAAAAAGTTACGGTCCTCAGAATAAAGCGATGCAAAAATATTTTTTATGTAAAATAGTTTTTATTGTATAAAAGCGCCAAAACATAAAAAAATGATATAAATGAGGTATCACTGTAATCGTTCTGACCCGAAGAATAAAACTGCTTTATCAATTTTACCAAACGTGGAACGGTATAAGCGCCCCCCCCAAAAGAAATTCATGAATAGCTGGTTTTTGTTCATTCTACCTCACAAAAATCGGAATAAAAAGCGATAAAAAAAAGTCACGTGCCCGAAAATGGTACCAATAAAAACGTCACAATGAGTAAGGCGGCACGACCGTTGAAACACGTTTGATTTTAATGCACTTTAAGCCTGTGACTGTCACTGGTATGAATCACCCGTTTTTGTGTCTATGGATATGAAGATGGACTTTGGATTTTTTTATGGACATCACCCACGCTGGACTTCTGTTTTTCCTCAATAATAACATCAACTCATCCCGCAAAAATCAAGACCTCACATAACTCTGTGGACAAAAATATGGAAAAATTATAGCTCTCAAAATCTGGAGACGCAAAAGCAATTTTTTGCAATAAAAAGCGTCTTTGAGTGTGTGACGGCTGCCAATCATAAAAATCTGCTAAAAAACCCACTATAAAAGTAAATCAAGCCCCCCTTCATCACCCCCTTAGTTAGGGAAAAATAATAAAGTAAAAAAAAAAAGTATTTTCATTTTCCCATTAGGGTTAGGGTTGGGGCTAAAGTTAGGGTTTGGATTACATTTACGGTTGGGATTAGGGTTAGGGGTGTGTTTGGATTAGGGTTTCAGTTAGAATTTGGGAGTTTCCACTGCACATCAGGGGCTCTCCAAATGCGACATGGCGTCCGATCTCAATTCCAGCCAATTCTGCTTTGAAAAAGTAAAACAGTGCTCCTTCCCTTCCGAGCTCTCCCGGGCGCCCAAACAGGGGTTTACCCCAACATATCGGGTATCAGCGTACTCAGGACAAATTAGACAACAACTTTTGGGATCCAATTTCTCCTGTTACCCTTGGGAAAATACAAAACTGGGGGCTAAATTTTTTATTTTCACTGCTCTGCGTTATAAACTGTAGTGAAACACTTGGGGGTGCAAAGTTTTCACAACACATCTAGATAAGTTCATTGGGGGGTCTAGTTTCCAATATGGGGTCACTTGGGGGGGGTTTCTACTATTTAGGTACATCAGGGGCTCTGCACGCCTGGAGACCATTCCATCTAAGTCTGCATTCCAAACGGAGCTCCTTCCCTTCCGAGCTCTGCCATGTGCCCAAAAGGTGGTTCCCCCCCACATATGGGGTATCAGCGTACTCAGGACAAATTGGACAACAACTGTTGGGGTCCAATTTCTCCTGTTACCCTTGGGAAAATACAAAACTGGGGGCTAAAAAAGAATTTTTGTGGAAAAAAAAGAATTTTTATTTTCACAGCTCTGCCTTATAAACTGAAACACTTGGAGGTTCAAAGTTTTCACAACACATCTAGATAAGTTCCTTAGGGGGTCTTCTTTCCAAAATGATGTCACTTGTGGGGGGTTTCAATGTTTTGGCACATCAGGGGCTCTCCAAACGCAACATGGCGTCTCATCTCAATTCCAGTCAATTTTGCATTGAAAAGTCAAACGGCGCTCCGTCCCTTCCGAGCTTTGCCATGCGCCTAAACAGTGGTTTACCCCCACATATGGGGTATTAGCGTACTCAGGACAAATTTTACAACAACTTGGAGCTGAAGTAAATTTTTTGTGAAAAAAAGTTAAATGTTCTTTTTTTTTTTAAAACATTCCAAAAATTCCTGTTAAACACCTGAAGGGTTAATAAACTTCTTGAATGTGGTTTTGAGCACCTTGAGATGTGCAGTTTTTAGAATGGTGTCACACTTGCATATTTTCTATCATATAGACCCCTCAAAGTGACATCAAATGTGATGTGGTCCCTAAAAAAAATAATGTAAAAATGAGAAATTGCTGGTGAACTTTTAACCCTTATAACTCCCTAACAAGAAAACATTTTGGTTCCAAAATTGTGCTGATGTAAAGTAGACATGTGGGAAATGTTACTTATTAAGTATTTTGTGTGACATATCTCTGATTTAAGGGCATGAAAAATCAAAGTTGGAAAATTGCGAAATTTTCAAAATTTTCTCCAAATTTCCTTTTTTTTCACAAATAAACGCAGGTAATATCAAAGAAATTTTACCACTATCATGAAGTACTATATGTCAGAATCATCAGGATCTGTTGAAGCGTTCCAGAGTTATAACCTCATAAAGGGACAGTGGTCAGAATTGTAAAAATTGGCCTGGTCATTAACGTGCAAACCACCCTTGGGGGTTAAGGGGTTAAAAGGCCAGTAAAAAGTGGTACACATCATTAGTAAATTTGACACATTTCTGGACCCATGGAAGTTTTTTGGTTTTACTGCAAATTTTTTTTTTTGCCAAGTTTTACACCAACATGTTTTTCTGGGCACAGATGATACATAAGTCTAAAATTATTCCATAACTGTAAATGTGCCCCAATGTTCATGTTCCCTGACAGGAAACATCAGAGCAATGTGATGCTAAAACATTAACTAGTGCAAAAGGAATCGCCCCAGTATTTCTATGAGGGGTTCAAAGGAAAAGATGCGACCTCCGCCATTGCAACCTCCACCGTACTAGTATGGCGGAAGTCAGGAAGGGGTTAAGGTCTAGGGATGAGTGAACGTGCTCAGTGATACTCGTATCACTCGAGTATCTGGGTACTCGGATGTGTTCATTACTCTGCGAGCATTATGCGGTGCTCGATTTCAAACTCTAATCCCCGTCCCGCATGTTTGGCGCCTGTTGCACAGCCAATAAGCATGCAGGGATTGTCTGCGCATCACTGTAATGCTGTAGACATCTTGGTTGTATAGCCTGAAAAAATGTGGTGCACACTGTATCTTGGAGCGGAAGGTGCAGGCTGAACAAACAGTCACAATGTTAATGGAAAAACAGCCGCACACATAAATCTTGAAGGTTTATGCAAAAAATATTCTTTTATTTGTGCGTACAGTCCTCACCAGATGCTCAATAGCGTATAAAGGATTTGACGGACAATAAGTTTAGGTTAACATTTCGACCAAGGGTGGTCTTTGTCACAAACTCTCTGAAAAATAAATAGTCTAAATATATGATACAAACATGCTGTACATAAATACGTGTAAGTGCTGTACATAAATACGTGTAAGTGGTAGCATCGACAAGATATGTATTAACATCGAAACCCTATACCAATAAAACACTCATATATACAATTATATACAACCTTATATACAATCTAGCAATAAGTTAAAGGGACCCTACAAGGTGTCCCTGGAGATACATTTCTTAAAGGACTAGGAGAAGCAGGAGAATCATGAAGATGGAAGCCGAGCCTGTATTAAGATATAAAATAACATGTCCATATACACAACTGCATTTTCCCTAATGTTTTGATGAAAAGACCACCACAACAACCTAGAAGGAGGACGGGCTCACTGATACTTCTCCTTGTTTTTAATGTATTTTTTCTAAATTAGTGTGTGTTTTGTTAATAAAGTATATTTATTTTTAGTAACTTATACGCCTGTTGCTTCCTTGTTGTTGATTGGGATGGTATAATTGTTGGAAGTGCGTACTTTAGTTGACCGCTTTAATTGGGTTAATAATCCCATAGTCAGATTGTACATAAACACATCACCAGAATAAAGTTCTTTATTTGAAATAAAAATACACACCGCTTTACATTTTTATTTAAAAATAAACAGCAAAGTTATACTCCCTTTACACCCATTCCATTGAATCCCAAACTCCCTGTAAAAAAAACAAACAGAAAATAATTAACAAAAATACTCACCAAACACCCATTCCACTGAAGCCAGGGTCTCCTGTAGAAAAAACAAAAATAAAAAACAATGATATCCCTCACCTGTCCGACATACTTTCCCATGCCGTAATCCATGTCTGCGATAAGTGGTTTTCAACCTGGACTGTGCCAAGATGCCACCGTCCAGGTTGCAAACCATGAGAGAATGGGCTGCTGTGAGTTCAGCGTCAGTGACTAGTGGTGACATCATCGAGGGTACCGCAGGCCACTGAGGCTGCATTCCCAGCTCACTTTGCTGTGAGCCGTGCCAATGAATTTCGGTGACCTCGGTGAGATCACCACTCGCACCGTGAAAAAGGTCTCACGCTGAGCTCAGTGAGCTCATCGCAGTTCACTGTAATAAATTTCTGACAGCGTGGGAGCCCGCAGCTCTCTGACCAGCGGTAATGATGTTACCGCCGATCAGAGTCAGTTTGCTGTGCTGTAATGTAGATGACAACATGGCAAACAACGGATGTTCGTTCCCCCTATTCATCTGAATGTGGTCTAGGTTGGGGTACTGTTCTGGTACCCAAACCAAACTTTTAACTATTCAACCCATCCTGCTGGACCCGAACATCCACGGCTTTGCCCATCACTAGTATCTAACCCTCAAAACAAGTTGTCTGTTTTTTTCAGTGTTATGTTGCTCATCCATAGAGTATTACATCTTCTTGGGTACATCTCGGTATCTAAGCCTCCAAAAAATTGTTAAAAAATGTATTTGTATTATATTGCTCATCCATAGCGTTTTACATGTTCTTGGGTAGATTTCTGGGGTATCTAACCTTCAAAACAAGTTTTATCAGTTTTTTCAAGATTATATTGCTCACCCATAGATTATTACATGTTCTTTAGTAGATTTTGGTGGTATATAACCCTCCAAAAA
The DNA here is from genome assembly GCF_051348905.1 of Ranitomeya variabilis. Classification (NCBI taxonomy): domain Eukaryota; kingdom Metazoa; phylum Chordata; class Amphibia; order Anura; family Dendrobatidae; genus Ranitomeya; species Ranitomeya variabilis. The sequence continues at coordinate 794,538,597 of NC_135232.1, read as the reverse complement.
TTGTTAAAAAATGTATTGGTATTATATTGCTCATCCATAGAGTATTACGTGATCTGTGGTACATTTTGGTGGTATATAACACTATAAAAAAGCAGTGATAACATTTCCTGGATTCAATTACTCATTCATACAGTTTTATGTGCTTTCAGTTACATTTCAGTGTTATATAAAACTCCCATAAAACAATGAAAACATTTTTATTGATTCTATTACTGAGCCATACAGTATTACATGCTTTCTGATACATTTCAGTGTTATATAAAAATCCTAAATTTTTTTAATAAATTTATATGGATTCAATGATTGATCCATACACTCTTGTGTGGCTCTTGTTACATTTTGCTGGTATATTAAACTCTAAAAACACCTTCCAAAGCTATTTATGGATTCAGTTAGTCATGCATAGACTATTGCCTGCTTTCTGTTACATTTTGCTGGTATATTAAACTCTAAAAAAAACCTTCAAAATTGTTTTATAGATTCAGTGATTCATCCACACACTGTGACACCGTAACGTGGTTGTTGCTACATTTTGCTGGTATATTAACCCCTTCCCGACCTGTGACGCAGCGTATGCGTCATGAAAACCTGTGCCAATCCGATCTGTGGCGCAGCATATGCGTCATGGTCGGATCGCGGTCCTGCAGGTCGGGTGAAAGGGTTAATTGAAATTTCGCCCGCACTTCAGGTACAGGAGGAGTTGTATTTGAGCACAGGAGTGGGAAGCTTTGCCCCCCCGACCCTCCCCCACCCGTGGCTACGATCGCTCTGATTGACTTTCACTTTTAACAGCCAATCTGAGCAATCATAATATTTCACCAATGAAAATTGGTGAAATATTACAATCCAGCCATGGCCAATGCTGCAATATCATCGGCCATGGCTGGAGACCGCGATCTGCCCCCGCCACCGACTGACAGCGGCGATCTGCCACCACTCAGTTTTTCCTCCCCTCCGTCCTGTCCTCCGCTGCCCTCTCCCCTCCGTCCTCCCCTCGGCTCCCCCCGCGGTCCGATCTCACCCCCCCGTACTTACCGAGTCCAGGTGTCCGTCCGTCTTCTCCATGGGCGCCGCAATCTTCCAAAATGGCGTGCGCAGTGCGCCCACCAAATCTGCAGATTCATTCCAGGTGCATTTTGATCACTGTGATAGAACCTATCACAGCGATCAAAATAAAAAAAATGTTAAATAAACCCCCCTTTATCTCCCCCATAGGTAGGAAAAATTATGAAATAAAGAAAACATATTTTTTATTTTTCCACTAGGGTTAGGGTTAGAATTATGGTTAGGGTTGCAATTAGGGCTAGGATTAGAATTAGGGTTAGGGTTAGAATTAGGGTTAGAGTTGCAATTAGGGTTAGGGTTGCAATTGGGGTTAGATTTAGGGTTAGGGTTGCAATTAGGTTTAGAATTAGGGTTACAGTTAGGGTTGCAATTAGGGTTAGGGTTAGAATTAGGCAATGTGCACATGGTGCGGATTTGGCTGTGGATCCGCAGTGGATTGAACGGTGCAGAAAGAAAAATCGGCACACAAATCCGCAACGTGGGCACATAGCCTTAGGGTTAGGGTTGAAATTAGAGTTAGGGTTGGAATTAGGGTTAAGATTAGGGTTAGGGGTGTTATGTGGTTACGGTTAGGCTTGTGGTTAGGGTTATGGTTAGGGTTGAGATTAGGGTTAGGGGTGTGTTAGGGTTAGGGTTATGATTAGAGTTATGGTTAGAGTTGAGATTAGGGTTAGGGGTGTGTTGGGGTTAGTGTTTGGAGTTAGAATTGGGGGTTTTCACTTTTAGGCTCATCAGGGGATCTCCAAACGCGACATGGCACCACAATTGATTCCAGCCAATCTTGCGTTCAAAAAGTCAAATGGTGCTCCCTCCCTTCCGAGCCCCGACGTGCGCCCAAACAAGTGGTTTACCCAAACATATGGGGCATAAGCATACTCAGGAAAAATTGCACAACAGCTTTGTGGGTCTAATTTCTCCTACTTCTCTACCCTTGGAAAAATAAAAAAATGGGGGCTAAAAAAATATTTTTGTGGGGAAAAAAAATGATTTTTTATTTTTACGGCTCTGCGTTATAAAATTCTGTGAAGCACTTGGGGGTTCAAAGTGCTCACTACACATCTAGATAAGTTCCTAGGGGGGTCTAGTTTCCAAAATGGGGTCACTTGGCAGGGTTCTACTGTTTAGGCACATCAGGGGCTCTGCAAACGCAACGTGACGCCTGCAGACCATTCCATCAAAGTCTGTATTTCAAAACGTCACTACTTCCCTTCCGATCCCCAACGTGTGCCCAAACAGTGGTTTATCCCCACATATGGGGTATCTACATACTCAGGCCAAACTGGACACCAACATTTGGGGTCCAATTTGTCCTGTTACCCTTGTGAAAATTAAAAATTGCGGGCTAAAAAATAATTTTTGAGGAAAGAAAAATGATTTTTTATTTTCACGACTCTGTGTTATAAACTTCTGTGAAGCACTTGGGGATTCAAAAGTGCTCACCGCACATCTAGATTAGTTCTTTGGGAGGTCTAGTTTCCAAAATGGGGTCACTTGTGGGGGAGCTCCAATGTTTAGGTACACAGGGGCTCTCCAAATGTGATATAGTGTCCGCTAACAGTTGGAGCTAATTTTTCAGTCAAATGGCGCTCCTTCCCTTCTGAGCCATGCCGTGAGCCCAAACAGTGGTTTACACCACATGTGAGATATCGCTGTACTCAGGAGAAATTGCCCAACAAATTTTAGGATCCAACTTATCCTGTTGCCCATGTGAAAATGAAAAAATTGAGGGTACAAGAATTATTTTTGTGAAAAAAAAAAAGTCCTATTTTATTTTTACGGATCAATTTGTGAAGCACCTGGGGGTTCAAAGTGCTCACTATGCATCTAGATAAGTTCCTTGGGGGGGGGGGGGTCTAGTTTCCAAAATGGGGCCACTTGTGGGGGAGCTCCAATGTTTAGGCACACAGAAGCTCTCCGAACGCGACATGGTGTCCGCTAACGATTGGAGCTAATTTTTCATTCAAAAAGTCAAATGGCGCTCCTTCCCTTCCGAGCCTTGCCGTGTGCTTAAACAGTTGTTTACCCCCACATATGGGGTATCGGCGTACTCAGGACAAATTGTACAACAACTTTCGTGGTCCAGTTTCTCCTTTTACCTTTGGGAAAATAAAAATAATTGTTGCTCATTTTTGTGACTAAAAAGTTAAATGTTCATTTTTTCCTTCCATGTTGCTTCTGCTGCTGTGAAACACCTGAAGGGTTAATAAACTTCTTGAATGTGGTTTTGAGCACCTTGGGGGGTGCAGTTTTTAGAATGGTGTCACTTTTGGGTATTTTCAGCCATATAGACCCCTCAAACTGACTTCAAATGTGAGGTGGTCCCTAAAAAAATTTTGTTGTAAAAATGAGAAATCGCTGGTCTAATTTTAACCCTTATAACTTCCTAGCAAAAAAAAAAATGTTGTTTCCAAAATTGTGCTAATGTAAAGTAGACATTTGGTAATGTTATTTATTAACTATTTTGTGTCACATAACTCCTTGATTTAACAGAATAAAAATTCAAAATTAGAAAATTGCAAAATTTCTAAACTTTTCTCCAAATTTCTATTTTTTTCACAAATAAACGCAAAAATTATCTACCTAAATTTACCACTAACATGAAGCCCAATATGTCATGAAAAAACAGTCTCAGAATCGCTAGGATCCGTTGAAGCGTTCCTGAGTTATTATCTCATAAAGGGACCCTGGTCAGAATTGCAAAAAATGGCCAGGTCATTAAGGTCAAAATAGGCTGGGTCATGAAGGGGTTAAACTACAAAAAAAATTGCATAACTTTTTATGTATTCAGTGATTCATCCATACAGTTTAATGTGCTTTGTGTAAAATTACAGTGGGTTAAATTTTTAACAAATGCTTGGCCTGGTACACTGTGCAAAACCTTTATGAGTGTAGGAGTACCACAACTGCACTTTGTTCACAATATTTGATTGAGGCACTACAGTTGGTGCCTCCAAGGGTGTATGGATGACCTTACTTGTACTTACTTATTGTGACGGGATTTGCACTTATTGAAATACCGAATTACTCACCGGTAATGCTCTTTTATAGAGCCCACGACAGCACCCACTGAGAGAGGGGATCCGCCCCTGGGAACAGGAAACCTACAGAGAGATAAAAGGGGCGGCCCCCCCTCGCTCCTCAGTTGTTTTACAGAGAATAGGAGGAACCGCCGCCAGGTTTTTTAGTTTAACAGGTTTAGGCATATATACATATTTACAACTTCATATCATTTTACTGTATTATATACAACTCCCTATTAAGACACCACGTGTAACTAAATAAAGAAAAGGGAGGGAATCGAATGGGTGCTGTCGTGGGCTCTATAAAAGAGCATTACCGGTGAGTAATTCGGTATTTTCTATTCACCACGACAGCACCCACTGAGAGATTTACAGAGATTATAGATTGGGTGGGTTAACTGAGCCGAGAACCGAAACCCCAAAGGTTAGATCAGAAGCAGCAGAAAGGTCTAATCTATAATGCTTATAGAAGGTATTAGGCGAAGACCAAGTTGCAGCCTTACATATAAGGTGTATTGGCACGTTCGCTCTCTCTGCCCAGGAGGTCGATAAGGCTCTAGTGGAGTGTGCTCCGATATGCAGAGGAGGATCTCTTCCTTTAGATCTGTACGCCAAGACTATAGCATCCCGGATCCAGCGCGACAGTGTGCTCTTTGTGACTCTGGATCCCTTGTTTTTCCCCTGGAAAGACACAAAGAGAGCCCTACTCTCCCTCCAGTCCCTAGTTCTTTCTATATAAGTTAGAACAGCTCTTTTAACATCTAGGGTATGAAGCCTAGCTTCTTCTGGAGTTGAGTGGCTCTCATAAAAGGTAGGTAACAAGATTTCCTGAGACCTATGAAAACTAGTGGCTACTTTAGGGAGATAACATGGATCTGTCTTTAAAACTATTCTGTCAGAAGTCACTGATAGGAATGGAGGATCTACCGATAAGGCATGGAGATCACTCACCCTTCTGGCAGATACTAATGCCACTAACAATATCGTCTTTAATGAGACATGTTTCAATGAGGCTGTCTGAAGAGGCTCAAAAGGGCTTTGTGTCAATGCATCCAGGACTAACGTCAGATCCCACTGAAGAATCTGCGGTATCTTAATAGGTTTTGATCTTTCGCATGCAGAAATAAACCTAGATATCCATCTATTGCCCGCAATGTCAGAATTAAAGAGAGCTCCTAGAGCCGAAATTTGGACCTTTAACGTGCTAACTGAGAGCCCCAAGTCCAGACCCCTCTGTAAAAATTCTAGTATTGGAAATATAGGAACCTCCGAAGAGATTTGTGCGGTATGAAATTCAAGAAACGTCTTCCAAATCCTAACATAAATTCTGGTGGTGGAAGGCTTTCTGCTTCTCATGAGGGTATTTATTAACCCTCTAGAAAAACCTCTAAGCTCTAGTAACTGCCTCTCAAATTCCAGACAGTCAAGTTCATTCCTTTTACTTGAGGATGTAGGAACGGCCCCTGAGATAGAAGGTCTTTGGACTGAGGCAGAATCCAGGGGTCTGAAACTGACATCGCTCTGAGCCACGAAAACCATGGCCTCTTGGGCCAGAATGGGGCTATCAGCAGAACTCTTGCCCCTTCTTCCCTTATTTTTCTTATTACCACGGGCAGTAGATTCCATGGAGGGAATGCATAGGCTAGATCGAATGCCCATGTTATATGGAGGGCATCGAATATGTCCGGATGGTCCTCTCTGCATAGAGAGGCGAACGTCTTGACCTGACGGTTTGCTCGTGTGGAGAACAAGTCTATCTGGGGTACACCCCATTTGGCTGTTATTAACTTGAAAACTTCCCTGTTGAGCATCCATTCCCCCTGGTGCAGAGTGTGGCGGCTGAGGAAGTCTGCACGAAAGTTGTCTATGCCTCTGATATGAACTGCCGACAAGGATAGTAGGTGACCTTCGGCTAGCTCCATGATGTCTGAAGCAACCCTCATAAGATTTTCCGACCGTGTACCTCCTTGATGGTTGAGATAGGCCACTGCGGTAGTGTTGTCGGAGAAGACCCTTGCGTGAGAGCCTCTCAGCTGAGGGAGAAAGTGGAGCAGGGAATAAAATATAGCTTTCAACTCTTTTACATTAGAGGAATTCTCAAGCTCAGCACCAGACCAGAGACCCTGGACTACCTGATCCTGAAAATGTGCCCCCCAGCCATCAGGACTAGCATCCGTGGTAACATTAGTGGACGAAGTAATTACCCACAAAACTCCCCTAGACAGATTGCCCCAATCTAACCACCATGCAAGGGAGTGTATCACATCTGGCGTTAAAACAACTGTTTTATCCAGGTCTCCTTCCCTTTGCAATATAAATTTCTGAAGCTGTCTAGTGTGGTATTGCGCCCATTGGACCGCAGGAATACAAGAAGTCAGGGAACCTAATAAAGACATGGCATTTCTCAATGACATACTGCGCTTACTGATGGCTGAACTCACTTTATGAATTATAGTGGTCTTTTTCTCATCAGGAAGCCTACATATCTGGTCAACTGAGTCCAATAGGAGCCCCAGAAATTTCTGACATGTCACTGGCTGGAGTTTGGATTTTTCCCGGTTTATAATCCAGCCCAGTTTTTGCAAAGAAAATAATACTTCCTCTAACCTTTTCTCACACTGTAGGGAATTTTTACCTACAATCAACAGGTCATCTAAATACGGGATTACCAGTGTGTCCCTTACTCGTAGAAAAGACATTACCTCCGACAATAATTTGGTAAAAACCCTCGGAGCCATGGATAAACCAAATGGCATTGCCCGGTACTGTAGATGACAGACCTGCCCATCTACAACCACTGCTACCCGAAGAAATTGCTGGTGTAACTGGTGTATGGGGAGATGGTAATAAGCATCCTTAAGATCCAGTACTACCATGTAACAATTTGGAAACAAATTTTTAATAGCTGAACGAATAGATTCCATTTTAAATGTTCTGTGTTTTATAAAGGAATTCAGTTTTCTCAAATTGATTATGGTTCTGAAAGAGCCGTCGGGCTTAGTAATCAGAAACGGGGGAGTAGAAGCCCTTCCCTATCTGGGATGACGGAACCTTTATTAATACCCGTTTGGATATGAGGGATTTAATTTCCGTCTCAAGGGCCTCCTGCTGAGGCCTAGATTTTAAGGATGTGAGAAGGAAGGAATCTGGAGGTGTTTGAATGAAGTCTAACACGAGACCTGAAGACACTAAATTGATGGCCCATGGATTGACCGTTATCTCCTTCCATTGCTTCACAAACTGTAGAAGTCTAGCTCCCACTGGCAAAACGGGGTCAATGGAATTTATCTGCTGGCTTAAAGGGGCGTTTATTGAATAAGTTCCCTTTTTGTTTAAATTCTTTATTATTGTTCCATCGGTCTTTAAAGCCTCCCTTCTTGCCGAATGGTGGCTTCCTGAACGCCCTTCTGTAAGAAGGAATAAAGGGATTAGGGAACCCCTTTTTCCTTTCACCCGCTTTAGTGAGTATTTCATCTAATACGGTTCCAAAGAGGTACTCACCCTGACAGGGTATGGCACATAACTTGGACCTGGACTGGGCATCTCCTTTCCAGTTTTTTAACCATAAGGCCCGACGAGCCGTATTAGTGAGACTAGCTGTTCTGGCCGCCAGACGGAGCGAGGCTATAGAGGCATCGGATATAAATGCAGCCGCCCCCTTAATTAAAGGAATAGCAGCGCGCAGTTTTTCCCTGGATACCCCAGCCTTGATGTTTTGGTCTAGCTGGTCGAGCCACACCAGCATAGACCTGCTAGTAGATGTGGTTGCGATTGCAGGTTTAAAGGCAGTTACACAGGCCTCCCATGATTTTTTAAGGAGCGTGTCAGATTTCCTGTCCATAGGATCTGATAAGGAACCTGCATCTTCCACTGGTAGGGAGGAACGGCGGGAGGTGGATGCCACAGCTGCATCCACTTTAGGTACTTTAGACCAAGTGGTCAAGTCCTCATCGTCAAAGGGATACCGCCTTTTACATGAGACAGGTACAAACCCCTTTTGTCCTTTGCTCCATTCCCGTTTAACAAGGTCCTTGATGGCCTGATTTACCGGAAACACCTGGCCCTTTCTCTGTGAAAGACCAGCGAACATAACGTCCTGAGGGGTTTGAGGTTCCTTAAGGCCCCGTCTCACACAGCGACGCTGCAGCGATACAGACAACGATGCTGATCGCTGCAGCGTCGCTGTGTGGTCGCTGTGTGGTCGCTGGGGAGCTGTCACACAGACAGCTCTCTCCAGCAACCAACGATCAGGGGAACGACTTCGGCATCGTTGAAACTGTCTTCAACGATGCCGAAGTCCCCTTGCAGCACCCGGGTAACCAGGGTAAACATCGGGTTACTAAGCGCAGGGCCGCGCTTAGTAACCCGATGTTTACCCTGGTTACCAGCGTAAATGTAAAAAAAAAAAAACAGTACATACTCACCATCTGTTGCCCGTCAGGTCCCTTGCAGTCTGCTTCCTGCTCTGACTGAGCCGCCGTACAGTGAGAGCTGAGAGCAGAGCGCAGCGGTGACGTCACTGCTGTGCTCTCACTGTACGGCGGCTCAGTCAGAGCAGGAAGCAGACGCCAAGGGACCTGACGGGCAACAGATGGTGAGTATGTACTGTTTTTTTTTTTTTTTACATTTACGCTGGTAACCAGGGTAAACATCGGGTTACTAAGCGCGGCCCTGCGCTTAGTAACCCGATGTTTACCCTGGTTACCAGTGAAGACATCGCTGGATCGGTGTCACACACACCGATTCAGCGATGTCAGCGGGACCTCAACGACCAAAAAAAGGTCCAGGCCATTCTGACACGACCAGCGATCTCGCAGCAGGGGCCTGATCGCTGGTACGTGTCACACATAGCGAGATCGCTACTGAGGTCGCTGTTGCGTCACAAAACTTGTGACTCAGCAGCGATCTCGCTAGCGATCTCGCTATGTGAGACGGGGCCTTTAGACTCTGACACCCCCATAGTACCTCTCACTGATTTAATCAGATTGTTCACACTGTCTGTAGGGAAACAGACATAGTCCTCATCATCCGAGGAACCTGATCTCTGAGAAATGTCTGAGTTAACCTCCCCACTTTCAGCTGATGTGTCTGCTGCAGGTGAAGGTGCTCTCCTGGTTCTTTTCTCAACACTCATAGCCGGACTACCTCCCAAAGATTGAAGTTCTTCTCTTATAATGAGACGAATTTCCTTCATCCTGACCGAACTCTCCTGCTGCAAGGTATAATCTATGCAGCTTTGACATAATCTTTTAATGTATGAGTCTGGCAGGGGCTCATTACACATCGCACACTGCTTGTGTCTAGTTTTCTCCGTCCGCTTACCCGTCTGCCGGGTACGATTAGCTTTTGGTGAAGAGCGCCCAGATTTTTTCACAGATTTCTCAGTGGAGTCACTCATTTTCGAGTGTCCACTGCTTTTCTTTTTTGCATCACCACTAGGCAGGATTATATCCTCCAGTGGGCGCTCGATATCCTCCTGAGACGACATGTTGCGCACTGAGTCGCGCTTTAAGCTGCCTTATATAGCCCCTGCGACTCATGTTTGAGAGAACAGACCTCCCCTTTTTTTTTTTTTTTTTTTTTTTACCTGACCGTTCTGGGAGTTCAGCGCCCCCACGTGCGTCCTGCAGTCTCCTCCTAGCTGTAGACGCCGCTGCACCTAACAACCGGCAATTACAACGGCGCCCATAGCCGGTGCTCAGGCTGATTCTGTGCCCCCGGAAGTCTTACAATCCACTTCCGGGACGCCACGAGACTGCGCACGCGCGCACCTCTCCTCATCTATGCGGCTGAAGCCCCTGCTTACCGAGGCTGCCGCTGCCGCGCTGCACACGCCACATGTCCACATCGAGGGGTAAGCCAGAAAAAACGAAACCTCTTACCGGACATAGCCGAAGGGTTCGTCATGCGGAGGAGAGACCTAACAGTGTCCCAGCAGGGAGACTGTTACCGGTAGTCATGCTGTTGTTTATCAGGATAGGGGGAAGCCAACAGGATATCCCCCTTCTCTGAGCTTTACTCTGGAGCCCCTGCCGCTCAACAGAGACGAACAGGCGGCAGTCCAGGCAAGCTATTCCTCTTCTTCCATAAGTCCACAGAGTTCTCTCTGAGGTGTTCCACCCGGGAACAGGAAACCAACTGAGGAGCGAGGGGGGGCCGCCCCTTTTATCTCTCTGTAGGTTTCCTGTTCCCAGGGGCGGATCCCCTCTCTCAGTGGGTGCTGTCGTGGTGAATAGAAAAAGCCTTTATGAGTCTAGAAGTACCACTACATGACAATTTGGGCAGAATGTGTATGAGGCCATCATTTATGTTTAATACAGGGTGTATATGAGTCCCTAATTTTTGGCAGTTCTTGCTTTCTTCATTAATTACACTGAAATGTCCAATATTTTTTATGAATAATTCAATTTTGGTTTACCTAAATTATCTACTTTTTTAAATGTATCTTTATAAATAAGTCATTACACAGGAAAAATGTCTCTTAGCATTTTTTTCCCTGTAAATTCCAATTTATCGTCCATTTGGAATGCTTTATTTTCAGTCCTTAACCCCTTCACCACCAAGGGTGGTTTGCACGTTAATGACCGGGCCAATTTTTACAATTCTGACCACTGTCCCTTTATGAGGTTATAACTCTGGAACGCTTCAACGGATCTTGGCGATTCTGACATTGTTTTCTCGTGACATATTGTACTTCATGATAGTGGTAAAATTTCTTCGATATAACTTGCGTTTATTTGTGAAAAAAACGAATATTTGGCGAAAATTTTGAAAATTTCGCAATTTTCCAACTTTTAATTTTTATGCCCTTAAATCACAGACAAATGTCACGCAAAATACTTAATAAGTAACATTTCCCACATGTCTACTTTACATCAGCACAATTTTGGAACCAAAATTTTTTTTTGTGACGGAGTTATAAGGGTTAAAAGTTGACCAGCAATTTCTCATTTTTACAACACCATTTTTTTTAGGGACCACATCTCATTTGAAGTCATTTTGAGGGGTCTATATGATAGAAAATACCCAAGTGTGACACCATTCTAAAAACTGCACCCCTCAAGGTACTCAAAACCACTTTCAAGAAGTTTATTAACCCTTCAGGTGTTTCACAGGAATTTTTGGAATGTTTAAATAAAAATGAACATTTAACTTTTTTTCACACAAAATTTATTTCAGATCCAATTTGTTTCATTTTACCAAGGGTAACAGGAGAAAATAGACCCCAAAATTTGTCGTACAATTTGTCCTGAGTACGCTGATACCCCATATGTGGGGGTAATCCACTGTTTGGGCGCATGGCAGAGCTCGGAAGGAAAGGAGCGCCATTTGACTTTTCAATGCAAAATTGACTGGAATTGAGATGGGACGCCAAGTTGCATTTGGAGAGCCCCTGATGTGCCTAAACATTGAAACCCCCCACAAGTGACACCATTTTGGAAAGTAGACCCCCTAAGGAACTTATCTAGATGTGTGGTGAGCACTTTGACCCAACAAGTGCTTCACAGAAGTTTATAATGCAGAGCGGTAAAAATAAAAAATAATATTTTTTCACAAAAATGATCTTTTCGCCCCCAATTTTTTATTTTCCCAAGGGTAAGAGAAGAAATTGGACCTCAAAAATTGTTGTGCAATTTGTCCTGAGTACGCTGATACCCCATATGTGGGTGTAAACCATTGTTTGGGCGCAGGGCAGAGCTCGGAAGGGAAGGAGCGCCATTTGACTTTTCAATGCAAAATTGACTGGAATTGAGATGGGACGCCATGTTGCATTTGGAGAGCCCCTGATGTGCCTAAACATTGAAACCCCCCACAAGTGACACCATTTTGGAAAGTAGACCCCCTAAGGAACTTATCTAGATGTGTGGTGAGCACTTTGACCCAACAAGTGCTTCACAGAAGTTTATAATGCAGAGCCGTAAAAATAAAAAATCATATTTTTTCACAAAAATTATTTTTTAGCCCCCAGTTTTGTATTTTCACAAGGGTATCAGGATAAATTGGACCTCAAAAGTTGTTGTCCAATTTGTCCTGAGTATGCTGATACCCCATATGTGGGGGGGAACCACTGTTTGGGCGCATGACAGAGCTCAGAAGGGAAGGAGCGCCATTTGGAATGCAGACTTAAATGGATTGGTCTGCAGGCGTCACGTTGCATTTGCAGAGCCCCTGATGTACCCAAACAGTACAAACCCCCCACAAGTGACCCCATATTGGAAACTAGACCCCCCAAGGAACTTATCTAGATGTGTTGTGAGAACTTTGAACCCCCAAGTGTTTCACTACAGTTTATAACGCAGAGCCGTGAAAATAAAAATTCTTTTTTTTTTTCACAAAAATGATTTTTTAGCCCCCAGTTTTGTATTTTTACAAGGGTATCAGGATAAATTGGACCCCAAAAGTTGTTGTCCAATTTGTCCTGAGTATGCTGATACCCCATATGTGGGGGGGAACCACTGTTTGGGCGCATGACAGAGCTCGGAAGGGAAGGAGCGCCATTTGGAATGCAGACTTAAATGGATTGGTCTGCAGGCGTCACGTTGCATTTGCAGAGCCCCTGATGTACCCAAACAGTACAAACCCCCCACAAGTGACCCCATATCGGAAACTAGATCCCCCAAGGAACTTATCTAGATGTGTTGTGAGAACTTTGAACCCCCAAGTGTTTCACTACAGTTTACAACGCAGAGCCGTGAAAATAAAAAATCCTTTTTTTCCCACAAAACTTATTTTTTGGCCCCCAGTTTTGTATTTTTCCAAGGGTAGCAGGAGAAATTGGACCCCAAAAGTTGTTGTACAATTTGTCCTGAGTACGCTGATACCCCATATGTGGGGGTAAACCACTGTTTGGGCGCATGGGAGAGCTCGGAAAGGAAGTAGCACCGTTTGACTTTTCAATGCAAAATTGACAGGAATTGAGATGGGACACCATGTTGCGTTTGGAGAGCCACTGATGTGCCTAAACATTGAAACCCCCCACAAGTGACACCATTTTGGAAAGTAGACCCCCTAAGGAACTTATCTAGATGTGTGGTGAGCGCTTTGACCCACCAAGGGCTTCACAGAAGTTAATAATGCAGAGCCGTAAAAAATAAAAGAAAAATTTTTTCCCACAAAAATTATTTTTTTAGCCCCCAGTTTTGTATTTTCCCGAGGGTAGCAGGAGAAATTCGACCCCAAAATTTGTTGTCCAAGTTGTCCTAAGTGCGATGATACACCATATGTGGGGAGAACCACTGTTTGGGCGCATGGGAGGGCTTGGAAAGGAAGGAGCGCCATTTGGAATGCAGACTTAGATGGAATGGTCTGCAGGCGTCACATTGCGTTTGCAGAGCCCCTAATGTACCTAAACAGTAGAAACCCCCCACATGTGACACCATGTTGGAAAGTAGACCCCCTAAGGAACTTATCTAGATGTGTGGTGAGCACTTTGACCCACCAAGGGCTTCACAGAAGTTTATAATGCAGAGCCATAAAAATAAAACAAAAATTTCTTCCCACAAAAATTATTTTTTAGCCCCCAGTTTTGTATTTTCCCGAGGGTAACAGGAGAAATTGGACCCCAAATGTTGTTGTCCAATTTGTCCTGAGTGCGCTGATACCCCATATGTGGGGGGGAACCACCGTTTGGACGCATGGAAGGGCTCGGAAGTGAAGGAGCGCCATTTGGAATGCAGACTTAGATGGAATGGTCTGCAGGCGTCACATTGCGTTTGCAGAGCCCCTAATGTATCTAAACAGTAGAAACCCCCCACAAGTGACACCATGTTGGAAAGTAGACCGCCTAAGGAACTTATCTAGATGTGTGGTGAGCGCTTTGACCCACCAAGGGCTTCACAGAAGTTTATAATGCAGAGCCGTAAAAATAAAACTAAAAATTTTTCCCACATAAAATATTTTTCAGCCCCCGGTTTTGTATTTTCCCGAGGGTAACAGGAGAAATTGGACCCCAAAAGTTGTTGTCCAATTTGTCCTGAGTGCGCTGATACCCCATATGTGGGGGGAACCACCGTTTGGATGCATGGGAGGGCTCGGAAGTGAAGGAGCGCCATTTGGAATGCAGACTTAGATGGAATGGTCTGCAGGCGTCACATTGCGTTTGCAGAGCCCCTAATGTACCTAAACAGTAGAAGCCCCACACAAGTGACCCCATTTTGGAAACTAGACCCCCCAAGGAACTTGTCTAGATGTGTTGTAAGAACTTTGAACCCCCAAGTGTTTCACTACAGTTTATAACGCAGAGCCGTGAAAATAAAAAATCTTTGTTTTTCCCACAAAAATTATTTTTTAGCCCCCAGTTTTGTATTTTCCCAGGGGTAACAGGAGAAATTGGACCCCAAATGTTGTTGTCCTATTTGTCCTGAGTACGCTGATACCCCATATGTTGGGGTAAACCCCTGTTTGGGCACACGGGAGAGCTCGGAAGGGAAGGAGCACTGTTTTACTTTTTCAACGCAGAATTGGCTGGAATTGAGATCGGACGCCATGTCGCGTTTGGAGAGCCCCTGATGTGCCGAAACAGTGGAAACCCCCCAATTATAACTGAAACCCTAATCCAAACACACCCCTAACCCTAATCCCAACAGTAACCCTAACCACACCTCTAACCCTGACACACCCCTAACCCTAATCCCAACCCTATTCCCAACCGTAAATGTAATCCAAACCCTAACCGTAACTTTAGCCCCAACCCTATCCCTAACTTTAGCCCCAACCCTAACTGTAGCCTTAACCCTAGCCCCAACCCTAGCCCTAATGGGAAAATGGAAATAAATACTTTTTTTTATTTTTCCCTAACTAAGGGGGTGATGAAGGGGTGTTTGATTTACTTTTATAGCGGGGTTTTTAGCGGATTTTTATGATTGGCAGCCGTCACACACTGAAAGACGCTTTTTATTGCAAAAAATATTTTTTGCGTTACATTTTGAGAGCTATAAATTTTCCATATTTTGGTCCACAGTCATGTGAGGTCTTGTTTTTTGCGGGACGAGTTGACGTTTTTATTGGTAACATTTTTGGGCACGTCACATTTTTTGATCGCTTTTTATTCCGATTTTTGTGAGGCAGAATGACCAAAAACCAGCTATTCATGAATTTCTTTTGGGGGAGGCGTTTATACCGTTCCGCGTTTGGTAAAATTGATAAAGCAGTTTTATTCTTCGGGTCAGTACGATTACAGCGATACCTCATTTATCTCATTTTTTTATGTTTTGGCGCTTTTATACGATAAAAACTATTTTATTGAAAAAATAATTATTTTTGCATCGCTTTATTCTCAGGACTATAACTTTTTATTTTTTGCTGATCATGCTGTATGGCGGCTCGTTATTTGCGGGACAAGATGACGCTTTCAGCGGTACCATGGTTATTTATATCTGTCTTTTTGATCGCGTGTTATTCCACTTTTTGTTCGGCGGTATGATAATAAAGCGTTGTTTTTTGCCTCGTTTTTTTTTTTTTTTTTTTCTTACGGTGTTTACTGAAGGGGTTAACTAGTGGGCCAGTTTTATAGGTCGGGTCGTTACGGACGCTGCGATACTAAATATGTGTACTTTTATTGTTTTTTTTTATATATTTAGATAAAGAAATGTATTTATGGGAATAATATATTTTTTTTTTTTTTCATTATTTTGGAATATTTTTTTTTATTTTTTTTTACACATTTGGAAATTTTTTTTTTTACTTTTTTACTTTGCCCCAGGGGGGGACAATACAGATCGGTGATCTGCCAGTTTGCATAGCACTCTGACAGATCACCGATCTGCGAGAAGTGCAGGCTGCTTCACAGTGCCTGCTCTGAGCAGGCTTCTGTGAAGCCACCTCCCTCCCTGCAGGACCCGGATCCGCGGCCATCTTGGATCCGGGTCTGGAGCAGGCAGGGAGGGAGGTAAGACCCTCGCAGCAACGCGATCACATCGCGTTGCTCCGGGGGTCTCAGGGAAGCCCGCAGGGAGCCCCCTCCCTGCGCGATGCTTCCCTGCACCGCCGGCACATCGCGATCATGTTTGATCGCGGTGTGTCGGGGGTTAATGTGCCGGGGGCGGTCCGTGACCGCTCCTGGCACATAGTGCCGGATGTCAGCTGCGATATGCTCTGCCAGAATAAAGTCCTTTATTGATCTTTTACCATACCGAACGCATAATCCTCGACTCCCTCAACAAAAATAATAAACCACATTGGGGAAAGACACGCGGGGGGAGAGGAGTGCATAGGAGAGGATTAGATACTGACTGCTGAGCCGTGTATCTAATCCTGGCCTGTGTGATACTGACAGCTGATCCGTGTATCTAATCCTGTCCTGTGTGATACCAACTGCTGAGCCGTGTATCTAATCCTGTCCTGTGTGATACCGACTGCTGAGCTGTGTATCTAATCCTGTCCTGTGTGATACCGACTGCTGAGCCGTGTATCTAATCCTGTCCTGTGTGATACCAACTGCTGAGCCGTGTATCTAATCCTGTCCTGTGTGATACCAACTGCTGAGCCGTGTATCTAATCCTGTCGTGTGATACCAACTGCTGAGCCGTGTATCTAATCCTGTCCTGTGTGTTACCAACTGCTGAGCCGTGTATCTAATCCTGTCCTGTGTGATACCGACTGCTGAGCCGTGTATCTAATCCTGTCCTGTGTGATACCGACTGCTGAGCCGTGTATCTAATCCTGTCCTGTGTGATACCAACTGCTGAGCCGTGTATCTAATCCTGTCGTGTGATACCAACTGCTGAGCCGTGTATCTAATCCTGTCCTGTGTGATACTGACTGCTGAGGACACAGTACACGGGACAGGATTAGCTACCCAGGACTAGATTAGCTACACAGGACAGAGGTAGCAGTGGTAGGTGTATATAGAGGCAGATAGTGGTATACAGAGGCAGGCAGATAGTGGTATACAGAGGCAGGCAACAGTGGTATACAGAGGCAGGCAGCAGTGGTATACAGAGGCAGGCAGCAGTGGTATACAGAGGCAGGCAGCAGTGGTATACAGAGGCAGCTAGCAGTGGTATACAGAGGCAGCTAGCAGTGGTATACAGAGGCAGCTAGCAGTGGTATACAGAGGCAGGCAGCAGTGGTATACAGAGGCAGGCAGCAGTGGTATACAGAGGCAGGCAGCAGTGGTAAACAGGCAGGCAGCAGTGGTATACAGAGGCAGGCAGCAGTGGTATATAGAGGCAGCTAGCAGTGGTATATAGAGGCAGGTAGCAAGGGTATATAGAGGCATGTAGCAGGGGTATGTAGAGGCATGTAGCAGGGGTATATAGAGGCAGCTAGCAGTGGTATATAGAGGCAGCTAGCAGTGGTATATAGAGGCAGCTAGCAGTGGTATATAGAGGCAGCTAGCAGTGGTATATAGGGGCAGCTAGCAGTGGTATATAGAGGCAGCTAGCAGTGGTATATAGGGGCAGGTAGCAGTGGTATATAGGGGCAGGTAGCAGTGGTAGGTGGTATATAGGGGCTGGTAGCAGTGGTAGGTGGTATATAGGGGCTGGTAGCAGTGGTAGGTGGTATATAGAGGCAGGTAGCAGTGGTATATAGGGGCAGGTAGCAGTGGTATATAGGGGCTGGTAGAAGTGGTAGGTGGTATATAGGGGCAGGCAGCAGTGGTAGATGCATAAGAAAATAAAAACCCTGTACTTACCTACCAGGAAGTGCTGAGTCATGTTCAGGGCAGAGCAGTGTGACGATCTCCCTGCTCTGCTCTGAACAGGTCGGTAGTGAGCAGTGATTGCGGCCTGTAATGTAATACTAAGTACAGGCTGCAATCACAGCTCCTCGCTGCAGATACTTACCTCGGACCCTTGGCAGCAGCTTCTCCCTGGCAGCTTCTGCCATCGCACGCACTGAGCTGTGTGTGCGATGGCAGAGGGAAATAAACAAAATGGCCGCGATCTCCTCTCACAGCTGTGACGTAGCAGCTCAGTGGGCGTGTCCAAGTCACAGCTGAGAGGCAGGAGATGGGGTCGGAGCCCGACCGTTGGCTCCTATGTACATGGCTGCCGTAAGTGAGGTGTGCAAGTGTCGTGCCCAGACACTCACACCCACACTAATGAAAATGGCGGCCTCCATTGGTGAATGTAAAAGTGAATAAATAAAAAAGTATGAAAGAGGTACATTTACTTTTGTATTAAAAATAATTGATTATATAATCAATAATTATTAATACGAAAACTAAAATCACGGCACCCTCCCTTTAAAGTAGAGAAAAAGTGTGACACCATTGTTCTCAGCAGTGATCTGAGAGTCAGAGACGCTCCTAGAGGTCTTCACCATGCTTTTCACCTTCCATTCTGCATTTTTTTCCATCCATTTCAATATTTTCACTGCCCCCAGACCTTTTTGTAGCATCTGCTGGAAAAATGCTCAGATTTCCCATTGACCCATTATACACTGTACTCATTATTCAAAATGAGCATTCGAGTATTAGGAAATGCTCGGTTCCAGTATCGAGCATTTTAATGCTCACTCATCTCTATTAATGTCCAAAACTGCTGGAGATGGTATGTGACAAGTAATGCTGTGCATAGTGCTGCCCACAAAAATGTATTGTGGTATGTGACTATTGCCATTTAGTCTGTGATGTATTTTACTCTATACAATATTTGCCATAAGATTAAAATGATCTGTCTAATATTATGGAGGTCACCCTTGTGCTGCCCATGGACCAAGTCAAGACCTCCCTGAAGAACTCCATGAAGGTGGCCTGTCTTGTAACAGATCCTATATCTTGTATGTGGTGATCTGCAGACTTTACATACGGGGCTTGTTTTCCCAGCGCATCTTATGGATGCTCCAGTACATGAAGAACTGACTGTTCACTTGCTGCTTATTATATCCCATCCCTAGACATGTTCTATTGTGACAAGATAATCAATGTTATTTACTTTATACAGGTTTAATCATTAATGGCTGTGTATGTATGAGAACAAGGACCAAAGTGAAAATTGCTGGTACGACCATCACACTAAGTTACAAGGAAAACTAGGATCATTCCAAATATATCCAGATAGTAGCCATGTCTTGCGGTGCTCTGCTCAATACTTGTAAATGATCATGAAAATTCAGAGGAAACCAAAAGGAGCAGAACTTGCGACTGGCAAATACAGTTAGGGTATGTGTCCACGTTCAGGATTGAATCAGGATTTGGTCAGGATTTTCCATCAGTATTTGTAAGCCAAAACCAGGAGTGGAACAATTAGAGGAAAAGTATAAAATAAACATATACTCCACTTCTGTATTTATCACCCACTCCTGGTTTTGGCTTACAAATACTGATGGAAAATCCTGACCAAATCCTGATGCAATCCTGAACGTGGACACATACCCTAACATGCACTTTATTTCGGTCACAATCAACGTAAAAACCCTGTATACCCGCTTTCCTCAGGATGCCGATTTGCATGCTGTAAAACACAGGTTGTGTGCAAATAACACTGACCCAATTTGTACTCATTTCATATGTGAGGCACTATGTTTACTACTTAGGCTACTTTCACACTAGCGTCATGCACTGCACGTCTCTATGCATCGTTTTGTAGAAAAAACGCATCCTGCAAAAGTGCTTGCAGGATGCGTTTTTTTCTCCATAGACTTGCATTAGCGACGCAGTGCGACGCATTGGCACACGTCGCAACCGCCGTGCGACGGTTGCGTTGTGTTGCGTTGGTCCGTCGCCACCAAAAAACGTTGCATGTAACGTTTTTTGGTGCGTCGAGACCGTCTTTTCCGACCGCGCATGCGCGGCCGGAATTCCGCCCCCGCCTCCCCGCACATCACAATGGGGCAGCGGATGCGTTGAAAAACAGCATCCGCTGCCCCCGTTGTGCGGCGCTTTCACTGCTTGCGTCGGTACGTTGCAACAACGTAATTCGTCGTGCGTCGTACGACGCTAGTGTGAAAGTAGCCTTAGACATAATGCATTTCAATTTGGTGACCACTGGTATGCATGTGGTATTAGTACCGCTAATCCATTTGCCATTCATATTAAATTATCCCTACATTATATAGATGGTATCTCTATTGTGTGGAATGACACTTTTCATATATTATGTGAATTCATGAAAAATTTAAATGATAACCAGGTAAACATGAAATTCACTACTAAAATGGGTGGTAGGTTAACAGTGCAGGGATGGAGCCCCTGGTCCTGGGTAATCAGTGTTGTGACTATAACTCTGGCCCTTGATATTTTTTGATCCATCATGGATCCTATTACTGCTCTGGCTGGGCAATTGCAGCAGCTCAGTCTAGAGGTGGGAGATCTTCACTCTATTATTTTGCAAAACCCAAACACGACTGTTTTGGGGACTGCAACTCTTGGTGGAGCTGAAGGTCGCTTTGCCTGACCAGTTCTCTGGGGGGCATGATAACTTTGTTGCTTTCAGGCAGACCTGTAAGCTTTAAATAGGGTCCTCAGTCCTCTGTAACTGAGGAGCAATGGGAGGGGATCATAATTTCGCTCCTTCAGGGTGACCCTCAAGCCTGGGCATTTTCTCTTCCTGCCGACTCTCAAGTCGCTACAGTTGATTGAGGAATTTTTTCAGGCGCTGGTTCACATATATGATGACCCCGACCGCATCTCCCTGGCCAGTGTCACATCCTCTGATGATACCGCATGTGCAGTGAAACATGTTGGGGGAGACTTGTGCTATAAGTTCTGATTGTCTTTTTCTGCTATAAAGGTGATGGCACCTCGGGGGTCATCATATAAACACATATAAGTGATAACTATTAGGAATAATCAATTTGAGGCAGATTAGGGACACATTTTTATACCCTTATGCATGTAATATAATTACTAATGAAGGCTAAATTTTATGGTTTGATAGAGAGGGATTTTCATGGAGTTCTCCCCACAGTCAGTGCGGGAAGCAGACGGCCAGGGACCTGACGGACATCAGAAGGTGAGCATGTACTGTTTTTTTTTTTACATTTACAATGGTAACCAGGGTAAACATCGGGTTACTAAGCGCGGCCCTGGTTACCCGGGGACTTCGGCATCGTTGGTCGGTGGAGAGCTGTCTGTGTGACAGCTCTCCAGCGACCACACAGCGACGCTGCAGCGATCGGCATCGTTGTCGATATCGCTGCAGCGTCGCTTAATGTGACGGTACCTTTACTCCTGCACTGATTATAAGCACGTCTTTTTTTCATTAAATGGTACAGGTTTCTGTTAGCAGTGCAGGGGTTAAACTGTTCAGGTTAGAGTTGCTGAAGCTTCCCTGCTTGGATGATCTCAGCTGTGCAGTGTTGCCACTTCCCTCTGCTATATATACTTGCCTCTAGCAATCTGGATTGCCAATGTCAAGTCTTGTACTGCCGGGTATGGAGTGGAGGAGTTGGTTGTTGGTAGAGATTTGGAGTATTGTTCGTGACTGTTGCTTGGACTTTTTGGTTGTTTGCAAATCTTCTTTCTGTCCTATTTTGTTTACATTCCTTTTTTCCCTGGTGTTCCTCTCTGTTGTCTGTGAATGCATATATGTATGATTGTTTTTTGTTTTTTTTTTCCTTTATCCCCGTTCGTCCTTCCCAGTTAGTCTGGTTTGTGTATATACCGTACATACACTATTACTCCCAAATTCCTTGGGTGGGGGAGCAGGACAGATATAGGATTGATTCAAGAGTTCAGCAAGGTATGTGGCCCGGTGTCCAAGTACTCCTGGGAGCAGGGATAGCTAGGGGGCTCCTAGTGTTAGGGGCAGGGAAGGAATCCCTGGGTATTCAGACAACAGAGTCGTAACAGTAGGTATATTGAATTTTTAGATGTGGAAATTGGAATTATGGGAGGTGCCACTCTCACTAAGGGTTATCACAAACCCATCACAACCAATTCATTGATGCAATTTGACAGCTATCATCCTTATCATATGGAATTCTTACCCTATGGGCAATTTCTCAGATGCGAGACATAAACAGATCCATCTTGTGAATTAGAAAGATTATACCAACGTGGCTATCCTTTGGGCATTAATCACAAAGTTTATCAATAAGCATATAATCAAAAACCAAATGAAATACTTTGATGTTGTACAAAAATAAAAGATAAAAGGTTTATGTACTATAAATATAGTCCCATCAGCAATTCAGTGAGATCAATAATAAATATTGGTACATGACAGAAAGTGACCTGTTGCTAACGGATATTGCTATAAAAAGACCAGTAGTTAACTTTAGGAGGAGTGGGAGCCTGTGGGATATATTGGTAAAAGGCAGGAAGTTCACACATACACAAAAAGAACACTTGCCTATTAATAAAAAAAACTTTACAGAAAGGAAATTTTAAATGTAGACACTGTAACTACTGTGATTTATATGTATTTTACGAATCAGGTTAATTTGGGGGGTTACATCCATAGTGTGGTTTTTTTTTTTTTTTTTTACTTGCCAGAGTAAATAAATAAAGTTTATGCGATTACACGTGACTGTGCTGGATTTTATATTGGTAAAACTATCCGTCCCTCGCACAAACATTAGAGAACACGTACGCTCACTGCAGTCTGGAAAAGGTTCCCCGAGACTCTTCAGCCATGTGAGACAGGTTCAACATGTGTTTTCAGGATTGCATTTTGAACAAATACCTAAAAAAAAAGTGGCGATAGACACAATAAGCCACTTAGAAAAGAAATATATTTCATTCAAATGAATCTGGCCCCCATTTCTGCTTAGCAGTGTATATTACTGGCTCCCTCTTTTATTATATGTTGTTTGTTTTGTATATAGTTTATCTCATTTTTGATCAGTAATCGATAGTAATAGTGTGGGTGGGATATCCTGTATAAAATAAGAGGAAGTGCTAGTGATGTTGTACACACCCGAAACAGCTGTTGTTCATTTCACTGATGTTTCTGTCTGCAACGCTGACCCAAATAAAGTGCATTTTATTGAAAATGTCAGTGGTGAATGCCGCTCCTCTTGCTTTGCTCTGAATTTTCTGATGTATGAGAAGAGTTTGGGTTTTGTAGAATCTTTGCTTTGAACCCATCCTGATGACATAGTATGATAATCAACGAATACAATTGAATTACTTGGTTCTTTTAAATGCAAACACCTGCTAGCACCGGAGCCCACAACATTACACTATTTATGCGACACTCCCTCCTAGTTACTGCAGGCCATTCACTCACAGATTTGCACAAACCACAGACCTGCACAACAGGTTTGAGCTTACCATTCACAATGTTTTGTTTTTTTTCTTTTTAATTTAGTTGTATTTGTTTGCGAGTGTGATGAGACTTCAGATTCACTACCAACACCATTGTCAGACATGTTAATCCACCTGGCTTCACTATAGCCAAAATATCTGTCTGTATGTTAAGTAACAATTTCAGGCATTCACACAATACCAAGATGTATTAGGGTACCGTCACACAGTGCAATTTTGATCGCTACGACGGCACGATCCGTGACGTCGCAGCGTCGTATGATTATCGCTCCAGCGTCGTAGACTGCGGTCACACGTTGCAATCACGGCGCTGGAGCGATGCCGAAGTCCCCGGGTAACCAGGGTAAACATCGGGTTACTAAGCGCAGGGCCGCGCTTAGTAACCCGATGTTTACCCTGGTTACCAGCGTAAACGTAAAAAAAACAAACAGTACATACTTACATTCCGGTGTCTGTCCCCGGCGTCTGCTTCTCTCCACTGTGTAAGCACCATAGCCGGAAAGCAGAGCGGTGACGTCACCGCTGTGCT
This sequence comes from Ranitomeya variabilis, assembly GCF_051348905.1. NCBI lineage: Eukaryota > Metazoa > Chordata > Amphibia > Anura > Dendrobatidae > Ranitomeya > Ranitomeya variabilis. The sequence continues at coordinate 794,514,827 of NC_135232.1, read as the reverse complement.
CGCTTTCCGGCCGGCAGGCGCTCACACAGTGGAGAGAAGCTGAGACGCCGGAGGACAGACACCGGAATGTGAGTATGTACTGTTTGTTTTTTTTACGTTTACGCTGGTAACCAGGGTAAACATCGGGTTACTAAGCGCGGCCCTGCGCTTAGTTACCCGATGTTTACCCTGGTTACAAGCGAACACATCGCTGGATCGGTGTCACACACAACGATTCAGCGATGTCAGCGGGTGATCAAGCGACGAAAGAAAGTTCCAAACGATCTGCTACGACGTACGATTCTCAGCAGGGTCCCTGATCGCTGCTGCGTGTCAGACACTGCGATATCGTAACGATATCGCTAGAACGTCACGAATCGTACCGTCGTAGCGATCAAAATTGCACTGTGTGACAGTACCCTTACTCTTACATCCTAACCAATATTTTTAACAGTGAGCCAAATGAATGGGCCTTTAGGCCATGTGCACACGTTCAGGATTTTTTGCATTTTTTTCGCGTTTTTCCGCTATAAAAACGTGATAAAAACGCTAACCTATGCCTCCTATTATTTACAGTGTATTCCGCATTTTTTGTGCAAATGTTGCGATTTTTTCCGCAAAAAAATCGCATCGCGGAAAAAAAAGCAACATGTTCATTAAAAATGCGGAATTGCGGGGATTCCGCACACCTAGGAGTGCATTGATCTGCTTACTTCCCGCACGGGGCTGTGCCCACCATGCGGGAAGTAAGCAGATTATGTGCGGTTGGTACCCAGGGTGGAGGAGAGGAGACTCTCCTCCACGGACTGGGCACCATATAATTGGTCGAAAAAAAAGAATTAAAATTAAAAATAGTCATATACTCACCTTCAATGTCCCCGGAGTGTTCCCGCCTCTCACCGCTGCATGCTGCCGCTTCTGTTCGTATAGATGGTGTGGTTCAGTACCTGCGGTGACGTCACTGTCTTGTGATTGGTCGCGTGACCGCTCATGTGACCGCTCGCGACCAATCACAAGCCGTGACGTCACCGAAGGCCCTGAACCACACCGGCATCTATAGGAACGGAGGCTGCAGAGGGTGAGTATAACTATTTTATTATTTTTTTTATTATTTTTAAACATTCTATCTTTTACTATAGATGCTGCATAAGCAGCATCTATAGTAAAAAGTTGGTCACACTTGTCAAACAGTATGTTTGACAAGTGTGACCAACCTGTCAGTCAGTTTTCCAAGCGATGCTACAGATTGCTTGGAAAACTTTAGCATTCTGCAAGCTAATTACGCTTGCAAAATGCTAAAAAAACCGCGAAAAAAACGGAAAAAAAACGCAAAAAAAGAAAAATGCGGATTTCTTGCAGAAAATTTCCGGTTTTCTTCAGGAAATTTCTGCAAGAAATCCGGACGTGTGCACATACCCTAAAAGTGGTTGTCACAGGAACAAAGTTCACTTTAATCAATAGATCTTGGAATATAAATAAGTTCCAAAATTGGATGTGTTTAACCCCTTCACCACACTGGGATTTTGCATTTTCGTTTTTTGCTGGACGAGTTGTACTCTTGAACGACGCCATTGATTTTACCATATTGTGTACTGAAAAACAGGAAACAAAATTACAAGTGTGGTGAAATTGCAAAAAAAGTGCAGTTCCACAATTCTTTTTGTTTACTATGTTCACCAAATTCAAAAACTTGACTACCATTATGATTGCCTGGGTCATTACGAGTTTGTAGATACCAAACATGTGTAGGTTCTTTTTTATTTAAGTGGTGAAAAAAGAATCCAAAGTTTGTGAGAAAAAAAAAGATGGCACCAATTTCTGAGACCGGAAACGTCTCCATTTTTCGGGATCTGGGGCTAGGCGAGGGTTTACTTTTTGCACGCTGAGCTGACTTTTTATTGATACCAATTTGGTGGATATATTTTTTGATCACCTGTTATTGCGCTTTATTGCCATATTTCCACGACCAAAAAAACGTAATTCTGATGTTCTGATTTTTTTCTCATTATGCCGTTTACTGATCGGATTAATTGTTTTTATATATTGATAGATCGGGCTATTCCAAATATATGTATTTTTGTTTTTTAGTTGTTTCATTTTGAATGGAGTGAAAGTGGTTGATTTGAACTTTAATATTTTTTAAAACTTTTTTTTCTGTACTTTTCCCTTGCTCCAATGGTTTATTTAGGAGACTTGAAGCTGCGATCTACTGATCACTTCTGCTAAACATCATCAGTGATGGTGTCTGTAAGGGTACTGTCACACAGTGCAATTTTCGTCGCTACGACGGCACGATTCGTGACGTCGCAGCGTCGTATGATTATCGCTCCAGCGTCGTAGACTGCGGTCACACGTTGCAATCACGGCGCTGGAGCGATGCCGAAGTCCCCGGGTAACCAGGGTAAACATCGGGTAACTAAGCGCAGGGCCGCGCTTAGTAACCCGATGTTTACCCTGGTTACCAGCGTAAACGTTAAAAAAACAAACAGTACATACTCACATTCCGGTGTGTGTCCTCCGGCGTCTCAGCTTCTCTGCACTGTGTAAGCACAGCGGCCGGAAAGCACAGCGGTGACGTCAGACGTCACCGCTGTGCTCGCTTTCTGGCTGGCTGGCGCTCACAGTGCAGAGAAGCTGAGACGCCGGAGGACACACACCGGAATGTGAGTATGTACTGTTTGTTTTTTTAACGTTTACGCTGGTAACCAGGGTAAACATCGGGTTACTAAGCGCGGCCCTGCGCTTAGTTACCCGATGTTTACCCTGGTTACAAGCGAACACATCGCTGGATCGCTGTCACACACAACGATCCAGCGATGTCAGCGGGTGATCAAGCGACGAAAGAAAGTTCCAAACGATCTGCTACGACGTACGATTCTCAGCGTGATGTCTGATCGCAGTAGCGTGTCAGACACTGCGATATCGTAACGATATCGCTAGAACGTCACGAATCGTACCGTCGTAGCGATCAAAATTGCACTGTGTGACAGTACCCTTACTGGCTTCTCGCTTTATTAGAGAGCAAACATAGCGTTCCCCTGGTACATCAATGAGATCAGGGCCGGATTGGCCATCTGGCAAATGCCAGAAGGGCCTCTCTGTTCGTGGGCCACCTTGTCTGCTACGTTATTAACATAATCAGTGTTCTCAAGACACCCATACTGTTAAGAGTTGTAACGGAGGTATCATTAGAAATATTGGTCTTGTAGTAAATCTTGCTTTCTTCCACGCAGGGTAATCTTAGTAATATATCCCATCTGGTGCTTGGGGACGGGGACAACATGGGCCTGTGTGATTTCAAATGCCAGGGATGAATTTCAGCCCCAGTCCATACCTGAATGAGATATAGGCTGGCATCAATTAATCAAAGCAAGCACCAATCAATAAATATATTTTTTACATTACAAATCATGTGATTTATAGCTTCCTCATAGAAGCACCCATTTTTTAACTTGGGAAAAAAAACACAAAATGGTAATACATCTAAACAAGTTATTTTATTTATTTATGTATTTTTTTAAATTTCTATCCAGGGATCTATGAAGCTAAAGGTACCGTCACACTCAGCAACTTTGCAAAGAGAACGACAACAATACGTGACGTTGCAGCGTCCTGGATAGCGATCTCGTTGTGTTTGACACGCAGCAGCGATCTGGATCCTGTTGTGCCATCGCTGGTCGGAACTAGAAGTCCAGAACTTTATTTCGTCACCAGGTCGGCGTGTATCGTCATGTTTGACATCAAAAGCAACGACGCTAACAATGGATGTAATGGAGCTAACAACCAGTGAGAACGATAAGTGAGTCGCCGTTACGTCACTGGATCGCTACTGCATCGTTCTGGAGTTGCTGTGTTTGACGTCTCTACAGCGACCTAAACAGCGACGCTGCAGCGATCTAGTTTAGGTCGGCTCGTTGTCTATATCGCCGCAGCGTCGCTGAGTGTGACGGTACCTTAACAATTTGAGTCCTTATATCCACGGCAGGACTTACATTCGTAATATTTGCTCATCACAGTCTGAAACTGGCCTAAAAGGCGTGCCTCTTGGGCTGGGTTCACACAAGCATATTTTCTTTCGAGAGAATTGGATCAATTATGTAAATGACACGGTTGATCAAAGTTTGAGCCGAGTGTCAGCTTAAGGGTACTGTCACACTCTGCAACTTTCCAACGATCACGACCAGCGATACGACCTGGCCGTGGTCGTTGGAAAGTCGTTGTGTGGTCGCTGGGGAGCTGTCACACAGACCGCTCTCCAGCCACCAACGATGCCGAGGGCCCCGGGTAACCAGGGTAAACATCGAGTTACTAAGCGCAGGGCCGCGCTTAGTAACCCGATGTTTACCCTGGTTACCAGCGTAAAAGTAAAAAAAAAAAAACGTACATACTCACATTCCGGTGTCCTTCAGGTCCCTTGCCGTCTGCTTCCCACTCTGACTGAGTGCCGCCGTAAAGTGAAAGCAGATCACAGCGGTGACGTCACCGCTGTGATATGCTCTTACTTTCCGGCCGGCAGTCAGTCAGAGCGGGAAGCAGACGGCAAGGGACCTGAAGGACACCGGAATGTGAGTATGTAAGGTTTGTTTTTTTTAACTTTTACGCTGGTAGCCATGGTAAACATCGGGTTACTAAGCACGGCCCTGCGCTTAGTAACCCGATGTTTACCCTGGTTACAAGCGAACGCATCGCTGGATCGCTGTCACACACAACGATCCAGCGATGACAGCGGGAGATCCAGCGACGAAATAAAGTTCCAAACTATCTGCTACGACGTACGATTCTCAGCGGGGTCCCTGATCGCAGTAGCGTGTCAGACACTGCGATATCGTATGGATATCGCTGGAACGTCACGGATCGTACCGTCGTAGCGATCAAAGTGCCAGTGTGTGACAGTACCCTTATGTGATCGAATTCTCTGGGATGAGAGGATCATAGCACAGGTGAGAAGAAGATTGAGAGCAAGATTTCTCCATTCTGTGAGATTGTGGAAATCGAACTGCATTTGGATGCCATCCAGCTCAACTTTCAGTGTTAGGATTTAAGGTATTTCGTTCACTATTGTGCAGTATCTCTTGGATTTAAGGTCTATTTACATGGATCGACCGGCGGCACAATATGGCCTCCATTCAGTAAACTTTAACCAATTGACAGTCATTTGCCACAGTTAGACCAAAGCAAATAATGCTTTCTGAGTGAACGAAACTAAATTGCTCATTCAGCATTGGCTGTCATACTTTGACAGCATGGGTCTTGTTTATACCGATGCTGCACAAAAGATCATTTCCTCCATTAAATAATCATTTATCGGGTGATCAGCAGTGTAGTTACATGGCAAGATAATTGTGTAAAGAGCCTTTAACCCCTTCATGACATTTGTCGTAAGTTTATGTCATGGTTGGGAAGGGGTTCTGGCAAAATGACGTAAATTTACTTCATGCGGGCACAGGAGCAATACCCGCATGATGGCCGTCGAAAGCTTGGCTTAAGTGAAAGCCGAGCTTCAACTGTCAGTGCCAGGAGTGTTGCCTGCAGGGCTCCGGGCCTTTTATCCCCCTAAATGCTGTGATCGATAGCAATCACAGCAGTTAGAAGGCAGGTAGAGGTAGGGGGCTCCTCGTCCCGTCCGATCCACGACATCATAGTGAAGGCATGATTGCTTCCATGGCAACCAAAGGTTGTCAAGACGACTTCCGGGTCACTCGGCTGCCGAAAGTCTGTTAGACTATGCTCATAGCACGATTTAAGAGAATTCTGTCCTCTACCAGTGCAGCACTGATAGGCATAATGCATTACAATGTTGGTAGACTGCAATGCATTATACCAGCGATTACAGTAAGAAAAGTTAAAGTCCCATAGAGATACTAAATAAAATAATTAAAACAAAAATTAGCTGAAGAGCCCGGCGTTGCCTGGGCATAGTAAATATCTGTGGTTAGTTATAGCACCTCACTTCTCTTATTTTCCCATCACGCCTCTCATTTAGCACCTCACTTCTCTCATTTTCCCATCACGCCTCTCATTTTCCCCCTCACATCTCTCATTTTCTCCCTCACACCTCTCATTTTCCCCCTCACTCCTCTCATTCCCCCCTCACTCCTCTCATTCCCCCTAATACTTGTCATTTCGACCTCACATCTGTCATTTTCCGATCACTCTACTATTTTCCCTAGCTCCTCTCATTTTGCACTCACACCTTTTCATTTTCACCTCACACCTCTCATTTTCCCCTCAGTACATACAGGTCCTTCTCAAAAAATTAGCATATAGTGTTAAATTTCATTATTTACCATAATGTAATGATTACAATTAAACTTTCATATATTATAGATTCATTATCCCCCAACTGAAATTTGTCAGGTCTTTTATTGTTTTAATACTGATGATTTTGGCCTACAACTCCTGATAACCCAAAAAACCTGTCTCAATAAATTAGCATATTTCAACCGTCCAATCAAATAAAAGTGTTTTTTAATAACAAACAAAAAACCCATCAAATAATAATGTTCAGTTATGTACTCAATACTTGGTCGGGAATCCTTTGGCAGAAATGACTGCTTCAATGCGGCGTGGCATGGAGGCAATCAGCCTGTGACACTGCTGAGATGTTATGGAGGCCCAGGATGCTTCAATAGCGGCCTTAAGCTCATCCAGAGTGTTGGGTCTTGCGTCTCTCAACTTTCTCTTCACAATATCCCACAGATTCTCTATGGGGTTCAGGTCAGGAGAGTTGGCAGGCCAATTGAGCACAGTAATACCATGGTCAGTAAACCATTTACCAGTGGTTTTGGCACTGTGAGCAGGTGCCAGGAAGCATGAAGTGCTCCAAAATCTCCTGATAGCTAGCTGCATTGACCCTGCCCTTGATGAAACACAGTGGACCAACACCAGCAGCTGACATGGCACCCCACACCATCACTGACTGGGTACTTGACACTGGACTTCAGGCATTTTGGCATTTCCTTCGCCCCAGTCTTCCTCCAGACTCTGGCACCTTGATTTCCGAATGACATGCAAAATTTGCTTTCATCAGAAAAAAGTACTTGGGACCACTTAGCAACAGTCCAGTGCTGCTTCTCTGTAGCCCAGGTCAGGCGCTTCTGCCGCTGTTTATGGTTCAAAAGTGGCTTTACCTGGGGAATGCGGCACCTGTAGCCCATTTCCTGCACACGCCTGTGCACGGTGGCTCTGGATGTTTCCACACCAGACTCAGTCCACTGCTTCCTCAGGTTCCCCAAGGTCTGGAATCGGTCCTTCTCCACAATCTTCCTCAGGGTCCGGTCACCTCTTCTCGTTGTACAGCGTTTTCTGCCACATTGTTTCCTTCCAACAGACTTACCATTGAGGTGCCTTGATACAGCACTCTGGGAACAGCCTATTTGTTGAGAAATTTCTTTCTGGGTCTTACCCTCTTGCTTGAGGGTGTCAATGATGGTCTTCTTGACATCTGTCAGGTCGCTAGTCTTACCCATGATGGGGGTTTTGAGTAATGAACCAGGCAGGGAGTTTTTAAAAGCCTCAGGTATCTTTTGCATGTGTTTAGAGTTAATTAGTTGATTCAGAAGATTAGGGTAATAGGTCGTTTAGAGAACCTTTTCTTGATATGCTAATTTATTGAGACAGGTTTTTTGGGTTATCAGGAGTTGTAGGCCAAAATCATCAGTATTAAAACAATAAAAGACCTGACAAATTTCAGTTGGTGGATAATGAATCTATAATATATGAAAGTTTAATTGTAATCATTACATTATGGTAAATAATGAAATTTAACACTATATGCTAATTTTTTGAGAAGGACCTGTACATGTTTGTCATCTCCCTTATGTATAGTATACACCTGTATGTCATCTCCTGTATATAGTATATACCTGTATGTCATCTCCCCTGTATCTACTATATAATTGTCTAAGGGGTACTTCTGTCTGTCTGTCTGTCTGTCCCGGATATTCATTGGTTGCGGCCTCTGTCATGGAAATCCAAGTCGCTGATTGGTCGTGGCAAAACGCCCACGACCATTGCCACGACCAATCAGCGACGGGCGCAGTCTGACGGCAACATGGCTGCTCCTTCCTCCTCGCAGTCAGTGCCCCCTCCATACTCCCCACCAGTCAGTGCTCACACAGGGTTAATGGCAGCGCTAATGGACCATGTTATGCCGCGGTGTAACGCACTCCATTAACCCTGCTATTAACCCTGTGTGACCAACTTTTTTACTATTGATGCTGCCTATGCAGCTTCAATAGTAAAAAAATCTAATGTTAAAAATAATAAAAAAATAAAAAATCATATACTCACCTTCCGGCGCCTTTCCCGCTCCTCGCAACGCTCCGGTAACCGGTCCATGCTGTGATCTCGCGAGACGATGACGTAGCGGTCTCGCGAGACCGCCACGTCATCATCTCGCGAGACCGCAATGCACTCTTCAGACCGGAGCGCGTGAGGAGCATTGATAACCGCTTCAATCCGGGGCCCAACGGAGGGTGAGTATGTAACTATTTTTTATTTTAATTATTTTTTTTAACAGGGATATGGTGCATACTACGTGACTGGCCAATATACTACGTGACTGGGCAGTATACTACCTGACTGGGCAGTATTCTACGTGGCTCTGTGCTGTATGCTACATGACTGGGCAATATACTATGTGGCTGGGCAATATACTACGTCACTGGGCAATATACTACGAGGCTGGGCAATATACTACGTGACTGGGCAATATACCACGTGACTGGGCAATATACTACGTGGCTGTGCTGTATACTACGTGGCTGTGCTGTATACTACGTGGCTGTGCTGTATACTATGTGGCTGTGCTGTATACTACGTGGCTGTGCTGTATACTACGTGGCTGTGCTGTATACTATGTGGCTGTGCTGTATACTACGTGGCTGTGCTGTATACTACGTGGCTCTGTGCTGTATACTACCTGACTGGGCAATATACTATGTGGCTGGGCAATATACTATGTGGCTGGGCAATATACTATGTGGCTGGGCAATATACTATGTGGCTGGGCAATATACTATGTGGCTGGGCAATATACTACGTGGCTGGCCAATATACTACGTGGTTGGACAATATACTACGTGGCTGGGCAATATACTACATGGCTGGGCAATATACTGCGTGGTTGGGCAATATACTGCGTGGCTGGGCAATATACTACGTGGCTGAGCAATATACTACGTGGCTGGGCAATATACTACGTGGCTGGGCAATATACTACGTGGCTGGGCAATATACTACGTGGACATGCATATTCTAGAATACCCGATGCGTTAGAATCGGGCCACCATCTAGTATAGTATATACCTGTATGTCATCTCCCCTGTAAATAGTATATACCTGCTGTATGTCATCTCCTGTATATTGTATATACCTATGTGCGATCTCCTCCTGTATATAGTATATACCTGTATGTCATCTCTTCTGTATATAGTATATAACTGTATGTCATCTCTTCTGTATATTGTATATACCTGCTGTATGTCATCTCCTCCTGTATATACCTATGTGTCATCTCCTATGTATAGTATATACCTGTATGTCATCTCCTGTATATAGTATATACCTGTATGTCATCTCCTCCTGTATATAGTATATACCTGTAAGTCATCTTTTCCTGTATATAGTATATACCTGTGTGTCATCTGCTCCTGTATATAGTGTATACCTGTGTGTCATCTCCCCTGTATATAGTATGTACCTGTAAGTCATCTCCTGTATATAGTATACTAGATTGTGGCCCGATTCTAACGCATCGGGTATTCTAGAATATGCATGTCCCCGTAGTATATGGACAATGATTATTCCAGAATTCGCGGCAGACTGTGCCCGACGCTGATTGGTCGAGGCAACCTTTATGACATCATCATCGCCATGGCAACCATTATGACATCTACGTCGATACTGTGCCCGTCGCTGATTGGTCGAGGCGAATTCTCAGCAGACTGTGCCCGTCGCTAATTGGTCGAGGCAACCTTTATGACATCATCGTCGCCATGCTGTGCCCGTCGCAGATTGGTCGAGGCCTGGCGGCCTCGACCAATCAGCGAATGAATAAACGGGACAGACAGACAGACAGAAAAACCCTTAGACAATTATATATATAGATACCTGTATGTCATCTCCTCCTATATATAGTATATACCTGTATGTCATCTCCTGTATATAGTATATACCTGTAAGTCATCTCCTCTATATAGTATATACCTGTGTGTCATCTCCCCTGTATATAGTATGTACCTGTATGTCATCTCCTGTATTAGACCTCGTTCACACGTTATTTGGTCACTATTTTTACCTCAGTATTTGTAAGCTAAATTGGCAGCCTGATAAATCCCCAGCCAACAGGAAGCCCTCCTCCCTGGCAGTATATATTAGCTCACACATACACGTAATAGACAGGTCATGTGTGACAGCTGCCGTATTTCCTATATGGTACATTTGTTGCTCTTGTAGTTTGTCTGCTTATTAATCAGATTTTTATTTTTGAAGGATAATACCAGACTTGTGTGTGTTTTAGGGCGAGTTTTATGTGTCAAGTTGTGTGTGTTGAGTTGCGTGTGGCGATATGCATGTAGCGACTTTTGTGAGATGAGTTTTGTGTGGCGACAAGCGTGTAGCAACTTTTTGTGTGTCGAGTTGCATGTGACAGGTTAGTGTAGCAAGTTGTGTGCAGCAAGTTTTGCGCATGGCGAGTTTTATGTGAAGTGCATTTTGAGTATGTGCAAGTTTTGTGTGAGGCAACTTTTGCATGTGCTGCAACTTTTGTGCATGTGGCAATTTTTCCGTGTGTGCAAGTTTTGTGTGTGGCGAGTTTTCCATGAGATGAGTTTTGCACGTGTGGCGAGTTTTGCGTGAGCCTAATTTTGCATGTGGCGAGTTTTGCATGTGGCGAAATTTGCGCGTGGCGAGTTAAGTGGCGAGATTTGTGTTTTGACTTTTATGTGGCGAGGTTGGTGTACGTGTGGTGAAATGTGTGCTGCGGGTGGTATAGGTGTTCAAGCACGTGGTAGTGTGTGGCGCATTTTGTGTGTGTGTTCATATCCCCGTGTGTGGTGAGTATCCCATGTCGGGGTCCCACCTTAGCAACTGTACGGTATATACTCTTTGGCGCCATCGCTCTCATTCTTTAAGTCCCCCTTGTTCACATCTGGCAGCTGTCAATTTGCCTCCAACACTTTTCCTTTCACTTTTTCCCCATTATGTAGATAGGGGCAAAATTGGTGAATTGGAACTCGCGGGGTTAAAATTTCGCCTATGACGCTCTCGGGGTCCAGACGTGTGACTGTGCAAAATTTTGTGGCTGTAGCTGCGACGGTGCAGATGACAATCCCGGACGGACACACACACACACACACACACACACACACACACACACACACACACACACACACACACACACACACACACACACACACACACACACACACCTTTATATATTAGATAAATATATATATGTGTGTATCTATCTTTCTATCTGTCTATCAGGGTTGTGGTTCAGGGGGGCGAAGCTTCTGAGAGGGCCACTAACCAGGTAACCTTGATTACAACTGGGTGACGGACCTTAACCACTTAATCCCATATGACGTACTATCCCATCAAGGTGACCTGGGACTTAATTCCCAGTGACGGGATAGTACGTCATATGCGATCGGCCATGCTCACGGACCGCTCCCGGCACATTAACCCCCGGCACACTGCGATCAAACATGATCGCAGTGTTCCGGCGGTACAGGGAAGCATCGCGCAGGGAGGGGGCTCCCTGCGTGCTTCCCTGAGACGATCGGTACAAGGCGATGTGCTCACCTTGTACCGAGCATCTCCTCCCTGCAGGCCCCGGATCCAAAATGGCCGCGGGGCTACTTCCGGGTCCTGCAGGGAGGTGGCTTACCAAGTGCCTGCTCAGAGCAGGCGCTGGTAAGCCAGGAGCAGGGCTCGTCAGATCACTGATCTGACACAGTGCTCTGCAAAGTGTCAGATCAGCGATCTGTCACTATACAGTGATGTCCCCCCTGGGACAAAGTAAAAAAGTAAAAAAAAAATTTTTAAAATGTGTAAAAAAAAATAAAATAAAAAAATTCCCAAATAAAGAAAAAAATATATATATTGTACCCATAAATACATTTCTTTATCTAAATTAAAAAAAAACAGTAAAAGTACACATATTTAGTATCGCCGCGTCCGTAATGACCCGACCTATAAAACTGTCCCACTAGTTAACCCCTTCAGTGAACACCGTAAAAAAAAAGAGGTAAAAAACAACGCTTTATTGTCATACCGACGAACAAAAAGTGGAATAAGACGCAATCAAAAAGACGGATATAAATAACCATGGTACCACTGAAAACGTCATCTTGTCCCGCAAAAAACGAGCCGCCACACAGCATCATCAGCAAAAAAAAAAAAGTTATAGTCCTCAGAATAAAGCGATGCAAAAATAATAATTTTTTCTATAAAATAGTTTTTATCGTATAAAAGCGCCAAAACATAACAATTATGTAAATGAGGTATCGCTGTAATCGTACTGACCCGAAGAATAAAACTGCTTTATCCATTTTACCAGACGTGGAACAGTATAAACGCCCCCCCCCCCCAAAAGAAATCCATGAATAGCTGGTTTTTGGTCATTTTGCCTCACAAAAATCGGAATAAAAAGCGATCAAAAAATGTTACATGCCCATAAATAGTACCAATAAAAACATCAACTCATCCCGCAAAAAACAAGACCTCACATGACTGTGGACCAAAATATGGAAAAATTATAGGTCTCAAAATGTGGTAACGCAAAAAATATTTTTTGCAATAAAAAGCGTCTTTTAGTGTGTGACAGCTGTCAATCATAAAAATCCACAAAAAAAACGCTATAAAAGTAAATCAAACCCCCATTCATCACCCCCTTATTTAGAGAAAAATAAAAAAATTAAAAAAATGTATTTATTTCCATTTTCCCATTAGGGTTAGGGCTAGGGTTAGGGCTAGGGTTGGGGTTAGGGTTAGAGATAGGGGTGGGGCTAGGATTAGGGTTGGGGCTAGGGTTAGGACTACAGTTAGGGCTGGGGCTAAAGTTAGGGCTGGGGCTAAAGTTAGGGTTAGGGCTAAAGTTAGGGTTGGGGCTAAAGTTAGGGTTAGGACTACAGTTAGGGTTGGGGCTAAAGTTAGGGTAGGGGCTAAAGTTAGGGTTTGGATTACATTTCCGGTTGGGATTAGGGTTAGGGTTGTGTCAGAGTTAGGGGTGTGGTTAGGGTTATGGTTGGGATTAGGGTTAGGGGTGTGTTTGGGATAGGTTTTCAGTTAAAATTGGGGGTTTCCACTGTTTAGGCACATCAGGGCTCTCCAAACGCGACATGGCGTCCTATCTCAATTCCAGCCAATTCTGCGTTGAAAAAGTAAAACAGTGCTCCTTCCCTTCCGAGCTCTCCCGTGCACCGAAACAGGGGTTTACCCCAACATATGGGGTATCAGCATACTCAGGACAAATTGGACAACAACTATTGGGGTCCAATTTCTCTTGTTACCCTTGGGAAAATAAAAATTTGGGGGGCTAAAAAAACATTTTTATTTTCACGACTCTGCATTATATACTGTAGTGAAAACACTTGGGGGTTCAAAGTTCTCACAACACATCTAGATAAGTTCTTTGGGGGGTCTAGTTTCCAATATGGGGTCACTTGTGAGAGATTTCTATTGTTTAGGTGCATCAGGGGCTCTGCAAATGCAACGTGACGCCTGCAGACCAACCCATCTAAGTCTGCATTCCAAATGGCGCTCTTTCCCTTCCGAGCTCTGCCATGCGCCCAAACAGTGGTTCCCCCCCTACATATGGGGTATCAGCGTACTCAGGACAAATTGGACAACAACTTTTGGGGTCCAATTTCTCCTGTTACCCTTGGAAAAATACAAAACGGGGCTAAAAAATAATTTTTGTGGAAAAAAAATGATTTTTTATTTTCACTGCTCTGCGTTATAAACTGTAGTGAAACACTTGGGGGTTCAAAGTTCTCACAACACATCTAGATCAGTTCCTTGGGGGGTCTAGTTTCCAAAATGGTGTCACTTGTGGGGGGTTTCAATGTTTAGGCACATCAGGGGCTCTCCAAACGCAACATGGCATCCCATCTCAATTCCAGTCAATTTTGCATTGAAAAGTCAACGCTCCTTCCCTTCCGAGCTCTGCCATGCGCCCAAACAGTGGTTTACCCCCCACATATGGGGTATCAGCGTACTCAGGACAAATTGTACAACAACTTTTGGGGTCCATTTTCTCCTGTTACCCTTGGTAAAATAAAACAAATTGGAGCTGAAGTAAATTTTTTTGTGAAAAAAAGTTAAATGTTCATTTTTTGTTAAACATTCCAAAAATTCCTGTAAAACACCTGAAGGGTTAATAAACTTCTTGAATGTGGTTTTGAGCACCTTGAGGGGTGTAGTTTTTAGAATGGTGTCACACTTGGTTATTTTCTATCATATAGACCCCTCAAAATGACTTCAAATGTGATGTGGTTCCTAAAAAATATTGTTGTTGTAAAAATGAGAAATTGCTGGTCAACTTTTAACCCTTATAACTCCCTAACAAAAAAAATTTGGTTCCAAAATTGTGCTGATGTAAAGAAGACATGTGGGAAATGTTACTTATTAATAATTTTGTGTGACATATCTCTGTGATTTAAGGGCATAAATTCAAAATTGGAAAATTGCAAAATTTTCAACATTTTCGCCAAATTTCCATTTTTTTCACAAATAAACGCAAGTTATATCGAAGAAATTTTATCACTATCATGAAGTACAATGTGTCACGAGAAAACAATGTCCGAATCGCCAAGATCCGTTGAAGCGTTCCAGAGTTATAACCTCATAAAGGGACAGTGGTCAGAATTGTAAAAATTGGCCTGGTCATTAACGTGCAAACCACCCTTGGGGCTTAAGGGGTTATTAGTGGAGGAGAACCTCAGCAGATGACAGCGATGTTACTGAAGATAAGCTCTATATAAAGACCAACATGGATACCGCCATATGGTCAGTGGTAAATACCAGTACTACAGAACATATAAGAGATCACGGCAGAGTTACAGATGGTGACTTACCGCTGACGTTCTTTTTGATGGAATCGTTCATTTTTCCTGTCTTTTCCATCTGGCCCAGACCAACATAACAACTTCTTCCAGCCACGACTCGTCTGCAGAGATTACAACAAAGACACATTTCACTTCACATATTCCAACCCCATCACCATCTATTCCCAACCTGCACAAACTCCTCATCTTGCTGATATCCCAATACTGAGCCGCTGCTGCCGCATGTGTCCCTATTATTGCACCTGATACCCCGATACTGAGCTGCTGTTGCCGTATGTGTCCCTATCACTGCACCTGCTGTGTGGTTCTCTGTGCCCTCTAAATTCTGAAGCACCCCTCTATAATATAGTAATGGCGGGTGCAAGTGCCCTAGAAAACAGTGCCCATATTTTGCCCCCTAGAAAGTAATAATGCCCTGTGTGCCCCTTTGATAGGGGAAAGTAACCTGAGTTTCCTTATAACAATAAGTGCCCACTTCACATTGAATAATGTCCCGAGTCTGCCCCCCTGTACAGCTCCCCTATGCACAGTATGATGCTCTCTTATACACAGTATAATGCCCCTCACTGCATAGTACCACCCACACAGTATACTGACCCCTTAGTAGCCTCCAAACTGTTTGATGGCTCCAACACTGTATGATGGCCCTTCACTGTAATCCCCACACTGTACGATGGCCCCCTCACTGTAATCTCCGCACTGTATGATGCACCCCTAGATAGCCTCCATATAGTATAATGCACCAGACAGTCCTAAATGTAGTATTATTAGGGTTGAACAATTAATAAAATGTTCAATTCTCTAGTTGCCTACTCCTGGTCTAATGGATATTGATCATGTGCGCACCAAAAGAACCACACCGGACACAGTCAGATGTAACTCTCCTTGATCAATGTGAGGCTCAGCTCCAAGAAGCGAAATTTATTAGTCAAACACAATGTTATATATCTCCTGTAAGGGGGCTCGGTTAGCTCTCAAATGGGAGTGATCGAATGTATTTCATTGGTTAGTGGGTTGGGCAATGAGCAAGTCCATGGGCATATCCATGAGGTCATCAGGGTGGGTTGGTCCATGAGGTCATCAGGGTGGGCGTCATCTTGGATACCAGAGCACACGGCACGCTGACACAGGAAATGGCAGCCACCTTTAGTGTCTTCATTGTTCATCTTGGATACCAGAGCACATGGCTCTGATACAGGAGATGGCAGCCATCTTTAGTGTCTCACTTTGATCTGAGGAAAACTTATGTAAGGTTAAACAATACATGTTATGGGTTGCTTCTCTCGATTACCTTATGTCTTATGTGTTGAGGTTAATTAAGTATTTGATCTTATGGCTCTCCTCAACAGTATAATGCACTCCCCATAAGCCTCCATATAGTATAATGCACCCCCCATAGGCAGACTCTATTTACTCAGATTACTGGGAGGGGCTGGCTAGAACCCAGCAGTCATGGTGCACATTGGCACAAATTACAAAGTTAGAAGTAGGTAGAAGGTCCTTAAAGATGATTTCAGGGAATTAGGCTTCAAGCTGAAAGCAAGGACCTCCAAGGTGGTATTTTCCGAAATACTGCCTGTACCACGTGCCACACCAGAGAGGCAACGGGAGATAGGGAGGTTAATAAGTGGCTCAAGAATTGGTGTAGGATGGAGGGGTTTGGGTTCCTGCAGAACTGGGCTGACTTCTCAGTTAGTTACAGGTTCTACGCTAGGGACGGGCTGCACCTCAATGGGGAAGGTGCAGCTGTGCTGGGGGAGAAAATGGCTAGAAGGTTGGAGGAGTGTTTAAACTAGGGATTGGGGGGAGGGTATTCATTTTATAGGAGGGGAAGATAGTGCAGATAGAGACCTGGGCACAAATAAGGAAGTTGGGGGTTGCGGTGGCATGGGGGGTGGGGTTAGAACAATTAATAATTTAAGAAAGAATAGAGGTACAGATAGATACATAAAGTGTATGTATGCTAATGCCAGAAGCCTTGCCAACAAAATGGACGAATTAGAATTAATGTTGTTGGAGCATAATTATGACATGGAGGGGATATCTGAAACATGGCTGGATGAGAGCCATGACTGGGCTGTTAACTTGCAGGGTTATAGTCTGTTCAGAAATGACCGTACAGATAAGCGAGGGGGTGGGGTGTGTCTGTATGTAAAATCATCCTTAAAACCCATCCTGCGTGATAATATAGGTGAATCTAATGAAAATGTAGAGTCCCTGTGGGTGGAGATAAAGGGAGGGGGGAAAAATAATAAATTACTAATAGGAGTTTGTTATAAGTCTCCAAAAATAATGGAAGCAATGGAGAATATCCTCATAAAGCAAATAGATGAAGCTGCGACTCAAGGAGAAGTCATTATTATGGGAGACTTCAACTACCCTGAAATAGATTGGGGAACGGAAATCTGCAGTTCCAGCAAAGGTAATCGGTTTTTGACAACTATGAGAGACAATTACCTTTCACAACTGGTTCAGGACCCAACAAGAAGGGGGCACTGCTAGACCTAATATTAACCAACAGGCCAGACCGCATATCAAATATAAGGGTTGGGGGTCACTTGGGGAATAGTGATCACAAAATAATAAGTTTTCATGTATCCTTTAATAAGATGTGTAGTAGAGGGGTTACAAGGACACTAAACTTCAGGAGGGCAAATTTCCCACGGATGAGAGATGATCTTGGTGCAATT
Source organism: Ranitomeya variabilis (assembly GCF_051348905.1). Lineage (NCBI taxonomy): Eukaryota > Metazoa > Chordata > Amphibia > Anura > Dendrobatidae > Ranitomeya > Ranitomeya variabilis. Next base: position 794,497,084 of record NC_135232.1, on the reverse strand, counting down.
AACTGGGACGATATCCTGAGACATAAATACACAAAGAAAATGCGAGACGTTTATTAGCATCCTGGATAGGACCTGTGCACAGTACATATCGTATGGGAATAAACATGCTAGAAATAGGAGGAAAAGGACAAAAAGAAAGCATTTAGAGAATTAAAGGAAGTAGGTAGTGATGAGGCATTAAATAAATACAGAAAATTAAATAAATTCTGTAAAAAGCAAATCAAGGCAGCAAAGATTGAGACAGAGAGACTCATTGCCAGAGAGAGTAAAAGTAATCCCAAAATATTCTTTAACTACGTAAATAGTAAGAAACTAAAAAATGATAGTGTTGGCCCCCTTAAAAATAGTCTGGGTGAAATGGTGGATGAGGATGAGGAAAAAGCCAATATGCTAAATGACTTTTTTCCATCAGTATTTACACAAGAAAATTCCATGGCAGACAATATGATCAGTGATAAGAAAAATTCCCCATTAAATGTCACTTGCTTAACCCAGCAGGAAGTACGTCGGCGTCTAAAAATCACTAAAATTGACAAATCTCCTGGCCCGGATGGGATATACCCCCGAGTACTGCAGGAATTAAGTACAGTCATTGATAGATCATTATTTTTAATCTTTAAAGACTCCATAATAACAGGGTCTGTACCACAGGACTGGCATATAGCAAATGTGGTGCCAATATTCAAAAAAGGGACAAAAACTGAACTCAGAAATTATAGGCCAGTAAGCTTAGCCTCTACTGTAGGTAAAATCCTGGAGGGCATTCTAAGGGATGCTATACTGGAGTATCTGAAGAGGAATAACCTCATGACCCAATATCAGCATGGGTTTACAAGGGACCGTTCCTGTCAGACTAATCTGATCAGTTTCTATGAAGAGGTAAGTTCCGGACTGGACCAAGAGAACCCAGTGGACGTAGTGTATATGGACTTTTCAAAAGCTTTTGATACGGTGCCACACAAAAGGTTGATACATAAAATGAGAATAATGGGGATAGGGGAAAGTATGTGTAAGTGGGTTAAGAGCTGGCTCAGGGATAGGAAACAAAGGGTGGTTATTAATGGAGCACACTCGGACTGGGTCGCGGTTAGCAGTGGGGTACCACAGGGGTCAGTATTGGGCCCTCTTCTTTTTAACATATTTATTAATGACCTTGTAGGGGGCATACAAGTAAAATTTCAATATTTGCAGACGACACTAAACTGCAGGGTAATCAATACAGAGGAGGACAATTTTATATTTCAGGATGATTTATGTAAACTAGAAGCTTGGGCTGATAAATGGCAAATGAGCTTTAATGGGGATAAATGTAAGGTCATGCACTTGGGTAGAAGTAATAAGATGTATAACTATGTGCTTAATTCTAAAACTCTGGGCAGAACCGTCAATGAAAAAGACCAGGGAGTATGGGTGGATGACAAACTCATTTAGTGGCCAGTGTCAGGCAGCTGCTACAAAGGCAAATAAAATAATGAAACGCATTAAAAGAGGCATAGATGCCCATGAGGAGAACATCATTTTACCTCTATACAAGTCACTTGTGCGACCACACTTAGAATACTGTGTACAGTTCTGGTCTCCGGTGTATAAGAAAGACATAGCTGAACTAGAGCGGGTGCAGAGAAGAGCGACCAAGGTTATTAGAAGACATGGGGGGTCTGCAATACCAAGATAGATTATTACACTTGGGGCTATTTAGTTTGGAAAAATTAAGGCTAAGGGGTGATCTTATTTTAATGTATAAATATATGAGGGGACAGTACAAAGATCTTTCTGATGATCTTTTTAATCATAGACCTGAGACAGGGACAAGGAGGCATCCTCTACGTCTGGAGGAAAGAAGGTTTAAGCATAATAACAGACGCGGATTCTTTACTGTAAGAGCAGTGAGACTATGGAACTCTCTGCCGTATGATGTTGTAATGAGTGATTCATTACTTAAATTTAAGAGTGGACTGGATGCCTTTCTTGAAAAGTATAATGTTACAGGTTATATATACTAGATTCCTTGATAGGATGTTGATCCAGGGAACTAGTCTGATTGCCGTATGTGGAGTCGGGAAGGAATTTTTTTCCCCAATCTGGAGCTTACTCTTTGCCACATGGGTTTTTTTTTGCCTTCCTCTGGATCAACATGTTAGGGCATGTTAGGTTAGGCTATGGGTTGAACTAGATGGACTTAAAGTCTTCCTTCAACCTTAATAACTATGTTACTACTATGTATAGCACAAGGCAGCCCCCATAGGCAAACTCTTTACTGTATAATGCATCCCCCATAAGCAGACTCTATTGCACAAGGCAGCACCCATAGGCAGACTCTGTAGTATCAGGCAGCACCCCTATAGGCAGATCCCGCAATATAGGGCAACACCCCCTTAGGCAGACCCTGTAGTATAAGGCAGCAACCCTATAGGCAATCCCTGTAGCATAAGGCAGTACCCCTAAAGGCAGACCCTGTAGTATAAGGCAGCACCCTGTAGTGTAAGGCAGCACCCCTATAGGCAGATCCTGTAATATAAGACAGCAGCCCTATAGGCAGGTCATGTAGTATAAGGCGGCACCCCTATAGGGAGACCCTGTAGTATAAGGCAGCACCCCCATAGGCAGATCCTGTAGTATAAGGCAGCACCCCCCATAGGCAGACCCTGTAGTATAGGGCAGCACCCCCATTGGCAGATCCTGTAGTATAAGGCAGCACCCCTATAGGCAGACCCTGTAGTATAAGGCAGCACCCCTATAGGCAGACCCTGTAATATAAGGCAGCCCCCCTATAGGCAGACCCTGTAGTATAAGGCAGCAACCCTATAGGCAGATCCTGTAGTATAAGGCAGCACCCATTAAAAAAATAAATATTAACCTGTCTTCCTCCACAGCTCTGAGCGCCCGCTCATCTCCTGACAGCGAGCGCCGGCTAGTGACGTCATCGCGCCCGTGTCAGTGTCTGTGTCGGTGACGTCAGATGCTGAGAGGGGGATGATGGGAGAAGGAGCGTAGCGTAGCCTTGGGTGGGCCACTTCAGAGCGCGGGGCCCTGGGCGACTGCCCCCTCTGCTATGCTGCTGAGATATATATATATATATGTGTATATATATATATATATATATATATATATATATATATATATATATATATACTACATTCCAAAGTTTAGATTCACCCAGACAATTTTGTTTTCCATGAAAACTCATACTTTTTTTAATCAAATGAGTTGCCAAATAAATTGAAAATCTAGTCCATACATTGACAAGGTTGGAGAAAAAGATTTTTATTTGAAATAATAGTTTTCACCTTCAAACTTTGCTTTCGTCAAAGAATGCTCCCTTTGCAGCAATTACATCATTGCAGACCTTTGGCATTCTAGCAGTTAATTTGCTGTGGTAATCTGGAGAAATTTCACCCCCATGCTTCCAGAAGCCCCTCCCACAAGTTGGTTTGGCTTGATAGGCACTGCTCCCACAACAGCTCAATGGGGTTGAGATCTGGTGACTGCGCTGGCCACTCCATTACAGATAGAATACCAGCTGCCTGCTTTTTCCCTAAATAGTTCTTGCATAATTTGGAGGTGTGCTTTGGGTCATTGTCCTGTTGTAGAATGAAATTGGCTCCAATCAAGCGCTACCCACAGGGTATGGCATGGTGTTGCAAAATGGAGTGATAGCCTTCCTTACTCAAAATCCCTTTTACCTTGTACAAATCTCCCACTTTACCAGCACCAAAGCAACCTCAGACCATCACATTACCTCCACCATGCTTGACAGATGGCGTCAGGCACTCTTCCAGCACCTTTTCAGTTGTTCTGCATGTCACAAATGTTCTTCTGTGTGATCCAAACACCTCAAACTTGGATTCGTCTGTCCATAACACTTTTTTCCAATCTTCCCCTGTCCAATGTCTGTGTTCTTTTGCCCATATTAATCTTTTACTTTTATTAGCCAATCTCAGATATGGCTTTTTCTTTGCAACTCTGCCCTGAAGGCCAGCATCCCGGAGTTGCCTCTTCACTGTAGACATTGACACTGGCATTTTGCGCGTACTATTTAATGAAGCTGGCAGTTGAGAACCTGTGAGGCGTCGATTTCTTAAACTACAGACTCTAATGTACTTGTCTTGTTGCTCAGTTGTGCAGCAGGGCCCCCCCACTTCTCTTTCTACTGTGGTTAAAGCCTGTTTGTGCTCTCCTCTGAAGGGAGTAGTACACACCGTTGTAGGAAATCTTCAGTTTTTTGGCAATTTCTCGCATGGAATAGCCTTAATTTCTAAGACTATAGACTGTCAAGTTTCACATGAAAGTTCTTTTTTTCTTGCCATTTTGAGAGTTTACTGGAACCAACAAATGTTTTGCTCCAGATTCTCAACTAGCTCAAAGGAAGTCAGGTTTATAGGTAAAATATTTTCTGTGCTAAAATACTTGCACAAGGGTTTTCAAGGGGATCCTAACCATCCATTAGCCTTCTTACACAGCAAACACAAAGTACCATAAGAACACTGGAGTGATGGTTGTTGGAAATGGGCCTCTATACACCTATGAAGATATTGCATTACAAACCAGATGTTTGCAGCTAGAATAGTCATTTACACATTAACAATGTATAGAGTGTATTTCTGAATCATTTAATGTTAGCTTCATTGGAAAAAAAACTGTGCTTTTCTTTCAAAAATAAGGAAATTTCTAAGTGACCCTAAACTTTGGAACGCTAGTGTGTATATATACCCAATATACCCAAAGAATAAAGTCATTTAATCACTTATACCGCACAAGGAATGGCATAAAAAAAGAAAACCAATTCTTGACCTGCTGTTGATTTGTTCTGCCTCCGAAAGATTGCAGAGAGGCTCAACTCATATTTATCCTGTGCTCCACGCTGAGCGCTTACATCAGTGTTACCATGTAAATCTCTAAAATACGTGATTTAGACGGAACCCCCGATGGATGATTGCCTACAATGAGGCAGATGGACTCACTTTGGAAGCCGTCTGGCCTATGATCTGGTAGTGTCCATCCTTTTGTCTTTTTAAATTTCGCTGGAAAATTGAGAAATTGATGATCAGCTTTTAACCGTTCTAACTTCCTAACTAAAAAAATTATATTTAAAAAAATGTGGTAAATGATTTTTGGTAACTATTTTGTGTGTTATAACTATCTGGCTTAAGAGCGTAAAAAGTAATAGTTTCAAAATTACAAAATTTTAACCAAAATTTTGATATTTTCATAAATAAAAGAAAAAATGATCTGCCTAAATTTACCACTAACAAGAAGAACAATGTCAATAAAAAACAATCTCTGAAACACTATGATCCGTTAAAGCTTTCCAGAGTTATTGCCACATAAAGTGACACTGGTCATGAATGTGAAAACAGACTCTGGGTTGAAAGGGTTAACAAGGCCATTCACGATTTACTTGCAGTGTAAATGCCCCTTTTGAAACAATGTTCTTATGTACAATTTTTTTCCTTGGAAACTGTTTTATTGTATTTATTTATGTAATTGGGCTTTGAAAATAAAGAATGCTAATTATATAGGAAAATGCATAATATAACCTAATAAATTGAGAAACCAATTACATGTACATTGTATATATTTAAATCTAGTAAATGGATGTGAACATGAATAGGAAAATGTGTACTTGTTTCAATAAGGTTTTATCTAAGTTAAATGGTAATGGTTTTACAGTTTAGTTTAACATGCTGTATAAAGTATACACTTTTGCTGTGATGGAGCAGTAAGTTCTCATGTAGGTGTTACATTTGCTTGCATTGCAATTACATCTTATTCCCTTTACATTTCCATGTGTTAAATGCGCTAATAAGCTTGATCTACTGAAAAATAATCCTTTTGTCCTGCACTGTTTACCCAAAACAATCTGAAACTTCAGCCAAGACAGTATCTAGACCTCCATGGCTTTCCCACATCCTCTGCATAATAAAACAGCCAAGTGTAAAAATGTAATGTAACTCCAATCACTCAAAATATTACCATGTCTTTATAGACCAAAGGCTTAAATTAACAAAACAAACAGACCTTATGTTTCCTCGTTATCTGAGCCCCAATGATAAAGATAAATAAAAGTACATAGTAAAAACATTTAAATTAACCCAATTTTGGAAACTATTGACTCAACCATTGCAGAATATTCCACTTCTGTGCCTTAAACTCCTGGCTTGCTTTCACAGTATGTTTTGGGTCATTGTCCATCTGTACTGTGAAGTGCCTCCAAACAATGTTAGTAAAAAATCTGGAGAGCAAATAAAGCACAAATAGGGTCTAAACTGATTAAAAACATGGGGTGCAGCGGGGGAGAGATACGCTCACCTTGTTTTGCTGCAACTAAGCAACATGTGAAAAGCATGGATTAGCTGCTGCAGGACACGGGTCCAGAGACCGAGGATTATGGTGAAACCGGGTGTATGTGTCCAAATCTGCGCTGCTGAAAAGATGGATGGTGGACGATATTCTTCAAAGCTTTATTTCAAACAGGTTAATAGTCAATGTGTTTCAACGTCATGCAGGACCTCTTCCTCAGGACAAAACCTTACCTTAAGGTAAACTTGACCCCGAAACCAAACCGAATAGAAGTCAATTGGTACCCAAACTTTGGTGCTGTAAAATGGCTGTAAAATGGTCATAGTAAGGGCTGGGTGGCTGCAAAAGGAAGCAAAATGGGGGTAACAGCAAGGCAAGTGCCCTGCAAACAAATGTGGATAGGAAGATGACTTGAAATAAGACAGAATAAAAAATATTAATTTTGAACCAGGAGGTGGAGGTGGAGATGTATGTGGTGTTGTAGTAGCCAACACTGTTTAGGTTTTTTGCATTTTTTTTTTTTAGGGAAATGACTCTAAACAAAGAATATCAATTACCTCTTAGTAGAGAACCGGTTGAGATGTACACAGGGTCCGTGCGCCCTCCCCAACGCACGTTTCGGTTGTCACACCTTCTTCAGGGAGCATGCGTGCGTCGGGGAGGGCGCACGGACCCTGTGTACATCTCACCCGGTTCTCTACTAAGAGGTAATTGATATTCTTTGTTTAGATCAGGCATTTGGGACTATGGGTCCTTTAATTATGCTTATACTAGAAAGATCTTTTATTGTGTCCAGCAAGGGAGTCTTTTGCATTTAATCACACTAGATAGCGGATGTTTCCTTGTGATTTACCGTATTTTTCGGACTATAAGACGCACTTTTCCCCCCAAAAAAAGGGGGGAAAATGGGGGGTGCGTCTAATAGTCGCAATGCAGGCTTACCGTGGCGGCAGAGGTACGGCAGCAGAGGTGTGGCGGCAGAGGTGCGGCGGCAGACGTGCAGGGATGAGGAGGCGCAGTGAGCGGGGTCCCTTTTTCCCGGTGAGGTGATGCAGCAGCCCGGTAAGAAGCAGAGCCGGGTGAATCCTGTTGTTAGCGGTGGTGGCGGCCATCTTCCGGAGGCCGCGCGTGCGCAGATGGAGCGCTCTGCTTCCCGGGGCTTCAGGAAAATGGCCGCGGGATGCCGCGCGTGCGCAGATGGGGATCGCGGCGGCCATTTTCGTGAAGTTCGTGGCTTCAGGAAAATGGCCGCCGCGATCTCCATCTGCGCACGCGCGGCATCCCGCGGCCATTTTCCTGAAGCCCCGGGAAGCAGAGCGCTTCATCTGCGCACCCGCGGCCTCGGGAAGATGGCCGCCACCACCGCTGACAACAGTATTCACCCGGCTCTGCTGCTTACCGGGCTGCTGCATCACCTCACCGGAGAAAGGGACCCCTCTGATGCCATACCTCTCACTGCGCCTCCTCATCCCAGCACCTCCTCATCCCAGCACCTCCTCATCCCAGCACCTCCTCATCCCAGCACCTCTGCCGGTAACCACTGCTGCAACCCTCCCATGGACACCAGGCCGTGGCGTTGCCCACCTAAGCAGGAAGGGACCCTGCTCAGGTGCACGCCGTACCGCATCACCCCACCTCTGCCGACACCATGCCTCCTGTGACCCTGCTCTGCCACCGCCAGCCCTCAGGTAAGATGCTGTAAATTCGGACAATAAGACGGACCCCCATCTTATAAAAAATCTTTTTTTCTGCAATTTTCACCCCAAATTTGGGGTGCGCCTTATGGTCCGGTGCGTATTATAGTCCGAAAAATACGGTATATACATTTGTGTGATATATGAGATTGATTAACCCCTTGTCGGCCAATTTACTGATCAATACGGGTGTGTTTGTTCTCGGCTCCATGCGCCCCTAGTATGCTTTTATACCTATGCGGTGTCCATGCACACCATGCAGCACTGTATTTCACCTGTTCTTGGTAATGTGATGTATATTTGTGTATTTTTTATAAATTTTGTGAACTAATAAAGTAAAAAGTTTTATACATTGTTCTACTTGGACGTATAGGTCATTTCTTTTGGGCCCTTGTGACCCATAATCTCTTTGCTAAGTTCATGGAGTACAGAGCTTATGAGGGTCATGATTTTGAAGAAAGTTTTGCATGGGCAAAATTGGGATAGTTATATACAGTGGGTATGGAAAGTATTCAGACCCCTTTAATTTTTTCACTCTTTGTTTCATTCCAGCCATTTGGTAAATTCAAAAAAGCTAATTTTTTCTCTCATTAATGTACACTCTGCACCCCATCTTGACTGAAAAAAAAAACAGGAATGTAGAAATTTTTACAAATTTATTGAAAAAGAAAAACTGAAATATGACATGGTCATAAGTACTCAGACCCTCTGCTCAGTATTGAGTAGAAGCTCCCTTTTGAGCTAGTACAGCCATCAGTCTTCTTGGGAATGATGCAACAAGTTTTTCACACCTGGATATGGGGATCTTCTGTGTTATGATCTGGTGGCCTAGGAGCAGCATGGACGAGCTCTGGAGTAGGTGGCCTCTATACTGACCGCAGACCCTGAACTTAACACCGCAACTATAAGTAGCCGTGGGATGTTCCTGTCACTCCCTCGACACCTCGTCACAGCCGGAGGACTAATTACCCCTAAAGAAAGAAACAGGAAAACTATCTTGCCTCAGAGAAGATCCCCAAAGGAAAGACAGCCCCCCACAAATATTGACTGTGAGAGGAGAGGGAAATTACAAACGCAGACTGAAAACAGAATTTAGCAAAGGAGGCCACGCTACCTAGAAAGAAAAGACAGGACAGAGTACTGTGCGGTCAGTATTTAAATACTACAAAAATCCACCACAGAGAATACAAAAATCTCCACACCTAACTAAAGGCATGGAGGGTAACTCTGCGACTCCAGAGCTTCCAGCTTGGCTGAATAAATCCTTACACAGACAAAGCTGGACAAGAAAAAACAGCAATTCACTGAACTATAAAGTCCACCGCATGTAGACTGCAAAAACAAAGCCAGGACTTATCTTTGATGATTTGGACAATCCAGCAGGAGAAACCAAGCAGAGATGTGAATCCTCCAGAAAACAATTGACAACTGGCACTCACTAAAGGGTGAAGCCAGACTAAATAGCCCCGTCCAAAGTGGAAGCACCTGATGACTGCTGTGAAGGACAAACAGCAGCACTACCACTTATAACCACCGGAGGGAGCCCGAGAGCAGAACCCACAACAGAATTCACAACACTTCTGTCAATCTTCCTTGCAGATCCTCTCCAGTTCCATCAGGTTGGATGGTGAACATTGGTGGACAGCCATTTTCAGGTCTCTCCAGAGATGCTCAATTGGGTTTAGATCAGGGCTCTGGTTGGGCCAGTCAAGAGTGGTCACAGAGTTGTTCTGAAGCCACTCCTTTGTTATTTTAGCTGTGTGCTTAGGGTCATTGTCTTGTTGGAAGGTGAACCTTCGGCCAAGTCTGAGGTCCAGAGCACTCTGGAAGAGGTTTTCATCCAGGATATCTCTGTACTTGGCCACATTCATGTTTCCTTCAATGGCAACCAGTCGTCCTGTCCCTCCAGCTGAAAAGCACCTCCATAGCATGATGCTGTCACCACCATGTTTCACTGTTGGGATTGTATTGGGCAGGTGATGAGCAGTGCCTGGTTTTCTCCACACATACCGCTTAGAGTTATCACCAAAAAGGTCACTCTTTGTCTCATCAGATCAGAGAATCTTATTTCTCATAGTCTGGGAGTTTTGTATGTGTTTTTAGCAAACTCTATGTGAACTTTCATCTGTCTTGCACTGAGGAGAGGCTTCTGTCAGGCCACTCTGCCATAAAGGCCTGACTCGTGGAGGGCTGCAGTGATAGTTGACTTTGTGGAACTTTCTCCCATCTCCCTACTGCATCTCTAGAGCTCAGCCACAGTGATCTTGGGGTTCTTCTTTACCTCTCTTACAGTGGCTCTTTTCCCACGATTGCTCAGTTTGGCTGGACTGCCAGGTCTTAGAAGACTTCTGGTGGTCCCAAACTTTTTCCATTTAAGGATTATGGAGGCCACTGTGCTCTTAGGAACCTTGAGTACTGCAGAAATTTTATTGTAACCTTGGCCAGATCTGTTCCTTGCCACAATTCTGTCTCTGAGCTCCTTGGCCAGTTCCTTTGACCTCATGATTATCATTTGGTCTGACATGCACTGTCAGCTGTGAGGTCTTGTATAGACAGCTGTGTGCCTTTCCAAATCAAGTCCTATCAGTTTAATTAAACACAGCTGGCCTCCAATGAAGAAGTAGAACCATCTCAAGGAGGATCACAAGGAAATGGACAGAATGTGACTTAAATATGAGTGTCTGAGCAAAAGGGTCTGAATAATTATGACCATGTGATATTTCAAGGTTTTTTTAATAAATATGCAAACATTTCTACATTTCTGGTTTTTTTCAGTCAAGATGGGGTGCAGAGTGTACATTAATGAGAGAAAAAATTTGCTTTTTTGAATTTACCAAATGGCTGGAATGAAACAGAGTGAAAAATTTAAGAGCTCTGAATACTTTCTGCACCCACTGTAAGTGAAGTGGGGCGATAGGCCATTCTAAAGAAATGCGTTTTTATAAGTGATAAGCGAATGTGCTTGGATAAAGTGCTATCCGAGCATGCTCGGGTGCTAACAGAGTGACTTCAACGTGCTCAAAAAATATTTTTGAGTCCCCGCACCTGCATGTCTCGTAGCTGTTCGATAGCTGCAACACATGCAGGGATTGCCTGTATGTATTACATCTCGGTATCACATTGCAGTCACCAATGAAATGGCGCTGCTGTGTGATCCTAAACTCCATCCTACCTTATCCTTCTGAAAACAACCAGAAGGCGGAGGAGTGGAGTGACATCAGGAACCTGTGAGCAGATCCTGCCCACATTTACTGCAGTCATAACGCGAGGTAGCAGTAAACTAGGTTTTCATGGCAAATTTTAGCAACTGCTCCCCTTAGTGTTTTAAAGTTGAAAATATCAAAACCCTTTAAATCATATTTCATGCCATTATTTAAAAAATATATATATATTTTTTTCAATTGTTTATAAATATTTTTTCTTTTTAATGACACACTCCCTTTAAAGAATGATTGTCTCTTTGTTGCTCAATAACACTGGAATTAGTATGTTTTTAATTTTGTGAAGGATGAGGGGATTTATTGACAGCCTCCCTGGGCCCATGTGGACAGGGGGCGTCTGTGTAAAACTGTATCAAGCTGAACTTACGTGTCCCCAGGGGGTGTGGAACGTCACGTTGGTGACCGCATTATGTGAAACGTCTGATGTACCTTTCTCACACACCCCGCCCCAGCAGCAAGCATGGTGGAGGAGTTGGTTTTCTCCTGTCAGATAACTGCTCCTTCACCCCAATCCCACTGCCACCCTCTGTTACCCTCCCTTCCTTTGAGGTGCACTCTGTGCGCATCTACTCCCCCTCCAACCTCCAACTGGCTGCCATTTACCGCCCCCCAGGGCCAGCCACCACCTTCTTTGACCACTTCACCACCTGGCTACTTCATTTCCTTTCTGCGGACATCCCCGCTATCATCATGGGCGATTTCAACATCCCCATTGACACTTCCCTCTCAGCTGCCACTAAACTTTTATCTCTCACTTCCTCCTTCGGCCTCACTCAATGGTCTTCTGCAGCCACTCACAAAGATGGTCACACACTGGACCTCATCTTCACCTGCCTCTGCTCATTATCTAACCTCTCTAATTCACCTATTCCACTCTCTGACCACAACCTTCTCACATTCTCATCTCTCTCCACTCCATGTCTACAATCCCCACCCCATAAACTTTCACACCCTCGCAGAAATCTTAAACACCTTGACCTACATTCATTCTCTGAATCCCTCCTCCCTCTCACAGACATAAGTTCCATACACAATGCGGATGACGCTGCCGCTCTATATAACACCACAATAGCTGTAGCTTTGGAATCTGCTGCCCCACTTACACATACCAAAGCTCGCAAAATCAACAGACAGCCCTAGCACACCAGCCTGACCAAAGAACTGAGGCGAGCTTCCAGGGCTGCTGAGCGCAGATGGAAAAGATCCCACTCCAACGAGCACTTCATCGTATTCAAACAGTCCCTCACTACTTTCAAGACCACACTCGCCACAGCTAAGCAAACCTACTTCTCATCTCTCATATCCTCCCTGTCTCACAACCCTAAACAGTTATTCAACACCTTCAATTCTCTCCTCCGTCCCCCAGCACCTCCTCCCTCCCCACTTATCTCCGCTGAAGACTTTGCCTCATTTTTCAAGCAGAAGATTGATAGCATCAGAGACAGTTTTGGTCAACAACCCCCAGAGCCTTTCCTCCCGACTTCCCAGCCCTCCACCTCCAAAACCAACTTCTCCACCATTACAGAAGATCAACTCTCCACTCTACTCTCAAGATCGCATCTCACCACCTGTGCACTTGACCCGCTCCCATCCCACCTCATCCCAAACCTCACCACAGTCTTCATCCCAACCCTAACCCATCTCTTCAACCTATCACTAACAACTGGTGTTTTCCCCTCAAGCTTTAAACATGCCTCCATCACACCTATCCTCAAAAAGCCCTCTCTTGACCCATCCTCTGTATCTAGCTATCGCCCTATATCACGTCTCCCTTATGCCTCCAAACTACTGGAACAACACGTTTACCTTGAACTGTCCTCCCATCTCTCTTCTTGCTCCCTCTTTGACCGCTTACAATCTGGCTTCCGGTCACACCATTCCACTGAAACTGCCCTAACTAAGGTCACTAACGACCTCTTAACCGCCAAGAGCAAGCGACACTACTCTGTCCTCCTCCTCCTGGACTTGTCGGCTGCCTTTGACACAGTGGACCATTCCCTATTATTACAGACCCTCTCATCCCTTGGCATCACAGACTTGGCCCTATCCTGGATCTCATCATACCTAACAGACCGGACATTCAGCATCTCCCACTCACACACCACCTCCTCACCTCGCCCCCTATCTGTCGGAGTCCCGCAAGGTTCAGTCCTTGGGCCCCTGCTCTTCTCCATTTACACCTTTGGCCTGGGACAGCTCATAGAATCTCATGGCTTTCAGTATCACCTCTATGCTGATGACACACAGACCTACATCTCTGGACCAGATATCACCTCCCTACTAACCAGAATCCCTCAATGTCTGTCCACTATTTCATCCTTCTTCTCCGCTAGATTTCTGAAACTTAACATGGACAAAACAGAATTCATCATCTTTCCCCCATCTCACGCGACCCCCCTAACGAACCTAACCATTACAGTATATGGCTGCCCACTCTCCCCAGTCCCACAAGCTCGCTGCCTCGGGGTAATCCTTAACGCTGATCTCTCCTTCTAACCACATATCCAAGCCCTTTCCACTTCCTGCCGACTTCAACTCAAAAATATTTCACAAATCCGTTCATTCCTCAACCAAGAATCTGCAAAAACCCTAGTCCATGCCCTCATCATCTCTCGCCTTGACTACTGCAACCTCCTGCTCTGTGGCCTCCCCTCGAACACTCTCGCACCCCTCCAATCTATTCTAAACTCTGCTGCCCGACTAATTCACCTGTCCCCCGCTATTCCCTGGCCTCTCCCCTCTGTCAATCCCTTCACTGGCTCCCCATTGCCCAGAGACTCCAGTACAAAACCCTAACCGTGACGTACAAAGCCATCCACAACCTGTCTCCTCCATACATCTGTGACCTCGTCTCCCGGGACTTACCTACACGCAACCTCCGATCCTCACAAGATCTCCTTCTCTACTCCCCTCTTATCTCCTCTTCCCACAATCGTATACAAGATTTCTCTCGCGTATCACCCCTACTCTGGAACCCTCTACCACAACACATCAGACTCTCGCCTACCATCGAAATCTTCAAAAAGAACCTGAAGACCCACCTCTTCCGACAAGCCTACAACCTGCAGTAACCACCGATCGACCAAACCGCTGCATGACCAGCTCTATCCTCACCTACTGTATTCTCACCCATCCCTTGTAGATTGTGAGCCTTTGCGGGCAGGGTCCTCACTCCTCCTGTACCAGTTATGACTTGTATTGTTTAAGATTATTGTACTTGTTTTTATTATGTATACCCCTCCTCACATGTAAAGCGCCATGGAATAAATGGCGCTATAACAGTAAATAATAATAATAATAATAATAATGTAGTGACATCAGGCGGAGTGGCTAGGTGTGGGTTCCTCACATGTGGTTGCAACAGTGGGATTCTGTGGGATCTCTCTGTCATCCTTCACAAATTTGTTTTATTAATTTGATACTGTTCATTTGACTAAATGAATCTGTGTACTAAATAAATAATTTTTGTCAGTGTGCTTTCTTGGCTAATTGTCCCTTACAAAGGAGATTGTTATTGTGTGGCATTTTTATTATTTGATATTGGTAATGATAACATTTCTTGTTATTTTTATTTCCATAGTGTTTGTATATTCATTCTGTCCATGGTAATAGTATTTCTTACACCTGAAGCATTCTAAACCGACAGGTAATTTACAGTTTCATACCATTGAAAAATGTAAGTTGTTTTCCAATTGGTGGTTTAGCCCCATTTTTTTTATTTTTACAAATAGTAATATTAAAAAATGACCCCACACTGTGTTCTCAAGTTTTTGATGATACCCTATATGTGGTCGTACAGTACAGTGTGAGTACATGCCAGGGCTTGTAAGGGAAGGAGTGCCTTTTGGAACACATTCTTTCCTGGAATATATTTTAGGTACCATGTGCAGAGCCCCTTAGGTGTTAGACCATTAGAAATCCCCAAAAGTGAATCCATTTCGGAAATTAGGCCCCCTAAGGAATTTATTTACAGATGTAGTGACTATTTTGATAGCACAGGTGTTGTCCACAAATTAGTACACAATGGATATTGCAAAGTGAACATTGCAAATAGTCCACTGTTTTTCCCAATACAATGTGCCCAACTTGTGCTTATGGAGATATGCAAGGCATAAATTGTTAAGTGAATGCTTCCCGCTACAGCAGGGTTCCCCAACCTGTAACTCGGGAGCCACATGTGGCTCGCAGTCCCATGAATTGTGGCTCGCAGCTGTCTGCCAGCTTGGTGCATTAGCTGCAGGTCTAGCAAACAGGTATGAGGAGAAAATCTAAAAATGGTGAATTTAGTGCATTTCCCTGCACAGAAGAGCAGATCTGATGCACATATACTGGTCCTAGGGTTTTGAGATAATTTAAGTATGGTACGCTGGAGACAGGATGATACTACCTGTCAGAGGAGGTGTTTGAAGCTGGATGTGACAGTGTGGAGGGAGTGCTTTATAGGAGAATACTGAATGGGGTATTGTGGGGACCGCTGGATCTTGTTATACTGCTTTGGGGTGATTTCTGTGGAAAAGCTATGGGTATCATTATACCCGTAATGGGGGCTCTGCTTGCCACTATTGTGAGGGGGAGGGGAGATAGATGTGGCTCGCGATGCCCTCTCAGAGCGGAATGTGGCTCTCTAGGTCAGAAAGGTTGGGGACCACTGTGCTACAGCAATGCCATAATGCCATACATGTGGATGCTAACTGCAGTTTGTTTATACCTTGGGAATAAAGAGACATGAATGTTGCTTGGCCTTGGGACAGTGGATTTTGAAGGATTTTTCGGTGGTGGAAAGGTGGGGGGGAGGATGTAGCTTTTCCGGAGCTTTTGAACTACCAGTAACATGGAAACCCCCCCTGTTTACAGATGATGGATCTTAACCTTTTCACGTTCGATTTTGTGATCTGGTCAATTTTTACAATTCTGACCGGTGTCAATTTATGAGGTAATAACTCTGGAACGCTTCAATATATCTCAGTGATACTGAGATTGTTTTTTCCTGACATATTGTACTGCATGATAGTGGTAAAATTTGTTCTCTATAACTTGTGTTTATTTTCTGAAAATATCAGACATTTGGCAAAAATTTGGAAAATTTCACAATTTTTAAACTTTTAATCTTTATACCCTTAAATCAGAGTTATGTCACACAAAATAGTTCATAAATAACATTTCTCACATGTCTACCTTACATCACCACAATTTTTGAAGCATAATGTTTTTTTGTTGCAAAGTTAGAAGGGTTAAGAGTTGATCAAAAATTTTTCCATAAAATTAACAAAACCATTTTTTTTTAGGGACCATATCACATTTGAAGTCACTTTGAAGGCCCTATATGACAGAACATACCCAAAGGTGACACAACCCTAAAAACTGCACACCTCAAGATACTCAAAACCACATTCAAGAAGTTGATTAACCCTTCAGGTGCTTCACAGGAATTAATTTAATGTCAAAGGAAAAAATGAACATTTAACTTTTTCCCACAAAAAATGGTACTTTAGCACCAAATGTTTCATTTTCACAAGGGTAACAGGAGAAATTGCACCATAAAATTTGTTGTGCAATTTCTCCTGAGTTCGCCAATACCCCAAATGTGGTGGAAAACTGCTGTTTGAGTGCACAGCAAGGCTCAGAAGAGAAGGAGCACCGTTTTGAGTTTTGGAATGCGAAATTGGCTATAATTGATAACGGACACCATGTCGCGTTTGGAGTACCCCTGTGCCTAAACCCCATTTTGGAAACTAGACCCCTCAAGGAATTTAGATGTGTGGTGAGCACCTTGAACCTTCAGGGACTTCACAGAATTTTATAATGTTGAGGCATGTAAAGTAACCCCTTCATGACCCCAGCTTTTTTCGGTTTTGCGTTTTCGTTTTTCGCTCCCCTCCTTCCCAGAGCCATAACTTTTTTATTTTTCCATAAATATGGCCATGTGAGGGCTTATTTTTTGTGGGACAAGTTGTACTTTTGAAAGACATCATTGGTTTTAGCATGCCGTGTACTAGAAAAGAGGAAACAAATTCCAAGTGCGGTAAAATTGCAAAAAAAAGTTCAATCCCACACTTGTTTTTCGTTTGGCTTTTTTGATAGGTTCGCTAAATGCTAAAACTGATCTGCCATTATGATTCTCCAGGTCATTACAAGTTCATAGGCACCAAACATTTCTATGTTATTTTTTATCTAAGTTGTAAAAGAAATTCCAAACTTTGCTTAAAAAAAAAAATTGCACAATTTTCCGATACCCGTAGCGTCTCCATTTTTTGTGATCTTGGATTGGGTGAGGGCTTTTTTTTGCATTAACAGGGTACAGCACTTCGCATACTCGTGCCGTACCTCTCGGTGAAGTAACTGAGCCCGGTACTCAGTGTTCCATTCTACTCAGCAGGGTTAATCTCTGCACGGTGGACCCCGGGTTGTGATTGCACTTTATTTATATTTTATTTTATTGCAATCCTCCAACCCTAACAGGTAGTCTGTCACCCACCAATAATCAATGCAAACCACTTACACAATCCTACAACATGTTTAACTCTTATAAAAGTAGGAATTAGACCTCCTGGTAATGGTGTTTCCAGGAGTCCATCATGACAGCACCACCAGGAGGTAGTCCTTCGTATCCTTGATAGGGACAGGAAAACAGAAGAGGTTAAATAGCCCCTCAGCACCACCACCCTTCAGTGATTTTTCCCAAGTACCACACCAGGATGGATGCAACAACTATTTTATTGAACCTCCTCTCTACACATGTTCATATCACATAGCAGACAGGAAATTCAAGGGAGGGTATATAAAAGGTGCTGTCATGATGGACTCCTGGAAACACCATTACCGGTAGACTAATTCCTACTTTCCAAGTAGTCCCTCCTAACAGCACCACCAGAGAAATATCAAATAACTCCTACTAGGACGGGATTACTGCTTGAAGAACTTTCCTCCCAAAGACCGTCTGTTGGTTTGGCAGAACATCCAACTTATAATGTGTGCAAAACGTATTTAAATTAGACCAAGTTGCAACCCTACAGATCTGGTCCATGGATGCCCAGGGCTCTCTGCCCACAAAAGCCGAGATTGCTCTCAGCGAGTGAGCCCTGAGGTTTTCCAGCGGAGTCTTTCCCGCCAAGACATATGCTGCACTAATTGTGGACTTTATCCATCTGGCTAAAGTAGCTTTGAAGCCTTCTTCCCATTTGTTCTTTCCGGCCATCTGGATGAAGAGGTTAGAGTCCACTCTCCAGCGCTCTGTGAGCTTTAAGTATTGTAGCACTGCGCTTTTAACATCTAAGGAGTGAAGAGAGTTCTTTCTCATTGCTGTAGTTTTGGCAGAAAGTGGGTAACACGATTTACTGATTCCTGTGGAAGTCCGTAACCACCTTGGGGAGAAAAGCAGGATCTAATTTTAAGATGATACAGTCCTTCTGAATCTTTAAATATGGGTCTCCTATGGAAAGGGCCTAGATCTCGCCTATATGCCTCACCAAAGTTATTGTTACTAGGAAGACTGCTTTGAATGCTACAGACCTTAGGTCTGCCTGGTCTAGTGGCTCATATGGATTTTTGAATAGTTCGTTTAGAACTAATTTGAGATCCCAGGGAGCACTGAGCTACGTATTGTGGGCCTAATACGCTGAGTAGCTTTAATAAATCTTACAACACAGGGATGATTGGCCAGTGGATAGTCAAAAAAAAGAAGCCAGGTCTAAAATCTGTACCATCCAACGTACTAGGCCTCAGACCCCTATCAAAGCCAGCCTGAAGGAAATATAAAACCTGAGGAATATTTGGACCCTGAGTGATGGATACTGGAACTGTACTTTGTGAACAGAACTTCTTCCAGATCTTTAGATATATAGCTGAGGTTACTGGCTTTACGCTCTTTTGTATGGTAGAGATGACTGGTTCTGACAAACCCTTTGACCTTAGGCTCTCCTTCTCAGGATCCAAGCTGACAGCTGTAACAGCTCTAGATTTTGATGAACCAGAGGGCCCTGCATCAGAAGATCCCATCTTGATGGTAGGAAAATTGGGTCTTCCAACACCATCCACTTTAACCCCTTTCTGACCTCAGATGGGATAGTACGTCCGAGGTCAGATCCCCTGCTTTGATGTGGGCTCTGGCGGTGAGCCTGCATCAAAGCCCCGGGACATGTCAGCTGTTTTGAACAGCTGACAAGTGCCCGCAATAGCAGCGGGTGGAATCATGATTAACCCACTGCTATGATCTAGTTAAATGCCCCTGTCAAACGCTGACAGCAGCAATTAATTAGCGCTTCCGGACATCCAGCCGGAAATGCGCGCATCACTGAACCCCGTCACGTGATCAGGGGTCAGCGATGCATCGGCCTAACAACCAGAGGTCGCCTTGAGACCTCTATGGTTGTTGATGCCGGATTGCAATGAGCGCCACCCTGTGATCGGCGTTCATAGCAAGTCTGTAATTCTACTACATAGGAGCGATCTGAGCTTCGCTCCTATGTAGCAGAGGCGATCGAGTTGTGCCAGGTTCTAGCCTCCCATGGAGGCTATTGAAGCATGGCAAAAGTAAAAAAAAAGTTTTAAAAAATATGAAAAAAGTAAATAAAATATGAGTTTAAATCACCCCCCTTTTACCCCATTCAGAATGCAGTAAAACAATTTTAAAAAAATCAAGCATACACATATTTGGTATCACTGAGTTTAGAATCGCCCAATCTATCAATAAAATAAAGGATTAAACTGATCGCTAAATGGTGTAGCGAGAAAAAAATTCAAAACGTCAGAATTACGTTTTTTTGGGCGCAGTGACATTGCATTAAAATGCAATAGCGGGCAATCAAAAGAATGTATCTGCACCAAAATGGTATCATTAAAAACATCAGCTCGGCACACAAAAAATAAGCCCTCACCCGACCCCAGATGACGAAAAATGAAGATGCTACGGGTATAAAAAATAACCTAGACATGTTTGGTGTCTATGAACTCATAATGACCTGGATAATCAAAATGGCAGGTCAGTGTTAGCATTTAGTGAAACTAGCTAAAAGCCAAGCAAAAAACAAGTGTGGAATTGCACTTTTTTTGCAATTTCACCGCACTTGGAATTTTTTTCCCGTTTTCTAGTACATGACATGCTAAAACCAATGATGTCGTTCAAAAATACAGCTCGTCCCGCAAAAAATAAGCCCTCACTTGGCCGTATTGACAGAAAAATAAAGTTATGGCTCTGGGAAGGAGGGGAGCGAAAAACAAAAACAAAAATTCCCTAAGGTCATGAAGGAGTTAAAAGAGAGAACCATCTCCTTTTGTGCCAGTATGGGACTATTAGGATTACCGATGCGTGGTGTTGTGAATTCCGTTCTTGGGCTCCCTCCGGTGGTTGTAAATGGCACTTTTGTGAATTCTGCCCTTGGGCTCCCTCTGGTGGTTTTGAGTGGAACTGCTGCTCCTTGGGTTTAGCATTAGCAGCTGCTTCCACTGATCGTCTCTCCTGGCTCTGCTATTTAACCTGGCTCTGGGCTTCAGCCAGTGCCAGCTGTCAATGTTTCTTGGTTGGATTCAGATCTCTCCTTGGATTTCTCTGATTGCCTGTCCATTTCAGCAAAGATAAGTCCTTGCTTGTTCTTTTGTTGTCCACCTGCTGTGGACTTAATCGCTCAGCTCATGTTATGTTTTTTCTTGTCCAGCTTTTCAGTATGATATATTCAACTTAGCTGGAAGCTCTGAGGAAGCAGATTTGCCCTCCACACCGTGAGTCGGTGTGGAGATTATTTTTGTAAACTCTGCGTGGATTTTTTAGCTTTTAATACTGACCGCACAGTATCCTTTTCTGTTCTGTCTATTTAGGTAGTTTTGGCCTCCTTTGCTAAATCCTGTTTTCATTCTGTGTATGTCATTTCCCTCTCCACTCACAGTCAATATTTATGGGGGGCTGTCTGTCCTTTGGGGGTTTTCTCTGAGGCAAGATAGCTTTCTGTTTCCATCTTTAGGGGTAGTTAGTTCTCAGGCTGTGACGAGGTGTCTAGGGAGTGACAGGAACATCCCACGGCTACTTCTAGTGTTGGTGTTAGGATTAGGAACTGCGGTCAGTACAGATACCACCTCCTCAGAGCTTGTCCCATGTTGCTTCTTAACCACCAGGTCATAACAGCGTGGCACTCCTGGATCTTCCTCAGAACTCTCAGTATTAGGCCGGCGTCACACTGGCGAGTTTTACGGACGTATGAGCGCAGAAAATACACCCGTAAAATACGCATAACACACGGCCCAATGATTCTCTATGTCCCAGCTCCTATCAGCCGTATTTTACTGATCCGTATTATACGGTCTTCTACGGCCGTACAAAATCGCAGCATGCTGCGTTTGTCACCGTAATGCGCAAAAAATTTGCCAATGAAAGTCTATGCGGGCGAGAAAAATACGGATTACACACGGACCAGCAGTGTGACTTGCGAGAAATACGCAGCAGTGTTCTATAGAAAAGCCGGTAATTCAATTGCCGGCTTTTCATTTCTCCTTCACAAACCCGACAGGATATAAGACATGGTTTACATACAGTAAACCATCTCATATCCCTTTTTTTTTTGCATATTCCACACTACTAATGTTAGTAGTGTGTATGTGCAAAATTTGGGCTTTGTAGCTTGTAAAATAAAGGGTTAAATCGCGGAAAAAGTTGGCGTGGGCTCCCGCGCAATTTTCTCCACCAGAGTGGTAAAGTCAGTGACTGAGGGCAGATATTAATAGCCTAGAGAGGGTCCATGGTTATTGGCCCCCCTGGCTACAAACATCTGCCCCCAGCCACCCCAGAAAAGGCACATCTGGAAGATGCACCTATTCTGGCACTTGGCCACTCTCTTCCCACTCCCGTGTAGCGGTGGGATATGGGGTAATGAAGGGTTAATGTCACCTTGCTATTGTAAGGTGACATTAAGCCAGATTAATAATGGAGAGGCGTCAATTATGACACCTATCCATTATTAATCCAATAGTACGAAATGGATAATAAAGCACACACACATTTTTAAAAAGTATTTTAATGAAATAAAGACACAGGTTGTTGTAATATTTTATTATACTGGTAATCCAGCTGAAGACCCTCGTTCTGTAACAAAGGAAAAATAAAAAAACAACAATATCTCATAACTTCCGACGCTCAGGTCAGTCCCATGAAGTAAATCCATCTGAAGGGGTTAAATCATCTTACAGCCAGGAGCTGTGCTAAAGCACTGCTCGTGGCTGTAAAACCCCCGGGGACTGAATGGAAAGCGGGGTGACCTGTGTTATGACCCCAATGGCAGAGGGTCTCTGCAATAAATATCAAGTCTGCAAACACAAAAAACCAGCTCATAGGGCAGTGGTAACTGGGCTGACCGTATAGCTAATCCTAGCACCACAAATAGCAGCAGCCGGGGAACGTGCCTACGTTGGTTCTAGACGTCTCGCGCCAGCCGGAGAACTAACTAACCCTAGAAGGGAAAAGATAGACCTTTCTTGCCTCCAGAGAAAAGACCCCAAAAGTTGGATACAAGCCCCCAACAAATAATAACGGTGAGGTAAGAAGAAAAGACAAACGTAAGAATGAACTAGGTATTTAGCAAAGAGAGGCCCACTGACTAATAGCAGAATATAGTAAGATGACTTATACGGTCAGCAAAAACCCTATCAAAAATATCCACGCTGGATATTCAAGAACCCCCGAACCGTCTAACGGCCGGGGGGAGAATACCAGCCCCCTAGAGCTTCCAGCAAAATCAGGAATCACATTTAGTACAAGCTGGACAAAAAATAAGAGCAATACAAATAACCAAAAAACAAGGAAGCAGGACTTAACTTAATTTTGCATGAACCAGGACCAGCAGACAGGAGCAAACAGAAAGGACTGATTACAACGATGCCAGGCACCAGACTAAGAATTCAGGAAGTTAATATAGCAACACCCCTGGACTAACGACCCAGGTGGGTGCCAAACTAGGGAAAGACAATCTCAGAGTCATACCACTAGTGACCACAAGAGGGAGCCAAAAAAGTCTAATTCACAACAGTACCCCCCCTTTAAGGAGGGGTCACCGAACCCTCACCAAGACCACCAGGGCGATCAGGATGAGCAGCGTGAAAGGCACAAACTAAATCGGCCGCATGCACATCAGAGGCAACCACCCAGGAATTATCCTCCTAACCATAGCCCTTCCACTTGACCAGATACTGAAGCCTCCGTCTGGAGAGACGAGAATCCAAGATTTTCTCCACCACATACTCCAACTCGCCCTCAACCAATACCAGAGCAGGAGGCTCAACAGAAGGAACCACAGGTACAACGTACCGCCGCAACAAAGACCTATGGAACACGTTGTGAATGGCAAACGACACCGGAAGATCCAAGCGAAAGGACACAGGATTAAGGATTTCCAATATCTTGTAAGGACCGATGAAGCGAGGCTTGAATTTAGGAGAGGAGACCTTCATAGGAACAAATCGAGAAGACAGCCATACCAAATCCCCAACACGAAGTCGGGGACCCACACCGCGGCGTCGGTTGGCAAAACGCTGAGCCTTCTCCTGTGACAACTTCAAGTTGTCCACCACATGATTCCAAATCTGCTGCAACCTATCCACCACAGAATCTACCCCAGGACAGTCAGAAGGCTCCACATGTCCCGAGGAAAAACGAGGATGGAAACCAGAGTTGCAGAAAAATGGCGAGACCAAAGTAGCGGAACTAGCCCGATTATTAAGGGCAAACTCAGCCAACGGCAAGAAGGTCACCCAATCATCCTGATCCGCAGAAACAAAACACCTCAAATAAGCCTCCAAAGTTTGATTAGTTCGCTCCGTTTGTCCATTAGTCTGAGGATGAAAGGCAGACGAAAACGACAAATCAATGCCCATCTTAGCACAAAAGGATCGCCAGAACCTGGAAACAAACTGGGATCCTCTGTCAGACACGATATTCTCAGGAATGCTGTGTAAACGAACCACATTCTGAAAGAACAAAGGAACCAGATCGGAAGAGGAAGGCAGCTTAGGCAAAGATACCAAATGGACCATCTTGGAAAAGCGATCACATACCACCCAGATGACAGACATGCCCTGAGACACCGGAAGATCTGAAATGAAATCCATGGAAATGTGTGTCCAAGGCCTCTTTGGGACAGGCAAGGGCAAGAGCAACCCGCTGGCACGAGAACAGCAAGGCTTAGCTCGAGCACAAGTCCCACAGGACTGCACAAATGACCGCACATCCCGCGACAAGGAAGGCCACCAAAAGGACCTAGCCACCAAATCTCTGGTGCCAAAAATTCCCGGATGCCCTGCCAACACCGAGGAATGAACCTCGGAAATGACTCTGCTGGTCCATTTAACAGGAACAAACAGTCTGTCAGGTGGACAAGAGTCAGGTCTACCAGCCTGAAATCTCTGCAACACACGTCGCAAATCCGGAGAAATGGCTGACAAGATTACTCCCTCTTTAAGAATACCAACTGGTTCTGCGACTCCAGGAGAGTCAGGCACAAAGCTCCTTGAAAGAGCATCAGCCTTCACATTCTTTGAACCTGGTAAATACGAGACCACAAAGTCAAAACGGGAGAAAAACAATGACCAACGGGCCTGTCTAGGATTCAGGCGTTTAGCAGACTCGAGATACATCAGATTTTTGTGATCAGTCAAGACCACCACACGATGCTTAGCACCCTCGAGCCAATGACGCCACTCCTCAAATGCCCACTTCATGGCCAGCAACTCCCGATTGCCAACATCATAATTCCGCTCAGCAGGCGAAAACTTCCTAGAGAAAAAAGCACATGGTCTCATTACAGAGCAACCAGGGCCTCTCTGCGACAAAACGGCCCCTGCCCCAATCTCAGAAGCATCCACTTCAACCTGAAAGGGAAGTGAAACATCAGGCTGGCACAAAACAGGCGCTGAAGTAAACCGGCGCTTCAACTCTTGGAAAGCCTCCATGGCTGCAGGAGCCCAGTTAGCAACATCAGAACCTTTCTTGGTCATATCCGTCAAAGGTTTAACAACGCTAGAAAAATTTGCGATAAAACGACGGTAGAAGTTAGCAAAGCCCAAGAACTTCTGAAGACTCTTAACTGACGTGGGTTGAGTTCAATCATGAATAGCTTGGACCTTGACTGGGTCCATCTCCACCGCAGAAGGGGAGAAAATAAAACCCAAAAAGGGAACCTTCTGTACTCCAAAGAGACACTTTGAGCCCTTAACAAACAAAGCATTCTCACGCAAAACCTGAAACACCATCCTGACCTGCTCTACATGCGAGTCCCAATCATCAGAAAAAAACAGAATATCATCCAGATAAACAATCATAAATTTATCCAGATACTTCCGGAAAATATCATGCATAAAGGACTGAAACACTGAAGGAGCATTAGAAAGCCCAAAAGGCATCACCAAGTACTCAAAATGACCTTCGGGCGTATTAAATGCAGTTTTCCATTCATCTCCTTGCTTAATGCGCACAAGGTTGTACGCACCACGAAGATCTATCTTGTTCACACTTGGCACCTTTAATCCGGGCAAACAAGTCCGACAACAGAGGCAAAGGATACTGAAATTTAACAGTGATTTTATTCAGAAGCCGATAGTCAATACAAGGTCTCAAAGATCCGTCCTTCTTGGCCACAAAAAAGAATCCCGCACCAAGAGGGGAAGAGGATGGACGGATATGCCCCTTCTCCAGAGATTCCTTGATATACGAACGCATTGCGGTATGCTCAGGTACAGACAGATTAAATAATCTTCCCTTAGGAAATTTACTACCCGGAATCAAATCTATAGCGCAGTGACAGTCCCTATGAGGAGGAAGAGCACTGGACCTGGACTCGCTAAATACATCCTGATAATCAGACAAATACTCAGGAACTTCCGAAGGAGTAGAGGAAGCAATAGACACCGGTGAGGAATCACCATGAATTCCCTGACAGCCCCAACTTGACACAGACATTGCCTTCCAATCCAAGACTGGATTATGGGTCTGTAACCATGGCAGACCCAAAACGACCAAACCATGCATTTTATGCAGAACAAGAAAACGAATCACCTCCCGATGTTCAGGAGTCATGCACATGGTTACCTGTGTCCAAAACTGCGGTTTATTTTCCGCCAATGGCGTAGCATCATTACCTCTAAGAGGGATAGGATTTACCAATGGCTCAAGAACAAAACCACAGCGCTTGGCAAACGACAGATCCATAAGACTCAGGGCAGCACCTGAATCCACAAACGCCATAACAGGGTAGGAAGACAATGAGCAAATTAAAGTCACAGACAAAATAAATTTAGGTTGCAAATTACCAATGGCGACAGGGCTAACAACCCTTGTAAGGCGTTTAGAGCATGCTGATATAACATGTGTAGAATCACCACAGTAAAAACACAACCCATTCTGCCGTCTATGATTTTTCCGTTCATTTCTAGTCTGAATTCTATCACATTGCATTAAATCAGGTGTTTGTTCAGACAACACCACCAGAGGATTAGCAGTTTTGCGCTCCCGCAAACGCCGGTCAATTTGAATAGCCAGCGCCATGGAATCATTCAGACTTGTAGGAATGGAGAAACCCACCATCACATTCTTAATGGCTTCAGAAAGGCCATTTCTGAAATTTGCGGCCAGAGCACACTCATTCCACTGAGTAAGCACGGACCATTTCCGAAATTTTTGGCAATACACTTCAGCTTCATCCTGGCCCTGAGAAATAGCCAGCAAGGCTTTTTCTGCCTGAATTTCAAGATTGGGTTCCTCGTAAAGCAATCCGAGCGCCAGAAAAAACGCATCAATATTCGCCAATGCCGGATCTCCTGGCGCTAGCGAGAAAGCCCAATCCTGAGGGTCGCCCCGCAAGAAAGAGATAAGAATTTTAACTTGCTGAGCTGAGTCTCCAGACAAACGGGGTCTCGGAGAAAGAAACAATTTACAATTATTCCTGAAATTCCTAAACTTAAATCGATCTCCAGAGAACAGTTCAGGAATAGGTATCTTAGGTTCAGACATAGGACTACTGGTAACAAAATCTTGTATGCCCTGCACACGAGCAGCAAGCTGATCCACACTTGTAATCAGAGTCTGGACATTCATGTCTGCAGCAAGCTTAAGCCACTCAGAGGTAAAGGGGAGGAAGAAAGAGAGGAAAAAAAAACCTCAGAATTTCCTTTCTTATTATCCCACTTCTGCAATGCATTAAACATTCAACTATGGCCTGGCATACTGTTATGACCCCAATGGCAGAGGGTCTCTGCAATAAATATCAAGTCTGCAAACACAAAAAACCAGCTCCAGCTCATAGGGCAGTGGTAACTGGGCTGACCGTATAGCTAATCCTAGCACCACAAATAGCAGCAGCCGGGGAACGTGCCTACGTTGGTTCTAGACGTCTCGCGCCAGCCGGAGAACTAACTAACCCTAGAAGGGAAAAGATAGACCTTTCTTGCCTCCAGAGAAAAGACCCCAAAAGTTGGATACAAGCCCCCAACAAATAATAACGGTGAGGTAAGAAGAAAAGACAAATGTAAGAATGAACTAGGTATTTAGCAAAGAGAGGCCCACTGACTAATAGCAGAATATAGTAAGATGACTTATACGGTCAGCAAAAACCCTATCAAAAATATCCACGCTGGATATTCAAGAACCCCCGAACCGTCTAACGGCCGGGGGGAGAATACCAGCCCCCTAGAGCTTCCAGCAAAATCAGGAATCATATTTAGTACAAGCTGGACAAAAAATAAGAACAATACAAATAACCAAAAAACAAGGAAGCAGGACTTAACTTAATTTTGCATGAACCAGGACCAGCAGACAGAAGCAAACAAAGGACTGATTACAACGATGCCAGGCACCAGACTAAGAATTCAGGAAGTTAATATAGCAACACCCCTGGACTAACGACCCAGGTGGGTGCCAAACTAGGGAAAGACAATCTCAGAGTCATACCACTAGTGACCACAAGAGGGAGCCAAAAAAGTCTAATTCACAACAGACCTGGAGTTACTTTGAGTTGGGGTGATGCGCCCTCTGCTGGATGTCCTCATGAACTGGAGCCTGGTAAAAGTTCCCACGCTCGAGTACATATGAGGACATCCAGCAGAGGGCGCCTCACCGCAACTCAAGGTAACTCCAGGTCACCCCGCTTTCCATTCAGTCCCCGGGGGTTTTACAGCCACGAGCACTGCTTTAGCACAGCTCCTGGCTGTAAAATGATTTAACCCCTTCAGATGGATTTACTTTGTGGGACTGACCTGAGCGTCGGAAGGTATGAGATATTGTTGTTTTTTTATTTTTCCTTTGTTACAGAACGAGGGTCTTCAGCTGGATTACCAGTATAATAAAATATTACAACAACCTGTGTCTTTATTTCATTAAAATACTTTTTAAAAATGTGTGTGTGTTTTATTAACCATTTCGGACTATTGGATTAATAATGGATAGGTGTCATAATTGACGCCTCTCCATTATTAATCTGGCTTAATGTCACCTTACAATAGCAAGGTGACATTAACCCTTCATTACCCCATATCCCACCGCTACACGGGAGTGGGAAGAGAGTGGCCAAGTGCCAGAATAGGCGCATCTTCCAGATGTGCCTTTTCTGGGGTGGCTGGGGGCAGATGTTTGTAGCCAGGGGGGGCCAATAACCATGGACCCTCTCTAGGCTATTAATATCTGCCCTCAGTCACTGGCTTTACCACTCTGGTGGAGAAAATTGCGCGGGAGCCCACGCCAATTTTTGTCCGCCATTTAACCCTTTATTTTACAAGCTAGAGGGCCCACATTTTGCACATACACACTACTAACATTAGTAGTGTGAAATATGCAAAAAAAAAGGGATATGAGATGGTTTACTGTATGTAAACCATGTCTCATATCACGTCGGTTTTGGGAAGGAGAAAGAAAAAGCCAGCAATTGAATTACCGGCTTTTCACATATCTCGCGATGAATTAAATATAAATACAGAATATATATATATATGTGTCTCAATGATATATATATATATATATATATAAATATATATATATATATATATATATATATATATATATATATATATACATACAGTTAGGTCCATATATATTTGGACAGAGACAACATTATTCTAATTTTGGTTCTAGACATTACCACAATAAATTTTAACCCCTTAGTGACAGAGCCAATTTGGTACTTAATGACCGAGCCAATTTTTACAATTCTGACCAGTGTCACTTTATGAGGTTATAACTCTGGAACGCTTTATCGGATCCCGCTGATTCTGAGATTGTTTTTTCGTGACATGTTGTACTTCAAGTTAGTGGTAACATTTCTTCGATATTACTTGCGATTATTTATGAAAAAAATGGAAATATGGAGAAAATTTTTAAAATTTTGCAATTTTCAAACTTTGTATTTTTATGCCCTTAAATCAGAGAGATAAGTCTCAAAAAATAGTTAATAAATAACATTTCTCACGTGTCTACTTTACATCAGCACAATTTTGGAAACAATTTTTTTTTTTGTTAGGGAGTTATAAGGGTTAAAAGTTGACCAGCAATTTCTCATTTTTACAACACCATGTTTTTTTTAGGGACCACATCACCTTTGAAGTGATTTTGAGGGGTCTATATGATAGAAAATAACCAAGTGTGACACCATTCTAAAAACTGCACCCCTCAAGCTGCTCAAAACCACATTCAAGAAGTTTATTAACCCTTTACGTACTTCACGGGAACTAAAACAATGTGGAAGAAAAAAATGAATATTTCACTTTTTTTTGCAAACATTTTACTTCAGAACCATTTTTTTTAATTTTCACAAGTGTAAAAACAGAAATTTAACCACAAATTTTGTTGTGCAATTTTTCCTGAGTACGCCGATACCCCATATGTGGAGGTAAACCACTGTTTGGGCGCACCGCAGAGCTTGGAAGTGAAGGAGCACCGTTTGACTGTTTCAATGCAGAATTGGCTGGAATTGAGATCGGACGCCATGTCGCGTTTGGAGAGCCCCTAATGTGCCTAAACAGTGGAAACCCCCCACAAGTGACACCATTTTGGAAACTAGACCCCCCAAGGAACTTATCTAGATGTGTGGTGAGCACTTTGAACCCCCAAGTGCTTCACAGAAGTTTATAACGTAGAGCCATGAAAATAAAAAATCGCATTTGTTTTCACAAAAATGATTTTTTTCGCCCACAAATTCTTATTTTCACAAGGGTAACAGAAGAAATTAGACCACAAAAGTTGTTGTGCAATTTCTCCTGAGTACGTCGATACCCCATATGTGGAGGTAAACCACTGTTTGGGCGCACCGCAGAGCTTGGAAGTGAAGGAGCACCGTTTGACGTTTTCAATGCAGAATTGGCTGGAATTGAGATCGGATGCCATGTCGCGTTTGGAGAGTCCCTGATGTGCCTAAACAGTGGAAACCCCCCACAAGTGATACCATTTTGGAAACTAGACCCCTTAAGGAACTTATCTAGATGTATGGTGAGCACTTTGAACCCCCAAGTGCTTCACAGAAGTTTATAACGTAGAGCCGTGAAAATAAAAAATCTCATTTTTTCTACAAAAATGATCTTTTTGCCCCCAAATTTTTATTTTCACAAGGGTAACAGGAGAAATTAGACCACAAAAGTTGTTGTGCAATTTCTCCTGAGTACGTTGATACCCCATATATGGGGGTAAACCACTGTTTGGGCGCACCGCAGAGCTTGGAAGAGAAGGAGTGTCGTTTTACTTTTTCAATGTAGAATTGGCTGGAATTGAGATCGGACGCCATGTCACGTTTGGAGAGCCGCTGATGTGCCTAAACAGTAGAGACCCCCCACATATGACACCATTTTGGAAACTAGACCCCTTAAGGAACTTATCTAGATGTGTGGTGAGCACTTTAAAGCCCCAGGTGCTTCACAGAAGTTTATAACGTAGAGCCGTGAAAATAAAAAAATCGCATTTTTTCTACAAAAATGATCTTTTTGCCTCCAAATTTTTATTTTACCAAGGGTAACAGGAGAAAATGGACCCCAGAAGCTGTTGTATAATTTGTCTTGAGTACGCCGACACCCCATATGTGGGGGTAAACCACTGTTTGGGCGCATGGCTGAGCTCGGAAGCAAAGGAGCGCCATTTGACTTTTCAATGCAAAATTGACTGGAATTGAGATCGGACGCCATGTCGCGTTTGGAGAGCCCCTGATGTGCCTAAACAGTAGAAACCCCCCAAAAGTGACCCCATTTTGGAAACTAGACCCCCCATGGAACTTATCTAGATGTGTAGTGAGAACTTTGAATGCCCAAGTGCATCACAGAAGTTTATAATGCAGAGTCGTGAAAATAAAAAATATATATTTTTTAACAATAAAGATTTTTTAGCCCCCAAGTTTTTATTTTCACAAGGGTAACAAGAGAAATTGGACCCCAAAAGTTGTTGTCCAATTTGTCCTGAGTATGCTGGTACCCCATATGTGGGGGTAAACCACTGTTTGGGCGCACGGCAGAGCTCGGAAGGGAAGGAGCGCCATTTTGGAATGCAGACTTTGATAGAATTGTCTGCGGGCGTTATGTTGCGTTTGCAGACCCCTAATGTACCTAAACAGTAGAAACCCCCAACAAGTGACCCCATTTTGGAAAATAGACCCCCCAAGGAACTTATCTAGATATGTGGTGAGAACTTTGAATGCCCAAGTGCTTCACAGAAGTTTATAATGCAGAGTAGTGAAAATAAAAAATATTTTTTTCCCACAAAAAAGATTTTTTTAGCCCCCAAATTTTTATTTTCACAAGGGTAACAAGAGAAATTGGACCCCAAAAGTTGTTGTCCAATTTGTCCTGAGTATGCTGGTACCCCATATGTGGGGGTAAACCACTGTTTGGGCGCACGGCAGAGCTCGGAAGGGAAGGAGCGCCATTTTGGAATGCAGACTTTGATAGAATTGTCTGCGGGCATTATGTTGCGTTTGCAGACCCCTAATGTACCTAAACAGTAGAAACCCCCAACAAGTGACCCCATTTTGGAAAATAGACCCCCCAAGGAACTTATCTAGATATGTGGTGAGAACTTTGAATGCCCAAGTGCTTCACAGAAGTTTATAATGCAGAGTAGTGAAAATAAAAAATATTTTTTTCCCACAAAAAAGATTTTTTTAGCCCCCAAATTTTTATTTTCACAAGAGTAACAAGAGAAATTGGACCCCAAAAGTTGTTGTCCAATTTGTCCTGAGTATGCTGGTACCCCATATGTGGGGGTAAACCACTGTTTGGGCGCACGGCAGAGCTCGGAAAGGAAGGAGCGCCATTTTGGAATGCAGACTTTGATAGAATTGTCTGCGGGCGTTATGTTGCATTTGCAGACCCCTAATGTACCTAAACAGTAGAAACCCCCACAAGTGACCAAATTTTGGAAACTAGACCCCCTAAGGAACTTATCTAGATATGTGGTGAGAACTTTGAAAGCTCAAGTGCTTCACAGAAGTTTATAATGCAGAGTAGTGAAAATAAAAAAATATTTTTTTTTCCAACAAAAAAGATTTTTAGCCCCCAAGTTTTTATTTTCACAAGGGTAACAGGAGAAATTGGACCCCAAAAGTTGTTGTCCAATTTATCCCGAGTACGCTGATGCCCCATATGTGGGGGTAAACCACTGTTTGGGCGCACGGCAGAGCTCAGAAGGGAGGGAGTACCATTTGACTTTTTTAGCGCAAAATTGGCTGTCGTGTTTGGAGACCCCCTGATGTACCTAAACAGTGGAAACCCCCCAATTCTAACTCCAACCCTAACCCCAACACACCCCTAACCCTAATCTCAACCCGATCCATAATCCTAATCACAACCCTAACGATAATCACAACCCTAACCCCAAAACAGCCCTAATCTCAACCCTAACCATAACCCTAATCAAAACCCTAAATCCAACACACCCCTAACCCTAATCCCAACCCTAACCCTAATCCCAACCCTAATCCCAAACGTAACACTAATCCCAACCCTAATCCAAACCCTAACCCTAATCCCAACTCTAACCCTAACTTTAGCCCCAACACTAACTTTAGCCCCAACCCTAACCATAACTTTAGCCCCCGTCGTCACAAAAAAAGTTCAATGTAACCTTTTTTTTGTACGTCGCGTCCGCCATTTCCACGCATGCGTGGCCGTAACTCTGCCCCCTCCTCCCCAGGACATAGACTGGGCAGCGGATGCGTTGAAAAACTGCATCCGCTGCCCACGTTGTGCACAATTTTCACAACGTGCGTCGGTACATCGGGCCGACGCATTGCGACCGCCCCATACCGACGCAAGTGTGAAAGAAGCCTAAGGCTACTTTCACACTAGCGTCGTACTCGGCCCATCGCAGTGTGTCGGGCCGATGTACCGACGCTAGCGTTGTAAGCGCCGCACAACGGGTGCAGCGGATGCTGTTTTTTTCAACGCATCCGCTGCCCCATTGTGAGGTGCGGGGAGGCGGGGGCGGAGTTCCGGCCACGCATGCGCGGTCGGAAATGGCGGACACGTCGCACAAAAAAGTTACATGTAGTTTTTTTTGTGTCGACGGTCCGCCAAAGCACGACGCATCCGTCGCACGACGGATGCGACATGTGGCAATCCGTCGCAATGCGTCGCTAATGCAAGCCAATGGAGAAAAAACGCATCCTGCAAGCACTTTTGCCAAAAAACGCTAGTGTGAAAGTAGCCTAACCCTAACCCTAGCCATAACCCTAACCCTAAATTTAGCCCCAACCCTAACCCTAACCCTAACTCTAACCCTAACCCTAACTCTAACCCTAACTCTAACCCTAACTCTAACCCTAACTCTAACCCTAACTCTAACCCTAACTCTAACCCTAACTCTAACCCTAACTCTAACCCTAACTCTAACCCTAACTCTAACCCTAACTCTAACCCTAACTCTAACCCTAACTCTAACCCTAACCCTAACCCTAACTCTAACCCTAACTCTAACCCTAACTCTAACCCTAACTCTAACCCTAACTCTAACCCTAACCCTAACCCTAACCCTAACTCTAACCCTAACTCTAACCCTAACTCTAACCCTAACCCTAACTCTAACCCTAACTCTAACCCTAACCCTAACCCTAACTCTAACCCTAACTCTAACCCTAACTCTAACCCTAACTCTAACCCTAACTCTAACCCTAACCCTAACCCTAACCCTAACTCTAACCCTAACTCTAACCCTAACTCTAACCCTAACCCTAACTCTAACCCTAACTCTAACTCTAACCCTAACTCTAACCCTAACTCTAACCCTAACTCTAACCCTAACTCTAACCCTAATTTTAGCCCCAACTTGTCTTCTCCTGCCGGCCGGCAGATGGCAGCAGATGGCGGGCGCACTGCGCATGCGCCCGCCATGATGAAAAAGCCGGCTGGCAGAAGACAGAAGAGGACCCAGGGACCCCGGGTGAGTATGATAGGGTCCCCGAATCCCCCTATTTCTCTGTCCTCTGATGTGCGATCACATCAGAGGACAGAGAAATAACTGATCGCTTTTTTTTTTTTTTTTTTTGCGGTCGCCGGTAAACTGTTAATTACCGGCGATCGCAAAGCAGGGGTCGGTGCAAACCGACCCCGATCATGTTCTTTGGGGTCTCGGCTACCCCCGGCAGCCGAGACCCCAAAGATCTTCCGGGTGCCGGGCGGCGGGCGCACTGCGCGTGCGCCCGCCATTTTTTCCCGGAAAAAAGATGGCGGCGCCCATGGGGAGACACGAGGAGCACCGGGGCAGGTAGGTGAGTATTGGGGGGCTATTGGGGGCCATCGGGGACCACATTTCGCTGTCCTCCGATGTGCGATCACATCGGAGGACAGAGAAATTAAACGGCAAATCGCGTTTGTTTTTTTTTTGTTGCGACCGCCGGTAAACGGTTAATTACCGGCGATCGCAACTCGGGGGTCGGTAAAAAACCCCAGAATCATGTTCTCTGGGGTCTCGGCTACCCTCGGCACCCGAGACCCCAGAGAAAATCCGACTCTGGGGGGCGCTATTCACTTTTTCCACAGCGCCGTTAATTAACGGCGCTGTGGATTAAGTACCCTTAGCGGCCGCCGTTAAAAGGCGTATCGGCGGTCGTTAAGGGGTTAAACAAAACGATTCAGATGCAGTTGAAGTTCAGACTTTCAGCTTTCATTTGAGGGTATCCACATTAAAATTGGATGAAGGGTTTAGGAGTTTCAGCTCCTTAATATGTGCCACCCTGTTTTTAAAGGGACCAAAAGTAATTGGACAGATTAAATAATTGTAAATAAAATGTTCATTTCTAGTACTTGGTTGAAAATCCTTTGTTGGCAATGACTGCCTGAAGTCTTGAACTCATGGACATCACCAGACGCTGTGTTTCCTCCTTTTTGATGCTCTGCCAGGCCTTCACTGCAGTGGTTTTCAGTTGCTGTTTGTTTATGGGCCTTTCTGTCTGAAGTTTAGTCTATAACAAGTGAAATGCATGCTCAATTGGGTTGAGATCAGGTGACTGACTTGGCCATTCAAGAATATTCCACTTCTTTGCTTTAATAAACTCCTGAGTTGCTTTGGCTTTATGTTTTGGGTCATTGTCCATCTGTAGTATGAAATGACAACCAACCAGTTTGGCTGCATTTCGCTGGATCTGAGCACACAGTATGGCTCTGAATACCTCAGAATTCATTCGGCTGCTTCTGTCCTGTGTCACATCATCAATAAACACTAGTGACCCAGTGCCACTGGCAGCCATGCATGCCCAAGCCATCACATTGCCTCTGCAGTGTTTTACAGATGATGTGGTATGCTTTGGATCATGTGCTGTACCACGCCTTCGCCATACTTTTCTCTTTCCATCATTCTGGTAGAGGTTGATCTTGGTTTCATCTGTCCAAAGAATGTTCTTCCAGAACTGTGCTGGCTTTTTTAGATGTTTTTTAGCAAAGTCCAGAATAGCCTTTTTATTCTTGATGCTTATGAGTGGCTTGCACCGTGCAGTGAACCCTCTGTATTTACTTTCATGCAGTCTTCTCTTTATGGTAGATTTGGATATTGATACGCCGACCTCCTGGAGAGTGCTGTTCACTTGGTTGGCTGTTGTGAAGAGGTTTCTCTTCACCATGGAGATTATTCTGTGATCATCCACCGCTGTTGTCTTCCGTGGGCACCCAGGTCTTTTTGCATTGATGAGTTCACCAGTGCTTTCTTTCTTTCTCAGGATGTACCATCTGTAGATTTTGCCACTCCTAATATTGTAGCAATTTTTCAGATGGGTTTTTTTCTGTTTTCGCAGCTTAAGGATGGCTTGTTTCACCTGCATGGAGAGCTCCTTTGACCGCATGTTTACTTCACAGCAAAACCTTCCAAATGCAAGCACCACACCTCAAATCAACTCCAGGCCTTTTATCTGCTTAATTCAGAATGACATAATGAAGGGATTGCCCACAACTGTCCATGAAATAGCCTTGGAGTCAATTGTCCAATTACTTTTGGTCCCTTTAAAAACAGGGTGGCACATGTTAAGGAGCGGAAGCTCCTAAACCCTTCATCCAATTTTAATGTGGATACCCTCAAATGAAAGCTGAAAGTCTGAACTTCAACTGCATCTGAATTGTTTTGTTTAAAATTCATTGTGGTAATGTCTATAACCAAAATTAGAAAAAGGTTGTCTCTGTCCAAATATATATGTGTCATGATCTCAATGGCAAGAGATCATAGCATCAGCATATATAGGAACTAGCTCTTGGAAGATGGAAACTGAGCTGACCATGAACTAAACCTAACGCACAACTAGCAGTGGCCGGGTAGCATGCCTACGTTGATTCTAGATGCCCAGCACCAGCCGGAGGACTAAATAAAACTAGCAGAGGAAAATATTAGTCCTAGCTCACCTCTAGAGAAATACCCCGAAAGGAGACAGAGGCCCCCCACATGTATTGGCGGTGAATCAAGATGAAATAACAAACGTAGTATGAAAATAGGTTTAGAAAATTTGAGGTCCACTTACTACATAGCAGAAGACAGGAAGGACACTTTCATGGTCAGCTAAAAACCCTATCAAAACACCATCCAGAAATTACTTTAAAACTCTGGCATTAACTCATAACACCAGAGTGGCAATTCCTGTTCACAAGAGCTTTCCAGACACAGTAACGAAACTACAGCTGTGAACTGGAACAAAAATGCAAAAACAAACATGGACAAGAGTCCAACTTATCTAGTAGTTGTCTAGGAGCAGGAACAAGCACAGAGAGGCTTCTGATAACATTGTTGACCGGCAAGCAACTAACAGAGCAGCAAGGTTATATAGCGACTCCCACATCTTGATGGGAACAGGTGAACAGAGAAGATGAAGACACCAGTTCAATTCCACCAGTAGCCACCGGGGGAGCCCAGAATCCAAATTCACAACAGTACCCCCCCCTCAAGGAGGGGGCACCGAACCCTCACCAGAACCACCAGGGCGATCAGGATGGGCCCTATGAAAGGCACGAACCAGATCAGAGGCATGAACATCAGATGCATTCACCCAAGAATTATCCTCCTGGCCGTATCCCTTCCACTTGACCAGATACTGGAGTCTCCGTCTGGAAACACGAGAGTCTAAGATTTTCTCCACAACGTACTCCAACTCACCCTCAACCAACACCGGAGCAGGAGGCTCAACGGAAGGCACAACCGGTACCTCATACCTGCGCAATAATGACCGATGAAAAACGTTATGAATAGAAAAGGATGCAGGGAGGTCCAAACGGAAGGAAACAGGGTTAAGAATCTCCAATAT
Source organism: Ranitomeya variabilis (assembly GCF_051348905.1). Taxonomy (NCBI): domain Eukaryota; kingdom Metazoa; phylum Chordata; class Amphibia; order Anura; family Dendrobatidae; genus Ranitomeya; species Ranitomeya variabilis. The sequence goes on along the minus strand of NC_135232.1, from coordinate 794,459,158 downwards.
CTTATACGGGCCGATGAACCGAGGCTTAAACTTAGGAGAAGAGACCCTCATAGGGACAAAACGAGAAGACAACCACACCAAGTCCCCAACACGAAGACGAGGACCAACATGACGACGGCGGTTAGCAAAAAGCTGAGTCTTCTCCTGGGACAACCTCAAATTGTCCACCACCTGCCCCCAGATCTGATGCAATCTCTCCACCACAGCATCCACTCCAGGACAATCCGAAGATTCCACCTGACCAGAGGAAAATCGAGGATGAAACCCCGAATTACAGAAAAACGGGGACACCAAAGTGGCAGAGCTGGCCCGATTATTGAGAGCGAACTCCGCCAATGGCAAAAAAGCAACCCAATCATCCTGGTCAGCAGACACAAAACACCTCAGATATGTCTCCAGGGTCTGATTAATCCGCTCAGTCTGGCCATTCGTCTGAGGATGGAAAGCGGACGAAAAAGATAAATCTATGCCCATCCTAGCACAGAATGCCCGCCAAAATCTAGACACGAATTGGGTCCCTCTGTCAGAAACGATATTCTCAGGAATACCATGCAAACGAACAACATTTTGAAAAAACAGAGGAACCAACTCGGAAGAAGAAGGCAACTTGGGCAGAGGAACCAAATGGACCATCTTAGAGAAACGGTCACACACCACCCAGATGACAGACATCTTCTGAGAAACAGGCAGATCTGAAATAAAATCCATCGAGATGTGCGTCCAAGGCCTCTTAGGAATAGGCAAGGGCAACAACAATCCACTAGCCCGAGAACAACAAGGCTTGGCCCGAGCACAAACGTCACAAGACTGCACAAAGCCTCGCACATCTCGTGACAGGGAAGGCCACCAGAAGGACCTTGCCACCAAATCCCTGGTACCAAAAATGCCAGGATGACCTGCCAACGCAGAAGAATGAACCTCAGAGATGACTCTACTGGTCCAATCATCAGGAACAAACAGTTTATCAGGTGGGCAACGATCAGGTCTATCCGCCTGAAACTCCTGCAAGGCCCGCCGCAGGTCTGGAGAAACGGCTGACAATACCACTCCATCCTTAAGGATACCTGTGGGCTCAGAGTTACCAGGCGAGTCAGCCTCAAAACTCCTAGAAAGGGCATCCGCCTTAACATTCTTAGAACCCGGTAGGTATGACACCACAAAATTAAACCGAGAGAAAAATAATGACCAGCGCGCCTGTCTAGGATTCAGGCGCCTGGCGGTCTCAAGATAAACCAAATTTTTGTGGTCAGTCAATACCACCACCTGATGTCTGGCCCCCTCAAGCCAATGGCGCCACTCCTCAAAAGCCCACTTCATGGCCAAAAGCTCCCGATTCCCAACATCATAATTCCGCTCAGCGGGCGAAAATTTACGGGAAAAGAAGGCACAAGGCCTCATCACGGAGCAGTCAGAACTTTTCTGCGACAACACTGCCCCAGCTCCGATCTCAGAAGCGTCGACCTCAACCTGAAAAGGTAGAGCAACATCAGGCTGACGCAACACAGGGGCAGAGGAAAAACGGCGCTTAAGCTCCCGAAAGGCCTCCACAGCATCAGGGGACCAATCAGCAACATCAGCACCCTTCTTAGTCAAATCGGTCAATGGCTTAGCAATATCCGAAAAACCAGCAATAAATCGACGATAAAAGTTAGCAAAGCCCAAAAATTTCTGAAGACTCTTAAGAGAAGAGGGCTGCGTCCAATCACAAATAGCTTGAACCTTGACAGGATCCATTTCAATGGAAGAGGGGGAAAAAATATATCCCAAAAAGGAAATCCTCTGTACCCCAAAAACACACTTAGAACCCTTCACACACAAAGAATTAGACCGCAAAACCTGAAAAACCCTCCTGACTTGCTGGACATGAGAGTCCCAGTCATCCGAAAAAATCAGAATATCATCCAGATACACAATCATAAATTTATCCAAATAATCGCGAAAAATATCATGCATAAAGGACTGGAAAACTGACGGAGCATTTGAAAGACCAAAAGGCATCACTAAATACTCAAAGTGGCCCTCGGGCGTATTAAATGCGGTTTTCCACTCATCCCCCTGCCTGATTCGCACCAAATTATACGCCCCACGAAGGTCAATCTTAGAGAACCACTTGGCCCCCTTTATGCGAGCAAACAAATCAGTCAGCAACGGCAATGGGTATTGATATTTAACAGTGATTTTATTCAAAAGCCGATAATCAATACATGGTCTCAAAGAGCCGTCTTTTTTTGACACAAAGAAAAAACCGGCTCCTAAGGGAGATGACGATGGACGAATATGTCCCTTTTCCAAGGACTCCTTTATATATTCACGCATAGCAGCATGTTCAGGCACAGACAGATTAAATAAACGACCCTTTGGGTATTTACTACCCGGGATTAAATCTATGGCACAATCGCACTCTCGGTGCGGAGGTAACGAACCAAGCTTGGATTCTTCAAAGACGTCACGATAGTCAGACAGGAACTCAGGAATTTCAGAGGGAATAGATGATGAAATGGAAACCACAGGTACATCCCCATGAGCCCCCTTACATCCCCAGCTCAACACAGACATAGCTTTCCAGTCGAGGACTGGGTTGTGAGATTGCAGCCAAGGCAATCCTAGCACCAAATCATCATGTAGATTATACAGCACCAGAAAGCGAATAATCTCCTGGTGATCCGGATTAATACGCATAGTTACTTGTGTCCAGTATTGTGGTTTATTATTAGCCAATGGGGTGGAGTCAATCCCCTTCAGAGGAATAGGAGTCTCCAAAGGCTCTAAATCATACCCACAGCGTTTGGCAAAGGACCAATCCATAAGACTCAAAGCGGCGCCAGAGTCGACATAGGCGTCCATGGTAATAGATGACAAAGAGCAAATCAGGGTCACAGATAGAATAAACTTAGACGGTAAGGTGCAAATGGAAACAGATTTACCAAGCTTTTTAGTGCGCTTAGAGCATGCTGATATAACATGAGTAGAATCACCACAATAGAAACACAACCCATTTTTCCGTCTAAAATTCTGCCGCTCGCTTCGGGACAGAATTCTATCACACTGCATACTCTCTGGCGATTTCTCAGTGGACACCGCCAGATGGTGCACTGGTTTGCGCTCCCGCAAACGCCTATCGATCTGAATAGCCATTGTCATGGACTCATTCAGACCCGCAGGCACAGGGAACCCCACCATAACATCCTTAATGGCATCAGAGAGACCCTCTCTGAAAGTCGCCGCCAGGGCGCACTCATTCCACTGAGTAAGCACAGACCATTTACGGAATCTTTGGCAGTAAATTTCCGCTTCATCTTGCCCCTGAGATAGGGACATCAAAGTTTTTTCTGCCTGAAGCTCCAAATGAGGTTCGTCATAAAGCAACCCCAAGGCCAGAAAAAACGCATCCACATTGAGCAACGCAGGATCCCCTGGTGTCAATGAAAAAGCCCAGTCTTGAGGGTCGCCCCGGAGCAAGGAAATCACAATCCTGACCTGCTGTGCAGGATCTCCGGCAGAGCGAGATTTCAGGGACAAAAATAATTTGCAATTATTTCGAAAATTCTGAAACCCAGATCTATTCCCCGAGAAAAATTCCGGCAAAGGAATTCTCGGCTCAGATACAGGTGCATGACAAACAAAATCTTGCAAATTTTGTACCTTCGTGGCGAGATTATTCAAACCTGCAGTTACACTCTGAAGATCCATTGCAAACAGGTGAACACAGAGCCATTCAAAGGAGAGAAAAAAAAAAAAAAAATAAAAAATTTCAGCAGACTACTTATTTCTCTCCTTTCTCAGCCAAGGATTTTAACCCTTTAGTGGGCCGGTCAAACTGTCATGATCTCAATGGCAAGAGATCATAGCATCAGCATATATAGGAACTAGCTCTTGGAAGATGGAAACTGAGCTGACCATGAACTAAACCTAACGCACAACTAGCAGTGGCCGGGTAGCATGCCTACGTTGATTCTAGATGCCCAGCACCAGCCGGAGGACTAAATAAAACTAGCAGAGGAAAATATTAGTCCTAGCTCACCTCTAGAGAAATACCCCGAAAGGAGACAGAGGCCCCCCACATGTATTGGCGGTGAATCAAGATGAAATAACAAACGTAGTATGAAAATAGGTTTAGCAAATTTGAGGTCCACTTACTACATAGCAGAAGACAGGAAGGACACTTTCATGGTCAGCTAAAAACCCTATCAAAACACCATCCAGAAATTACTTTAAAACTCTGGCATTAACTCATAACACCAGAGTGGCAATTCCTGTTCACAAGAGCTTTCCAGACACAGTAACGAAACTACAGCTGTGAACTGGAACAAAAATGCAAAAACAAACATGGACAAGAGTCCAACTTATCTAGTAGTTGTCTAGGAGCAGGAACAAGCACAGAGAGGCTTCTGATAACATTGTTGACCGGCAAGCAACTAACAGAGCAGCAAGGTTATATAGCGACTCCCACATCTTGATGGGAACAGGTGAACAGAGAAGATGAAGACACCAGTTCAATTCCACCAGTAGCCACCGGGGGAGCCCAGAATCCAAATTCACAACATATATGGACCTAACTGTATATATATATATACAGTGGGGCAAAAAAGTATTTAGTCAGTCAGCAATAGTGCAAGTTCCACCACTTAAAAAGATGAGAGGCGTCTGTAATTTACATCATAGGTAGACCCCAACTATGGGAGACAAACTGAGAAAAAAAAATACAGAAAATCACATTGTCTGTTTTTTTATCATTTTATTTGCATATTCTGGCGGAAAATAAGTATTTGGTCAGAAACAAACAATCAAGATTTCTGGCTCTCACAGACCTGTAACTTCTTCTTTAAGAGTCTCCTCTTTCCTCCACTCATTACCTGTAGTAATGGCACCTGTTTAAACTTGTTATCAGTATAAAAAGACACCTGTGCACACCCTCAAACAGTCTGACTCCAAACTCCACTATGGTGAAGACCAAAGAGGTGTCAAAGTACACCAGAAACAAAATTGTAGCCCTGCACCAGGCTGGGAATACTGAATCTGCAATAGCCAACCAGCTTGGAGTGAAGAAATCAACAGTGGGAGCAATAATTAGAAAATGGAAGACATTCAAGACCACTGATAATCTCCCTCGATCTGGGGCTCCACGCAAAATCCCACCCCGTGGGGTCAGAATGATCACAAGAATGGTGAGCAAAAATCCCAGAACCACGCGGGGGGACCTAGTGAATGAACTGCAGAGAGCTGGGACCAATGTAACAAGGCCTACCATAAGTAACACACTACGCCACCATGGACTCAGATCCTGCAGTGCCAGACGTGTCCCACTGCTTAAGCCAGTACATGTCCGGGCCCGTCTGAAGTTTGCTAGAGAGCATTTGGATGATCCAGAGGAGTTTTGGGAGAATGTCCTATGGTCTGATGAAACCAAACTGGAACTGTTTGGTAGAAACACAACTTGTCGTGTTTGGAGGAAAAAGAATACTGAGTTGCATCCATCAAACACCATACCTACTGTAAAGCATGGTGGTGGAAACATCATGCTTTGGGGCTGTTTCTCTGCAAAGGGGCCATGACGACTGATCCGGGTACATGAAAGAATGAATGGGGCCATGTATCGTGAGATTTTGAGTGCAAACCTCCTTCCATCAGCAAGGGCATTGAAGATGAAACGTGGCTGGGTCTTTCAACATGACAATGATCCAAAGCACACCGCCAGGGCAACGAAGGAGTGGTTTCGTAAGAAGCATTTCAAGGTCCTGGAGTGGCCTAGCCAGTCTCCAGATCTCAACCCTATAGAAAACCTTTGGAGGGAGTTGAAAGTCCATGTTGCCAAGCGAAAAGCCAAAAACATCACTGCTCTAGAGGAGATCTGCATGGAGGAATGGGCCAACATACCAACAACAGTGTGTGGCAACCTTGTGAAGACTTACAGAAAACGTTTGACCTCTGTCATTGCCAACAAAGGATGTATTACAAAGTATTGAGATGAAATTTTGTTTCTGACCAAATACTTATTTTCCACCAGAATATGCAAATAAAATGATAAAAAAACAGACAATGTGATTTTCTGTATTTTTTTTTCTCAGTTTGTCTCCCATAGTTGAGGTCTACCTATGATGTAAATTACAGACGCCTCTCATCTTTGTAAGTGGTGGAACTTGCACTATTGCTGACTGACTAAATACTTTTTTGCCCCACTGTATATATATATACTGTATATATGTTTTAATGAACATTTGAGCACATAAATCCATTAGATGTCGGTTTTGCAAGCCTGCGAGAAAATATCGCAGTACGGATGCCATACGGATTACGTATGGAGGATGCCATGCACAAAATACGCTGACACACCCTGCCTACGGATGACATATGGATCACTATTTTGGGGACTTTTCTGCATATTACGGCCATAAAAAACGGACCGTATTTACATACACTGAGTGTGACGCCGGCCTTAGAGCGACTGGCGGGAAGGCATAAGGAGTCCCATATCCCAGCTCTGTGCCAAGGCATCTACCCCGGTTGGACTGTCTCCTGGATTTAATGAGAAGAATTATTTTTGTTTTTGTGTTTATTATTGAGGCGAATAAGTTTAGCTTTGGTGTACCCCAGTGCTGGGTCAGCTGAACAAAGACCTCTTCGTTTAGAAACCATTCTGAGGGTTGAACCTTCTCCCTGCTTAGGAAATCTGCTACCTGATTTTTTGAGCCTCTCAGGTGTACTGCCGTGATTGATTTTACCATGAGCTCTGCCCAGGAGAATATTGTCTCTGACAGTTCCTGTAAGTGACAGTGCCTCTGACCTCCCTGATGTAGGAGGAAGGATACTGTGGTTGAGTTGTCCGAGAAGATGCGACCCAGGATTCTCGTGTCTTTCCTGATGGAGATATATTTTCGCCTTTGTACCTTCTGAATCTCCTGTTTGATTGTTTGTTGTTTGTGCGGCGGAAGGAATGAATACTCCTGTTTGGAGTCTAGGAGTACCCCCAGAAACACCTTCTTCCTTTCTGGCCTGAAACTTGATTTATTTATGTTTATTAACGACCCCAGCCTCTCCAGGAGTGACACTGTTGTTGTTAAGCATTCTTCCATCTGTAGTGGTGAGTCTGCTACTAATAGTAGGTCATCCCAGTATGGGACAATGAGAATGTTCTTTTCTCTTAAGAAAGCCATAATTTCTGCCATGAGCTTTGTGAAAATTCGGGGAGCAGAGGAGAGACTGAATGGCAGGCAACGGAACTGAGCATGTTGTACCCTCCCTTGGTCTTTTGTTGCTAACATGAGGTACTTCTGGTGCGAGGCATAGATAGGTACATGGTAATAAGCACTTTTTAGATCTATTGTGCTCATTACCAAGTCCTTTTTTTATCTACGGTTTGACCGATCTGAGTGACTCCATTTTGAACTACTTGTAGGCCACCTGTTATGATCCGGTGACCTTGGAGCCGCATGAGAGACTTTCTCAGGAGTAGGTGGTACCTGTACTGACCGCAAACCCTAAACTAACACCGCAACTAGAAGTAGCCGTGGGATGTACCTAACCGTCCTAGACACCTCGACACAGCTGGAGGACTAAATACCCCTATAGATGGAAATGGGAATTCTATCTTGCCTCAGAGCAGAACCCAAGAGGATAGGCAGCCCCCCACAAATATTGACTGTGAGTATAAGAGGAAAAACACGCAGGCAGAAAAACAGGATTTAGCAAAAGAGGAACTTCTAGGTAAACAGAAAAGGATAGGACAGAATTCTAAGCGGTCAGTATTAAAATCCTAAAAATATCCACAGTAGATAATACAAATATACTACATCTAACTAAAGACATAGAAAGTATATCTGCATCTCCTGAGAATCCAGCATGACTGAAAAATCCAAACAAAGTCTAAGCTGGACAAAAAACACAATGAATTGCACTGAATTGCAAAGCACACTGCATGTGTGCACAGAGACAAAAAAACAGACACTTATCTTAGCTGAATTGGCAGCAGGGCATGAGGAGCCAGAGAGAGATGCAATCCCTCCAAGTACAATGGACAACTGGCGAGGACTCATGGATCCTGCACACCTAAATACCTAATAGAGCTGAAATCAGCAGAAACACCTGCCCCGGTATACAACCCCAAGACAACTGCACTACCACCAACAACCACCGGAGGGAGCCCAAGAGCAGAATTCACAACAGTACCCCCCCCTTGAAGAGGGGTCACCGAACCCTCACCAGAGCACCCAGGCCGATCAGGATGAGCCAGATGAAAGGCACGGACCAAATCAGCAGCATGGACATCAGAGGCAAAAACCCAAGAATTATCCTCCTGGCCATAACCCTTCCATTTGACAAGGTACTGAAGCCTCCGCCTCGAAAAGCGAGAATCCAAAATCTACTCAACCACATACTCCAACTCCCCATCAACCAACACAGGAGCAGGAGGATCAACCGAGGGAACAACGGGCACCACATATTTCCGTAATAAAGATCTATGGAAAACATTATGGATGGCAAAAGAGGCCGGAAGGGCCAAACAAAAGGACACAGGATTGATAATCTCAGAAATCCTATAAGGACCAATAAACCGAGGCTTAAACTTAGGGGAAGAAACCTTCATAGGAACATGACAGGAAGACAACCAGACCAAATTCCCAACCTGCAGCCGGGAACCAACACACTGACGACGGTTAGCAAAACGCTGAGCCTCCTCCTGAGACAACACCAAATTGTCCACCACATGAGCCCAAATCTGCTGCAACCTGTCAACCACAGAATCCACACCAGGACAATCAGAAGGTTCAACTTGCCCCGAAGAAAAACAAGGATGAAAACCAAAATGACAAAAGAAGGGCGAAACCAAGGTAACCGAACTAGCCCGATTATTAAGGGCAAACTCGGTCAATGGCAAGAAAGCCACCCAATCATCCTGATCAGCAGACACAAAGCATCTCAAATAAGTTTCCAAAGTCTGATTAGTTCACTCGGTCTGGCCATTTGTCTGAGGATGAAATGCGGAAGAAAAAGACAAATCAATGCCCAGCCTAGCACAAAAGGCCCGCCAAAACCTAGAAACAAACTGGGAACCTCTGTCGGACACAATATTCTCCGGAATACCGTGCAAACGAACCACATGCTGAAAAAACAACGGAACCAAATCAGAAGAGAAAGGCAATTTAGGCAAAGGCACCAAATGATCCATCTTAGAAAACCGGTCACAAACCACCCAGATAACCGACATCCTCTGGGAAACCGGAAGATCTGAAATAAAATCCATAGAAATATGCGTCCAGGGCCTCTCAGGGACCGGCAAAGGCAAAAGCAACCCACTAGCACGGGAACAACAAGGCTTAGCCCGCGCACAAGTCCCACAGGACTGCAGAAAAGATCGCACATCACGTGACAAAGAAGGCCACCAAAAGGACCTACCAACCAAATCTCTGGTACCAAAAATACCAGGATGGCCAGCCAACACAGAACAATGAACCTCAGAAATCACTCTACTAGTCCGTCTATCAGGAACAAACAGTTTCCCCACTTTACAGCGGTCAGGTTTCTCAGCCTGAAATTCCTGCAGAACCCGTCGCAAATCAGGGGAAATGGCAGAAAGGACCACCCTTTCCTTCAGAATGCCGACCGGTTCCAATACCTCAGGAGAATCAGGCAAAAAACTCCTAGAGAGGGCATCAGCCTTAGCATTCTTAGAACCCGGAAGATACGAGACCACGAAATCAAAACGGGAGAAAAACAGGGACCATCGAGCCTGTCTAGGATTCAGCCGTTTGGCAGATTCGAGGTAAATCAGATTTTTATGATCGGTCAAGACCACAATACGGTGCTTGGCTCCCTCAAGCCAATGTCGCCATTCCTCAAACGCCCACTTCTGTTATGACCCCAATGGCAGAGGATCTCAAAAGTACATACCAAGTCTGCAAACAAAAAAAACCAGCTCATAGGGCAGTGGTAACTGGGCTGACCATATATCTAATCCTAGCACCACAAATAGCAGCAGCCGGGGAACGTGCCTACGTTGGTTCTAGACGTCTCGCGCCAGCCGGAGAACTAACTAACCCTAGAAGGGAAAAGATAGACCTTTCTTGCCTCCAGAGAAAAGACCCAAAAAGTTGGATACAAGCCCCCAACAAATAATAACGGTGAGGTAAGGAGAAAAGACAAACGTAAGAATGAACTAGATATTTAGCAAAGAGAGGCCCACTGACTAATAGCAGAATATAGTAAGATGACTTATATGGTCAGCAAAAACCCTATCAAAATTTCCACGCTGGATATTCAAGAACCCCCGAACCGTCTAACGGCCCGGGGGGAGAACACCAGCCCCCTAGAGCTTCCAGCAAAATCAGGAATCACATTTAGTACAAGCTGGACAAAAAATAAGAGCAAAGCAAATAACCAAAAAACAAGGAAGCAGAACTTAGCTTAATTTTGCAAGATCCAAGACCAGCAGACAGGAGCAAACAGAAAGGAACTGATTACAACGATGCCAGGCACTGGACTGAGAAACCAGGAAGTTTATATAGCAACACCCCTGGACTAACGACCCAGGTGGGTGCCAAACTGAGGAAAGACAATCCCAGAGTCATATCACTAGTGACCACAAGAGGGAGCCAAAAAGTCTAATTCACAACAGTACCCCCCCTTTAAGGAGGGGTCACCGAACCCTCACCAAGACCACCAGGGCGATCAGGATGAGCAGCGTGAAAGGCACGAACTAAATCGTCCGCATGCACATCAGAGGCAACCACCCAGGAATTATCCTTCTGACCATAGCCCTTCCACTTGACCAGATACTGAAGCCTCCGCCTGGAGAGACGAGAATCCAAGATCTTCTCCACCACGTACTCCAACTCGCCCACAACCAACACCGGAGCAGGAGGCTCAACAGAAGGAACCACAGGTACAACGTACCGCCGCAACAAAGACCTATGGAACACGTTGTGAATGGCAAACGACACCGGAAGATCCAAGCGAAAGGACACAGGATTAAGGATTTCCAATATCTTGTAAGGACCGATGAAGCGAGGCTTAAATTTAGGAGAGGAGACCTTCATAGGAACAAATCGAGAAGACAGCCATACCAAATCCCCAACACGAAGTCGGGGACCCACACCGTGGCGGCGGTTGGCAAAACGCTGAGCCTTCTCCTGTGACAACTTCAAGTTGTCCACCACATGATTCCAGATCCGCTGCAACCTATCCACCACGGAATCTACCCCAGGACAGTCAGAAGGCTCCACATGTCCCGAGGAAAAACGAGGATGGAAACCAGAGTTGCAGAAAAATGGCGAGACCAATGTAGCGGAACTAGCCTGATTATTAAGGGCAAACTCAGCCAACGGCAAGAAGGTCACCCAATCATCCTGATCTGCAGAAACAAAACACCTCAAATAAGCCTCCAGAGTCTGATTAGTTCTCTCCGTTTGTCCATTAGTCTGAGGATGAAAGGCAGACGGAAACGACAAATCAATGCCCATCTTAGCACAAAAGGATCGCCAGAACCTGGAAACAAACTGGGATCCTCTGTCAGACACAATATTCTCAGGAATGCCGTGTAAACGAACCACATTCTGAAAGAACAAAGGAACCAGATCGGAAGAGGAAGGCAGCTTAGGCAAAGATACCAAATGGACCATCTTGGAAAAGCGATCACATACCACCCAGATGACAGACATGCCCTGAGACACCGGAAGATCTGAAATGAAATCCATGGAAATGTGTGTCCAAGGCCTCTTCGGGACAGGCAAGGGCAAGAGCAACCTGCTGGCACGAGAACAGCAAGGCTTAGCTCGAGCACAAGTCCCACAGGACTGCACAAATGACCGCACATCCCGTGACAAGGAGGGCCACCAAAAGGACCTAGCCACCAGATCTCTGGTGCCAAAAATTCCCGGATGCCCTGCCAACACCGAGGAATGAACCTCGGAAATGACTCTGCTGGTCCACTTATCAGGAACAAACAGTCTGTCAGGTGGACAAGAGTCAGGTCTACCAGCCTGAAATCTCTGCAACACACGTCGCAAATCCGGAGAAATGGCTGACAGGATAACTCCCTCTTTGAGAATACCAACTGGTTCTGCGACTCCAGGAGAGTCAGGCACAAAGCTCCTTGAAAGAGCATCAGCCTTCACATTCTTTGAACCTGGTAAATACGAGACCACAAAGTCAAAACGGGAGAAAAACAATGACCAGCGGGCCTGTCTAGGATTCAGGCGTTTAGCAGACTCGAGATACATCAGATTTTTGTGATCAGTCAAGACCACCACACGATGCTTAGCACCCTCGAGCCAATGACGCCACTCCTCAAATGCCCACTTCATGGCCAACAACTCCCGATTGCCAACATCATAATTCCGCTCAGCAGGCGAAAACGTCCTAGAGAAAAAGGCACATGGTCTCATTACAGAGCAACCAGGGCCTCTCTGCGACAAAACGGCCCCTGCCCCAATCTCAGAAGCACCCACTTCAACCTGAAAGGGAAGTGAGACATCAGGCTGGCACAAAACAGGCGCCGAAGTAAACCGGCGTTTCAACTCTTGAAAGGCTTCCACAGCTGCAGGAGCCCAGTTAGCAACATCAGAACCTTTCTTGGTCATATCCGTCAAAGGTTTAACAACGCTAGAAAAATTAGCGATAAAACGACGGTAGAAGTTAGCAAAACCCAAGAACTTCTGAAGACTCTTAACTGACGTGGGTTGAGTCCAATCATGAATAGCTTGGACCTTGACTGGGTCCATCTCCACCGCAGAAGGGGAGAAAATAAAACCCAAAAAGGGAACCTTCTGTACTCCAAAGAGACACTTTGAGCCCTTAACAAACAAAGCATTCTCACGCAAAACCTGAAACACCATCCTGACCTGCTCTACATGCGAGTCCCAATCATCAGAAAAAAACAGAATATCATCCAGATAAACAATCATAAATTTATCCAGATACTTCCGGAAAATATCATGCATAAAGGACTGAAACACTGAAGGAGCATTAGAGAGCCCGAAAGGCATCACCAAGTACTCAAAATGACCTTCGGGCGTATTAAATGCAGTTTTCCATTCATCTCCTTGCTTAATGCGCACAAGGTTGTACGCACCACGAAGATCTATCTTGGTGAACCACTTGGCACCTTTAATCCGGGCAAACAAGTCCGACAACAGAGGCAAAGGATACTGAAATTTAACAGTGATTTTATTCAGAAGCCGATAGTCAATACAAGGTCTCAAAGATCCGTCCTTCTTGGCCACAAAAAAGAATCCCGCACCAAGAGGGGAAGAGGATGGACGGATATGCCCCTTCTCCAGAGATTCCTTGATATACGAACGCATTGCGGTATGCTCAGGTACAGACAGATTAAATAATCTTCCCTTAGGAAATTTACTACCTGGAATCAAATCTATAGCGCAGTCACAGTCCCTATGAGGAGGAAGAGCACTGGACCTGGACTCGCTGAATACATCCTGGTAATCAGACAAATACTCAGGAACTTCCGAAGGAGTAGAGGAAGCAATAGACACCGGCGGGGAATCACCATGAATTCCCTGACAGCCCCAACTTGACACAGACATTGCCTTCCAATCCAAGACTGGATTATGGGTCTGTAACCATGGCAGACCCAAAACTACCAAATCATGCATTTTATGCAGAACAAGAAAACGAATCACCTCCCGATGTTCAGGAGTCATGCACATGGTTACCTGTGTCCAAAACTGCGGTTTATTTTCCGCCAATGGCGTAGCATCAATACCTCTAAGAGGGATAGGATTTACCAACGGCTCAAGAACAAAACCACAGCGCTTGGCAAACGACAGATCCATAAGACTCAGGGCAGCACCTGAATCCACAAACGCCATAACAGGGTAGGAGGACAATGAGCAAATTAAAGTTACAGACAAAATAAATTTAGGTTGCAAATTACCAATGGCGACAGGACTAACAACCCTAGTTAGGCGTTTAGAGCATGTTGATATAACATGTGTAGAATCACCACAGTAAAAACACAACCCATTCTGACGTCTATGATTTTTCCGTTCATTTCTAGTCTGAATTCTACCACATTGCATTAAATCAGGTGTTTGTTCAGACAACACCACCAGAGGATTCGCGGCTTTGCGCTCCCGCAAACGCCGGTCAATTTAAATAGCCAGCGCCATGGAATCATTCAGACCTGTAGGAATGGAGAAACCCACCATCACATTCTTAATGGCTTCAGAAAGGCCATTTCTGAAATTTGCGGCCAGAGCACACTCATTCCACTGAGTAAGCACGGACCATTTCCGAAAATTTTGGCAATACACTTCAGCTTCATCCTGACCCTGAGAAATAGCCAGCAAGGCTTTTTCTGCCTGAATTTCAAGATTGGGTTCCTCGTAAAGCAATCCGAGCGCCAGAAAAAACGCATCAATATTTGCCAATGCCGGATCTCCTGGCGCTAGCGAGAAGGCCCAATCCTGAGGGTCGCCCCGTAAGAAAGAGATAACAATTTTTACTTGCTGAGCTGAGTCTCCAGATGAACGGGGTCTCAGAGATAGAAACAATTTACAATTATTCCTGAAATTCCTAAACTTAAATCGGTCTCTAGAGAACAGTTCAGGAATAGGTATTTTAGGTTCAGACATTGGACTACTGGTAACAAAATCTTGTATGCCCTGCACACGAGCAGCAAGCTGATCCACACTTGTAATCAAAGTCTGGACATTCATGTCTGCAGCAAGCTTAAGCCACTCAGAGGTAAAGGGGAGGAAAAAACAGAGGAAAGAAAGAAAGAAAAAAAAACAAAAAAAAAAACTCAGACTTTCCTTTCTTGTAATCCCACTTCTGCAATGCATTAAACATTCAACCTTGGCCTGGCATACTGTTATGACCCCAATGGCAGAGGGTCTCAAAAGTACATACCAAGTCTGCAAACACAAAAAACCAGCTCATAGGGCAGTGGTAACTGGGCTGACCATATATCTAATCCTAGCACCACAAATAGCAGCAGCCGGGGAACGTGCCTACGTTGGTTCTAGACGTCTCGCGCCAGCCGGAGAACTAACTAACCCTAGAAGGGAAAAGATAGACCTTTCTTGCCTCCAGAGAAAAGACCCCAAAAGTTGGATACAAGCCCCCAACTAATAATAATGGTGAGGTAAGGAGAAAAGACAAACGTAAGAATGAACTAGATATTTAGCAAAGAGAGGCCCACTGACTAATAGCAGAATATAGTAAGATGACTTATATGGTCAGCAAAAACCCTATCAAAATTTCCACGCTGGATATTCAAGAACCCCCGAACCGTCTAACGGCCGGGGGGAGAATACCAGCCCCCTAGAGCTTCCAGCAAAATCAGGAATCACATTTAGTACAAGCTGGACAAAAAATAAGAGCAATACAAATAACCAAAAAACAAGGAAGCAGGACTTAACTTAATTTTGCATGAACCAGGACCAGCAGACAAGAGCAAACAGAAAGGACTGATTACAACGATGCCAGGCACCAGACTAAGAATTCAGGAAGTTAATATAGCAACACCCCTGGACTATGCCAGGCACTGGACTGAGAAACCAGGAAGTTTATATAGCAACACCCCTGGACTAACGACCCAGGTGGGTGCCAAACTGAGGAAAGACAATCCCAGAGTCATATCACTAGTGACCACAAGAGGGAGCCAAAAAGTCTAATTCACAACACACTTCATAGCCAACAACTCCCGATTGCCGACATCATAATTGCATTCAGCAGGCGAAAACTTACGGGAAAAGAAGGCACACGGTTTCATCAAGGAACCATCAGAATTCCTCTGAGACAAAACGGCCCCTGCCCCAATCTCAGAAGCGTCAACCTCAACCTGAAACGGAAGAGAAACATCTGGCTGACGCAACACCGGGGCAGAAGTAAATCGGCGTTTAAGCTCCTGAAAGGCAGAGACAGCCAAAGGGGACCAATTCGTTACATCAGCACCTTTCTTCGTCAAATCGGTCAGGGGTTTAACTACACTGGAGAAGTTAGCAATGAAACGGCGATAAAAATTAGCAAAGCCCAAAAATTTCTGAAGGCTCTTCACAGATGTGGGCTGAATCCAATCATGAATGGCCTGAACCTTAACCGGATCCATCTCTATAGATGAGGGAGAAAAAATGAAGCCCAAAAAAGAAACCTTCTGCACTCCAAAGATTCACTTAGACCCCTTCACAAACAAAGCATTGTCACGAAGGATCTGAAATACCATCCTGACCTGTTTCACATGAGACTCCCAATCATCGGAAAAAATTAAGATGTCATCCAAATATACAATCATGAATTTATCAAGATAATTCCGGAAGATATCATGCATGAAAGACTGAAAAACAGATGGAGCATTAGAGTGCCCGAATGGCATCACAAGGTATTCAAAATGGCCTTCGGGCGTATTAAACGCAGTTTTCCATTCGTCACCCTGCTTAATACGAACAAGATTATATGTCCCCCGAAGGTCAATTTTAGTAAACCAACTAGCCCCCTTAATCCTGGCAAACAAATCGGAAAGCAAAGGTAAAGGGTATTGAAACTTGACCGTGATCTTATTCAAGAGGCGATAATCAATACAGGGTCTCAAGGAGCCATCCTTCTTAGCAACAAAAAAAAATCCCGCTCCCAACGGTGAAGAAGATGGCCGAATATGCCCTTTCTCCAAAGACTCCTTAACATAACTCCGCATGGCGGTATGTTCCGGCACAGACAGGTTGAAAAGTCGGCCCTTAGGAAACTTACAGCCTGGAATCAAGTCAATAGCACAATCACAGTCCCTATGCGGTGGAAGGGAACTGGACTTGGGCTCATCGAATACATCCTGAAAATCAGACAAAAACTCTGGAACTTCAGAAGAGGAGGAAGAGGAGATTGACATCACAGGAACATCACTATGAACCCCCTGACAACCCCAACTAGTCACAGACATAGACTTCCAATCCAACACAGGATTATGTATCTGCAACCATGGAAAACCCAGCACAATAGCATCATGCAAATTATGCAACACCAGAAAACGACAGTCTTCCTGATGGGCTGGCGCCATGCACATGGTCACCTGTGTCCAAAACTGGGGTTTATTTTTAGCCAAAGGTGTAGCATCAATGCCCCTTAAAGGAATAGGGTTCTGCAAAGACTGCAAGGGGAAACCACAACGCCTGGCAAATTCAAAGTCCATTAAATTCAAAGCGGCGCCCGAGTCCACAAACGCCATGACAGAAAATGACGACAATGAGCAGATCAATGTCACAGATAACAGAAATTTAGGTTGTACAGTTCCGATGGTAACAGAACTAGCGATTCTCTTTGTACGCTTTGGGCAGACTGAAATGACATGAGAAGCATCGCCACAATAAAAACAATCTATTCTGACGTCTGAATCCTTGTTGTTCCGTTCTAGACAGAATCCTATCACACTGCATAGGCTCAGGCATCTGCTCTGAGGACAACGCCACAGCGCGCACAGTTCTGCGCTCCCGCAAGCGCCGATCAATCTGAATGGCCAGAGACATAGAATCACTCAGACCAACAGGCGTGGGAAACCCCACCATAACATCTTTAACAGATTCAGAAAGACCCTTTCTGAAAATTGCCGCCAAAGCATCCTCATTCCATTTAGTCAGCACAGACCATTTTCAAAATTTCTGACAATACAATTTTGCCACTTCTTGACCCTGAGACAGGGCCAACAAGGTCTTCTCCGCTTGATCCACAGAATTTGGTTCATCATATAATAATCCTAGAGCCTGAAAAAAGGCATCTACATTATGCAAGGCCGGATTCCCAGATTCCAGGGAAAATGCCCAATCCTGAGGGTCACCACGCAGCAGGGAGATGACAATTTTAACCTGCTGAATGGGATCACCAGAGGAACCAGGCTTCAGAGCAAAAAACAGTTTACAATTGTTTTTAAAACTCAAAAATTTGGACCTGTCCCCAAAAAACAAATCAGGAGTAGGAATCCTAGGCTCTAAAAGCGGAGTCTGAACAATATAATCAGAAATACCCTGTACCCTAGCAGCAAGCTGGTCTATACGAGAAGCTAATCCCTGAACATCCATGCTAGCACAAGACTCCTCAGTCACCCAGAGGAAAAGAGGGGAAAAAAGACAAAGCAGGCTGCAGAAAAAAAATGGCTCTTTCTTCCCTTCTTCTGAGATGCATTTAACTCATTGTTGGCCAGTTGTACTGTTATGATCCGGTGACCTTGGAGCCGCATGAGAGACTTTCTCAGGAGTAGGTGGTACCTGTACTGACCGCAAACCCTAAACTAACACCGCAACTAGAAGTAGCCGTGGGATGTACCTAACACGTCCTAGACACCTCGACACAGCCGGAGGACTAAATACCCCTATAGATGGAAATGGGAATTCTATCTTGCCTCAGAGCAGAACCCCAGAGGATAGGCAGCCCCCCACAAATATTGACTGTGAGTATAAGAGGAAAAACACACGCAGGCAGAAATACAGGATTTAGCAAAAGAGGCACTTCTAGCTAAACAGAAAAGGATAGGACAGAATTCTAAGCGGTCAGTATTAAAATCCTAAAAATATCCACAGCAGATAATACAAATATACTACATCTAACTAAAGACATAGAAAGTATATCTGCATCTCCTGAGAATCCAGCATGACTGAAAAATCCAAACAAAGTCTAAGCTGGACAAAAAACACAATGAATTGCACTGAATTGCAAAGCACACTGCATGTGTGCACAGAGACAAAAAACCAGACACTTATCTTAGCTGAATTGGCAGCAGGGCATGAGGAGCCAGAGAGAGATGCAATCCCACCAAGTACAATGGACAACTGGCGAGGACTCATGGATCCTGCACACCTAAATACCTAATAGAGCTGAAATCAGCAGAAACACCTGCCCCGGATTACAACCCCAAGACAACTGCACTACCACCAACAACCACCGGAGAGAGCCCAAGAGCAGAATTCACAACAGCCACCCACTGGTTTAGTGGTTTCAGATTTATTACTGTTCGGTATTCCACTCCTGGTTTCTTCATGGAAAACGGACTTGAATAATGTTGGGAATGAGGCACTTGAACTATGACCCGCTATTCTATGAGCTCCTGTATGGCTTTCAGAAGTCGTTGATGGACCGCTGTAGACTGGGTATGGGTTAAGCAGTATCTCTTGGGAGGCAACTGGGAGAGCTCTATCCTGTATCCCTGAGTGATTGCAGAATCCACGGATTCTGGGTAATCTCCTGCCAACCCTCCAGGAAGTACTGGAGTCTTCTGGCGTCATTGCCAGCTGGGTCTTGGCTTTTGATCCTGGAAGGAGCCTTTACCCTTGCCACCCTTGGGGTAGCTCCACATGCCGGACTTCCCATTTCCTTTATAGTCCTGCCTGGGGTGAGAACGAGTCCTCCGAAAGGACAGGGAAAGCCCTTCTTTTAATCTGACGCTTTCTCAAGCAACTCATCTAAAACTGGTCCAAATACATGTAGGCCAGAGAAGGGTATTGAACAAAGTTTATTTTTCGACTGGGTATCCCCTGTCCACGATCTTAACCACAGAGCCCGCCACACTGCATTTGATAGCGCATTGTTTCTTGCTGCAAAGCGGACTGATTCTGCTGACACATCTGCAATAAAATCGGTCGCCATTTTAAACAATGGTAGTGACTTCAGTATTTCATCCCTGGGAGTCTTGTTTTTAATGTGGCTCTCTAATTCGTCGACCCATAGACTCATCAACCTGGCTACCGAGGTGACTACTATTTTCGCTTTCATGATGGCTGCAGATGACTCCCAGGCTATCTTAAGGAGATCATCGGATCTCTTGGCCATCGGCTTTTAAAGGCCTGTCGAGTCTTCAAAGGGAATGGCCGTTTTCTTAGAGACTCTAGCCACAGTTTTGTCAATTTTCAGTACTGTGTCCCATACATTGGTCTCTTCCGGATCGAAGGAACGGCGGTACTTAAAATTCCTTAGGACCACAAGCTTTTTCCCCACATCTTCCCATTCTTCCAATATCATTGCCGTTATATGATTATTAATTGGAAATACTCTATTTCTGCGAGCTCTCAGGCCACCAAGCATCTCATCCTGGACTGTCAATGGCTCCGTGGAGTCCTCAACCTTCATGGTACTCCTGAAAGCTTACAGTAGCATGTCAGTGTTTTCGGAAGAGAACAGATATATTTTCCATTCTTCCGGGAGTACTGAGGAACCCTCACCTTCACCCGAGTCCTGGTCAGAATAGCCTGACACTTCTCCTTCCTCTGAACTCGGACCCATGTGCCAGCTGGGTCTCATAGGACAGTGGGGATTGGGCTGGTATTAGTGCTGAGACTGTAGTTTGTACTTCCTCTCTGATCATAATTTTTATACTAGTCAGTAAAGAGGTTTGCTCCCTGAAAAACAATATATAAAGAAGAACCCTGTAGCTATTGGATCTAGTGACCAGCTAAAAGACCCCTACTACACCTCAGTCACATGGTCCAGGGATGGCTCTAAGGATTGGACTTCAGGACGGCTAGCACTCTCCATCTTTACTAAAGGTACCGTCACACTCAGCGACGCTGCGGCGATATAGACAACGAGCCAACCTAAACTAGATCGCTGGAGCGTCGCTGTTTAGGTCGCTGTAGAGACGTCAAACACAGAAACTCCAGAACGATGCAGGAGTGATCCAGTGACGTAACGGTGACTCACTTCTCGTTCTCGCTGGTTGTTAGCTCGATGTCAAACATTGCTGGCGTCGTTGCTTTTGATGTCAAACACGACGATACACGCCGACCTGGCGACGAAATAAAGTTCTGGACTTCTAGCTCCGACCAGCGATGGCACAGCGGGATCCAGATCGCTGCTGCGTGTCAAACACAACGAGATCGCTATCCAGGACTCTGCAATGTCACGGATTGTTGTCGTTCTCGTTGCAAAGTTGCTGAGTGTGACGGTGTTATGATAGGGCTAGCGGAACACACCTAATGAAAGTATATATTTTATTAGGATAGATGCGTTCGCAGCCCGGGGTCCACCGTGCGGAACTAATGGTAGTGTTAGCTAACTCTGTCACTTCACAGAGCAGTCATGAACACAAAGTGCTGCGCCCTGTTAGACTCCACAGAGGCACAGGTTAACTGTCTAAACTAGAGCAGTCAGTGGTCTTGCACGCGCACGAAACTCCTCGCCGTTGGTGCCAGCATTCTAGGGGCTTATTTCGGCCAGGTCCCTGAACACACAAGCATACGAACTCCTTGCCGGAGGTGCCAGCATTCTAGGGGCTTATTTCAGCCGGGTCCCTGAACACACACATACAAGACCACACTGGCGCAAAGTACATAAATGAAAGCAATACTAGCGCATGGCCGTGCGGCCATGCGAGCCTTATATAGCTGCAGCAAGTAAAAGACCTTCCCAGAAGGACCAATGAGAGGCTGCCATACCTGAGCATGTGACCCTAAATCTCCACTGAGAGATCTTGCCCTGGGCATGCTCAGTGTGTGCCAAGCAGGACTTAGTCCTAGCACCTACAGGACCTTCCTGAAAGGACCAATGGACTTAGCTGCAGTATCTGACCATGTGACCCTCGATCTCCACTGAGAGATCTTACTCAGGGCATGCTCAGAACGAGAAGAGCAGGACTTAGTCCCAGAAGCGTCTGCTCACCGCTGCCCAGCACTGACTTCAATGGCAGAAGCAGGAAAAGCAGCAGTAGCTCTTTGTACAGAGTGGGACTGAGCAAGACGCTGGGCCCGACGTCTCCGCTGAGCATGCTCCACTGCGGCAGGAGAAGAATGGGAGACCGCAGCGGAGATGGCCCGAGATTCCCCCTGTGCAGAGGCGGGAACTCGAACCCTAACATTACCCCCCTCCTAGGGCCCCCCTCCTTTGGCCTCGCCACGCTCGAAGGCAGCAATGAGCTGCGGAGCCCGAATATGCTCAACAGACTCCCAGGACCTGTCCTCAGGACCATGACCCTTCCAATCCACCAAAATAAATTTTTTTGCCACGTACCACCTTGCACCCCAAAATAGCGTTCACCTCGTAATCGTCCGTAGACGAACCTGATGTCCCAGCAGATGACTCGGAAAACCGGGACATGTATACGGGTTTCAAGAGGGACACATGAAAGGTGTCGGTGATACCCAGGCGTGGCGGAAGGGCCAAACTATAGACCACAGGATTAACCTGTTCGAGGACCTTGAAAGGACCCAAGTAGCGAGGTGCAAACTTAGCGGACTCCACTCGCAGCCTGATGTTACGGGCGGAGAGCCACACTAAGTCGCCAGGAGCAAAGGTCGGAGCGGGGCGCCGATGTGCATCAGCGGAGGACCTCATTCTCTCCTTGGAGGCCTGAATGGCATCCTGAGTGCGGTCCCAAATATCCCGTGCTTCCACAGCCCAGTCTGCCACCCTGGAGTCGTCAGAAGACACGGGCATAGGCACAGGTACCCGCGGATGCTGACCATAGTTGAGGAGGAATGGGGTTTGTCCAGTGGAGTCGGCAACCGCATTGTTCAGCGCAAACTCTGCCCACGGTAGCAAGGATGCCCATTCATCCTGCCTGGCTGAGACAAAGTGTCGCAGATATGTGACCAAGGTCTGATTGGCCCTCTCTACCAACCCATTCGTCTCGGGATGATATGCGGAGGAGAGATTTAACTCAATGCTGAGAAGACGACAAAGCTCTCTCCAGAACCGAGACGCAAAGTGGGGACCCGGGTCACTGACAATCTTGTCTGGCATACTGTGTAGGCGAAAGATGTGCTTTATGAACAACGCTGCCAAGGCCCGTGCCGAAGGTAACCGCGGAAGCGGCACCAAATGCACCATTTTGGAGAAGTGATCGGTGATAACCCAAATGATGGTACAGCCCCGAGACTTGGGCAAACCCACCACAAAGTCCATCCCGACCATCTCCCAGGGCCTGTCTGCCACCGGCAATGGATAGAGTAACCCAGCTGGCCATTGTCGAGGAGACTTATTTTTGGCACAGGAGACGCACGCCAGAATATAATCCCTGACATCACGGACCATATGTGGCCACCAATACGTCCTCGCCAACAGCTCAGATGTCCTTTTTGTCCCAAAATGACCACCCACCCTGGATGAATGAGCCCACGAGAGAACCTCCGGTCGCAAATTGGGTGGTACAAAAGTCTTGCCCAGAGGCATAGACTCTAGCAAAACCGGGGCTACGGTTCTCAGGCTCTCAGTGGGGACAATAAGCCGCGGCTCCTCTTCCTCCTCCACTGATGACACCACGGAGCGAGAGAGAGCGTCGGCACGAATGTTCTTCTCCCCAGAAAGAAAATGGAGGGTGAAATGGAACCGGGAGAAGAACAAGGACCATCTAGCCTCGCGAGAATTTAACCGCTGGGCTGTCTGTAGGTACACCAGATTTTTATGGTCTGTGAAGACTTGGAAAGAAAAACGAGCTCCCTCCAAGAGATGTCTCCACTCCGAGAAGGCCAATTTCATGGCCAGCAACTCCCTGTCCCCGATGGAATAATTCCTCTCTGCTGGTGAAAAGGTCTTTGAAAAGAAGAAGCAAGGATGCTTCCGACCTTGAGCATCCTTTTGGAAGAGGACTGCTCCTGCACCAACAGATGAGGCATCCACCTCCATGATAAAGGGTTTGTCTACATCGGGGCGATGTAGGATGGGAGCGCTAGCGAAATGTGACTTTATGGAATTAAAGGCCTTGGAGACCTCCACAGACCACGATTTGGGATTTGCTCCCTTCTTGGTAAGGGCAACCAAAGGAGCTACCAACGTTGAGAAGTGTGGAATGAACTGTCGATAGTAGTTAATGAACCCCATAAAGCGCTGCACCGCTTTAAGAGAATGGGGTTCCTGCCAGTCCATCACAGCCTGTAGCTTGGCAGGATCCATAGCCAAACCCTGGGCCGAGATGATATAACCAAGGAATGCCAAGGACTCCTGCTCAAACACACACTTCTCCAATTTGGCGTAGAGGGAGTTTGCCCGTAAGAGGTCAAAGACTTTGCGAACATCTCTCCGATGGGAGTCGATATCTGGAGAGTAGATGAGAATATCATCCAGATAGACTACGACCGAGGTGGTGAGCATATCCCGGAAGATGTCGTTCACAAAGTCTTGGAAAATGGCTGGGGCATTACAGAGCCCGAAGGGCATCACCAGATACTCATAGTGCCCATCCCTGGTGTTAAAAGCCGTCTTCCATTCGTCCCCCTCACGGATGCGAATCAGATTGTAAGCACCCCACAGATCTAATTTTGTAAATACCCTTGCTCCCCATAGCCTATCAAAAAGCTCAGATATCAGGGGTAATGGGTATTTGTTCTTAACGGTGATGGCGTTAAGACCCCTGTAGTCAATACATGGACACAGTTCCCCATTCTTCTTCTGAACAAAGAAGAACCCTGCCCCAGCAGCACTGACTTCCTGATGAACCCTCTTGCCAGATTTTCTTGGATGTACTGAGACATAGCCTCCGTCTCCGGGAGAGATAATGGATAAACTCGACCCCGGGGAGGCTCAGCACCAGGCAAGAGGTCAATAGGACAGTCATGGGGTGGTGAGGCGGAAGGGTCTCCGCCGCCTTTTTGGAGAACACGTCCGCATGAGACCAGTATTGCTTGGGGAGAAAGGATAGATCTGCAGGTACCTCAGTAGAAGCAACCTGAACGCACTCCCTTTGATACCTACCCTCACAAGACTCACCCCATCCCAAAATTCTGCCAGAAGACCACTCGATATGTGGAGAGTGGTACCGTAACCAAGGTATCCCCAACAGGACCTCATCAATACCCTGAGGTATGACGAGCAGAGATATTGTCTCCTGATGGGATGGCGATATGAACAGAGTAAAAGGAATGGTCTAGTGAGTTATCTGTGAAGGTAGTGTCGAGCCATTCACCACTCGTACCGTAACTGGTTGTGCTAGCATAACCAGGGGTATTGCGTGATGTTGGGCAAAGGCGGAAGACATGAAATTGCCCTCTGCCCCAGAATCCACGAAAAGCTCTACTACTGAGTGGGAAGATGAGCCAATGTTAATTGTCCCCTTAAAGGACAATTTTGAGGCAAACGTCGCCGTTTCTAGTGTACCTCCCCCGACTACCACTAGAGGCTGACGTCTCCTCGACCACTGAGAACATCTGGTGGCAAGATGTCCAGACTGCTGGCAAACATGATGAACCTTGGATGCCCAAGCGGTCCGGGACTTAGAACCCGCTCGTGACACCTCCCCGGCCTCATGTGACTCAGGGACCAGGACTGGAGATTCCAGAGGTCTGGCGAAGGTGGGAGCCAGCCGAAACCTCTGCCTACACTGGGCTCGCTCAAACCTCCGCTCGTTAAAATGGAGGTCAATGCGGGTAGAGACAGTTATTAACTCTCCAGTGTGGCTGGAATCTCCCTAGTGGCCAGAGCGTCCTTAACGTGATCAGCCAGCCCCCTCCAAAATATGGGGATAAGGGCTTTATCCAACCACTCCAGCTCTGAAGCTAAAGTTGGGAAACGGATGGCGAATTGGCTGACCAAGGACTCACCCTGAGTTAATGCCAGCAGTTGGAGCGCCGTATCATAGGGTGACTTGAGGTCCTAGGAAGACCTGTTTCAGAGTGCTCAGAAACAACAAAGCACTCTGCACCACATGATCGCCACGCTCCCACAGCGACGTAGCCCATTACAAAGCCCTGTCCGACAAGAGGGACACAATAAATCCCACCTTAGCCCGCTCTGTGGGAAAACGTGCAGCCAGAAGCTCAAGGTGATAGAGCACTGACTCACGAATCCCCTACAAGATCTGCTTTCTCCAGAACATTTTTCTGGGAGCGGGAGGCGTGAAAATGTCGGAACAGGGGTGGCAGTGGACAAAGTTGCTGCAGCCGCGCTAGCAGCCTGTACAACAACTGCGGAAATATCCACAGCTGAGGTTGAGCTCTCGAGAGCCGCCAACCTACCCTCCAGCTGCTGGATATACTGCCAAGATTGCTGTATGTCCGCCATTTACTAGCCAGACCCTGGCGCTAGTATTATGTTATGATAGGGCTAGCGGAACGCACCTAATGAAAGTATATATTTTATTAGGATAGATGCATTCGCAGCCCGGGGTCCACCGTGCAGGAGAACCTGCTGCTAGTAAATAGTGGAACTAATGGTAGTGTTAGCTAACTCTGTTACTTGACAGAGCAGCCGTGAACACAAAGCGCTGCGCCCTGTTAGACTCCACAGAGGCACAGGTTAACTGTCTAAACTAGAGCAGTCAGTGGTCTTGCACGCACACGAAACTCCTCGCCGGTGGTGCCAGCATTCTAGGGGCTTATTTCGGCCAGGTCCCTGAACACACAAGCATACGAACTCCTCGCCGGAGGTGCCAGCATTCTAGGGGCTTATTTCAGCCGGGTCCCTGAACACACACACATACAAGACCACACTGGCGCAAAGTACATAAATGAAAGCAATACTAGCGCATGGCCGTGCGGCCATGCGAGCCTTATATAGCTGCAGCAAGTAAAAGACCTTCCCAGAAGGACCAGTGAGAGGCTGCCATACCTGAGCATGTGACCCTAAATCTCCACTGAGAGATCTTGCCCTGGGCATGCTCAGTGTGTGCCAAGCAGGACTTAGTCCTAGCACCTACAGGACCTTCCTGAAAGGACCAGTGGACTTAGCTGCAGTATCTGACCATGTGACCCTCGATCTCCACTGAGAGATCTTACTCAGGGCATGCTTAGAACGAGAAGAGCAGGACTTAGCCCCAGAAGCGTCTGCTCGCCGCTGCCCAGCACTGACTTCAATGGCAGAAGCAGGAAAAGCAGCAGTAACTCTTTGTACAGAGTGGGACTGAGCAAGACGCTGGGACCGACGTCTCCGCTGAGCATGCTCCACTGTGGCAGGAGAAGAATGGGAGACCGCAGCGGAGATGGCCCGAGATTCCCCCTGTGCAGAGGCGGGAACTCGAACCCTAACAGACGGTACCTTAAGTCAAGTGTGCTGTCAGCTGTCTGTCTTTAAGTAGTCCACCTTACTCGGCTTGAAGACATCTGATTCGTCATCCTTCCGAGCCCAGTTGCTGTCAATTCAGGCATTGCAGATCTCCGGCCGTACTGTGCACACTCCATCTGGAATGCCCGCCGGCTGCCATAGAGACACTTGTGTCCAGTTCCCTGTTCTCCTGGGAAACCTGAAGCCACGCCCCCAGGCCTCGCACTGGCTTGCCACTGCTATGGAGCACCAGAAGCCTGACAGGACCCGGGATCCCATGGACATGCCTCCTGGAGCCTGTCTGATACCGCCGGTAGTCTAGGAGTCAAGACTCTGGCCAGACCACGCTCCCGGCCTGGTCCCGAGATACTGTTGATACACCCCTGGATGTCATCACCGACGTGCCTTTTGATGACGTGACGCCCCGGAAGTCCAAGGCACGAGATGCCGGTCCTGAAGCCGGAACACCAGCCGCTGCCAGAGCCCCCTGGGGAGGGATGCAGCAGATGCCAGGATCGCACAGCTCAACCAGATGCTGAGGGCCCTCCGCAACTGTGGAGTGTGCCCACCGTACTGAGCCTCTAGAGAGGGATGTGGCTGTTCCCAGGAGCCTCCCGTCCAGACTCCGACACCCGGAGGGAACGTCGGCACACAGGTACCAAAATCTTCACACCTCTGTGCTCCTCTCCTGCGTCTGTCCATGACAGGGACAGGAAAAACACTGAAGGTGGTGGTGGGGAGTGGCTATTTAACCTGTTCTGTGTTCCTGTCCCTATCAAGGATATGAAGGACTACCTCCTGGTGGTCCTGTCAGGAGGGACGTCCTGGAAAAATATATACCTGCAGTATAGTATAGATTCCAGGGAGGCGAAATGGTAGCGAAACGTGCTTTGGAGTGGTGTGTGCGGGAGCAGTGACACGTCATATCGGTTGGTATTTGTGGCTGGCTTAATAGTAATATCTCCCATCATTAATTCTTTTTTGGGATTAAGTTTTGCACCTTTGGCACTTTAATTCTAAATTCAAATCAATTTTGCACTAGCACAATTCTTTAATTAATTTTTGTGTGGATATATGCATATTTATAGTGGGACTTTAATATATTTATTTATTTATTTATTTATTCAAAGCACTTTATTTTCACATACCGTATATACTCGAGTATAAGCTGAGAATTTCAGCCCATTTTTTTAGGCTGAAATTGCCCCTCTCGGCTTATACTCGAGTCATACCTAGGGGTCGTCAGGGGAGGGGGAGCGGCAGCTGTCTAATAATACTCACCTGCTCCTGGCGTGGTCCCTGCACATCCCTGCTTCTCCGGGCGCCGGCAGCTTCTTCCTTTAGTGAGCGGTCACATGGTACCGCTCATTACAGTAATGAATATGGACCTGGCTCCACTCCCATAGGGGTGGAGCCGCATATTCATTACTGTAATGAGCGGTACCATGTGACCGCTCAATACAGGAAGAAGCTGCCGGCGCCGGAGAACCAGGGACTGCACCGCGCCATGAGCAGGTGAGTATAACGCAGTGCGCGAGATTCACCGGTCCCCGTTCCACCGATGACCGCCGCTGCATCTTCCCCGTCCTCTGCAGTGACGCTCAGGTCAGAGGGCGCGGTGATGCGATTAGTGTGCGCGCCGCTCTCTGCCTGAGCGTCAGTGCGGAGGACGGGGAAGACCCAGCGGCGGCCGTCGGTGGAACGCGGACCGGTGAATATAGCAAATGCGGGGGGGGGGCCTGAGAGGTGAGTATGTGATTTTTTTTAATTCTTTTTTTAATCGCAGCAACAGCATATGCGGCATATGTCTGTATGGAGCATCTTATGGGGGCCATGTGCAGCATTATATGGGGGCAAATATCTGTATGGGGCCATGTGCAGCATTATATGAGGCAAATATCTGTATGGGGCCATGTGCAGCATTATATGAGGCAAATATCTGTATGGGGCCATGTGCAGCATTATATGGGGCAAATATCTGTATGGGGCCATGTGCAGCATTATATGAGGCAAATATCTGTATGGGGCCATGTGCAGCATTATATGGGGCAAATATCAGTATGGGGCCATGTGCAGCATTATATGGGGCAAATATCTGTATGGCGCCATGTGCAGCATTATATGGGGCAAATATATCTATGGGGCCATGTGCAGGATTTTATGGGGCAAATAATTCTATGGAGCATCTTATGGGGCCATAATCAGCATTTGTGGAGCATTATACGGTGCAAATGTGTCTATGGAGCATCTTATGGGGCCATAATCAGCATTTGTGGAGCATTATACGGGGCAAATGTGTCTATGGAGCATCTTATGGGGCCATAATCAGCATTTGTGGAGCATTATATGGGGCAAATGTCTGTATGGAGCATCTTATGGGGCCATAATCAACATTTGTGCAGCATTGTATGGGGCAAATGTCTGTATGGAGCATCTTATGGGGCCATAATCAACATTTGTGCAGCATTATATGGGGCATATTTTAATATGGAGCATCTTATGGGGCCCATCATAAATTGTATGGAGCATTATATGGGGCTCCTGAGTCAATATAGATATTCAAAAACAAAACTTAAACTACTGATATCTCAGTTAATTTTACTTTTATTTGTATCTATTTTTATTTTTGAAATTTACCAGTAGCTGCTGCATTTTCCACCCTAGGCTTATACTCGAGTCATTAAGTTTTCCCAGTTTTTTGTGGCAAAATTAGGGGTCTCGGCTTATACTCGGGTCGGCTTATACTCGAGTATATACGGTATATTACTTATGACCGCTATTGCACTTTGTTTATTATGGAGTGTTATCATTTACATATGTATTTAATTTACTTTTTGCCAGCCATTAATTGTAATTAGTTTAAGGGAATTTATAATATTATTTAATATATAATGTATTTTTATTTTCCTTATACATAATTTATTTTTATCAATTGATTTGGCATATCCTGCTCCCCACATACAGGTTTAATCATTGTGTTTCTTTTATATCTAATTTTTATATATCTTTTATTGTAATAAAAATTCCTGTTTTTATCATGTATATTGTCATTCGCTTTTTATATTAATAAAATAATATCATTAATTTATTATCTGTTGGGTGAATATTCTTTTGGGTTTACATTGGCTACTCAGACTGTGACTCCTCAGTCTGCCAGCTATGTATCTGGTTCCGGACCTCATCTGTCTGCTAGTCCACGCTATAGCGGAGACCCTGCCTTGTGTCAAAGGTTCATCAACCAGTGCACATTGCACTTTGAGCTCCTGGCTCATCAGTTCTGTCGGGGTCGTAAACGACAATATAAATCCTCATTCACCAGTCATTCCAAATTAAACTATAAGCATGTGGTACCGGGTAAGAATGAGTCAGACAGGTAGCTGGTTCAATCTCAGTGCATGCTCATGAATCCACACACATGTGTGTAACGGTCACAGCAACTGGCTTTATTCTAAAAATACACAATACTATATTGAGTGTTAGGGGAAGGCGTGCATTAGGCGGGGTTTAAGCTAGCATTCAGTCTTTCTGATTTGTTCTAACATCTTCTGGTGGATCCTCCTTTTCTTCACATTCCTTCAGTTTCGTTTCTAAAGAAATGAATCTTCATCCCTCCAGACACTAACCTGAAACGAAACTGAACTCTGGCGGCCATCTTTAAATACAATTACATTTGCTTTAGCAGGGGAAAACTTATTGTTTCACAGTATATGATATATAAAAGTACAAAGGTATGTAAGAAAATATATTTTCACCTTGACAATCCCCCCTAAACACTAAGTTTTTCCCTTAAAGAAAGATCCTTCGAGACTGTCCATGTGATGGGAAAAGGGGAGGTGGATTTCTTCATCCAGACACCTCAGAAACTCTCCCCTAGCGAGAGGCCTCCAGGCAGCTGAACCCTTCACTAACCTCACATGGAGTTCTCCCACTGTCCCTAAACTAAATCTCTTGGCATCATCTGAGAATGGGGGGGTTTTGTCTATTCTCTTGAGAGGAATATACTTCGGGATCTCCCCTGGATCAGTACCATTGTACTCTGGTGGGTCTACTTCTTGATTGAGAAAGGTGTCAGTCGGAGTTGCTTTGGCAATAACCTTTTTGTACAAGGGAATAACACAACAGAGGATTATCGATTCAATTATAAGGAGGGCAATTAGTACTAAACAAACTTGTTGAAGGAATCCCTTGATCCCACCTAACCAACTGGAGAAGAAAGATGTGTCTACTCCAGCATACATGACACGTCGTCTTATTGTCCTAATTTGTTCAACTTCTTTAGAAACCTTCAGGTCTTTCGGATCTACATTTCGCCATTCAGGTCTGGCTGTCTATATTTCGTCTCGTATACAGTGGGGCAAAAAAGTATTTAGTCAGTCAGCAATAGTGCAAGTTCCACCACTTAAAAAGATGAGAGGCGTCTGTAATTTACATCATAGGTAGACCCCAACTATGGGAGACAAACTGAGAAAAAAAAATACAGAAAATCACATTGTCTGTTTTTTTATCATTTTATTTGCATATTCTGGCGGAAAATAAGTATTTGGTCAGAAACAAACAATCAAGATTTCTGGCTCTCACAGACCTGTAACTTCTTCTTTAAGAGTCTCCTCTTTCCTCCACTCATTACCTGTAGTAATGGCACCTGTTTAAACTTGTTATCAGTATAAAAAGACACCTGTGCACACCCTCAAACAGTCTGACTCCAAACTCCACTATGGTGAAGACCAAAGAGGTGTCAAAGTACACCAGAAACAAAATTGTAGCCCTGCACCAGGCTGGGAATACTGAATCTGCAATAGCCAACCAGCTTGGAGTGAAGAAATCAACAGTGGGAGCAATAATTAGAAAATGGAAGACATTCAAGACCACTGATAATCTCCCTCGATCTGGGGCTCCACGCAAAATCCCACCCCGTGGGGTCAGAATGATCACAAGAATGGTGAGCAAAAATCCCAGAACCACGCGGGGGGACCTAGTGAATGAACTGCAGAGAGCTGGGACCAATGTAACAAGGCCTACCATAAGTAACACACTACGCCACCATGGACTCAGATCCTGCAGTGCCAGACGTGTCCCACTGCTTAAGCCAGTACATGTCCGGGCCCGTCTGAAGTTTGCTAGAGAGCATTTGGATGATCCAGAGGAGTTTTGGGAGAATGTCCTATGGTCTGATGAAACCAAACTGGAACTGTTTGGTAGAAACACAACTTGTCGTGTTTGGAGGAAAAAGAATACTGAGTTGCATCCATCAAACACCATACCTACTGTAAAGCATGGTGGTGGAAACATCATGCTTTGGGGCTGTTTCTCTGCAAAGGGGCCAGGACGACTGATCCGGGTACATGAAAGAATGAATGGGGCCATGTATCGTGAGATTTTGAGTGCAAACCTCCTTCCATCAGCAAGGGCATTGAAGATGAAACGTGGCTGGGTCTTTCAACATGACAATGATCCAAAGCACACCGCCAGGGCAACGAAGGAGTGGTTTCGTAAGAAGCATTTCAAGGTCCTGGAGTGGCCTAGCCAGTCTCCAGATCTCAACCCTATAGAAAACCTTTGGAGGGAGTTGAAAGTCCATGTTGCCAAGCGAAAAGCCAAAAACATCACTGCTCTAGAGGAGATCTGCATGGAGGAATGGGCCAACATACCAACAACAGTGTGTGGCAACCTTGTGAAGACTTACAGAAAACGTTTGACCTCTGTCATTGGCAACAAAGGATGTATTACAAAGTATTGAGATGAAATTTTGTTTCTGACCAAATACTTATTTTCCACCAGAATATGCAAATAAAATGATAAAAAAACAGACAATGTGATTTTCTGTATTTTTTTTTCTCAGTTTGTCTCCCATAGTTGAGGTCTACCTATGATGTAAATTACAGACGCCTCTCATCTTTTTAAGTGGTGGAACTTGCACTATTGCTGACTGACTAAATACTTTTTTGCCCCACTGTATCTTTGGTCATACCGTCAATGAATGTATTTACCAATATTCTAACATCAAGTGGGTTTATGGGACTGTACTCCATATCTTCCCATTTCAGCTGTAACCGTCCAAAGTACAGCTCTACACTCTCTCCTTTGTCACATCTGTAGAAAATCTTAATTTGCGTCCTAGCACGTCACCTGTTTTTGTGCTCACTAACTACCTAGGCCTGCCCAGGTGCACTTATACGTCCATCATATGGTCATTATTTGTCTGTAGAATGAGAAAGGTTGGTTCTCAGGGTCAGCCAAATGTTTTTGCGTAGCTAGCTAGTCAGAGGGCCTCCAGGGAAAATACTCCTGTATCTGTCTTACCCTACCTGATGTGGTTGGTTCTCTGGTGGTGGGGAGTGACATGACATGCTGGTCTACAGCTCCTTCCCAAAAGGATTACTGTCAGCCTACTCCTAAAAGTTAATGTCCCCACTATCCGCCAACCACAATCCTGTGTCAGCTTCTTATATCACTGCATGTGATCTTGTCTGGACAGGATTCAGTGTAATTCTCTTAGGTCGGGTTGCAGCACGGGTCATACAAGTGTTAGGGCCCAAATCCTCAACTATACCCTAAAAGGCATCACAGCTATAATTGACAAATTTTTGTTCATTGTAATATATAAATATATATATTTGATCCATTCAACATTTTTATTAATCTGCATCTGTGGTACTATAGAAGCAAAGCCGGCATAAATCTGGTTCTGGGCTTTAAACTGGTCAGGCACCCCCCTTGGCACTCCAATGGCATCAATATATACTAGTGGATCTTCTTCATAACTCATGTGGAGCTGATCGAGACTTCTCCTTTTTCTGGTAGGTTCATCAGGTACCTCTGGATCCCAAGGTAAAATCTTGAACTGCATGGCCAGTCTAACAAGGGTGCATTGGCCTATCCAGGCATTAGGCAACCTAGGACGGAGCTTACCATCTCCACATAACCAATAAATGTCGTGCATATATTCTGTATGTTTGATTAGCAAATCAGTATCTAGAGAACTGCTCTCTTTGCAGTAACCTGTCTCGGAGATTTCTACTGGTATACCTGTGGTGTCGTGGGAATTATAGCAGGTGTAATTGTCAGCTTACTTCTCCTGGGACCTTTAGTCTGGGTTCCTTATGAATTAGTGGGACATAATCTGGGCAATCAGTGGGCTTCAAACCTTTCAACAGATTCATGACACAGGCGGTGGTGTTGTCATCAGGAAAAGCAATGCATGTGTGTTCAGATGTGTATTCGCAGCAGCACAAGCAATACATCCTACAGAGATATTCTGGACTCTTACATTGTATCTCACCCATTCTAACCATAGGTTTTTTTCTTGGGGCTGTATATGGCCTAAATACGCATAGGGTCCAGCACTAAATACATAATTATAATTCCTTCCCAGTACAAACGTCTGCAGATCAGCAGATTGGGGGTTTTCAAGATTCAGGAGGAGGGGGTGACAACTTTTACCCCATTTACAGCCTCTAAGTGGTTGCAGAAGGGCTGTTTAATGCATTCTCTCACGAAGACTCCTACCTGTCCCATCCTTGGGAACATGGCTTCACTAGGTTTATATCCCCAATCATCTCCCGTATTCCAGGCAGCATCTGTCCAATAATAACGGTTATTGTTGTCATTTCTGGTAACATATATATAAAACTGGATGATTCCCTCTACCACCCGTTCAGTCTCGAGGCACTTGACTACATCACAGAAATCAAATCGCCAGATATTTACCGGGGCTGTCAGGTTTACCCAGAATATAGTGGGACCAGAATTCTTATTTACAATAGGGGCCGAAGAGGTAGGGGCGAGGATGGCCCCCAACCTCAAGATCAAAAACAACAGCAACATTTCCCTTCAGTCACTTCTGTGACTAAACACTGGTTCGGTCTCTTTTACAGTGTGAGGCGTGGATACAGGTGCTCTTTCCTTCAAGTTTTACTGCAGTGGGGGTGACCGGGATCACCGTGTGAAGTCCTTCAAATCTCGTCTGGAGACAATCTCTGCGCACAAACTTTTTCACATACACCAGGTCTCCTGGCACAAAAGGGATGGTGTCCAGGAACCTTGTCTGGGTCTGGAAGAGAACTGAAGACAGTTAAATGCACTTTGACAAGGTGTCCATGTAAGGCCTGCACATAGCTAGTCAAGTCCTGATACTTGGGCTACAACTGTTGTGGAAAGAAACATTCAAGATTGGGGCTCCTGCCAAACAGAATCTCATACGGTGACAGTCCTGTTGTGAATTTGGATTCTGGGCTCCCCCGGTGGCCGCTTGTGGAATTGGACTTGTCATCCTCTTTCCTGTTTCACCTGGTTCCATCAGTAGTGGGTGTCGCTATTTAAGCTCATTTCTCTGGTGGTTTCTTGCCGGTCAACAATGTTATCTGATGCCTCTCAGTGCTTGTTCCTGCTTCTAGACTACTACTAGATAAGTTGGACTTTTGTCCATGTTTTGTTTTGCCTATTTGTTCCAGTTCACAGCTGAAGTTTTGTTACTGTGTCTGGAAAGCTCTCGTTGATCAGGGATTGCTACTCTGGCGTTATGAGTTAATGCCCGAGTTTAAGGTAATCTCTGGATGGTGTTTTGTTAGTGTTTTTCTGCTGACCATGAAAGTATACTATCTGTCTTCTGCTATCTAGTAAGCGGACCTCAAATTTGCTAAGACTATTTTCCTGCTGCGTTTGTTGTTTCATCTGAACTCACCGTCATTATATGTGGGGGGCTACTGTCTTCTTTGGAATATTTCTCTAGAGGTGAGCCAGGTCTTATATTTCCCTCTGCTAGCTATTTAGGTCTTAGGCCAGAGCTGGGCATCTAGCGATAAATAGGAAATGCTACCTGGCTATTTCTAGTTGCGCGGCAGGCTTAGTTCATGGTCAGTATAGTTCCATCTTCCGAGAGCTTGTCCCTCTATAGGCTTGCTATGATCTCTGCCTGCAGAGATCATGACAGTTTGACCGGCCCCTAAAGTGTTAAAGACCCAGGTTGAGAAAGGAGAGTTATAAGAAGTCTGCTGGAATTTTTTTTTTTTTTTCCTCCAGTCTGCCTTGCTGCAGTCTTTTTTCTCTCTCTCCTCCTAATCTCTGTATGGCTCTGTGTGCACCTGACAATAATGGATCTCCAGAGGGTAACTGCGGGTTTGAATAATCTCATCACGAAAGTACAAAATTTACAAGATTTTGTGGTACATGCTCCGGTATCTGAGCCGAGAATTCCTTTGCCGGAGTTCTTCACAGGGAATAGAGCTAGCTTCCAGAATTTCCGAAATAATTGTAAGCTTTATTTGTCCCTGAAGTCTCGTTCAGCTGGAGACCCTGCTCAGCAGGTTAGGATTGTGATTTCCTTGCTCAGGGGTGACCCTCAAGATTGGGCCTTCTCATTGCCAGCAGGGGATCCTGCGTTACGCGATGTGGATGCGTTTTTTCTGGCCTTGGGCTTGCTTTATGAGGAACCTCATTTGGAACTTCAGGCAGAAAAAACTTTGATGGCACTATCTCAGGGGCAAGACGAAGCTGAAGTTTTCTGCCAAAAATTCCGTAAATGGTCTGTGCTTACTCAGTGGAATGAGTGCGCCTTGGCGGCAACTTTCAGAGAAGGTCTCTCTGATGCCGTTAAGGATGTTATGGTGGGGTTCCCTGTGCCTGCAGGTCTGAATGAGTCCATGACAATGGCTATTCAGATTGATAGGCGTCTGCGGGAGCGCAAACCGGTGCACCATCTGGCGGTGTCTATGGAAAAGACGCCAGAAAGTATGCAGTGTGATAGAATTCTGTCCAGGAGCGAGCGACAGAATTTTAGACGGAAGAATGGATTGTGTTTCTATTGTGGGGATTCTACTCATGTTATATCAGCATGCTCTAGGCGTACAAAGAAGCTTGATAAGTCTGTTTCCATTGGCACCATTCAGTCTAAGTTTATTTTGTCTGTAACCCTGATTTGCTCTTTGTCATCCATTGCCACGGACGCCTATGTTGACTCTGGCGCCGCTCTGAGTCTTATGGATTGGTCCTTTGCCAATCGTTGTGGTTTTGATTTAGAGCCTTTGGAGACTCTTATTCCTCTGAAGGGGATTGACTCCACCCCATTGGCTAATAATAAACCACAATACTGGACACAAGTAACCATGCGTATCAATCCGGATCACCAGGAGATTATTCGTTTCCTGGTGCTGTATAATTTACATGACGATTTGGTACTGGGATTGCCATGGTTGCAGTCTCACAACCCAGTCTTGGACTGGAGAGCAATGTCTGTGTTGAGCTGGGGATGTAAGGGTATTCATGGGGACTTACCTTTGGTTTCTATTTCGTCGTCCATTCCCTCTGAAGTCCCTGAGTTCCTCTCTGATTATCAAGATGTCTTTGACGAACCCAAGCTTGGGTCGTTACCTCCGCACCGTGAGTGCGATTGTGCCATAGATTTGATACCGGGTTGTAAATATCCCAAGGGTCGTTTGTTTAATCTGTCTGTGCCGGAACATGCTGCTATGCGGGAATATATAAAGGAGTCTTTGGAAAAGGGACATATTCGTCCATCTTCTTCTCCCTTGGGAGCTGGGTTTTTCTTTGTCTCAAAAAAAGACGGCTCTTTGAGACCATGTATTGATTATCGGCTTCTGAATAAGATCACTGTTAAGTATCAATACCCATTGCCATTGCTTACTGATTTGTTTGCTCGTATAGAGGGTGCTAAGTGGTTCTCTAAAATTGATCTTCGTGGGGCGTATAATTTGGTGCGGATCAGGCAGGGGGATGAGTGGAAGACCGCATTTAATACGCCCGAGGGCCACTTTGAGTATTTGGTCATGCCTTTCGGTCTTTCTAATGCCCCTTCAGTTTTCCAGTCTTTTATGCATGATATTTTCCGCGATTTTCTGGATAAATTTATGATAATATATCTGGATGATATTCTGATTTTTTCTGATGACTGGGACTCTCATGTCCAGCAGGTCAGGAGAGTTTTTCAGGTTCTGCGGTCTAATTCTTTATGTGTGAAGGGGTCTAAGTGCGTTTTTGGGGTCCAGAAAATTTCCTTTTTGGGGTATATTTTTTCTCCCTCTTCCATTGAGATGGATCCCGTCAAGGTGCAAGCTATTTGTGACTGGACTCAGCCCTCCTCTCTTAAGGGTCTTCAGAGATTTTTGGGCTTTGCCAACTTTTACCGCCGATTTATTGCTGGTTTTTCGGATGTCGTTAAACCACTGACTGATTTGACCAGACAAGGCGCTGATGTTGCTAATTGGTCCCCTCATGCTGTAGAGGCCTTTCAGGAGCTTAAGCGCCGTTTTGCCTCTGCCCCTGTGTTGCGTCAGCCTGATGTGAATCTGCCTTTTCAGGTTGAGGTTGACGCTTCGGAGATCGGAGCTGGGGCAGTGTTGTCGCAGAAAGGTTCCGACTGCTCCGTCATTAGGCCTTGTGCCTTCTTTTCTCGCAAATTTTCGCCCGCAGAGCGGAATTATGATGTTGGGAATCGGGAGCTTTTGGCCATGAAGTGGGCGTTTGAGGAGTGGCGCCTTTGGCTCGAGGGGGCTAGGCATCAGGTGGTGGTATTGACTGACCACAAAAATTTG
Organism: Ranitomeya variabilis; assembly: GCF_051348905.1. Taxonomy (NCBI): domain Eukaryota; kingdom Metazoa; phylum Chordata; class Amphibia; order Anura; family Dendrobatidae; genus Ranitomeya; species Ranitomeya variabilis. Next base: position 794,420,717 of record NC_135232.1, on the reverse strand, counting down.
ATTTATCTTGAGACTGCCAGACGCCTGAATCCTAGACAGGCGCGCTGGTCTTTATTTTTTTCTCGCTTTAATTTTGTGGTGTCATACCTACCGGGTTCTAAGAATGTTAAGGCAGATGCCCTTTCTAGGAGTTTTGACCCGGACTCTCCTGGTAATTCTGAACCCACAGGTATCCTTAGGGAGGGAGTAATTTTGTCGGCCGTTTCTCCTGATCTGCGGCGGTCCTTGCAAGAGTTTCAGGCGGATAGACCGGATCGTTGTCCGCCTGATAGACTGTTTGTTCCGGATGATTGGACCAGCAGAGTCATCTCTGAGGTACATTCTTCTGCATTGGCAGGTCATCCCGGAATTTTTGGTACCAGGGATTTGGTGGCAAGATCCTTCTGGTGGCCTTCCTTGTCACGAGATGTGCGAGTCTTTGTGCAGTCATGTGACGTTTGTGCTCGGGCCAAGTCTTGTAGTTCTCGGGCTAGCGGACTGCTGTTGCCCTTGCCTATTCCTAAGAGGCCTTGGACACACATCTCGATGGATTTTATTTCAGATCTGCCTGTTTCCCAGAAGATGTCTGTCATCTGGGTGGTCTGTGACCGTTTCTCTAAAATGGTCCATTTGGTTCCTCTGCCCAAGTTGCCTTCTTCTTCTGAGTTGGTTCCTCTGTTTTTTCAGAATGTTGTCCGATTGCACGGTATTCCTGAGAATATTGTTTCTGACAGAGGTACCCAATTTGTGTCTAGATTTTGGCGGGCATTCTGTGCTAGGATGGGCATAGATTTGTCTTTTTCATCTGCTTTTCACCCTCAGACTAATGGCCAGACCGAGCGGACTAATCAGACCCTGGAGACATATCTGAGGTGTTTTGTCTCTGCTGACCAGGATGATTGGGTTGCTTTTTTGCCATTGGCAGAGTTCGCCCTCAATAATCGGGCCAGCTCTTCCACCTTGGTGTCCCCGTTTTTCTGTAATTCGGGGTTTCACCCTCGATTTTCCTCCGGTCAGGTGGAATCCTCGGATTGTCCTGGAGTGGATGCGGTGGTGGAGAGATTGCATCACATCTGGGGGCAGGTTATGGACAATTTGAAGTTGTCCCAGGAGAAGACTCAGCGTTTTGCCAACCGTCATCGTCGTGTTGGTTCTCGGCTTTGTGTTGGAGATTTGGTGTGGTTGTCTTCTCGTTTTGTCCCTATGAGGGTCTCTTCTCCTAAGTTTAAACCTCGGTTCATCGGCCCTTATAGAATATTGGAGATTCTTAATCCTGTTTCTTTCCGTTTGGACCTCCCTGCGTCCTTTTCCATTCATAACGTTTTTCATCGGTCGTTATTGCGCAGGTATGAGTTACCTGTGGTACCTTCAGTTGAGCCTCCTGCTCCGGTGTTGGTTGAGGGTGAGTTGGAGTACGTTGTGGAGAAAATTTTGGACTCTCGTGTTTCCAGACGGAGACTCCAGTATCTGGTCAACTGGAAGGGTTACGGCCAGGAGGATAATTCTTGGGTCAATGCATCTGATGTTCATGCTTCTGATCTTGTTCGTGCCTTCCATAGGGCTCATCCTGGTCGCCCTGGTGGATCTGGTGAGGGTTCGGTGCCCCCTCCTTGAGGGGGGGGTACTGTTGTGAATTTGGATTCTGGGCTCCCCCGGTGGCCGCTTGTGGAATTGGACTTGTCATCCTCTTTCCTGTTTCACCTGGTTCCATCAGTAGTGGGTGTCGCTATTTAAGCTCATTTCTCTGGTGGTTTCTTGCCGGTCAACAATGTTATCTGATGCCTCTCAGTGCTTGTTCCTGCTTCTAGACTACTACTAGATAAGTTGGACTTTTGTCCATGTTTTGTTTTGCCTATTTGTTCCAGTTCACAGCTGAAGTTTTGTTACTGTGTCTGGAAAGCTCTCGTTGATCAGGGATTGCTACTCTGGCGTTATGAGTTAATGCCCGAGTTTAAGGTAATCTCTGGATGGTGTTTTGTTAGTGTTTTTCTGCTGACCATGAAAGTATACTATCTGTCTTCTGCTATCTAGTAAGCGGACCTCAAATTTGCTAAGACTATTTTCCTGCTGCGTTTGTTGTTTCATCTGAACTCACCGTCATTATATGTGGGGGGCTACTGTCTTCTTTGGAATATTTCTCTAGAGGTGAGCCAGGTCTTATATTTCCCTCTGCTAGCTATTTAGGTCTTAGGCCAGAGCTGGGCATCTAGCGATAAATAGGAAATGCTACCTGGCTATTTCTAGTTGCGCGGCAGGCTTAGTTCATGGTCAGTATAGTTCCATCTTCCGAGAGCTTGTCCCTCTATAGGCTTGCTATGATCTCTGCCTGCAGAGATCATGACACAGTCCTATCTTCCTGTTTGGGGTATATCTTACTGAAAACAAAGCTAGAGGGAGACATTCTGTCCATGGTTTACCAGTCTCTGTCATTGCCTTCTGGATTTTAAGCTTAAAAGTTCCATTTAGTCTCTCCACTTTTCCACTGTTCTGCGGATGGAGTATGCAATGCTTGACTTACCCCCAGTGCTGCCATTACCTCTGACATGATCTCTCCAGTAAAATGGGAACCCTGATCGCTTTCAATGACTTCAGGAACTCCATACCTGCATATGATCTCAGCCATCAGTTTCTTCACCGTTGTCTTAGCCGTAGCTTTGGCAACTGGGTAGGCTTCTGGCCAACCTGAAAATAAATCAATGCAGACCAACACATACTCATACGTCCCTACCCTGAGTAACTGAATTTAATCAATTTGCAGTCTCTGGAATTGGTTAAAGGGCCGGGGAGTGTGTTTGGATGGGGTTTTCACTGTCCTACCCTGATTATGTGTGGCACATATCATGCAGCTCTGTACCTGCCTTTCTGCGCAGGTGGAAAACTCGGGGGCAATCCATTGTTTCTGTAGGGTGTCACACATGGCCGTCTTCGAGTGGTGCACATTCCCGTGCAGAACCTGTGCCATCATTGGGTACAGTACCTGTGGTAGGCAGACCTTTTCACCCCTCCCCCATAGTCCGGTAACGGTATCAGAGCAAGCCCCTATCTTTTGCCACCTATTTTTCTCCTCCTTACTTGCCTGTTCTTGTAACCGGGCTAAGATGTCTTTCAACACAAGTGGAGATGGTGGGGTGTCTAGGTGATGTACTCTAGAAGCCACAGGAGTGCTTGCTGCTTTCTTGGCAGCCTGGTCTGCCAGTGCGTTACCCTTTTGTCCGTCCATCAGTGCCTTTGCTATGTGCCTTTACCTTTATGATGCCTGCTTAGGTGGGAAACTGTAGTGCATTCATAAGTTGCTGGACTGCCTCAGCATGTTTAAAGGGGTGGCCATTTGCTGTCAGGAAAGCCCTGGCTCTCCAGATAGGCCCATAACCGTGTGCAATGCCAAAAGCTTACCTGGAATCAGTGTAGATATTTACAGTCTTACCTTCTGCTAGTTTGCACGCTTCTGTAAGCGCCTTGAGCTTCTGCTTCTTGTGCAGACATATGAGCTGGCATTGACTCTGCCTTGATTACCTCATGTTCTGAGACCACAGCATATCTGGTACAGTAGCGTCCTCGGTCATCTTGGTGACGGGATCCATCTACAAAAAGCTCAAAATCAGCATTAGAATAGGCACACTAGAGACCAGCCGTTTCCTGAGACATCAATTCTAGACAATCATGGGGTTTGGAAACCTAATCTTGTTCCTCTGGATCCATTCTAGAAAGAAAAAGTGTCCTTGTTCATGTCACCTACTCCTCCCCCCTTTGGATCCAGGGGAACTAGGAGAAGAGTAGCGGGGTTCAGGACAGTGCACCTTTTCAAAGTCACATTAGTAGGCATGAGAATAGCAGACTGAAGTCGCAGCTGTCCAGCCATGGACATGTGGCTAGGTTGTACCTGGTTAAAGATACTATGTACATCGTGTGGGGTGTGGACCATCAGTGGATAATCCAAAACAATCTCTGAAGATTTGTGTAGCAACAGCTGGACAGACAACACAGTCCAAACACAGGAGGAACTTCCTCTTGCCACCGTATCCAGGCGGCCACTGTAATAAGCAACAGGTCTCTGTTTGTCTCCATGAAGCTGAATCAGCACACCTGTAGTATGTCCTGCAGGTGAGCTCTGTCTGCAATACTGTACGGCAGTGCTCGGGTGTCTTGCAATCATATACGGGGCCTGCAATGTGTAACACTATATCACAGGGCAAATTCCCTCTTTGAGTGGACATAGCGTCTCCTGGATGCAAGGGGCCATGAGCGGCAAGGTAGGCTTGACACTCTTGGGCTATGACTGGCTCCCCTTTTCTAGCTATCTGTTGGGCCAAACAACCTCTATGTGACAGGGTAGAGTTAGCTGGGTTCACTATGGCTCCTGCCTGGTGGGTAATTATGTCCCCATACCCTACTGAGAAAAGAACCTGGGATTCCTGAGGTGTGATATAGTAGCGTGAATGACAGGGAAACCAAACTTCAGATTCCTAGAAAGTCTGGCCTTGTAAGTGTGAAGGTTTCACGGGAAGAGGAGATGTAGAGGCCTTTCCGGGCTGGGAGGTCTGGCATTTACACCGATTAAAGCAAGCTCTTGGTCTGAAAATTGACATGGGGCTGGGGAGGGAGTTAGATTCCTATACAGGGTTAAAGGCGTATTGGAGTGTGAAGCTGGACTTGCATGTACAATAGGAGGGGGCAGAAACTGGAGTCTGTTACATGGAGATAAGGAACACTGATCTCGCAGCTGCAGCGATGGGGGCCAGTGAGCGAGCAAGAATTATTACAGCTAGTGACTTAATCCTTGTCTTTCCTGCTGGGCTAAATTCTTTTGAAAACTCTTTACTATTTTCAATACATCATCCGGAGTGGAAATCTCAATATCGGGTCTACTACAAAAAGGTATGAATGGGCTTTTTATTACAATGGGAATCCCAGATCTTTAAATACTACCATAAGACGCCCATAGAACTTCTCGGCAGTCCAGGATATATTGGTGCCTTTTACCAATCTTTCAATTACTTACAAGTTTTCCTCCAAGACCAGGCACAGGTCTATTTCACTTTCAACTTTCCAGATTATAATATTTCTTTGTACTTCAAAACAATATTGTCACTTTAAGCAAAACCCAAATCTACCAGTGCGTAATCTACACCAAATAAACACATGGAGACTCAAAAGTGCAGCTACGCGCGCGTCCCCCCTCCTCACCAGAAACAGGAGATAAGGAAGTCACTGCATTCCTCAGCGCACAAGGGAGAATACAAAAGCCCAGATGTATGCCCCCCTTACTCCAGCACGTAGCGCAGATAAGGAGAAAAGAGAAGAACTGACAAATCTCGCAGCGGTCTGCTCCGCCCCTCCCATCTAGTACACAGCACTGATACAAAGCTCCGTATCCTCTACAAAGTCACAAATTACAGCAGTTTTCAGACTTAATTTCTACAAAACTTTCCTATAATCCTCCGTGGTCTGGGCGGAGCCCCAAGGACGGTCCGTATGCACACACAAGGCAGGTCTCCACCCAGGTTGGATTCTGCACAACACAAACAGGACACACCTACGCTTCTGGAGATCTCTTTCCGCCGCCATTACAGGGCGCTGGCTGAGACTGCATTTTCATCATCAGTGGCACGGCGGCCATTTTACAATCTGTAAGATCACAGTTCAAAGGCATTTTATAACCAAATACGGGTTCTGTATTCTCTGATCCTTCCTCTCAACCTATTTTCATCCTTTATTCTTTAAGCTTCGCGCAACTCGCAGATAAGCTTCTTGACTGCCTCTTGCCCTCCCGTGACTATTGTCTTGACTTCCACGGCATCCTCATCTAACTTGTGGGGCACTGACTTCTTCTGCTTTAAGATACGCAGCTTGGCTCACAGAATACTACGCCCTGCTATAGCTCAGGATCGCTGGCAGCGATATCAACACTGGTATTCTGCAATATGGAATCTCGCTCAACGTATTAGAAAAATTAGAGCCTCGCGCTCAATATTTTCTGTCCCTAACCTGAACACCAGTGATTAACAGACTATCCTGCCATGATATTCTAAACAGTCGGGAGGCGGTCTCCTAGTGAGAGCCCTCCACAGAAATACAGGTGGTCCCTGCTCGGGACGTCTTAATTACCTAGCTGGTACAATATCACAGAGGCTGCGTCTCCTATCCCTTTCTCTAAGCTGCCCCACACTCTACAACTAGCTCAATCTTTCACTCTACTTCACTACTGGACAATAGTCACGGGTAAGGTGGTTGAACGGAGTACAATGACCGGTGGAGGAGGTATGGTGTACAGAGGTCGCACAGGATGTGACGTCTCTCAGTTGCTGGTTCAGAGCGTGGCACAGGATCGCATTCGATCTCACCACTCGATCGGTCACCTCCCGGACCCAAAGAGACCACAGACAAACCAATAACGGCTGAGACACTAGCAAGTGTGACATATACAATGTACATGATCGCCACTTACCGTGTACGGAGGGTGATCAGTCCTCGAGGTCAGCCACTACGGGTATCATCCACAGACATCCAGGCATGGGTCCAGGGGGTCTCGGATCGCTGGCCACGCCCCCCGTTGGGCTGCCAAATTGTCGGGGTCGTAAACGACAATATAAATCCTCATTCACCAGTCATTCCAAATTAAACTATAAGCATGTGGTACCGGGTAAGAATGAGTCAGACAGGTAGCTGGTTCAATCTCAGTGCATGCTCGTGAATCCACACACATGTGTGTAACGGTCACAGCAACTGGCTTTATTCTAAAAATACACAATACTATATTGAGTGTTAGGGGAAGGCGTGCATTAGGCGGGGTTTAAGCTAGCATTCAGTCTTTCTGATTTGTTCTAACATCTTCTGGTGGATCCTCCTTTTCTTCACATTCCTTCAGGTTCGTTTCTAAAGAAATGAATCTTCATCCCTCCAGACACTAACCTGAAACGAAACTGAACTCTGGCGGCCATCTTTAAATACAATTACATTTGCTTTAGCAGGGGAAAACTTATTGTTTCACAGTATATGATATATAAAAGTACAAAGGTATGTAAGAAAATATATTTTCACCTTGACAGTTCTTCTTGAATCGGGCCAAAGTAGCTTTCATCATGTGCCATCTCTCTGGTGAAGCCCTGGCATGCCTCAGCCCTCTGTGGGAGAGAGGGGGTCATTTGGTGTTGAACCACCAGTTCTTTCTAGAGGCCTTCTGTAAGGTCTTCGACAAGCCGGGCCGCACTTCTTCTACAGCATCTTCTCTACTCACGTTACATCAGGGTAACCTCACAGTGCGTCAGTATGCATTTCGTTTTCGTACCCTGATGTCCAACTCACTTGCAATAATGAGGCTCTGTGGCAGCCTTCTGACAGGGCCACTGCGGGTGAATCAAGGTTGAGCTAGCCGGTCAGGAAATACCCGATAAACTGGGAATCACCAGTGCCTAGGGTTTGTAGTAGAGGCTACTTTGGGCTAGAATCACTCCTCTCCATCGCGGACTCTGACAATATCAGGCTCCTTCGGCAACATTTGTTTTGTCGAGTCAGCCTACCTGGACTCCTTTTCCGCAGGCAATTTCAAATGGGTCTTGTGCGCCTAAGAGACTGTGCTTAAAAGAGAGACTTTATTGAGTTGTGTGCCAGAGACTTTAATGGGTTTCTAAAACATCGCCATCAAAACATCGCCATAACTGCCACTATAACTACGTCACATGGTGCACGCACTGTGTTTTCAAAATAACTGCCAACAGCCGCCAGAAAGAGCGCCCCGAGAAGTACAGGAAAAGAAGGGTGTGCCACTGTGGGCGGAGCCTGAAGTGAGACCCGCAAGTGAGGACGCCGTGCAAGAGAACCGCAAGTGAAGACGCTGCAAAGTCCTGGACGGAGGACCGGAAAGAGTGACTAACCGCGCACAGGAGGAACCGCTGCAGACTCCGGTGGCAATACGTCAGCCCTGCAAGGTTAGCAAGGGGGAAGAGGACATGCCTGACCCGGGAGAATTGGCGGCGGTCACAGCCGCAGGCCCGGTGATGCCCCCAGACCCCGTGGTGGTCGGAGCTGTGGGTCCAGTAATGCTGGCAGCTTCTACAAGCTGGCCAGACCCCGCCACAGTAACTGCTCCCATAATGACGCTATCCATGCCCTATATACCAGGAGCAGCATGGCTTCCACAATATTCTGGGGAGTCCCATACACTCAGTGACTTTAAGGAAAGGCTCTGCAGCCTATTTGAGGTCTATCCCCTGACAGAACATCAAAAGGTTAGCATCCTAACTGGCCAACTAATTGGCGCGGCCCTAAGAGAAGTAAAATCCTGGCCAGATATGGAAAAAGAAACGGTGCAGCAGATATTTGCCAGACTTCAAACCACTTTTGACACCCGCACCGCTGCAGAAATTAAAATGAGGTTTTTCGGGTGCAAACAAGGAGCACAGGATAGCATAGGGGACTGTGCCCTCATTCTGCCAGAGGCAGTACGGGCCATTAAACAGGTTGACCCTAACAGCGTGCAGGATGGAGACAAACTATTAAAGGAACAGTTCATTGAGGGGCTCCTGTCCAGCACCCACAGGATACAGCTGCGCATCCTGGCCTTGCAAAACCCAGACCTGAACTTTGCACAATTTAAAGACAGTGCCATCCGGGTGCTGCATGAAGCTCAGCCCAGCCGCACAGTGCCACCTAGGCGTCCAGCCCTCACGTACCACCAGGAGGTGGCATCCTTTCCTCAGGTCCCCGTTGAGGCCGACACACAGATCCTGGATGATGATCCCTCCACAGAATTGCGCCTCCAGGTCCAGGAACTGACTAAAAGCGTAGCTGCACTAGCTAAAACCGTGCAGTCCCTGCAGGAATCCCCAAAGGAGAAAATCAAGCTGGCTTCCAGTTCGGAGGACATCCCCTAGCGACGACACAAGAGGATCCCACCGATCAGAGGAAGAGACAACGACCGCTATCATCACGACAAATGACCCATCTGCCGCCGCTGCAATCAGGTGGGGCACATCGCAAGGTTCTGCCATTTAAACGAGCGACCCCTGGGGCTGAGGGCCAATCCCCAGGAGTAAGATGACCAGGCCCACAAAACTGGTGAGCCAAGTACGTCGGAGGACGACAGGTCCTCCCCATTGTGATCGACGGTATCCTGATGAACGCTTTACTAGACACCGGCTCTCGGGTGACAACTATGCCTTACATTCTCTATAAACGTTATTGGGCAGACTCTGATATTACCCGTGGCCCACATAATGATTTTACAATAGTAGCCAGTAATGGTCAGCCTTTGCCACAAGTGGGGTACAAGGAGGTAACCATTAAGGTGGGGCGGGTAGAATTGAAGGCCCAAGGACTGGTGATTATTGATATTGACCGACGAGAATGTAACCCTATGATTACCTTAGGTACTAATGTCATAGAAAACTGTCTTGCTGAAGTTAGTCTTGTTACAACAGGTAGCCGAAACTGCTGGTTCCCGTGAACAATGTGTCCTGCAAAAAGAAATCAGAGCCCTGGTGCAGAGACAACAGGCAGTCTGGTGGAGAAATTGGATGTGTCACAGTGAGTGATCCGATCCCCATTGCAATACCCACCAGGAGTGAAATGTTAATATGGTGTTGGGCAGCAATAGGCCTCAGAGGTAAAGACTACCAGGCCCTGGTAGCTGTGTATTCAGACAGTAGGCCCACCATCCTGACAGCCAGGGGGGTGGTTGATGTCCGCAAGGGGAGGGTACCAGTGCGTGTCCTTAACTGTGGAGAGAAAGAGATCCACTTACCCAGATATGCCACACTTGCTAAACTGTTTACTGTTAATAATAATAATGCAATACAGGCAACAGAACCCTTGGTCCCGTCCAACCAGGCGGAGGACAATGGCTCTGCAGGACAGTTGGAGGATTGGTGTCAGAAATTACATGTGGGCACTGATTCTACCCCATCACACCAAAAACAAGGGGCTTACCGGGTGGTCCATTAGTATGAGCGGGTATTCAGCAAACACCCACTATATTTTGGGCAGGTCAGGTAAAAGGGGTTCAACATCATATCCCCACTGGAGGTCATCCACCCATTAAAGAAAGGTACCGGCCTGTAACTCAAGCTCATTACCAATGTGCCAAGAGTATGTTACGAGAGATGAAGGAGGCTGGGGTAATCAGAGATAGTTGTAGCCCCTGAGCAGCTCCATTAGTCCTCATCAGGAAAAAGGATGGCACAATGAGGATGTGTGTTGATTACAGGCAGATAAACCGCATTACACACAAGGATGCATACCCGTTGCCCAGAATCAGAGTCATTAGCTGCTTTAAAATCTGATAACTATTTCTCCACCTTGGATCTCACTAGTGGGTATTGACAGGTTCCCGTAGCAGAGGCGGATAAAGAAAAGGCTGCCTTCACGACACCGATGGGTCTCTCTGAATTCAACTACATGCTGTTCGGACTGTGCAATGCGCCAGGAACATTCCAGAGGATGATGGAGTGGTGTCTCGGGCACAAGAATTTTGAAACCGTCCTGTTGTACCTGGATGATGTCATCGTCTTCTCCAAGACCTATAAAGACCACCTGAAACACCTGGCCGAGGTGTTTGAAGCTCTGTCTAACTTCGGCCTGAAGGTAAAACCATCTAAATGTCATCTGTTAAAGCCCAAAGTGCAGTACCTGGGACATGTGGTAGGCTCTGAAGGAGTGGCACCAGACATTGACAAGGTCACCATGATCAGGGACTGGCCGAAGCCCAGCAACATCCCCGAAGTTCAGCAGTTCCTCGGGTTGGTAGGCTACTACCGAAGGTTCATTATGGACTTCACTAAGATAGCCACACCCCTGCAAGACCTGTTAGTGGGCCAATCCAAGAAGACCAAGAGCAAGGGCCCTCCATTTGAGTGGAATGACAGGCTGGAAGGATCCTTCACTCGGTGAAGTTGGCTCTCATGGGAGATGAGGTACTGGCTTACCCTGACTATGACCAACCGTTTGTGCTGTACACGGACGCCAGCAACGTGGGATTGGGAGCAGTGTTGTCCCAGGTGCAGAAAGGCAAAGAAAGAATACACCAGCAGGAAGCTTCGTCCCAATTAAAGGAACCCCGAAAACTACAGTTTCTTCAAGCTGGAGTTCCTCGCCATAGTCTGGGCAGTACCAGAGAGCTTCAAACACTACATGGCCTCAGCAAGATTTACAGTTTTCATGGACAACAACCCGCTGACACACCTGGAGACGGCAATACTAGGTGCATTGGAGCAGTGATGGATGGCCTGGTTGTCCAACTATGAACTCACTATCATGTACCATGCAGGGCACAAGAATGCAAATGCCGATGCGCTGTCCAGGATGCCCAATTTACCAGAAGTGGGAGAAGATCCAGAAGCACTTAATGAGATTGAGTTACCAGCTTTCCATCGCTCCGGGACGACTCAGTATTCCCATTATGTGAAGAACAAGTGTAATAACAAGCAAGAAGCCATGCTGAACCCATTGCCCCACCATGGATGGGCAGAGATGCAGGATAGTGACCCAGCAGTCCGTCTGGTAAAAGAGCTGCTAACGCAAGCAGATTCACACCCTGGTCCAGATGCTCCACAAGAGACTTAACAGCTATGGAAGGAGAAGGGCAAATTGTTCATCTATGATGGTAAGCTGTGCCGGAGGAATATCGACCCACGCACTCATGAGTTGGTCTGGCAGATAGTGGTCCCGAGACAAGATGTGTCAATGGTTCTGGAAGCATACCACAATGGAGCAGGACACTTCGGATGGAAGAAGTTAGAGGTCCTACTTCGTGGAAGGTTGTACTGGATTGGCATGAGAAAAGCCATTGAAAAGTGGTGCCTAGGCTAGAGTGTGGCTCATGCAACCTGCGCAGGAAGGACCGTGACAGCCAGAGGACTCCCCTACAGCCCATAGTCACTAAACAGCCACTTGAACTGGTGGCCTTAGGCCACATGAAGCTAACTCCAAGCTGGTCAGGCTATGTCTATGCTGTGACCATTGTAGACCATTGCTTCAGATTCCTGGTAGTTGTGCCGGTCAAGGACCAGACAGAGAAGACATCAGCCAAAGCCTTCCAATAACACTTTTGTCGACCACATGGATACCCTGAAAAGGTACTCACCGACCAAGGCCCAGCCTTTGAAGCCGAAGTATTTTAGGAGTTATGCAAACAAATGGCATGTGTGAAAAGATGAACAAGTGGTAATCGACTTACTGAAGACCTTGCCTGTGGAAGAAAGGAACTTATGGCCAGAAAAGTTGCGAGACTTAGTAAATCTGTACAATCACATCCCAGTGAATTCCACCAATTGCACTCCAGCTCACTTGATGAGAGGAAGATCTAGCAAATTACCTGTTGATCTTGAAATGGGAGTTCTAACACCAGAAACAACCTCACCAGATGCAGATTGGGATACTGAGCGACAACGGAAATACCGCCAAGTACAAGAGTGTGTAGAAAGAAGCTTGTCCCAGGCAAGACCAAAACAAGAGAGGAACTAAAATCAACATGCCCCTGCAATTCCCTTGTCACCAGGTGAACAAGTTCTAAAGCGAAAAAGGAGAATGCATAAACTTGATGACCAGTGGGAAGCAGAACCACGTACCATCTTACCATCAAAATTTGATAATACTAAAGTGTGTCTAATAAGCAAAGATGGAGGAGAAACCTCGACTGCGGTATCTAGAGATCAAGACAAAAAACCCCAAGTACTTCTCAACCTATGGAAGAAAAGGAAAAGAGAATCCATACCGTTCTTGGAGATTTTCCCCAGTCTTGGACTCAAGTGCATCAAGCCATAGTGGTGCCTGTTTTGACTTTTCCCCAATTGGAAATACCAATACAAAAGGAGACTCTAGACCAGCATGCTCAAGCAACAGATGTCACACCAGCAGTGGAACCAGAGAATTCACCCTCTGCTATCAGTGAATCTGTCAGACCCATAGAAGTCGCAGACGTTTGCCCAATTTGCCAATACAATACAGGCCTACAAGTAGCACAGACACTAGTGGGTTCACTACAGCAACAGCAGACATGTTAGACCAGGAGCTGCGTAGATCTACTGTAGTACTAGAGGTCAGATCCCAGCCCGTTACAGGGACTGCTGTCAATAATTGTTGTTAACTGTTTTAAAATGTTTGCTTATGTTTTTTTGGTTGTTTTTTTTAAAAACAACCTTTAGATGGACAATAGGGTAATGGACGGTGAATTGCCCAAAAACTGTCACTGTAAATAGTTGGCACTTCCTAGGTGCACCCTTGGTTCTACCCGCATTGCCAGCGTGAGTAGGGCCTTGTTTGTCCACAGACCTGAAGCAAAACCATCTGGTGGGGCAGAACACTGGGTCTGGATGTATGCCTTGTAGCCCACACAAGACCTATGTTGGGGGTTTATGACAGTTCCCCCGCATTGGTACTGTTGTTAGTGAACAAGGACACCCTGGTATAAGACCAGTTGTACTTTTGTAAATAAGTTTGCAACGTTTAAGCAAAATGCCTCCCATAAGGGAGGGAAAAGTTGGTACCTGTTTAGCCTGATGAAGTGTTTTTCAAAATGCTTTGCATGTTTCCCTAGCCTGTTTGTTTATGTTTTCTTTTCCCAGTCTGGGAGTACTGGATTTAGCGGGGGGGGGGGGATGTGGCACCCCAGGAGTTCAGGTACCACAGTGGTATTGCTTTCCTCTCGGGGAGGGTAATGCCATGCCTGGAGACAGGAGGGATCCCTTTGGCAGGTAATCTTACATGCAACATTTTATGACTCCAGGTCAGAAGGGGGAGCTCTAAACCCAGTTTAAGGGGAACTTCCCTATATACATCCTGGTCTGGAGGAGGAGCCAGTTAGTCTGGTGCAGATAAGCAGACAGTTAACAGTTGGTAGCAGACAGTGAAGGAGCACAGAAGGACTTAAGAGCTAGAGGAGGACTGCTACTGGGCCTCTCTAAGCTGAGCGCAGAAACCGGGCACTGGGAGCCCCAGGTTGTGAGGAACTACAGGTCCCATGGCAGAACCGGAGGGCAGGAAACTAAAAGAGATTTGCCCACATAATACCTGAGGTACAGCAGCAATCAGAGTCCGGAGTCACCGTGGACAGAGACCCCCTCTTGTCTACCGTGCAGGTACTGTCCCTGGACAGGGAAGAAATAGGACCTTGTTAGAGAGCTATAGGCAGCAAGGGACCACAGACCAGCGCATAGTGGAAGGCTCCCAAACTGACCTGTCAAGGGGATTTCCACCTGTCTTCAGGCTGCCTGGACTCCATCTTTACCTGTTGCCGGTACCCTGGACTGAGTCTGTTTAACTCCAGTAAACCAGGTAAAGACTGCAACCCTGTGTCCTCCATTTGTTTGCCGGCATTCACCATCCCTGCCAAGCGCATCGGGAGCCCTGGGGACACCGCTTCACCTGGAGGAAGTGGCACCATCTTTGCTGCAGCACCATTGCCCCCAGAGGACCCCTTTAAGCAGCGTCGGTCACCTCTGACCAAGAACCACAGGTGGCGTCACGAACTTTCTTTATTTCCACAACCCCTTTAAAGACCGTCCCTTTTACTTGGTCGCCCAGGGCCACGGACCGGGTCGCTGCCACTGTGACCACCCCTCTAATTGTGACCGGACCCAGTACCGAGTACCCCACTGCCCTGACGGGTGACTCATTAGCAGCCAAACATATAAAAGCTATATAAATATGGTATCAATGTAATTGCACTGACTCAAAGAATATAGTAATCTAATCACTTAAACAGCATGAGAAATGGCATAAAAAATAAATAAAAACAATTCTTCACCTCACCTGTTGTTGATTTATTCATTCTGTCTTCCGAAGATTGCAGTAAGGCTCTGTTCACATTCATCCTGCATTCCACGCCGAGCGCTTACACTGGGGTTTCCATGTAAATCTCTGAAATATGTGATTCAGATGAAGCTCCTGATGTAGAATTACCTATAATGAGGCAGATGTTGACACAATAGTCTATGATCTGGGGGTGTCCCTCTTTTTAAGCATGCATAAAAGCGAGGTCGACCACAGTTTTGTGCACCTCTGAAAAAAGGACACCACTTAACAGAGGCCAAAAGGAGTCCAGAGTAACTCTGCTGCCTAATTATAGTGAATGGATCCCTCTTAGGTTCATCTGAATCATGTCATTCAGAGATTTAGATGGAAACCCAGATGAAAGTACTCAGCATAGAGCACAGGTTAAATGTGATCCAAAATGCTATGTAAAATATTCCCAATAAAAGCTTCAACTCAATCCATAAAAAAAATAAGTCCCCACTCAGGTCTGTCATCTGTTAATGGAAATATAGGGGTCTTCCCCATTACTGTTGGTACAAAGGCTCTGGAAGTGTACTGTGACTCCTCGCCTCCCAAAAGAAATCCAGCTAATTTTACACTCCCAAATTCAAATGCCCCCATCGCTTCTGAGCACCACAGTGTGCCTAAACCACATTTAGTGTCCACATGTTTGGCATTTGTGTAGCAAGCAAGATAAAAAATGAGAAAAATATCACCGGTACAGACAAAAAGGTGGGTACACCCTGATAGAGAATGTAAAAAAATTCTACTTTAGGCCGGGGTCAGACCTAACGTATAAAAATATGGTCCGTTTTTTACGGCCGAGATACGCAGAAAAGTTCCTGAACAGTGATCCGTATTCAATGCAAGGGTGCGATTTTTTTTCTCCAAAAAGTATCCATGTGTCATCCTTATAGCATCCGTACGGCAAGATTTTCTCGCCGGCTTGCAAAATGGACATATAATGGATCCATGGGCTCAAATATTCGTGGAAACATATACAGTACAGAGCAAAAGTTTGGACACACCTTCTCATTTAAGGATTTTTCTGTATTTTCATGACTATGATAATTGTACATTCACACTGAAAGCATCAAAACTATGAATTAACACATGTGGAATTATATACTTAACAAAAAAGTGTGAAACAACTGCAATTATGTCTTATATTCTAGGTTCTTCAAAGTAGCCACCTTTTGCTTTGATGACTGCTTTGCACACTCTTGGCATTCTCTTGAAGAGCTTCAAGAGGTAGTCACAGGGAATGGTTTTCACTTCACAGGCGTGCCCTGTCAGGTTTAATAAGTGGGATTTCTTGCCTTATAAAAGAGGTTGGGACAATCAGTTGTGTTGTGCAGAAGTCTGGTGGATACAAAGCTGATAGTCCTACTGAATAGACTGTTAGAATTTGTATTATGGCAAGAAAAAAGCAGCTAAGTAAAGAAAAACAAGTGGCCATCATTACTTTAAGAAATGAAGGTCAGTCAGTTCAAAAAATTGGGAAAACTTTGAAAGTGTCCCCAAGTGCAGTGGCAAAAACCATCAAGCGCTACAAAGAAACTGGCTCACATGAGGACCGCCCCAGGAAAGGAAGACCAAGAGTCACCTCTGCTTCTGAGGATAAGTTTATCCGAGTTACCAGCCTCAGAAAACGCAGGTTAACAGCAGCTCAGATTAGAGATCAGGTCAATGCCACACAGAGTTCTAGCAGCAGACACATCTCTACAACAACTGTTAAGAGGAGACTTTGTGCAGCAGGCCTTCATGGTAAAATAGCTGCTAGGAAACCACTGCTAAGGACAGGCAACAAGCAGAAGAGACTTGTTTGGGCTAAAGAACACAAGGAATGGACATTAGCCAAGTGGAAATCTGTGCTTTGGTCTGATGAGTCCAAATTTGAATTCTTAGGTTCCAACCACCGTGTCTTTGTGCGACGCAGAAAAGGTGAACGGATGGACTCTACATGCCTGGTTCCCACCGTGAAGCATGGAGGAGGAGGTGTGATGGTGTGGGGGTGCTTCGCTGGTGACACTGTTGGGGATTTATTCAAATTTGAAGGCATACTGAACCAACATGTCTACCACAGTATCTTGCAGCGGCATGCTATTCAACCCGGTTTGCGTTTAGTTGGACCATCATTTATTTTTCATCAGGACAATGACCTCAAACACACCTCCAGGCTGTGTAAGGGCTATTTGACCAAGAAGGAGAGTGATGGGGTCCACAGTCACCAGACCTGAACCCAATCGAGATGGTTTGGGGTGAGCTGGACCACAGAGTGAAGGCAAAAGGTCCAACAAGTGCTAAGCATCTCTGGGAACTCCTTCAAGATTGTTGGAAGACCATTCCCGGTGACTACCTCTTGAAGCTCATCAAGAGAATGCCAAGAGTGTGCAAAGCAGTCATCAAAGCAAAGGGTGGCTACTTTGAAAAACCTAGAATATAAGACATAATTGCAGTTGTTTCACACTTTTTTGTTAAGTATATAATTCCACATGTGTTAATTCATAGTTTTGATGCCTCAGGTGTGAATGTACAATTTTCATAGTCATGAAAATACAGAAAAATCTTTAAATGAGAAGGTGTGTCCAAACTTTTGGTCTGTACTGTACATCTATATATATACTGTATATATATATATACCTATTCTATGTGTAGACATTTATTCTATCTATTCTATTATATTGTGTGGATACATTGCAATTCTGTAAGATACAAACCTGTAAATGATTAATAGTTGCTGAGTAAAAAAACAAATTGTATATGGAAAGCACATGGATGATAGGTGAGAAAAAAATTGTGTGAGTTTTCTAGTAGAAACTGACAATTTTTTTATACGGTCATGTGACACTGGCTTAAAGGTGCAGTCAGACGGCCATATGAATCAGACTAAGATGTGAATGCAGTGTACAGACTGGCCGGCAGCCCTCCTAACCTGAGCATGACAGCTGCATAGAAATATATATACTGTGTTCTGGTCTTGGTTCAATTTATACGGCCTTCTGACTGCACCCTAAGCGTACCGTCTCACATTGGCACTTTGATCGCTACGACGGCACGATCCGTGACGTTCCAGCGATATCCATACGATATCGCTGTGTCTGACACGCAGCAGCGATCAGGGACCCCGCTGAGAATCGTACGTCGTAGCAGATCGTTTGAAACTTTATTTCGTCGCTGGATCTCCCGCTGTCATCGCTGCATCGGTGTGTTTGACACCGATGCAGCGATGCGTTCGCTTGTAACCAGGGTAAACATCGGGTTACTAAGCGCAGGGCCGCGCTTAGTAACCCGATGTTTACCCTGGTTACCATCGTAAATGTAAAAAAAAACAAACAGTACATACTTACATTCCGGTGTCCGTCAGGTCCCTGGCCGTCTGCTTCCCTGCACTGACTGTGAGCGCCGGCCGTAAAGTGAAAGCAGAGCACAGCAGTGACGTCACCGCTCTGCTTTGGCCGGCGCTTACACAGGATGCAGGAGGAGTGCAGGGAAGCGGACGCAGGCACCGGAATGTGAGTATGTGTTTTTTTTATTTTACGTTTATTCTGGTAACCAGGGTAAACATCGGGTTACTAAGCGCGGCCCTGCGCTTAGTAACCTGATGTTTACCCTGGTTACCCGGGGACTTCGGCATCGTTGTTCGCTGGAGAGCTGTCTGTGTGACAGCTCCCCAGCGACCACACAACGACTTACCAACGATCACGGCCAGGTCGTATCGCTGGTCGTGATCGTTGGTAAATCGTTTTGTGTAACGGTACCCTAAGGGCAGGTGCAGATGGACGTAGATTCTCTCCAAGAGAATCTGGTTGATTATGTTAATCACACTCTGATAAGAGTGTCAACATAGTGTGATCATAGTGTGTTTTAATTCTCTCAGATGAGGAGATGATAGGGTAAAAAACCCTCAATTATGTCAGTCCACGGAAATCTGACTGCAATCAGATTTCATCGAGTACAGTCCGATGTTTTCCACAGACTCATTGACCTGAATGGCCAAGTGCAATCTGAATATCTGATAAAACTTAGGTATGCTGTGATTTTTTTTCTTTGTACAGACTCTATCTGAGAAACAATTTGGACATGTGCACTTCCTCATTGTATAACATTGGTGTTAGGGGTCGAGTTCCCGCCGCTGCACAGGGGGAATCTCAAGCCATGGCTGCTGTGGTCTCCCACTCTGCATCAGCCACAGAGGAGCCTGCTCAGTGGAGACGTCGGTCCCAGCGTCTCACTTAGCCTGATACTGTGGAAAGGGTTACTGCTGCCATTCCAGGCTCTGCCTTTGTAGCCAGCACTGGTCAGCGGCGAGCAGGCTTTTCTGGGACTAAGTCCTGCTTTGTACACACTGAGCATGCCCACGGGAGGACCTCTCATTGGAGGTCGGGGGTCACATGCTCAGGTCCTTTAGCTGCTCCAATTGGACCACTAGGAAGGTCCTTGTCTGCTGCAGCTATATAAGGTTCGGATGGCCACACGGTCATGCGCTAGTATCAACCTATGTTATGAGCTTTGCTACTTGGTGGTCATGTCTGCATGTGGTCAGGGTTGGCTGAAATAAGCCCTTAGAATACCGGCACCTCCGGTGAGGAGTTTTGTATGCTTGGATTCAGGGCCTGGCTGAAATAAGCCCCTAGAATACCGGCACCTCCGGTGAGGAGCTGTTTGTGTGCTGTGCTGTCTGCATGACCACTCTTCAATGCTGCAAACCCTACCCCCATCGTGACATTACCACCCTCCTGATGCGATAGCATCGGACCTCAATCTAGTACTATAATAAGGGGAAAAGATAAGTGAAAAGTAAAAAGAGAATAGTTTAAAAATGTAAAAAAAACATAAAAATTCAAATCACCCACCTTTTGCCCAGTTAAAAATAAAGAAGTGTAAAAATAATAAAATACAATATTTGATATTCCAGCATCCATAAAAATCAGAACTATCCTAATATATGAATACTAGTTGAAGAGCCCGACATTGCCCGGGGCATAGTAACTAACTGTTGTTAGTTATAACAAATTATAATGATTATATTGCACATAAAACATTTCACATCATATATTCAACACTACGGATTTGCAACACAAATTAACTAAATGATTACCCAAGTATTGATAGTATTTTATTTTCAACTCATTCTAGAGCCTTTTGCTAAACAACATTTTTAGTTTTTCCTTCCGGTGCAAAGATGAACAGATTTTTAGCAATTCCAACTCTTGAACAGGCCATGTAAAGTTGACCAAGAGAAAAGCATGGAGATTGCAAATTGATCCCTACTACTTTCAAGGACTGTCCCTGAGCTTTGTTAATGGACATTGCAAATGCCAGTCGAACTGGAAACTGGAGTCGTTTAAAATTATTTTAAATGTTTTAAATAATTAGACCCCGTTCACACGTTATTTGGTCAGTATTTTTACCTCAGTATTTGTAAGCTAAAACTTGGAGTAAAACAATCAGAGGAAAAGTATATTAGAAACACATCACCACTTCTGTATTTTTCTCCCACTCGTCCTTTTGGCTTATAAATACTGAGGTAAAATATTGACCAAATACTGAATTGTTGTGAATTTGGTTTTTGGGCTCCCCCGGTGGTCACTGGTGGTACTGGACTTGTGTGCTTCACCTTCTCTGTTCACCTGTTTCCATCAGGATATGGGAGTATCCTATTTAGCCTTGCTGCTCAGTTATTCTAGTGCCGGCCATCAATGTAACCAGAGCCTTTCTGTTGCATGTTCCTGCTTCTAGACTACAATCAGCTAAGTTGGACTCTTAGTCCTAAGTTTGTTTTGCATTTTTGTTCCAGTTCACAGTTATGTTATTTTTCTGTAGCTGGAAGCTCTTGTGGGCCGAAATTGCCACTCCGGTGTCATGAGTTGACACATGAGTCTTAAAGTAATTTCGGGATGGTATTTTAATAGGGTTTTCAGCTGACCGTGAAGTTCCCTATTGTATCTTCTTGCTATCTAGTAAGCGGACCTCGCTTTGCTGAACCTACCTTCATACTGCGTATGTCTTTTCCTCTGAACTCACCGTCAATATATGTGGGGGGCTTCTGTCTCCTTTTTGGGGGAATTTCCCTAGAGGTAAGCCAGGTCTGTCTTTTCCTCTATTAGGGTTAGTTAGTCCTCCGGCTGGCGCTAGGCGTCTAGGGATAAAACGTAGGTACGCCACCCGGCCACTGTTAGTTGTGTGGTAGGTTTAGCTCACGGTCAGCTCGAGATTCCATCACCCAAGAGCTGTTCTGTTATTTATGTTCTCTGACGTTCCCTTGCCATTGGGAACCATGACAGTATGGCCGGCCCAGTGTTAAAACCGTTGGCAGAAGAAAGGAGAGAAAAAGAAGTCTGCAGATTTTTTTTTTTTTTTTTTCCTCGGAGCTTGCTCTATAGTTGACTTAGTTGCATTTATGCTCTAATTGCAGCCTTTGTCTCTCTCTCTCCTTCTAATCCTTGAATGGCTCTGATCTCACCTGATTAAAATGGATCCTCAGAGTTTGGCTACAGGTTTGAATAATCTTGCTACGAAGGTTCAAAATTTACAGGATTTTGTTATTCATGCTCCTATATCTGAACCTAGAATTCCTATACCAGAATTTTTCTCCGGGGATAGATCTCGTTTCCTGAATTTCAAAAATAATTGTAAATTATTTCTTTCCCTGAGATCTCGCTCCGCTGGAGATCCCGCACAGCAGGTTAGGATAGTAATTTCCTTGCTGCGGGGTGACCCTCAAGACTGGGCATTTGCATTGGCACCCGGGGATCCTGCGTTGCTCAATGTGGATGCGTTTTTTCTGGCTTTGGGGTTGCTTTATGAGGAACCTAACTTAGAGATTCAGGCTGAAAAAGCCTTGATGGCCCTATCTCAAGGGCAAGATGAAGCTGAAATATACTGCCAAAAATTTCGTAGATGGTCTGTGCTTACTCAGTGGAATGAGTGCGCCCTGGCGGCGAATTTCAGAGAGGGTCTCTCTGATGCCATTAAAGATGTTATGGTGGGGTTCCCTGCACCTACAGGTCTGAATGAGTCCATGACAATGGCTATTCAGATTGATCGGCGTTTGCGGGAGCGCAAACCTGTGCACCATTTGGCAGTGTCTTCTGAGAAGGCTCCAGAAAATATGCAATGTGATAGAATTCTGTCCAGAAGCGAACGGCAGAATTTTAGGCGAAAAAATGGGTTGTGCTTCTATTGTGGTGATTCAACTCATGTTATATCAGCATGCTCTAAACGTACAAAAAAGGTTGATAAGTCTATTTCAATTGGCACTTTACAGTCTAAGTTTATTCTGTCTGTGACCTTGATTTGTTCATTGTCGTCAATTACCGCGGATGCCTATGTCGACGCTGGCGCCGCTTTGAGTCTAATGGATTGGTCCTTTGCCAGGCGCTGTGGGTTTGATCTAGAGCCTCTGGAAGTTCCTATACCTCTGAAGGGTATCGACTCTACACCATTGGCTAGTAATAAACCACAATACTGGACACAAGTGACTATGCGTATGAATCCAGACCATCAGGAGATGATTCGCTTCCTTGTGTTGTACAATCTACATGACGTTTTGGTGCTCGGATTACCATGGTTACAATCTCATAACCCAGTCCTTGACTGGAAAGCAATGTCTGTGTTAAGCTGGGGATGTCAGGGGGCTCATGGGGACGTACCTTTGGTTTCCATTTCGTCATCTATTCCCTCTGAGATTCCGGAATTTTTATCTGATTATCGTGATGTTTTTGAGGAGCCTAAGCTTGGTTCACTACCTCCTCACAGAGATTGCGATTGTGCCATAGATCTGATTCCGGGCAGTAAATTTCCAAAGGGTCGTTTATTTAATCTATCTGTACCTGAACATGCTGCTATGCGAGAATATATTAAGGAGTCCCTGGAAAAGGGACATATTCGTCCTTCTTCATCTCCCTTAGGAGCCGTTTTTTTCTTTGTATCTAAAAAAGATGGCTCTTTGAGGCCGTGTATTGATTATCGACTCTTGAATAAAATTACAGTCAAATATCAGTATCCTCTGCCACTGCTTACTGATTTGTTTGCTCGAATAAAAGGGGCTAAGTGGTTCTCTAAGATTGATCTCCGTGGGGCGTATAATTTGGTGCGAATTAAGCAGGGGGATGAGTGGAAAACCGCATTTAATACGCCCGAGGGCCATTTTGAGTATTTAGTAATGCCTTTTGGTCTTTCAAATGCCCCTTCAGTCTTTCAGTCCTTTATGCATGACATTTTCCGTGAATATTTGGATAAATTTATGATCGTGTATCTGGATGATATTTTGATTTTTTCGGATGACTGGGATTCTCATGTCCAACAGGTCAGGAGGGTTTTTCAGGTTTTGCGGGCTAATTCCTTGTGTGTGAAGGGTTCTAAGTGTATTTTTGGGGTTCAAAAGATTTCTTTTTTGGGGTACATTTTTTCCCCCTCTTCCATTGAGATGGATCCTGTCAAGGTTCGGGCTATTTGTGATTGGACGCAACCTTCTTCTCTTAAGAGCCTTCAGAAATTTTTGGGCTTTGCTAATTTTTATAGTCGATTTATAACTGGTTTTTCTGATGTTGCTAAACCTTTGACTGATTTGACCAAAAAGGGTGCTGATGTTGCTGATTGGTCCCCTGCTGCTGTGGAGGCCTTTCGGGAGCTTAAGCGCCGCTTTTCTTCCGCCCCTGTGTTGCGTCAGCCTGATGTTACTCTTCCTTTTCAGGTTGAGGTCGATGCTTCCGAGATCGGAGCTGGGGCGGTCTTGTCGCAGAAAAGTTCCGACTGCTCCATGATGAGACCTTGTGCGTTCTTTTCTCGAAAATTTTCGCCCGCCGAGCGAAATTATGATATTGGTAATCGGGAGCTTTTGGATATGAAGTGGGCTTTTGAGGAGTGGCGTCATTGGCTTGAGGGGGCTAGACATCAGGTGGTGGTAT
Source organism: Ranitomeya variabilis (assembly GCF_051348905.1). Lineage (NCBI taxonomy): Eukaryota > Metazoa > Chordata > Amphibia > Anura > Dendrobatidae > Ranitomeya > Ranitomeya variabilis. Next base: position 794,397,081 of record NC_135232.1, on the reverse strand, counting down.
TGACCGATCACAAGAATTTGATTTATCTTGAGTCTGCCAGGCGCCTGAATCCTAGACAGGCGCGCTGGTCGTTGTTTTTCTCTCGGTTTAATTTTGTGGTCTCATACTTACCAGGTTCTAAAAATGTGAAGGCGGATGCCCTTTCTAGGAGTTTTGAGCCTGATTCCCCTGGTGATTCTGAACCTACAGGTATCCTTAAGGATGGGGTGATATTATCTGCTGTTTCCCCAGACCTGCGACGGGTTTTGCAGGAGTTTCAGGCGGATAGACCTGATCGTTGCCCGCCTGGTAGACTGTTTGTTCCTGATGATTGGACCAGTAGAGTCATCTCGGAGGTTCATTCTTCTGTGTTGGCAGGTCATCCCGGGATCTTTGGTACCAGGGATTTGGTGGCTAGGTCCTTCTGGTGGCCTTCCCTGTCTCAAGATGTACGAGTTTTTGTGCAGTCTTGTGATGTTTGTGCTCGGGCCAAACCTTGTTGTTCTCGGGCTAGCGGATTGTTGTTATCTTTGCCTATTCCGAAGAGGCCTTGGACTCACATCTCTATGGATTTTATTTCTGATCTCCCTGTTTCTCAGAAAATGTCTGTCATCTGGGTGGTGTGTGACCGTTTTTCAAAGATGGTTCATTTGGTGCCCTTGCCTAAGTTGCCTTCCTCATCCGAGTTGGTTCCTCTGTTTTTTCAAAATGTGGTTCGCTTGCATGGTATTCCGGAGAATATCGTTTCTGACAGGGGGACCCAGTTCGTGTCTAGATTTTGGCGGGCGTTCTGTGCTAGGATGGGCATTGATTTGTCTTTTTCGTCTGCGTTCCATCCTCAGACTAATGGCCAGACTGAGCGAACTAATCAGACCTTGGAGACTTATTTGAGGTGTTTTGTGTCTGCGGATCAGGATGACTGGGTTGCCTTTTTGCCGTTGGCGGAGTTTGCCCTCAATAATCGGGCTAGTTCTGCCACTTTGGTTTCTCCTTTTTTTTGCAATTCGGGGTTTCATCCTCGTTTTTCTTCCGGTCAGGTGGAGTCTTCGGATTGTACTGGAGTGGATACTGTGGTGGATAGGTTGCATCGGATTTGGGGACAGGTGGTGGACAATTTGGAGTTGTCCCAGGAAAAGACTCGGCATTTTGCTAACCGCCGTCGTCGTGTTGGTCCTCGTCTTCGTGTTGGGGACTTGGTGTGGTTGTCTTCTCGTTTTGTCCCTATGAGGGTTTCTTCTCCTAAGTTTAAGCCTCGGTTCATCGGCCCGTATAAGATTTTGGAGATTTTGGAGATTCTTAACCCCGTGTCCTTTCGATTGGACCTCCCAGCATCTTTTTCTATCCATAATGTCTTCCATCGGTCATTATTGCGCAGGTATGAGGTACCGGTTGTGCCTTCCGTTGAGCCTCCCGCTCCGGTGTTGGTTGAGGGTGAATTGGAGTACGTTGTGGAGAAGATCTTGGACTCCCGTGTTTCCAGACGGAAACTTCAGTATCTGGTCAAGTGGAAGGGCTACGGTCAGGAGGATAATTCTTGGGTGACAGCCTCTGATGTTCATGCCTCTGATTTGGTCCGTGCCTTTCATAGGGCTCATCCTGATCGCCCTGGTGGTTCTTGTGAGGGTTCGGTGCCCCCTCCTTGAGGGGGGGGTACTGTTGTGAATTTGGTTTTTGGGCTCCCCCGGTGGTCACTGGTGGTACTGGACTTGTGTGCTTCACCTTCTCTGTTCACCTGTTTCCATCAGGATATGGGAGTATCCTATTTAGCCTTGCTGCTCAGTTATTCTAGTGCCGGCCATCAATGTAACCAGAGCCTTTCTGTTGCATGTTCCTGCTTCTAGACTACAATCAGCTAAGTTGGACTCTTAGTCCTAAGTTTGTTTTGCATTTTTGTTCCAGTTCACAGTTATGTTATTTTTCTGTAGCTGGAAGCTCTTGTGGGCCGAAATTGCCACTCCGGTGTCATGAGTTGACACATGAGTCTTAAAGTAATTTCGGGATGGTATTTTAATAGGGTTTTCAGCTGACCGTGAAGTTCCTTATTGTATCTTCTTGCTATCTAGTAAGCGGACCTCGCTTTGCTGAACCTACCTTCATACTGCGTATGTCTTTTCCTCTGAACTCACCGTCAATATATGTGGGGGGCTTCTGTCTCCTTTTTGGGGGAATTTCCCTAGAGGTAAGCCAGGTCTGTCTTTTCCTCTATTAGGGTTAGTTAGTCCTCCGGCTGGCGCTAGGCGTCTAGGGATAAAACGTAGGTACGCCACCCGGCCACTGTTAGTTGTGTGGTAGGTTTAGCTCACGGTCAGCTCGAGATTCCATCACCCAAGAGCTGTTCTGTTATTTATGTTCTCTGACGTTCCCTTGCCATTGGGAACCATGACACTGAATGTGTGAATGTGGCCTTATACACAGTCTCCACCTGCAGCGCCTCACTTTTCTCTATACACAGCCTCATACTGCAGCAGCACCTCACCTCACTCATCTCATTTAGCCATCACACCTCTCATTTTCCCCGTCACATCTCTAATTTTTCCCCCACTCCTCTCATTTTCCCCCACTCCTCTCATTTTCCCCCTCTCCTCTAATTTTCCCCCTCACACCTGTCATTTTAACCTCACACCTGTCATTTTCCTATCACTATTTTCCACTCACTCCTCTCATTTTCCACTCATACCTTAATTTTCCCCTCACACCTCTCATTTTCTCCTCACTCCACTATTTTCCCCTCACAACTCTTATTTTCCCATCACTCTTCTCATTTTCCCCTCACTCCTCTCATTTTCACCTCACTTCTCTCTTCCACTCACATGTGCACAGCAACTTCCTGTTATGAGCACAGCGGTGTAATCCATATGGCTCCTCCCTTTCCCTTGACGTCATGCCTCACAGGAGCAACTCCATTCTAGACATGACAGAGCTAGATGTTGCCTGTGCCTGCCGCGCACTGATACTCTGAAGGCCGCGGCCCTGATTGCAGCTCGCAGCGGCTGGGACGTCAGAGCTGGTGAGTTTTACATGATGTCTTTCGAGGTGAATGTGTCTCCGCCCATGTGCGCTAACAACATGGACCATGTGGACTGGGCTTTGCGTGTGGAGTGAATGTGGCTATGTGGAGTGAGCAGGGCTTGATACATACACACACACATACATTCACTCAGCTTTAATATATAGATTTATATTGCTAGGTTAAAACCACAACGTATTTAGTTAACAACCTTTCTTGATCACGAAGTGCAAAAGCCATTCTAGCACATTAAGTTGTACTCAAATATGGATGGTGTCCCACTCCCATCTGCAGTCTCCCATATTGTATTATCGCTTTATCCTTATTTTTTTTATATGTCCTATGCACAGCCACTTTATTTATTAAGCTGAATCATGTCCATGTATACTATACTCATTTTATGATACATTTTTCATAGTTTTCTTCTCTATCATCCTCCCCTCACTTTTTAATGCTCTTTTATCCCCTTTCCGACTTGTGGCGCAATAGTACGCACATGTCGGACTCCCCCTATTTGGTGCGGACTCCGACGCTGAGCCCGCACCTTTCCGGACACATGACAATTGATCTGTACAGCTGGCATGTGCCTGCAACAACAGAGGGTGGAATTGCGATCCATCTGCGGCTGTTAACTAGTTAAATGCCGTTGTCAATCTCTGACATTTGCAGGAAGTGCATCACTAATCCTGCCCATCGCTGACCCCATCACATGATTGCGGGTCACCCATGAGTCGGCATGACAACCAGGGGTCTGCAGCAGACCTCTGTAGTTGTCATTGCCAGATTGCTATGAGCGCCGCCCCGTGGTCGACGCTCATAGCAAGTGAGCATTTCTGCTACACACAGACAATCTGATCATCGCCTGTGTGTAGCAGTGGTGATCAAAGTACTGCAGCTTCTAGTCTCCTATGGAGTAAAAAAAAAATTTTTTTTTTTAGATATAAAAGTTCAAATCACCCCCCTTTTGCCACATTCAACATAAAAGAATAAAAAAATCAAATATACACATATTTGGTATCGCCACGTTCCGAATCGCCCGATCTATCAACATAAGAAAAAATTAACCCTATTGCTAAACAGCAGATTTACGTTTTGTTGATCACCGTAACATTGCAATAAAATGCAATGACGGGCGATCAAAACATTGAATCTACTTTAAAATTGTATCAATAAAAATGTCAGCTCGGCGCGCAAAACATAAGCCCTCACCCAGCTCCAGATCACGAAAAATGGACACGCTACAGGTCTTGGAAAATAGCGTCATTTTATTATTTATTTTTGTAACAAATTTTGGATTTTTTTTTTCACCACTTAAATAAAAGAGAACCTATACATGTTTGTTATCTATGAACTCATAATGGCATGGACAATCATAATGGCAGGTCAGATTTAGCATTTAGTGAACATGGTAAAAAAAACAATTGTGGAATTGCACTGTTTTTGCATTTTTCTCCCATTTCCAGTACACGATATGTTAAAACCAATGGAGTAGTTCTAAAGTGCAACTTGTCCTGCAAAAAGCAAGCCCTCACATGGCCTTATTGACCAAAAAATAAAAAAGTTATGGCTCTGGAAAGAAGGAGCAAAAACTGGAAAATGGCCCAGAGTTTTTTGAGTGGCTATTTATTTTCAGTTAGTTTTATAGCTCAATATCCACTCACTCTTTATGTATATGACAGTCTTTTTTTTAGCCTTTTAAAAATACATGAAGCTGTCATGCTCTGGTCTGGAGACTTGGGGCGATTAGCGGACCATGTTTACATGGAAAACTGCATGAGCACTTAGTATTAAACTAATGTACAGGCTAATAAATACAATATGTGGCCAATATACAAACCTATATAGAATACACACTATGTATGACTACATGTCGATTTATGAATACATGAACTCCACTATTGCAAAACCAGATGAAAACGTAACAGTACTTAGTTAACATATTTTGATCGTTAAACGCTGGAAAGAGGAAAAAAAAATCAAAAAGACAGAATTGCAGTTTTTCTTTTCTTTCTACAACGCAAAGAAAAGGCAATAATATATCAAAATGTTTGATCTACCCTAAAATGGTATTAATACATGCACCAAGCTCGCCAATCCAAAAAAAAACCCTTCATTAACCTCCAATGATGTAAAAATATACGAGTCTTGGAAAACTACTTTACAGGACAATTTTTTTACAACATTTTTAGTTTTAAGGCAGTTTTAAATAAAATAGTAAAACCAAAAAAATATTCTTTTAGTATTGCCTTAAAGGTACCTCACCTGCAGAATAGATATTCAGGTCATTTTCACTGTACAATGAACGCCATAAGAATAAGACCAAAAAACATTGGCAGATTTGCATTTTTTTTACCTAGAATTTTTTTGCCATTTGCCCTTACTTTATTTGGTAAATGAATGATGTCTTCAAAACTGCAACTCATCCAGCAAACAGCAAGCCCTAATGCAACTACAGTATGCTGGCGAAAAAAGAGAGGAAGAAACATAAAAATGCAAAAACGAAAATTGGCTTCATCCTTAAGAATTTAAACATAGATGCTTATGTCTCACCTTGAAAACACTAGCACCCCTGAATAAATAATTGTAAGCAACTGCCAATGTCAAAACTAATCTAAAGACACAATCAAAATACAGGTATGGAATTGATGTGACAAATCACATATGCTGAAACTGATTACCATTAATTGTTCGAGACTAGAAGGAAGGAGAGAAAATTTTGGCCAATAGTTCCAGTGCTGAATTTCTCAAGTGAAGTGACTTCTTCAAAAATGAAAGGCTTCTAATCAAAGATGTTCCTTGTGTTCCAATGAATCTATGTAGCACGACAGTGGAATATAAAAGTTTGGGCACCCTTGGTCAAAAGTACTGCTATTGTGAACAGTTAAGCAAGTTGAAGATGAAACGATCTTTAAAAGGCCTAAAGCTAAAGATGACACATTTCCTTTGTATTTTAGGTGTATATATATATATATATATATATATATATATATATATATATATATATATATATATATATACAGTGCCTACAAGTAGTATTCAACCCCCTGCAGATTTAGCAGGTTTACACATTTGGAATTAACTTGGCATTGTGACATTTGGACTGTAGATCAGCCTGGAAGTGAGAAATGCACTGCAGCAAAAAAGAATGTTATTTCTTTGTTTATTTTTTTTTTAAATTGGGAAAAGTTTTTTCAGAGGGTCATTTATTATTCAACCCCTCAACCCACCAGAATTCTGTTTGGTTCCCCTAAAGTATTAAGAAGTAGTTCAGGCACAAAGAACAATGAGCTTCACATGTTTGGATTAATTATCTCTTTTTCCAGCCTTTTCTGACTATTTAAGACCCTCCCCAAACTTGTGAACAGCACTCAAACATGGTCAACATGGGAAAGACAAAGGAGCATTCCAAGGCCATCAGAGACAAGATCATGGAGGGTCACAAGGCTGGCATGGGGTACAAAACCCTTTCCAAGGAGTTGGGCCTACCTGTCTCCACTGTTGGGAGCATCATCCGGAAGTGGAAGGCTTATGGAACTACTGTTAGCCTTCCACGGCCTGGACAGCCTTTGAAAGTTTCCTCCCGTGCCGAGGCCAGGCTTGTCCGAAGAGTCAAGGCTAACCCAAGGACAACAAGGAAGGAGCTCCGGGAAGATCTCATGGCAGTGGGGACATTGGTTTCAGTCAATACCATAAGTAACGTACTCCACCGCAATGGTCTCCGTTCCAGACGAGCCCATAAGGTACCTTTACTTTCAAAGCGTCATGTCAAGGCTCGTCTACAGTTTGCTCATGATCACTTGGAGGACTCTGAGACTGACTGGTTCAAGGTTCTCTGGTCTGATGAGACCAAGATCGAGATCTTTGGTGCCAACCACACACGTGATGTTTGGAGACTGGATGGCACTGCATACGACCCCAAGAATACCATCCCTACAGTCAAGCATGGTGGTGGCAGCATCATGCTGTGGGGCTGTTTCTCAGCCAAGGGGCCTGGCCATCTGGTCCGTATCCATGGGAAGATGGATAGCACGGCCTACCTGGAGATTTTGGCCAAGAACCTCCGCTCCTCCATCAAGGATCTTAAGATGGGTCGTCATTTCATCTTTCAACAAGACAACAACCCAAAGCACACAGCCAAGAAAACCAAGGCCTGGTTCAAGAGGCAAAAAATCAAGGTGTTGCAGTGGCCTAGTCAGTCTCCTGACCTTAACCCAATTGAAAACTTGTGGAAGGAGCTCAAGATTAAAGTCCACATGAGACACCCAAAGAACCTATATAACTTGGAGAAGATCTGCATGGAGGAGTGGGCCAAGATAACTCCAGAGACCTGTGCCGGCCTGATCAGGTCTTATAAAAGACGATTATTAGCTCTAATTGCAAACAAAGGTTATTCCACAAAATATTAAACCTAGGGGTTGAATAATAATTGACCCACACTTTTATGTTTAAAATTTATAAAAATTTAACTGAGCAACAAAACTTTTTGGTTTGTAAGATTTATGCATCTGTTAATAAATCCTGCTCTTGTTTGAAGTTTGAAGGCTCTAACTTATTTGCATCTTATTAAACCTGCTAAATCTGCAGGGGGTTGAATACTACTTGTAGGCACTGTATATATATACCGGCATATATATAAAATATTCTCATTTGGTCTGACCTGCACTGTGAGCTGAGAGGTTTTATGTAGACAAGTGTGTGCCTTTCCAAATCAAGTCCTATCAGTTTAATTAAACACAGCTGGACTCCAGTGAAGGTGTAGAACCATCTCAAGGAGTATCACAGGTAAATGGACAGCATGTGACTTAACCCCTTAACAACCTGGGCTATTTTGGGTTTTGCATTTTCATTTTTTGCTCCCCTTCTTCCCAGAGCCATAACTTTTTTGAGGGGGGTCAAAATGGCCATGTGAGGGCTTGTTTTTTGTGAGACAAGTTGTACTTTTGAACAACACCATTGGTTTTACCATGTCGTGTAACGGAAAACGGGAAAAAAATTCCAAGTGCGGTGAAATTGCAAAAAAGTGCAATCCCACACTTGTTTTTTGTTTGGCTTTTTTACTTGGCTCACTAAATGCTAAGGCGTGCACTAGTGATGTTCCGTCATTGAGTGACGGACCCTGAGACGCGGGCTGCAGCGTTTCCGGGTCCATCACCGCTAGCGCAGATAGAGCATCTGCTAGCTCTATCTGCTCTAGCACGATCACATTTCGGCACTTGCATTAACGCAGCCCGTTGAACGCATGTGTTGAACGGGCTGCTTTAACGCAATGTGAACCTAGCCTTACACTGACCTGCCATTATGATTCTACAGGTCAGTACAAGTTCATAGACACTAAACATGTGTGTTAGGGCTGGCGGAACGCACCGAGTAAATATAGATGTTATTATTGGTGCGTTCGCAGCCCGGGGTCCACCGTGCAGGAGGAGAACCTGCTGCTAGCAAATGGCACTATATGTGTCACGGGGAGACAAGGTGAGCGAAAGCTAATAACCCGGACCCCTGCAATTTCCCTCAGACTAGGGAAATACTGACTGACCCTCTACCTGGAGTTTACACTGATGGTGTGCATGTCCAGGCCCCGAACCTCACCCTGTCTCCTGTTTCAACCCTAGGCTGAAACCTCCGCCCACCACCCAGTGAAGAGGTAATACACCAATACCCACAGTTAGCACAGACAAGGATAAAGGAAAATATACACCACGCCGCAGTTACTCAGGAATACACTATAAATGTGCAGGGCAAAATAAATACAAATATAGGAAGGAGTAAATAAGACTAAGGAAAATACACCACCAGCAACGAATCTCCAACAACCAGCTCTCCACTCCAGACCAAGATAACAACGCACAAGACAGAAGCTATAATCAGCGACACCCAATGATCAGGAGAACTATTTAAAGGCAATGGGCATGGCCCAGCGTCCATTCCGAGGATCAGGTAAATTAACCCCGGAACAGCTAGATAAAATCTAGCCGACGCCAATGAGCAAATAGTGGTCAAAAGCGGAATTACCGCTGTCTGTCGAACGACCTGGTCTGAACAGCGTCCGACATGACAATATGGCAGTATAAGTGAGATTTGTTACTTCACAGAGTTGCCGTGATAGAAAAGCACTGTGTCCTGTTAAGCTCACAGGAGTACACAGCTCACTCCTGAGCTGATAGCAGTCAGTGGTCATGCAGTCAGAGAAGCACACAAACAATTCCTCACCGGAGGTGCCGGTATTCTAGTGGCTTATTTCAGCCGGGACCTCTCCTCAGGCCCATAACCACGCCAGTGTACCAAGTACTGTAAAGTGCGACGCACTACACAAGAGTCAACCACCTTGGAGACTTCAAACTCCAAATTACCATCTACCAAGACTGGAGGTGGCATAGGCACCGCGTCCACAGAACCCACCACCTTCTTTAGAAGAGACCTGTGGAACACGTTGTGTATCTTATACACCGTAGGGAGCTCCAATCGGTACGCTACTGGGTTAATGACGGCGGTGACCCTAAATGGACCAATAAACCATGGACCCAATTTAAGGTACGGTATTTTGAGTCTTATGTTTTTTGTGGATAACCACACCCAGTCATCCACACTCAGGTCCGGACCTGGCACATGCCTACTGTCAGCCACACGTTTGTACCTAGCACCCACACTCAACAGGCGCTGTTTAACTCTCCTCCAGACTGATGACAATTGTGCTCCTAACTGATCCTCCTCCGGAACGCCGGAAGAGCCCCTCTGACTCAAGGTACAAAATTGAGGATGTAGCCCGTAAACACAAAAAAACGGAGACTCCCCAGACGACTCCTGGTGGTGATTATTGATGGCAAACTCAGCCAAAGGAAGAAAGGTAGACCACTCCTCCTGGTTATCAGAGACAAAACAGCGTAGGTACTGTTCCAAATTTTGGTTCATACGCTCAGTCTGACCATTTGACTGAGGATGGAACGCTGAAGAATGAGACAACTTGATCCCCAGCCGTGAGCAACATGCTTTCCAAAATTTTGCCACAAACTGAGACCCCCTATCAGACACGATGTCAGACGGAACCCCATGAAGTCTGACCACCTCCTGCACAAATACCTGAGACAGAGTCTTAGCATTAGGCAATGAAGGCAAAGACACAAAGTGCGACATTTTTGAGAACCGATCAACAATCACCAAGATGACCGAGTTCCCAGCTGATGAGGGCAAATCAGTGATGAAATCCATGGAGATTTCCGTCCATGGCTTACTAGGTACTTCAAGAGGAAGTAGTGTGCCAACAGGATGGGAGCGGGGCGTCTTAGCCCTAGCGCATGTGGTACAAGCTGACAAGTATGAGACCACGTCCTGTCGGATCTTGGGCCACCAAAACCGACGTGACACCAACTCCAAGGTACCTCTAACCCCTGGGTGGCCAGCCAGGACAGTATCATGATGCTTCGCCAAAACCTGTAAGCGGAGATGAATCGGTACAAAAGATTTGTTGATGGGAAGCTCAGATGGTACCTCCTCCTGAGCCTCGGCAATCTCAGCCTCAACCTCGGTAGTGAGAGCCAAAACCACAACACCCTTTTGGAGGATGGGTACTGGATCTTCCCGAGGTTCACCCCCCGGAAAACACCTGGACAGAGCATCCGCCTTAGTGTTTTTAGACCCCGGTCTGTAAGTGACAACAAAATTGAACCACGGCCTGGGGGACAGACGCTTGGCTGACTCCAAATACAGCAGATTCTTATGATCGGTAATAACAGTAACCTGATGTACCGACCCCTCCAAGAAGTGTCGCCATTCTTCAAAGGCCAACTTGATTGCCAACAACTCCCTGTTGCCAATATCGTAGTTACGTTCGGCGGACGACAGTTTCTTGGTGAAATAGGCGCACGGACGCAAACCACTCAAAGATGAGCCTTGAGATAGTACCGCCCCCACACCAACCTCAGACGCATCGACTTCCACAACAAAGGGTTTTGATACGTCTGGCTGCACAAGAATGGGGGCTAAAACAAAACTGTTCTTAAGAAATTCAAATGCGCGCACAGCAGCCTCAGGCCAAACGGAGAAATTGGTACCCTTTTTAGTCATGTCAGTTAGCGGTTTAGCAATGATGGAAAAATCCTTGATAAATTTCCTATAGTAGTTAGAAAACCCAAGGAACCGCTGAAGTGCTTTCAGGTTATCAGGACGTTCCCAATGCAGCACCGCTTGCACCTTAGCGGCGTCCATTTTAAAACCAGAAGCAGACACAATATAACCCAAGAAAGGCAACTCTTGAACAGAAAATACACATTTCTCAAGTTTAGCATACAGCTTATTCTCTCTGAGAAGCTGTAACACCTGCCTGACATGATTTAAATGAGCATCATGGTCGCAAGAATATATGAGGATGTCATCTAGGTACACGATAACGAATTTCCCCAAAACATGCGAGAACACATCATTGATGAAATGTTGGAACACTGCAGGTGCGTTAGTCAACCCAAAAGGCATCACCAAATTTTCAAAATGACCCTCTGGGGTATTAAAAGCCGTCTTCCACTCATCACCTTGATGGACTCCTATGAGGTTGTACGCCCCCCTGAGGTCAAGCTTGGTAAACCACTTAGCACCGGCCACCTGGTTGAACAAATTTGGTATCAGTGGCATCGGGTATGGATCACGAACCGTAATCTGGTTCAACTCCCTGAAATCCAAACACGGGCGTAATTCGCCATCTTTCTTCTTCACGAAGAAGAACCCTGCTGCCACCGGCGAGGATGACGGCCTGATGTGCCCTTTGCTCAAGCTTTCAGCAATATAATCTTTTAACGCTTGTCTCTCCGGACTGGAGATGTTAAACATCCTTGCTTTAGGCAACTTGGCCCCTGGTTTAAACCTGATAGAACAGTCATAGGGACGATGTGGCGGCAACTCTGAACAACCCTTTTCAGAGAACACATCCACAAAATCCAGAAGTGACTCCGGAACACTTGAAGTCACCGCAGCCACACATGTGGCCAGGCAATTCTCCTGGCAGAACTCGCTCCACTGAATTATGTCCTGAGTTTTCCAGTCAATTACCGGGTTGTGCATGGACAACCAAGGAAAACCCAAAACCACCTGAGCAGGAAGATTCCTGAGCACCTTACATGTAACCCGCTCGGAATGTAGAACCCCAATGTGGAGTTTCACCTCAACCACAAATTCAGTAATCTCCCCCTGAGAGAGAGTAGCAGCATTGATGGTGACCACGCGGATAGGATGAGACAGTTTTTCAATCCTAAAACCTGCTGTGCGTGCAAACTCCTCATCAATGAGATTTGTGGCTGAACCACTATCCACAAAAACAGTAATTGGCAGCTCACTGCCAGCGATAAAAACCTTAGCAGGGAGCATGCATTGAGAAACCACCATGGAGGATATACATAAGCTCAGATTGGTCTCCTCCACACCCTCTGAGCTTAGAAGTTTTCCGCCGTTGCGTTTTTCTTAGACAGCAGAGGACAGATGTTAATAAAATGACCAGTTTTACCACAGTAAAAACAGGCTCCCTCCTTCCTGAGCTCAGGGGCTCGACGCTTCACATGTGACACCCCTGCGATTTGCATAGTGTTGTGAATTTGCTTTTTGCTCCCTCTAGTGGTTACTAGTTTTTTGACTCTGGTTTTTCTGTCATTCCTTTTATCCGCACCTGGGTCGTTAGTTAGGGGTGTTGCTATATAAGCTCCCTGGACCTTCAGTTCAATGCCTGGCAACGTAGTTATCAGAGCTAGTCTGCTGTGCTCTTGTCTACTGATCCTGGTTCCAGTTATATCAGCTAAGTCTGCCTTTTGCTTTTTGCTATTTGTTTTGGTTTTGTATTTTTGTCCAGCTTGTTCCAAATCTATATTCTGACCTTTGCTGGAAGCTCTAGGGGGCTGGTGTTCTCCCCCCGGACCGTTAGACGGTTCGGGGGTTCTTGAATTTCCAGTGTGGATTTTGATAGGGTTTTTGTTGACCATATAAGTTACCTTTCTTTATTCTGCTATCAGTAAGCGGGCCTCTCTGTGCTAAACCTGGTTCATTTCTGTGTTTGTCATTTCCTCTTACCTCACCGTCATTATTTGTGGGGGGCTTCTATCCAGCTTTGGGGTCCCCTTCTCTGGAGGCAAGAAAGGTCTTTGTTTTCCTCTACTAGGGGTAGCTAGATTCTCCGGCTGGCGCGTGTCATCTAGAATCAACGTAGGAATGATCCCCGGCTACTTCTAGTGTTGGCGTTAGGAGTAGATATATGGTCAACCCAGTTACCACTGCCCTATGAGCTGGATTTTTGTATTCTGCAGACTTCCACGTTCCTCTGAGACCCTCGCCATTGGGGTCACAACAGTTTGCCAGGCCAGTATTAAATGTTTAATGCATTGCAGAAGAGGGATTATAAGAAAGAAGATTCTGAGTTTTTTTTTTTTTTTTCTTCTTCCCCTTTACCTCAGAGTGGCTATGCTTGCTGCAGACATGAATGTCCAGACCTTGATTACAAGTGTGGACCAGCTGGCTACTCGTGTGCAGGGCATACAAGACTATGTTATCAGAAATCCTAGGTCAGAACCTAAAATACCGATTCCTGAACTGTTTTCCGGGGACAGGTTTAAGTTTAGGAATTTCGTGAATAATTGTAAATTGTTTTTGTCCCTGAGACCCTGTTCATCTGGAGATTCTGCTCAGCAAGTAAAAATTGTTATTTCGTTCTTACGGGGCGACCCTCAGGATTGGGCTTTTTCGCTGGCGCCAGGAGATCCGGCATTGGCTGATCTTGATGCGTTTTTTCTGGCGCTTGGTTTACTTTATGAGGAACCCAATCTTGAGATTCAGGCAGAAAAGGGCCTTGCTGGCTATGTCTCAGGGGCAAGACGAGGCTGAAGTGTATTGCCAAAAATTTCGGAAATGGTCCGTGCTGACACATTGGAACGAGTGTGCACTGGCCGCTAATTTTAGAAATGGCCTTTCTGAAGCCATTAAGAATGTTATGGTGGGTTTTCCCATTCCCACAGGTCTGAATGATACTATGGCACTGGCTTTTCAAATTGACCGGCGGTTGCGGGAGCGCAAAACCGCAAATTCCCTCATGGTGTTGTCTGAACAGACACCTAATTCGGTGCAATGTGATAGAAAAACCGCAAATTCCCTCATGGTGTTGTCTGAACAGACACCTGATTTAATGCAATGTGATAGAATCCTGACTAGAAATGAGCGGAAAATTCATAGACGCCGGAATGGCTTGTGCTACTACTGTGGTGATTCTACACATGTTATCTCAGCATGCTCTAAACGTATAGCTAAGGTTGTTAGTCCTGTCATCGTTGGTAATTTGCAACCTAAATTTATTCTGTCTGTAACTTTGATCTGCTCACTGTCATCTTATCCTGTCATGGCGTTTGTAGATTCAGGTGCTGCCCTGAGTCTCATGGATCTCTCATTTGCTAAGCGCTGTGGTTTTACTCTTGAACCATTAGAAAATCCTATTCCTCTTAGGGGTATTGATGCTACACCATTGGCAGCAAATAAACCGCAGTATTGGACACAGGTTACCATGTGCATGACTCCTGAACACCGCGAGGTGATACGTTTCCTGGTTTTACATAAAATGCATGATTTGGTTGTTTTAGGGCTGCCATGGTTACAGACCCATAATCCAGTCCTGGACTGGAAGGCTATGTCAGTCTCAAGTTGGGGCTGTCGTGGTATTCATGGGGATTCCCTGCCTGTGTCTATTGCTTCTTCTACGCCTTCGGAAGTTCCGCAGTATTTGTCTGATTATCAGGATGTCTTCAGTGAGTCTGAGTCCAGTGCACTGCCTCCTCATAGGGACTGTGACTGTGCTATAGATTTGATCCCAGGCAGTAAATTTCCTAAGGGAAGACTGTTTAATCTGTCGGTACCTGAACATACCGCTATGCGTTCATATATCAAGGAGTCTCTGGAGAAAGGACATATTCGTCCGTCTTCTTCCCCTCTTGGTGCGGGATTCTTTTTTGTGGCAAAAAAGGACGGATCTTTGAGACCTTGTATTGATTATCGGCTTTTAAATAAGATCACTGTCAAATTTCAGTATCCTTTACCGCTGTTGTCTGACTTGTTTGCCCGGATTAAGGGTGCCAAGTGGTTCACCAAGATAGACCTTCGTGGTGCGTACAACCTTGTGCGCATTAAGCAAGGTGATGAATGGAAAACCGCATTCAATACGCCCGAAGGTCATTTTGAGTACTTGGTGATGCCTTTTGGGCTCTCCAATGCGCCTTCAGTTTTTCAGTGCTTTATGCATGACATTTTCCGGAAGTATCTGGATAAATTTTTGATTGTTTATCTGGATGATATTTTGGTTTTTTCTGATGATTGGGATTCGCATGTGGAGCAGGTCAGGTTGGTCTTTAAAATTTTGCGTGAAAATTCTTTGTTTGTCAAGGGCTCAAAGTGTCTCTTTGGTGTACAGAAGGTTCCCTTTTTGGGGTTCATTTTTTCCCCTTCTGCTGTGGAGATGAACCCAGTCAAGGTCCGAGCTATTCTTGATTGGACTCAGCCCTCGTCAGTTAAGAGTCTTCAGAAGTTCTTGGGCTTCGCTAACTTCTACCGTCGTTTTATCGCTAATTTTTCTAGCATTGTGAAACCTTTGACGGATATGACCAAGAAGGGCTCCGATGTAGCTAACTGGGCTCCTGCTGCCGTGGAGGCTTTCCAGGAGTTGAAACGCCGGTTTACTTCGGCGCCTGTTTTGTGCCAGCCTGACGTCTCACTTCCCTTTCAGGTTGAGGTGGATGCTTCGGAGATTGGGGCAGGGGCCGTTTTGTCGCAGAGAGGCCCTGGTTGCTCTGTTATGAAACCTTGTGCCTTTTTCTCTAGGAAGTTTTCGCCTGCCGAGCGAAATTATGATGTGGGCAATCGGGAGTTGTTGGCCATGAAATGGGCATTTGAGGAGTGGCGTCATTGGCTCGAGGGTGCTAAGCATCGTGTGGTGGTCTTGACTGATCACAAAAATCTGATGTATCTCGAGTCTGCTAAACGCCTTAATCCGAGACAGGCCCGCTGGTCATTGTTTTTCTCCCGCTTTGATTTTGTTGTCTCGTATTTACCAGGTTCAAAGAATGTGAAGGCCGATGCTCTTTCTAGGAGCTTTGTGCCTGATGCTCCTGGAGTCGCTGATCCTGTTGGTATTCTTAAAGATGGAGTTATCTTGTCAGCTATTTCTCCGGATCTGCGACGTGTGTTGCAGAGATTTCAGGCTGATAGGCCTGAGTCTTGTCCACCTGACAGACTGTTTGTCCCGGATAAGTGGACCAGCAGAGTCATTTCCGAGGTTCATTCCTCGGTGTTGGCAGGTCACCCGGGAATTTTTGGCACCAGAGATCTGGTGGCCAGGTCCTTTTGGTGGCCTTCCTTGTCAAGGGATGTGCGGTCATTTGTGCAGTCCTGTGGGACTTGTGCTCGAGCTAAGCCTTGCTGTTCTCGTGCCAGCGGTTTGCTCTTGCCCTTGCCTGTCCCGAAGAGACCTTGGACACATATCTCCATGGATTTCATTTCTGATCTTCCGCTATCTCAGGGCATGTCCGTTATCTGGGTGATATGTGATCGCTTCTCCAAGATGGTCCATTTGGTTCCTTTGCCTAAGCTGCCTTCCTCTTCCGATCTGGTTCCTGTGTTTTTCCAGAACGTGGTTCGTTTGCACGGCATCCCTGAGAATATTGTGTCAGACAGAGGATCCCAGTTCGTTTCCAGGTTCTGGCGATCCTTTTGTAGTAGGATGGGCATTGATTTGTCGTTTTCGTCTGCTTTCCATCCTCAGACTAATGGACAGACGGAGCGAACCAATCAGACTTTGGAGGCTTATTTGAGGTGTTTTGTCTCTGCTGATCAGGACGATTGGGTGACATTCTTACCGTTGGCTGAGTTTGCCCTTAATAATCGGGCTAGTTCCGCCACCTTGGTTTCGCCTTTTTTCTGCAACTCTGGTTTCCATCCTCGCTTTTCTTCGGGTCATGTGGAGCCTTCTGACTGTCCTGGGGTGGATTCTGTGGTGGATAGGTTGCAGCAGATCTGGAATCATGTGGTGGACAACTTGAAGTTGTCACAGGAGAAGGCTCAGCGCTTTGCCAACCGCCGCCGCGGTGTGGGTCCCCGACTGCGCGTTGGGGATTTGGTATGGCTTTCTTCCCGCTTTGTTCCTATGAAGGTCTCCTCTCCCAAATTTAAACCTCGTTTTATTGGGCCTTACAAGATATTGGAAATCCTTAATCCTGTATCTTTTCGTCTGGATCTTCCTGTGTCGTTTGCTATTCACAATGTATTTCATAGGTCCTTGTTGTGGCGGTACATTGTGCCTGTAGTTCCTTCTGCTGAGCCTCCTGCTCCGGTGTTGGTTGAGGGCGAGTTGGAGTACGTGGTAGAGAAGATCTTGGATTCTCGCCTCTCCAGGCGGAGGCTTCAGTACCTGGTCAAGTGGAAGGGCTATGGTCAGGAGGATAATTCCTGGGTGGTCGCCTCTGATGTTCATGCGGCCGATTTAGTCCGTGCCTTTCATGCCGCTCATCCTGATCGCCCTGGTGGTCGTGGTGAGGGTTCGGTGACCCCTCACTAAGGGGGGGGTACTGTTGTGAATTTGCTTTTTGCTCCCTCTAGTGGTTACTAGTTTTTTGACTCTGGTTTTTCTGTCATTCCTTTTATCCGCACCTGGGTCGTTAGTTAGGGGTGTTGCTATATAAGCTCCCTGGACCTTCAGTTCAATGCCTGGCAACGTAGTTATCAGAGCTAGTCTGCTGTGCTCTTGTCTACTGATCCTGGTTCCAGTTATATCAGCTAAGTCTGCCTTTTGCTTTTTGCTATTTGTTTTGGTTTTGTATTTTTGTCCAGCTTGTTCCAAATCTATATTCTGACCTTTGCTGGAAGCTCTAGGGGGCTGGTGTTCTCCCCCCGGACCGTTAGACGGTTCGGGGGTTCTTGAATTTCCAGTGTGGATTTTGATAGGGTTTTTGTTGACCATATAAGTTACCTTTCTTTATTCTGCTATCAGTAAGCGGGCCTCTCTGTGCTAAACCTGGTTCATTTCTGTGTTTGTCATTTCCTCTTACCTCACCGTCATTATTTGTGGGGGGCTTCTATCCAGCTTTGGGGTCCCCTTCTCTGGAGGCAAGAAAGGTCTTTGTTTTCCTCTACTAGGGGTAGCTAGATTCTCCGGCTGGCGCGTGTCATCTAGAATCAACGTAGGAATGATCCCCGGCTACTTCTAGTGTTGGCGTTAGGAGTAGATATATGGTCAACCCAGTTACCACTGCCCTATGAGCTGGATTTTTGTATTCTGCAGACTTCCACGTTCCTCTGAGACCCTCGCCATTGGGGTCACAACAGCATAGGCTCTGTGGGCTCACCTGCAGCAACCTCACGTGAACCTAAACCCTCTCCTTTAGGCGGTGTCTCATGCTCCCCCTGACGCAAATGGCGATCAATGCGGACAACCAGACTCATAGTGGAATCTAGAGAAGCAGGAGTCTCGTACATCAGAAGGGCTTTTTTAAACCTTCCAGAAACCCCATGAATAAACTGACTCCGCAATGCTGGATCATTTCATTGTGTATCGATCGCCCAGCGACGAAATTCAGAACAGTAATCCTCTGCAACTCGCTCCCCCTGGCGAATAGTGCGTATCTTAGATTCTGCTAGAGCCATTCTGTCAGGTTCATCGTAGATTTTTCCAAGAGAGGAAAAAAAACTCTCCACAGAGTCAAATGCAGCAGAATCAGATGGCAAAGAAAACGCCCATGCTTGGGGATCCCCGCTTAACAATTACAACACCAGGCCCACACGCTGAGCCTCATTACCTGAGGAGATCGGGCGCATACGGAAATATAGTTTGCAAGCTTCACGAAAAGAAACAAATTTACTGCGTTCCCTGTTATGACCTGGTGGTTAAGGAGCAACATGAGACAAGCTCTGAGGAGGTGGTATCTGTACTGACCGCAGTTCCTGATCCTAACACCAACATTAGAAGTAGCCGTGGGATGTTCCTGTCACTCCCTAGACACGTCGTCACAGCCTGAGAACTAACTACCCCTAAAGATGGAAACAGAAAGCTATCTTGCCTCGGAGAATATCCCCAAAGGAAAGATAGCCCCCCAGAAATATTGACTGTGAGTGGAGAGGGAAATGACATACACAGAATGAAAACAGGATTTAGCAAAGGAGGCCAAAACTACCTAGATCAGTGATGGCGAACCTATGACACGCGTGTCAGTGCTGACACGCGTAGTCATTTTCAGTGACACGCCAGCCGCGGCCCCATAGAAATTACATCTTTACATTGCATGGCATCCGATTTTTTATCAGATCGGATGCCATGCAGGAGGTCTGTGGGTCCAAACAACAGAGCTCCGGCACAAAGCGTCTAGGCCTGGGACTTCCGGTAGACCCGGCGCAGCTCCCGGAAGTCCCAGGCCTCCGAGCGGGTCGGATGCCATGCAGGAGGTCTGTGGGCCCAAACAACAGAGCTCCGGTGCAGAGCGTCTAGGCCTGGGACTTCCGGTAGGCCCGGCGCAGCTCCCGGAAGTCCCAGGCCTCTGCGCGGGTCGGATGCCATGCAGGAGGTCTGTGGGCCCAAACAACAGAGCTCCGGTGCAGAGCGTCTAGGCCTGGGACTTCTGGTAGGCCCGGCGCAGCTCCCGGAAGTCCCAGGCCTCTGCGTCGGAGCTGTGTTGTTTGGGCGGCATTGCGCTGCTCCCTGCTTCGCCGGCCGGAAAGATCGGACCTACCGGTCCCATGCCTAGAGTCCGCTCTGCGCCCTAGCTCTGTTATTTGGGTGGCATTGCGCTGCTCCCTGCTGCGCCGGCCAGAAGTCCCAGGCTGCACTTCTGAGGCCTGAGGAGATCGCTGTCTGGAGGCCCTGTGATTGCTGTCTGCAGGCCCTGTGATTGCTGTCTGCAGGCCCTGTGACAACTACAGCAACCATCATCCAGTGAACTGTGGGGTGTCATTGGCCATTACTAAGATAAGTGAGGGGGAGGCTGGAAGAGGCCTGTGCTATGGGTGCCGTTTCCCGCCATTAGGAACGCCATCTTGCAGCATAGTACAGACTCCATTTCACCACCATTACTGTTTGTGGTGCATCCTTATTAACCCCTATTTCTGCTAATTGCCTGCAGGGCTAACTATAAATCTTCTCTCATGGAGAAGCCACAAAATAAAAAACCAAAGTTAAGTAAAGGGAGTGGTAGTAGTAGCAGTAGCCGACCCTTTCAAGAGACATGGACTGAGATGTATGGCATTATAGAAAAAAATGGCAGATCATTTTGCGTTCTATGTAGTGAAACGGTAGTAAGCAGAACATGGAATGTAAATAGACATTTTGAAACTAATCATTCCCAGCTCTTGAAAAAAAGTGAGGATGAAAGGAAGGAATACATTTCCAGGCAGCTACACCTTCATAAGAGCCAATCTAATTCCATCCTTAAATTTGTAAAAAGCTCTACAAATTTAACATCTGCAAGTCTGAGCATTGCTCACTCCATAGCTCAGCATGGAAAAGCACTCAGTGAGGGAGAATTTATTAAAGATACTCTCTTAAGATGTGCACCAGTTCTATTTCATGATATGCAGAATAAAGATGCAATTATTAAGAGAATATCTGAGTTACCACCGCAACAGCTGGAGTGCCACAGGTTTGCCATCACAAGAATTCCCCCTCCCCCTCACTTATCTTAGTTCACGGCACCCCACACAAGTTAAATAATAGCAAGACCAACAAAAGAAACCAACTGACAGATGAACAAAGAAGTCACTAAGCAGGTAAGTTAAATAATTATAATTATACATATTTGTTATTTAAACTATACATGTCGCAAAATTATGTTTTTTTTATCAAGGTGACACACCACCCAAGTTATGTTCGGTTTTTTGGCGAATTTTGACACACCGAGCTCAAAAGGTTGCCCATCACTGACCTAGATAGACAAAGCAGGAAAGGATACTGTGCGGTCAGTATTAAAAGCTAAAAAATCCACGCAGAGTTTACAAAAATAATCTCCACACCGACTCACGGTGTGGAGGGGCAAATCTGCTTCCCCAGAGCTTCCAGCTAAGCAGAATATATCATACTGACAAGCTGGACAAGAAAAAACATAACATGAGCTGAACGATTAAGTCCACAGCAAGTGGACAACCAAAAGAACAAGCAATGACTTATCTTTGCTGAAGCAGGCTATCAGAGAAATCCAAGGAGAGATCTGAATCCAACCAAGAAACATTGACAGCTGGCACTGGCTGAAGACTAGAGCCAGGCTAAA
Source organism: Ranitomeya variabilis (assembly GCF_051348905.1). Taxonomy (NCBI): domain Eukaryota; kingdom Metazoa; phylum Chordata; class Amphibia; order Anura; family Dendrobatidae; genus Ranitomeya; species Ranitomeya variabilis. The sequence goes on along the minus strand of NC_135232.1, from coordinate 794,375,841 downwards.
TAGCAGAGCCAGGAGAGACGATCAGTGGAAGCAGCTGCTAATGCTAAACCCAAGGAGCAGCAGTTCCACTCAAAACCACCGGAGGGAGCCCAAGGGCAGAATTCACAAAAGTGCCATTTACAACCAACGGAGGGAGCCCAAGAACGGAATTCACAACAGTACCCCCCCCTTGAGGAGGGGTCACCGAACCCTCACCAGAGCCCCCAGGCCGATCAGGACAAGCCAAGTGAAAAGCACGAACCAAATCGGCAGCATGGACATCGGAGGCAACAACCCAAGAATTATCCTCCTGGCCGTAACCCTTCCACTTGACCAGATACTGAAGCTTCCGCCTCGAAAAACGAGAATCCAATATCTTCTCCACCACATATTCCAACTCCCCCTCAACCAACACCGGAGCAGGAGGATCAAAACAGAGGGAACCACGGGCACCACATATCTCCGCAACAAAGATCTATGGAAAACATTATGGATGGAAAAAGAAGCTGGAAGGGCCAAATGAAAAGATACCGGATTGATAATTTCAGAAATCTTATAAGGACCAATAAAGCGAGGCTTGAACTTAGGGGAAGAAACCTTCATAGGAACATGACAAGAAGATAACCAGACTAAATCCCCAACACGAAGCCGGGGACCAACACACCGACGACGGTTAGCAAAACGTTGAGCCTTTTCCTGAGACAACGTCAAATTGTCCACCACATGAGTCCAAATCTGCTGCAACCTGTCCACCATAGAATCCACACCAGGACAGTCAGAAGGCTCAACCTGCCCTGAAGAAAAACGAGGATGAAAACCAAAATTACAAAAAAAAGGCGAAACCAAGGTAGCCGAACTAGCCCGATTATTAAGGGCAAACTCGGCCAACGGCAAGAAGGTCACCCAATCATCCTGATCAGCAGACACAAAGCATCTCAAATAGGTTTCCAAGGTCTGATTGGTTCGCTCAGTTTGGCCATTTGTCTGAGGATGAAATGCTGAAGAAAAAGACAAATCAATGCCCATTCTAGCACAAAATGACCGCCAAAACCTAGAAACAAACTGGGAACCTCTGTCAGACACAATATTCTCCGGAACGCCATGCAAACGAACCACATGCTGAAAAAACAATGGAACCAAATCAGAGGAGGAAGGCAACTTAGGCAAAGGTACCAAATGGACCATCTTAGAAAACCGATCACAAACCACCCAGATAACAGACATCTTCTGGGAAACAGGAAGATCCAAAATAAAATCCATGGAAATATGCGTCCAGGGCCTCTCAGGGACCGGCAAAGGCAAAAGCAACCCACTAGCACGGGAACAGCAAGGATTGGCCCGGGCACAAGTCCCACAGGACTGCACAAAAGAACGCACATCCCGTGACAAGGAAGGCCACCAAAAGGACCTAGCAACCAAATCTCTGGTACCAAAAATCCCAGGATGACCAGCCAACACCGAACAATGAACCTCAGAAATTACCTTACTAGTCCATCTATCAGGAACAAACAGTTTCCCCACTGGACAGCGGTCAGGTTTATCAGCCTGAAACTCCCGAAGCACCCGCCGTAAATCAGGGGAGATGGCAGAAAGAATCACCCCCTCCTTGAGAATACCAACCGGCTCAAGGACTCCCGGAGAATCAGGCAAAAAACTCCTAGAGAGGGCATCAGCCTTCACATTCTTAGATCCCGGAAGATACGAGACCACAAAATCAAAACGGGAGAAAAACAGGGACCATCGAGCTTGTCTAGGATTCAACCGCTTGGCAGACTCGAGGTAAATCAGATTCTTATGATCGGTCAAGACCACAACGCGATGCTTGGCTCCCTCAAGCCAATGTCGCCACTCCTCGAATGCCCACTTCATAGCCAACAACTCCCGATTGCCGACATCATAATTACGCTCAGCAAGCGAAAACTTTCTGGAGAAGAAGGCACACGGTTTCATCAAAGAACCATCAGAATTCCTCTGAGACAAAACGGCCCCTGCCCCAATCTCAGAAGCGTCAACCTCAACCTGAAAAGGAAGAGAAACATCCGGCTGACGCAATACAGGGGCAGAAGTAAAACGACGTTTAAACTCCTGAAAGGCCTCAACAGCCGCAGAGGACCAATTCATCACATCAGCGCCTTTCTTCGTCAAATCGGTCAGGGGCTTAACCACACTGGAAAAGTTAGCAATGAAACGGCGATAAAAATTGGCAAAGCCCAAAAATTTCTGAAGGCTCTTCACAGATGTGGGTTGAATCCAATCATGAATGGCCTGGACCTTAACAGGATCCATTTCTATAGCCGAGGGAGAAAAAATGAAACCCAAAAAAGAAACCTTCTGAACTCCAAAAAGGCACTTAGACCCCTTCACAAACAAAGCATTAGCACGAAGGATCTGAAATACCATCCTGACCTGTTTCACATGAGACTCCCAATCATCGGAAAAAACCAAAATATCATCCAAATATACAATCATGAATTTATCAAGATAATTCCGGAAGATATCATGCATAAAGGACTGAAACACAGATGGAGCATTAGAGAGCCCGAATGGCATCACAAGGTATTCAAAATGGCCTTCGGGCGTATTAAATGCTGTTTTCCATTCGTCACCCTGTTTAATCCGAACAAGATTATACGCCCCTCGAAGGTCAATCTTAGTAAACCAACTAGCCCCCTTAACCCCGAAGCCTGTTTTCACCTGACACGGCCAATTTTTACAATTCTGACCACTGTCACTTTATGAGGTCATAACTCTGAAACGCTTCAACGGATCCTGGTGATTCTGAGATTGTTTTCTCGTGACATATTGTACTTTATGATAGTGGTAAAACTTCTTCGATATGACTTGCATTTATTTGTGAAAAAAACAGAAATTTGTCAAAAATTATGAAAATTTCGCAATTTTCAAATTTTTCGTTTTTATGCCCTTAAATTAGAGAGTTATATCACATAATATAGTTAATAAACAACATTTCCCACATGTCTGCTTTACATCAGCACAATTTTGGAAACATTATTTTTTTTTGTTAGGGAGTTATAAGGGTTAAAAGTTGAAAAGCGATTTCTCATTTTTGCAACAAAATTTGCAAAACCATTTTTTTTACGGACCACCTCACACTTGAAGTGACTTTGTGGGGTCTATATGACAGAAAATGCCCAAAAGTGACACCATTCTAAAAACTGCACCCCTCAAGGTACTCAAAACCACATTCAAAAAGTTTATTAACCCTTCAGGTGCTTCACAGGAATTTTAGGAATGTTTAAAAAAAATTGAACATTTAACTTTTTTTTCACAAAATTTTTACTTCAGATCCAATTTGTTTTATTTTACCAAGGGTAACAGGAGAAATTGGACCAAAAAAGTCGCTGTACAATTTGTCCTGAGTACGCCGATACCCCACATGTTGGGGTAAACCATTGATTGGGCACATGGCAGAGCTCGGAAGGGAAGGAGCACCATTTGACTTTTCAATGCAAAATTGGCTGGAATTGAGATCGGAACCCATGTCGTGTTTGGAGAGCCCCTGATGTGCCTAAACAGTGGAAACCCCCACAAGTGACACCATTTTGGAAAGTAGACCCTCTAAGGAACTAATCTAGATGTGTGGTGAGCACTTTGAACCTCCAAGTGCTTCACAGAAGTTTATAATGTAGAGCCGTAAAAAAAAAATAATATTAATTTTCACAAAAAAATGATCTTTTTGCCCCAAATTTTTTATTTTTCCAAGGGTAGCAGGATAAATTGGACCCCAAAAGTTGTTGTGCAATTTGTCCTGAGTACGCTGATACTTCATATATGGGGATAAACCACTGTTTGGGCGCATGGCAGAGCTCGGAAGGGAAGGAGCGCCATTTGACTTTTCAATGCAAAATTGGCTGGAATTGAGATCGGAACCCATGTCGTGTTTGGAGAGCCCCTGATGTGCCTAAACAGTGGAAACCCCCACAAGTGACACCATTTTGGAAAGAAGACCCCCTAAGGAACTTATCTAGATGTGTGGTGAGCACTTTTAACCCCCAATTGTTTCACTAAAGTTTAGAATGTAGCGCTATGAAAATTAAAAAATCATTTTTTCTTTCCACTAAATGATGTTTTAGCCCGCAATTTTTTTTCCCCAAGGGTAACAGGAGAAATTGGACCACAAAAGTTATTGTCCAATTTGTCCTGAGTACGCTGATACCCCATACATTGGGGGGAACCACTGTTTGGGCGCACGGCAGAGCTCAGAAGGGAAGGAGCGCCGTTTGAAATGCAGACTTAGATGGATTGGTCTGCAGGTGTCATGTTGCATTTGCAGAGCCCCTGATGTACCTAAACAGTAGAAACCCCCCACAAGTGACCCCATATTGGAAACTAGACCCCCCACGGAACTTATCTAGATGTGTTGTGAGAACTTTGAACCAACAAGTGTTTCACTACAGTTTATCACGCAGAGCCGTGAAAATAAAAAATTTTTTTTTTCCACGAAAATTATATTTTAGCCCCCACGTTTTTATTTTCCCAAGGGTAAGGCTGGTTTCACATTTGCGTCTTTATCTGCATGCGTTTTTTAAAAAACGCATGTGTGAAAAAACGCATGTAAACGCGGTAAAACGCATGCGTTTTTTAGACGCATGCGTTTTTATAGAAAAACACAAGAAAACGAGAAAAAAACAAAAAACCCTAACCCTAACCCTAACCTGAAATACGTGGCACTGAAATACGTGGCACTGAAATACGTTTATATACGTATATACGTATATAAGTGCCACGATATTTCAGTGGCCACGTATTTAAGTGCCACGTCTATAAGTGCCACGTCTATAAGTGCCACGTCTATAAGTGCCACGTATATAAGTGCCACATATTTCACGTAAATGCCACGATATTTCAGTGCCGTATTTCACTTAAATATCGTGGCACTTAAATACGTGGCACTGAAATATCGTGGCACTGAAAGACGTGGCACTGAAATACGTGGCACTGAAATATCGTGGCACTGAAATACGTGGCACTGAAATATCGTGGCACTGAAAGACGTGGCACTGAAATACGTGGCACTGAAATATCGTGGCACTGAAATACGTGGCACTGAAAGACGTGGCACTGAAATATTGTGGCACTGAAATATCGTGGCACTGAAATACGTGGCACTATGACTGTCAGAAAATGTTCATTAAACGGTTAGGGGTGAGTTTAGGGTTAGGGTTTGGATCCCTTTATCACCTTGATGGTGGTGGGTGACTTTTCAGTGTGTGTTCTGGTTTTTTTCTATAAAAACGCATGCGTTTTTAACGCAAACAAACGCGTTGAGATCGGACGCCATGTCGCGTTTGGAGAGCCCCTGATGTGCCTAAACAGTGAAAACTCCCCAATTCTAACTGAAACCCTAACCCCAACCCTAACCCCAGCCCTAACCCTAACCTCAACCCTAACCCTAGCCCTAGTCCTAACCCTAGCGCTACTTTCACACTAGCGTTTTTTTTCATACGTCGCAATGCGTCGTTTTGGCGAAAAAACGCATCCTGCAAAGTCATCTGCAGGGTGCATTTTTTCCCCATAGACTAACATTAGCGACATATTGACACACGTCGCAAGCGTCGTGCGACGGTTGCGTCGTGTTGTGGCGGACCGCCGGCAGCAAAAAACGTTACATGTAACTTTTTTTGTGCCGACGGTCCACCATTTCCGACCGCGCATGCGCGGCTGGAACTCCGCCCCCACCTCCCCGCACCTCACAATGGGGCAGCGGATGCGTGGAAAAACAGCATCCGCTGCCCCCGTTGTGCGGCGCTTGCACAGCATGCATCGGTACGTCGGGCCGACGCAGCGCGACGGCCCCGTACCGACGCTAGTGTGAAAGTAGCCTAACGGGAAAATGGAAATAAATATATATTTTTAAATTGTATTATTTTTCCCTAACTAAGGGGGGGGGGTGATGAAGGGAGATTTGATTTACTTTTATAGCGTTTTTTGGTGGATTTTTATGGTTGGCAGCCATCACACACTAAAAGACGCTTTTTATTGCAAAAAATAGTTTTTGCATCACCACATTTTGAAAGCTATAATTTTTCCATATTTTGGTCCACAGAGTCATGTGAGATCTTGTTTTTTGCGGGACGAATTGACGTTTTTATTGGTACCATTTTTGGGTACATGACATTTTTTGATCGCTTTTTATTCCGATTTTTGGGAGGCGGAATGAACAAAAATCAGCAATTCCTGAAATTCTTTTAGGGGGGGGGCGTTTATACCGTTCCGCGTTTGGTAAAAAGGATAAAGCAGTTTTATTCTTCGGGTCAGTATGATTACAGCAATACCTCATTTATGTAATTTTTTTATGTTTTGGCGCTTTTACACAATAAAAACTATTTTATATAAAAAAAAATTGTTTTTGCATCGCTTTATTCTGAGAGCTATAACTTTTTTATTTTTCTGCTGATGATGCTGTATGGTGGCTTTTTTTTTGCAGGACAAGATGACGTTTTCAGCGGTACCATGCTTATTTATATCCGTCTTTTTGATCGCGTATTATTCCACTTTTTGTTTGGCGGTATGAGAATAAAGCGTTGTTTTTTGCCTCGTTTTTTTTTTTTTTTTTTTTTACGGTGTTCACTGAAGGGGTTAACTAGTGATATAGTTTTATAGGTGGGGTTGTTACGGACGCGGCGATACTAAATATGTGTACTTTTATTGTGTGATTTTTTTTTTATTTATATAAAGAAATGTATTTATGGGAATTTTTTTTTTCTTTATTTAGGAATTATTATTATTATTTTTTTTTACACATGTGCAAAATTTTTTTTTTTACTTTTTTACTTTGTCCCAGGGGGGGACATCACAGATCGGTGATCTGACAGTGTGCACAGCACTTTGTCAGATCATCGATCTGACAGGCACATTGCAGAGGCTTGCCGGCGCCTGCTATGAGGAATTCTCAGCAGACACCGGCAAGCAGGGTCATCTCATGACCCGGAAGGAGTCCTGCGGCCATCTTGGATCCGGGGACTCCTTCCAGGTCACCGGAGCAGCGCGATCTCATCGCGTTGCTCCGGTGGGAGAGCACAGGGAGCCCCCGTCCCTGCGCGATCCCCCTCTATGCCGCTGTCACTATTGACAGCGGCATCAGAGGGGTTAAATGCCCGCGATCGGCGACAGCGCCAATCGTGGGCATTGCTGCGGGGTGTCAGCTGTCATATACAGCTGACACCTGCACCCGATCACCGCGGCACTCAGCGCGAGACCGCGGTGATTGGGGCGCCATACTAGTACTGCGGCTGTCAGTAATGCAGAGCCGGCAGCACAGTACTAGTACGGCGCATGTCGGGAAGGGGTTAATCCGAGCAAACAAATCAGAAAGCAAAGGTAAAGGGTATTGGAATTTGACCGTGATCTTATTGAGAAGGCGATAATCTATACAGGGTCTCAAGGAGCCATCCTTCTTGGCAACAAAGAAGAATCCAGCTCCCAACGGTGACGAAGACGGGCGAATATGCCCCTTCTCCAAAGACTCCTTTACATAACTCCGCATGGCTGCATGCTCTGGCACAGACAGATTGAAAAGTCGGCCCTTAGGGAACTTACAGCCAGGAATCAAGTTAATAGCACAATCGCAGTCCCTATGAGGAGGAAGGGAGCTGGACTTGGGCTCATCAAATACATCCTGGAAATCCAACAAAAACTCAGGAACTTCAGAAGAGGGGGAAGAGGAAATTGACATTAAAGGAACATCACTATGTATCCCTTGACAACCCCAACTATTCACAGACATAGATTTCCAATCCAGCACCGGATTATGCACCTGTAACCATGGAAAACCCAGCACAACAACATCATGCAAATTATGCAACACCAGAAAATGACAATCTTCCTGATGTGCTGGAGCCATGTACATGGTCAACTGTGTCCAGTACTGAGGTTTATTTTTGGCCAATGGTGTAGCATCAATCCCCCTTAAGGGAATAGGGCTCTGCAAAGGCTGCAAGGAAAAACCACAGCGTCTGGCGAACTCTAAGTCCATTAAGTTCAGGGCAGCGCCTGAATCCACAAATGCCATAACAGAAAAGGATGATAATGAGCAAATCAGGGTAACAGACAAGAGAAATTTAGGCTGTACAGTACTAATGGTAACAGACCTAGCGACCCTCTTAGTACGCTTAGGGCACTCAGAAATAGCATGAGCAGAATCACCACAGTAAAAACAAAGCCTATTCTGACGTCTGAATTCCTGCCGTTCTGCTCTAGTCAAAATCCTATCACATTGCATAGGCTCAGGACTCTGCTCAGAGGACACTGCCATATAGTGGACCACCTTGCGCTCGCGCAGGCACCAATCAATCTGAATGGCTAGAGACATTGATTCGTTCAAACCAGCAGGCGTGGGGAACCCCACCATAACATCCTTAAGGGCTTCAGAAAGACCCTTTCTGAAGATTGCTGCCAGGACATACTCATTCCATTTAGTGAGTACAGACCACTTTCTAAATTTCTGGCCGTATACTTCTGCCACTTCCTGACCCTGACACAGAGCCAGCAAGGTCTTTTCTGCCTGATCCACAGAATTAGGTTCGTCATACAGCAATCCGAGCGCTTGAAAAATGCGTCTACATTGAGCAATGCAGGATCCCCTGACTCAAGGAAGAATGCCCAGTCCTGAGGGTCTCCATGCAGCAGAGAAATGACAATCTTCACCTGCTGAATGGGGTCACCAGAGAAACGGGGTCTCAAAGCAAAAAACAATCTGCAGTTATTTTTAAAATTCAAAAATTTGGATCTATCCCCAAAAAACAAATCAGGAGTAGGAATTCTAGGCTCTAAAACAGGAGTCTGAATGATATAATCTGAAATACCCTGTACTCTAGCAGCAAGTTGATCCACACGAGACGTCAATCCCTGAATATCCATGCTAGCACCTAACCACTGAGACACCCAAAGGTAAGGGGGAAAAAAAAGACAAAACAGGCTGCAAAGAAAAAAAAAATGGCTCAGAACTTTTTTTTCCCCCTCTTTTGAGATGCATTCAACACATTCTAGGCCAGCTGTACTGTTATGACCTGGTGGTTAAGGAGCAACATGGGACAAGCTCTGAGGAGGTGGTATCTGTACTGACCGCAGTTCCTGATCCTAACACCAACACTAGAAGTACCCATGGGATGTTCCTGTCACTCCCTAGACACCTCGTCACAGCCTGAGAACTAACTACCCCTAAAGATGGAAACAGAAAGCTATCTTGCCTCAGAGAATATCCCCAAAGGAAAGATAGCCCCCCACAAATATTGACTGTGAGTGGAGAGGGAAATGACATACACAGAATGAAAACAGGATTTAGCAAAGGAGGCCAAAACTACCTAGATAGACAAAGCAGGAAAGGATACTGTGCGGTCAGTATTAAAAGCTAAAAAATCCACGCAGAGTTTACAAAAATAATCTCCACACCGACTCACGGTGTGGAGGGGCAAATCTGCTTCCCCAGAGCTTCCAGCTAAGCAGAATATGTCATACTGACAAGCTGGACAAGAAAAAACATAACATGAGCTGAACGATTAAGTCCACAGCAAGTGGACAACCAAAAGAACAAGCAATGACTTATCTTTGCTGAAGCAGGCTATCAGAGAAATCCAAGGAGAGATCTGAATCCAACCAAGAAACATTGACAGCTGGCACTGGCTGAAGACTAGAGCCAGGCTAAATAGCAGAGCCAGGAGAGACGATCAGTGGAAGCAGCTGCTAATGCTAAACCCAAGGAGCAGCAGTTCCACTCAAAACCACCGGAGGGAGCCCAAGGGCAGAATTCACAAAAGTGCCATTTACAACCACCGGAGGGAGCCCAAGAACGGAATTCACAACAGTTCCCCAGCAAATTTTTGAGGCAAAGGGAATTTAGGCTCAGCAACTCTTCGTGTCGCTCCAGCTTGCACATTAGATACTGCTAGTCCCTGTTGCTGAACTGCCCCCCTCAACTCAGTGACCTGTAGGGACAGCGCCTCCAACTGGCGGGTTATGGAAGTCATGGGATCCATGACAAAAGAAAAAAAAAGAAACCCCCTTTTTTTTTTTGTTGGGCCAATTATAATGTCACAGGGAGACTAGGTGAGCGAGAGCTAATAACCCGGGCCCCTCAGACTAGGGAAATACTGACTGACCCTCTACCTGGAGTTTACACTGATGGTGTGCATGTCCAGGCCCCGAACCTCACCCTGTCTCCTGTTTCAACCCTAGGCTGAAACCTCCGCCCACCACCCAGTGAAGAGGTAATACACCAATACCCACAGTTAGCACAGACAAGGATAAAGGAAAATATACACCACGCCGCAGTCACTCAGGAATACACTATAAATGTGCAGGGCAAAATAAATACAAATATAGGAAGGAGTAAATAAGACTAAGGAAAATACACCACCAGCAACGAATCTCCAACAACCAGCTCTCCACTCCAGACTGAGATAACAACGCACAAGACAGAAGCTATAATCGGCGACGCCCAATGATCAGGAGAACTATTTAAAGGCAATGGGCATGGCCCAGCTTCCAATCCGAGGATCAGGTAAATTAACCCCGGAACAGCTAGATAAAATCTAGTCGACGCCAATGAGCAAATAGTGGTCAAAAGCGGAATTACTGCTGTCTGTCGATCGACCTGGTCTGAACAGTGTCCGACATGACAATATGGCAGTATAAGTGAGATTTGTTACTTCACAGAGTTGCCGTGATAGAAAAGCACTGTGTCCTGTTAAGCTCACAGGAGTACACAGCTCACTCCTGAGCTGATAGCAGTCAGTGGTCATGCAGTCAGAGAAGCACACAAACAATTCCTCACCGGAGGTGCTGGTATTCTAGTGGCTTATTTCAGCCGGGCCCTGAATACATGCAAACTCACTCCTCACCGGAGGTGCCGGTATTCTAGTGGCTTATTTCAGACGGGCCCTGACCACAAGCATACATGACCACACTGGCGCAAAGCTCATGACAAAGATTGATACTAGCGCATGGCCGTGCGGTCATGCGAACCTTTTATAGTTGCAGCAACTTCAGGACCTTCCTAGAGGACCAATGAGAGTTGCTTCAGGACCTGAGCGTGTGACCCCTGACCTCCAATGAGAGGTCTTCCTTTGGGCATGTTCAGAAGGGAGAAAGCAGGACTTAGTCCCAGAAGCGAGTCCTCGCTGCTGACCAGTACTAGCTATAATGGCAGAGGCTGGAAGAACAGCAGTAGCCAGATGCAGAGTATCTGCCTGAGCCAGACGCTGGGACCGACGTCTCCGCTGAGCAGGCTCCACTGCGGCTGGAGAAGAATGGAAGACTGCAGCGGAGATGGCTCGAGATTCCCCCTATGCAGAGGCGGGAACTCGAGCCCTAACATTTTCCCCCTTGGACCTCGCTACGCTCGAAGGCCGCAATGAGCTGCGGAGCTCGAATGTGCTCAGCAGGTTCCCAAGACCTGTCCTCTGGACCATAACCCTTCCAGTCCACCAAATAAAATTTCTTGCCACGTACTACCTTTCACCACAAAAATAGCGTTCACCTCATAATCGTCCGTAGACGAACCTGATGTCCCGGCAGATGACTCGGAAAATCGGGACATGTATACGAGCTTCAAGAGGGACACATGAAAGGTGTCCGTGATACCTCGGCGTGGAGGAAGGGCCAGACGGTAGACCACAGGGTTAACCTGTTCGAGGACCTTGAAGGGACCCAAGTAGCGAGGTGCAAACTTAGTGGACTCAACACGCAGCCTGATGTTACAGGGGGAGAGCCACACTAAGTCGCCAGGAGCAAAGGTCAGAGCGGGGCACCGATGAGCATCGGCAGAGGACCTCATTCTCTCCTTGGAGGCACGAATGGCATTCTGAGTGCGGTCCCAAATGTCCCGTGCCTCCACAGCCCAGTCTGCCACCCTGGAGTCGGCGGAAGACACGGGCATGGGCACAGGGACACGCGGATGCTGGCCGTAATTAAGGAGGAATGGAGTCTGACCGGTGGAGTCGGCTACAGCATTGTTTAGCGCAAATTCCGCCCACGGTAGCAAGGATGCCCAGTCATCCTGCCTGGCAGAAACAAAATGATGTAGATATGTGACCAGAGTCCGGTTGGCCCTCTCTACCAACCCATTTGTCTCGGGATGATATGCCGAGGAGAGACTCAACTCAATGCTGAGCAGACGACAAAGCTCTCTCCAGAATTGAGACGCAAAGTGGGGACCCCGGTCACTGACAATTTTGTCCGGCATACCGTGGAGCAAGAAGACCGCGGCATCTGATTGCTCCGGCACTGAGAAGAAGCACTTCTCCTTCACTTTAAATGTGTTTATTCCTTCTGGCATAACAGGGGTTAATCGGCCATGTTGGAAAGCCCTGCGCTCGCAGCTGATCTCTGTTAGCCATTTCTTTTCCCTTTATAATCTGAGCTATGAAACAAATCCTTGTCAGAGCTAGCTTTACTGCTGCATGGCTATCGGAGGGAGAGGAGTTTTTATGGGAAGGAGAGTTGGAGGAGTTATTAGTGACTGTTGCTTGGTTTGTATGAGTGGTAATTCCTTATCCTTCTCTGTTTTGGTTTATTCCCCTACCTTCACACCCTGGTGCATTCCTCTGTTATATGTGAGTGAATATTGTGTATGCCTGGAGTTTCCTGTTAACCCTTTTTTGTGTTGCCTTGTTTTTCGGGTTAGTGTATTACGGTGCACAGTAATGCTCTTCTTTCCTGGAAGGAGCCCCTGAACCCAGGTCACCCGACAGCTGTGTCGTGACATAGTGATTGAATATGTTGATGCAGATATAGCAAAGTATAACAAAGTTGCTGTTAATCCTAAAACAAGCACATGTATGAAAACACCATTAAAAGGTCAGAAGCAAGAAACCTGTGTGAGACTGCAGATGTGAAAACATGGACCCCGACGTACGTTTCGTTTCGCTGTTGCTTCTTCTTGGGGGGGGGGGGGGGTGTCATTGTATTATAACTTTGTTACACTTTGTTACCATCGACTTTGTTACACTTTGCTATATCTGCATCTTTTTGGGGTCTTTCTCTACGTCTTTATTTGCTTTTGGACTTCTATCACAGTGCATATTCTCAATGCTTTTTCTGCTTCATATGCTTCTGTTTGCATATGCCTCATTTTACACATATACAAGACGCTAGATATTAAGTGTCTTTTTCTCTTATATATTCAATCACCGGATTCTGTAACGTGTTAGGCACTTTAGCTTCATTTCTATTATATTGAACATGCACACAGCATATGGTCAATTTGTTTTTGAGTTAGCCCATCTTCATTCTTCCATGTTTTCATAGCCGTGCAATAGTTTTTTATATCAAGTTTCTGTTTCTCTCTAATTTTCATGCACACGCACTTTCTAACTCAGATGGTGCTTCCGATCACTATTTTCAATATTTAATGACTTGTCCACTAGATGGCTCCATTACGTTACAGCGACCTTTGTGAATCAGAATGTACACTTTTTATTCCATAATTGACATCTAATATTTGCATTTGTCTGTGATAAACATATATTTCTATGATGACTGTACTCTGCCCTTATTCTCTCCTCCTTATTCTCTCCTCCTTACTGTTGATGTTGTTGTATTTTAATTGTTAAATAAATATTAATTCATTTTATTAGGGTTTGTTTTGCTTCCCTATTTTTGGATAGTGTTAAATGTTGGAAGTATCCCCACTTATTGATTGATCTCATATATGCATTTACTATAGATAAAAGTTTGGCTCTGTGGGTAAAATTTGTAAGCGGCCTCTGTCGGGATACTCTGCCCCACTCTATAGGTGAAATTTTTAACTGTAATGCCGGTTACAAGCCTCGCTGCAAACCACCAGCTCAATCCAATATCATACTAAGAGCTTTTCATCGGCGGCATTTGTGACATACACTACTAGAGCTGTGGGGGTACTGTGCCCTATTGTCTGGGTGTGACATTTTTAATCAGCTTTCTCAGGGAAATGTGGAAATATGCTCTGTGGATTAAATTTGTTATTACTGTATTTTCTGGATTATAAAACACTCCGGATTATAAAACGCACCCCAAATTTTGAGGAGGAAAAATAGGAAAAAAACTTTTTTTTTTTTAATAAAATGGTGGTGCTTCTTACAATCCATGTGTCTTATTGCTTACCAGGGGTGGTGGCTGCAGTGAAGCAGGATCCCAGGGTCCCTGCTGGAGGAGGCAGGAATAGGGTGATGATACAGGCTGGGATGAGGGAGTGTTCGGATGTGTGGCGTGCCGCTGGGTGGTGTCCGGTGCTGCGGGGGGCTCTGCTGACATTTTGTGAAAGGCCAGAGCTCCCGCAGTCCCATGGTTTCCTATGCGGTGGACTCCAGGAAATTGGCTGCCGGGGGCGGTGCATGCGCAGATGGAGATCTCGGCATCAAGATCTCGGGAGTTGAGATCTCAGAGCTCTCCTCTTTTTGTGTCGGTGAGCTCTGTTTTTATGTTTAGTGTTAGGACTGGCAAATGTAAGGACCCTTGACCCGGGTTGCCAGCTTACGTGTTGTGGCCCCAATATTAACGAATACCTTACATATACTGATTTTCTTTTGCTCTTTATCTTACAGGGTACAGTTGGACGCAGATGGCTCTGTAAACTGTGGCCTCTGTTCACACAGTGTGAATTTTGTAGCACTGGGTGGCCCGCCTGTGTGTGTGCTACTAATAGGCTGTTAGCCAGATGCTCTGCATTGCCTGTGTGAATAACGCCGCATACAGATTATTATCGTTTATCGTTTGTGCACTAATATACCAAGCAATCACCCCCTCCATGGATTGGTAGGCTGAGAGTGATTACTACATCGGTATTGCTGCACCTGTGTTTCTACCATCATTAATTGGGTCCGCTGCACCCTGCCAGTGCATTTGTTTGGAGACCTGAGCAGGTAATCATCTCTGCTTTTTTCTGTGATTAGGTTTGCACTCAAAGCTTGTGCATCCATGCTTCAGATCAGGGGTAGAGATTTTTTTCTGCCAAGGGCCATTTGGTTATTTATAACATCATTTACGGGCCATACAAAATTATCAACTTAAAAATGTTCCTGCTATATTTGGTTACATATTTAATTAACTCACTCCTATTATGATGGCTGGAACAGCTTCGGTAAGGCGTGTGATGTTAGTTGGTATTGATGATGTTACTACTTGCAACTACTTTTCTACGTTTGTGTTGGTCAATCTAGCGTGCAGTTGACTCTTTGCAATGACAAGTTTTGAAAAGAAAGTCTCGCAGCCAGGGAGGGCGTCAACACCCGGACAAGTGCCGGGGCCCTGAGCAGGTTGGAGGGCCCTCTCGCCATCGGGGACACCGGAGCACTATGGGGGCCCGGTGTCTGTGCCAGGGCCAGTGCCTGCAAGTGGGCATCCCCTGCTTGCTCAGGGCCCCAACTCTTGCGATACTTAACGTTCCTCGCTCCACCGCTGCAGTGTCTTCAGCGTTTTTTTTATGTTTGGAGCATTATATATGGGGACCATCATGCAGTTCTTTGGATGTTGTTGTGGGGTGTTTTGTGACCTCTTGTAAGAGTCGTCGCTGCACTATTGGGGTACTTTTGGTCAGCTGGTCACTTCTGGGAAGGTTCACCACTGTTTCATGTTGGAGTTCCAAAGCTTTAGAAATGGCTTTATAAACAAACGGTAAAACTGGAGAGACAAAAAGTGCAAATAGTGTTTTATCTGATAGCCAAGTGGTGTACAATATTAGAGATATGCTCACCTAATAGGGCTGTGACAGTCACAACACCTATAGAAGCATGTACATGCTGCAGCAGGACCACCAGGGAGATACGTTTCCAAACCTCTTCATCAGTTTGTGGTTTGGTTCTGATGAAGAGGTTTGGAAACCTTGAAATGCGTTTACAAATAAACTGCATTCATGCTTCACCTCCGTGTGTGATCGCATTTTTGGAACCTTGGGCATCGCAGACTCTGAACCACCATAATCCTCATTCATTGCCACAGAAATGGCTTTATAACCTTTTCCAGACTGATAGATCTCAATTACTTTGTTTCTCATTTGTTTCAGAATTTCTTTGGATCATGGCATAATGTTTGACTTTTGAGGAATTTTGGTCAACTTCAATTTGTCAGGCAGATCCTATTTAAGTGATTTCTTGATTGAGAACAGGCGTGGCAATAATCAGGCCTGGGTGGGGCTAGGGGATTTGAACTCAGCTTCCCAAAGATGTGATAAACCACAGTTAATTTGTTTTAAAGGGGGAGGGGCAATCACTTTTTCACACAGGGCCCTGTAGGTTTGGATTTCTTTTTCCCTTAATAATAAAGGCATTCATTTAAAAACTCCATTTTTTGTTTACTTGTGTTATCGTTATCTAAGATTTAACCCCTTCCTGACATTTGGTGTACATGTACATTATGATCAGGAAGAACTTCCCAACCGCTGCAGTGCATCTACGTCATGTCAATCATGCGACCACTGAAACTAATTGCATGATTGTCCCTGCTGTTTCTCACCGCAAGTAACATTGCGACTTTGTCCCAGGAGGTGGTGATGCCCCCCACACCCCCTGTAACTACGATTGCTGTGATTGGCTATTCAATCCTGAACAGCCAATTACCGCATTTTTCAGTGTTTTAGGCAATCAGATTGCCTGAAACACCGATGCCTAGGATCGGTGCTGTACCAATCAGAGCGCACAGATGAGCTGTGACCTGCAAGTGACCGCCCTGTACATCCTCAGTCTAGCTCTGTATTTGTCCAGGGCAGTCACTCTGTCCGTCTGTGCGATGTGCTGGACCTTGTGGTGCCACAAAAGCCTGTGCCTTCACTGAGATTGCTGCTACTTGCCTGTGCTCCTGCTCCTGCTGATCCTGCTAAAGAAGAAAGAAGAGTTACTGATCCCTCCCTGCTCCTTGCCTCATCTTTCCCTAATCCCCCTCTCCACCATTTCCCCACCTTTTCACCCCTCATCCCTTCTCCCCTCCCCCCACTCCCCCTTCTGCTTCCGTTCTCTGATCAGTACTTGATTTCTGATCAGTACTTGATCACTTGTTTTTTTGGCATTTTTTTTCTTTTTCGTGCATCCTGCAGCCGCAGATCGTTGATCAGTGATGCAAGTCACTGGTCTGCACTCATGCGTGCTGTTTTCCACAACTTTTTTTTTTCACTACCTATTTCTTCCCCCTTCACCTCTTTGCACCACTCCGTGTGTGCTTCTTGCAGCTGCTGATCAGATGTACACCACGTTTTTGGCAAGGACTTTTTTTTCCTTCTCTATTTTTTTTATCACATTTTTGCACCACATCCTTGCGTGCGTGCTACAGCCGTCGAGCACTGGCCAGTTATGAACATCACTGACTTGTCTCCGATTGTTTGTTTTTTGGGGTGAAAAACGAATCAAGTAACAATCATTTAGATTAGTTGATAGGATTAGTTAGGGACTGTAAAAGTATACCATAGTAATCATCGTCTACTACAGTATTTTGTAATCAATTGCGTTAGTGTCAGTAAAGAGAAAAAAAATTAAATTGGTTGATAGGATTAGATTAGGGACAGTAAAAATATACCGTAGTAATTGTTGTCTACTACGGTATTTTTTACTGAATTGAGTTAGTGTCCGCACGGGAAAAAATAATTATCCATGAGTCCCACGGCTGTTGAGCGCTGGTCACTGATGCATATCAGTGATTATCCTCCGATTGTTGGATGTTTTTTATTTTTTAATGAATCAAAAAAATAACTTAGATTAGGGACAGTAAGATCTCGTTGAATACTACTGTATTTTTTAATGAATTGAGTATCAGCATGGAAAAAAATAATCATCTGTGCATTCTGCAGCCTGCACTGATCACTGACGCACATGAAAGATCATCCTCCAATTGTTGGAGTTTTTTTTTTTAAAGATTTAAAGAATCAAAAAATAATTTGATTATGGACAGTACGATATACTATATTAATTGTCGACTACTACTGCATTTGTATGAATTGGGCCAATAGATACTATAGGGAAGTGAGTGCAGCACCAGCCTCCTGTGATGATCCTACTTCCCATCAAACAAAACATCACAGGAAATTAAGTTAACAAAAACCCACATTGAGGCCATGTGCACACTTTGTGTTTTTGATGCGTTCTTGCAGCGTTTTTGCTGCGTCGATTTATCAACAAACCTGAAGGCAATCCTGATGCCATCAAAGTGCAAAGTGAATGAGAGTACTGTAGAACAGTAGCTCAGTGGTTAGCAGCCTTGCAGCGCTGGGGTCCTGGTTCAAATCTCACCAAGGACAACATTTTCAAGGAGTTTGTATGTTCTCCCCGTGTTTTTGTGGGTTTACTCCGGTTTCCTCCCACATTCCAAGGACATACTGATAGGGAATTTAGATTGTGAGTCTCATTAGGGACAGTGATGATAATGTATGTAAAGCGCTGCGGAATATGATAGCGCTATATAAGCAAAGCATAATAAATCCTTGCACAAGTATAAAAATGGTTGTGGATTTGCTGCTTTTTTTTAGCATTTTTGCTTGCATTTTTTGCATGCAATTTTAGACAGCAGTGCATGTAATATAAATAGATAATACCTATTTGGCCTCAGTGTCAACATGAGAGTCAAATACCCCCTGGACGTCCCTGGGGCACATTCATATAGTAACTGTTCTCCTGCATTGTTTTGTATTAGGCCTGTCCCACACGTCCAGATAATTCCGGTACCGGAAAAATCGGTACCGGAGTTATCCGTGTCCGTGTGTCTGTGAGCTCATGTGGCACATCAGTGTGGCACACGTGCGGCAGCCGTGTGCAGCCCGTGTGCCGACTGGGTACCACACGGACCGTGCAGGAGACAGCGCTACAGTAAGCGCTGGGGTGGAGCCGCATATTCATCACTGTAATGGGCGGCACCACGTGACCGCTCATACAGGAGAAGCTGCGGCGCGGAGAGGATGCTTCGAGGGAGCCGGGTGAGTGTTTTCTTTCCAGCGGTCGGGCGCACAGGGGGTGGGAGGGGGGTGGAGACAAAGATATTTATTTCTACCGCAAAAAAAAACAAAATACAATGATTTTTCATTTCTTCTCTCCAGCGAACGCTGCTGGAGAGAAGAAATGAATGGCGGCTTCAGCACCACGCTGGGGGGACAGCGCTTACTGTAGCGCTGTCTCCTGCACGGCACACGGACGGCACACGGACAGCATCCGTGTGCGGTACGTGTTTTACACGGACCCATTGACTTTAATGGGTCCGTGTGATCCGTGCGCTCCCACGAACACTGACATGTCTCCGTGTTTTTCAAACGGACACACGGTCCGTGAAAACACGCTGACATGTGCAGAGACACATTGATTATAATGTCAGTGTCTCCGGTACGTGAGAAAACTGACACCTCACGTACTGGAATCACTGACATGTGAAACCGGCCTTAAACATATTATGATTATTTGTTGTAGTTATTTGATTTCACATCTTGGTCTGCTCATTTGTATGCACTGGCTAAATCTGTCTTTGTGAGATTCCCATACTGTCACACCAGGAGCATTATTTGCACACACCCTATTTACATTTTGTTTTGTTTTTACATATACATTTATATCTATTTACTCTGTGCATCACACTACCATCCATTGTTTACATATCATTTATATTGTGTGTACAGTACACATATCCATCTTATATTTACAACCAATGTGGTGTATTTAAATTGTGCCCTGGGTCTGTTTTTTGCATCCAACACATTCCCCTATTTTCTCTTTTTAAATGGTTTTAATATGTGTATCCCTTTGAATTGATGTACAAATTAAGGATTTTTACTTTAATCATTGGAGAAGTGTCTTTTTTTTTCTCTCTGTTCTATAGAGATAGATACATATAGAAAGAGTGACATACAGATATGCAGACATAGTAACAGACTTAGGCTGCTTTCACACTAGTGTCGTACAACGCACGTCGCAATGTGGCTTTTTTTAGACAAAACGCATCCTGCAAAATTGCCTGCAGGATGCGTTTTTTCTCCATAGACTTGCATTAACGACGCATAGCGACGGATTGCCACACATTTCATCCCTCGTGTGACGGATGCGTCGTGTTTTGGCAGACCGTCGGCACAAAAAAGTTACATGTAACGTTTTTTGGTGCGTCATGTCCGCCTTTACCGACCGCGCATGCGCGGCTGGAACTCCGCCCCCTCCTCCCCGGACATCACAATGGGGTAGCGGATGCGTTGAAAAACTGCATCCACTGCCCCCGTTGTGTTTTTTTGGCACAGTATGCATTGCGACGTGCGTCGTACGACGCTAGTGTGAAAGTAGCCTTAAATACATATAATTACACAAATTTCTGACATGAAATTGCGCTCTTTGGAGCTTTTTAGACAGATTTTTATTAAATAAATAACTAAATAAAAAAAACAACACTGGATCCCCCCTTATTTTTAGATAGCCAGCAAAGGTAAAGTAGACAGCTGAGAGCTGATCCATCTGGGAAGGTCCAATCTAAAAATACAACCCCGCAGCTACCCCAGAATTAGCGCATCACATGAGATGCGTCAATTCTTGTGTTTTGCCTCACTGTTCCCGATTGCTCTGCAGTGGCAATCGAAGTAATGGGGCTTGGGGCTGATGTCAGTTGTGATTTGTCTAATAAATTGGTGAACGAGGAACAGTGTCTTAGTTTTTTTCTCTCTTTTTATGTTTTTCAGATATTCATTTGTGGACTACGGCGGATACATTGAACTACAATGGATTCCCTGGACTATGTCAGACCTGTATGGCTCTTTTAAAAAAAAAAATAAACTGGTGAACTAGGAAATGTATGGGGGAATGTTTTTTTTCAAATAAAGTATTTTTTCGTACATGCGTTCTTTATTTTTGATTACTGGGTTAGTAATGGGGGGTGTCTGATAGACACCTCTCCTTTACTAACACCATGGATTGCTGCCAGCTGTGATTTTTGACAATTCACAGCTGATCTCAACCCCAACTACCATTACCCCGATAGCCACCGCACTAGGGCAATCAGGAAGAGCAAAGGTGAAACACCAGAATTGGTGCACCTAATGTGATGTGCCACTTCTGGCAGTTGGTATTTTTAGGCTGTGAAGGGCCCAATAACCATGGACCATTCCAGCCTGATAATATCAGCCAACAGATGTTTGTTTACCTTTGCTGGTTATCAAAAATGGGGGGACTGCACATAGTTTTTTTAATTCATTCATTTATTTATTTATTTAATCATAAAAATCTGTTCCATAAGATCTACAGGTTGTATGCCTGTCGCTCAGTCTATATGTCTGTATGTCTATATCATATCTGTTATCTATCTCTATTATCTGTCTGTATAGCATTCATTGAGGTCCAAAAACGCAAGTGAAAAATAAATGCAAAAGTGTATTGAAAACGCAGCAAAGCTGTGCTTTTTGCTGCTGCCAAGAGATGCAGAAATAGTGTAAAAATGTCTGCATCCAAATACTCTCAACATGTGCACATAGCCTTAGGCATTAATAATAATGAGAAGTGTAGGGTGTCTTATAATAAAGCTAATTCGAGTGTAAAGATAGATATTTATAAAATACATTTTCGATATAGGACCACCCTTTTAAGTCTTCTGACACTGACAAACTACAAGGATGTTTAGAAAATGATGCTGATGTATACTAGACCTATGGTAAATCTACTATTTTAATATGTTTTGTGTGTTATGACTATCTGATTTAGTAGCATAAAAATTAAAACTATAAAAAGTTTAAATGTTTAAGATTTTTTAACATAAAAAATCATGTATTTTCATTAAAAAACGCCAATCATCTCAACCTAAGTTTTCCACTGACATAAAGTACAATGTGTCACAAATAGATAATCTCAGAAACACTGAGATTGGAAGAATCATCCTACAGTTTGCACAAAAAAATCTAGCCTCGTCAGGAAGCTGCATCTGGAACCCAGCAGCTACTGTGCCTATAGATCTTTCTGTGACATTCGATCACTGACACAAGACTTATATTGTGTCTAGTATTCCTAAAATGTAATTACCAGCCTTTGTTCTTGGGTATTGTAACTATATCAGGTTTTGAAGCAATTATATACAGTATGTATGGCACAAGAGAACTATCCAGTTACATTGTGGAGTACTGAATTCTGTAACTAAACCAATTTTTATGTATGCTAGTGTGCACATCTTGATGATTATACCCATCATAATTAGCATGTGGGTACTGCCCAATACCTTCACAAGAACTTGTCGGCAGCACATCTATGATACACAGCCAGGCTTCTACAGACAGGGCTAGCTTAGATCTCTGCAGTTTAACCTTTTCAATTCCATGGGTATGCACAATTTTCATTTTTAACCCATTCAGACCCAAGCCTGTTTTTACCTTCGTGACCAGGTCACATGCTACAATTCTGATCGGTGTCACTGTACGTGGTAAAAACTCTGGAACGCTTCAACAAATCCCATTGATTCTCAAACTGATTCCGAGAGCTATATTTGTTTAAATTCTACAAGGATGGAGCTGTATCATGGCTTATTTTTTTGCAGGAAAAGATGTCGTTTTCAGCTATACCAATTTTATTTATATTTGTGTTTTTGATCATTTTATTCCATTATTTGTTTGTTAGCACAATGAAAAAGCATAGTTTTACCCTTCGCCATGACAGCACCCACTGGAGAGATAGGGATCCGCCCCAAGGAACAGGAAACCTACAGAGAAATAAAAGGGGCGGTCCCCCTCTCCTCCTCAGTTTAAGTTTCCTGTTCCCAGGGGACAGGATCTCTGGATTCTCCGAAACTACAGAACCATACCTGGGCCAGGGCATCCGCCTGTGCAGTTTCTACGGGAAAGGCAGGGGATGCGGTCCAGAAGCAGCGTCGGGGGAGACTCCGTTAGACGGCTCCCCCCTCGTCTGTCCGGCATGTGGGATGGCTGGGTCCGGAAGAGGCCGCCTGATCTCACGGAGCAACGCTGCAGTGTGCGGCCTGAAAAGGAGGCTCCAGACGCGGACCGACATATAAAGGGCCGGGATCTGTGGCACAGCAGCCGGTACACCGCTCCATAGCGCGGGCCGAGGTAAGATCGCGGCCGCGCATGCGCAGAGCGGTGTAACAATCTCCATACTCGCCCGGAAGTGTTTGGTAGCACTTCCGGGTCACTCATACAGCGGTGAGGGAAAGCGCAGTACACCGCTAAGAGAAAAAAAAAAATCCGGATATCAGCCTATAAAAAGGGGGATGGTTGCAAGCACACAGGCGATGCAACATGTCATCCCCAGGCAAGACGGTGGACCCAGCAGGTGACCCAGCCAGCAAGAAATCCTCAGATGCCAGCCACAGAAGCGATGCCACGGATTCAAGATCCAGGAAGGCGCTTTGGCCACTTGATCCGGTACCGTACAGCTTCACTGGGTGAGTGTAAAAACCCTCTGCCTATAAAGCTGACACTCTTTCCACAATATCTTCTTCACCCAGGCCAAAAAGAAACAAAAGTCCAAACACAAACAGTGTGCTTTGTGTGATGAACCTCTCCCAGATTCCTACCCCAAAAAACTCTGCAACCAATGTATTACCGAAACCATGCAGAGTCCATCTATGTCAGTTACGGATATACGGGCCATAATCAGGGAAGAGTTACAGGCCATTACACAAGCCAGTGCACCCCCTAAAAAAAACAGTAAAGAGAAAGTAGTATCCAGCTCTGAGTCCGATGATGAAGGCGTCATCCACTCAGACTCCTCGCATACGTCATCCTCTTCTTCAGTACCATCTGACATTGAAGGTCGGTCTTGTTTTCCCCTTGATGGAGTTGACAACCTAGTAAAATCCATCAGGAATACAATAGGTTGTGAGGATACAAAAGATGACCAAACTGCACAAGACATCATGTTTGCAGAGTTAGAAGGGAGAAAAAGAAGAGCCTTTCCAGTAATTACTGCCGTTAAGGCATTGATAAAGAGGGAATGGGAAAAACAAGACCAGAGAGGTTTTCTCCCGTCAGCCTCCAAAAGGAAGTACCCCTTTAGTGACGATGAGCTAATATCATGGACTAAGATTCCTAAAGTGGACGCAGCAGTCACCTCCACTTCAAAACAATCAGCTCTACCGGTTGAAGATGCAGGCCTACTCTCTGATCCTGTGGATCGGAAAGTGGAATCGTCATTAAAAAGATCATGGGAAGCTTCCACAGGCATATTCAAACCAACAATTGCCAGTACATGCACTGCTAGATCCATGCTTGTCTGGATTGATCAGTTAGATCAGCAAATTGAACAGGGAGTCTCCAGACAAAGATTGCGGGATGCGATACCATTGATTAGAGGAGCAGCGGCATTCATGGCCGATGCATCAGCTGACTCTCTACGCCTCGCGGCAAGATCAGCAGGTCTGGTTAATAATGCCAGACGTGCGTTGTGGATGAAGAGCTGGAAGGGGGATACACAGTCAAAGGCCAAGATCTGTGCTATTCCGTGTGAGGGTGAGTTTTTATTTGGAAAAGCTTTGGATGAAATCCTCAAAAAAGCAAAAGAAAGGAAAAAAGCCTTCCCTGATCCCTCAATTCCTTTCTATAGGAAGACCTTTAGGAGAAGACCGTTCGGCAAAAGGAGATAAAATGAAAGACCGTCACAGTGGGCCACAAGAGAGGGAAAACAAAGTGGTACTATGTTTAAAGGCCCCCCCTTCCGTAGAGACAATAAATACTAAAACACCAGTCACCCCAGTAGGGGGTAGGTTAAAGTTTTTCTTTCCCCAATGGCAAAAGATTACGTCAAATTCCTGGGTTCTAAATATTATTAAAGAAGGAATTAAAGTAGAATTCCTCCAAATTCCCCATGATTCTTTTATTTTAACAGTCCTCAGTTCACCAATACAACAAGGGGGCCTTGAACTAGAGATCCAAAGTCTCTTAAATAAAAATGTCTTAGTTAAAGTACCAAGGGGACAAGAGGGTAGTGGGTTCTACTCTCCATTATTTTTAATCCCTAAACCCGATGGTTCATTCCGAACAATTATAAATCTTAAAAAACTCAATACGTTTATTAAAAATTATACGTTTAAAATGGAATCTATTAGATCTGCCATTAAACTCCTTTATCCAAATTGTAAAATGGGCGGCATTGATTTGAAAGATGCCTACTACCATCTCCCTATCCATAACAGATCTCAAAAATACTTTACAAAACCTAGGCTGGATCATCAACTCCGAAAAATCCAGACTTATCCCACTTTCCCTCCAGATATTTCTAGGCTTCCATCTAGATTCCACAAAACAAAAATGTCTACTCCCTCAGGAAAAAATATCTAAAATAGAGGGGAAAGTAGCAGCTGCCATTCATAAACCCCGAATGTCCCTGAGGGAAGGAATGTCCTTATTAGGATCCCTTTCTTCCTGTACTCCAGCCGTCCAGTGGGCACAACTCCATACCCGAACATTGCAACACCAAATTCTTCGGGAACAGAGAAAATTCCTAGGGCACCTCGAATCAAAAATAACGTTATCACAGGAGGTCCTAGCTTCCTTGGGGTGGTGGTTAGATAATAAGAATTTGACGGGGGGTGTCCCTTGGGTGATAACGCCATCCCACACAGTGACTACTGATGCTAGTCCCTACGGGTGGGGCGCACATATGGGGGATAGCTTCTGCCAAGGAATATGGAATGAGGAAGAGATCTTATATTCATCTAATTTAAAAGAGTTGAATGCAGTAAACTATGCACTGCGTCAATTTCTCCCACAGCTTCGGAAATCACGTCAGAGTCTGTTCAGATAACACTACGACGGTGGCTTATTTAAACAAACAAGGCGGTACTCGATCAGACGCTCTAAAGTCATCAGCAAAGAATACCTTGATCCTGGCCGAAAAACATCTGTTGTCCCTCTCCGCGGTCCACATCAAAGGGGAGAGCAATCAACAGGCAGACTTTCTAAGTCGACACACTCTTTATCAAGGAAAATGGTGTCTAAATCCTCACATTTTTCACAAAATAACATTATTATGGGGCAGGCCCCAGATAGACCTGTTTGCTACAAAACTGAACAGACAAGTGCAGAAATTTGCATCTCAGTTCCATGCAGACCACCCGGACATTCTAGATGCTCTTCAAATACCCTGGCAATTCAAGTTGGCATATGCCTTTCCTCTGATAATTCTGCTTCCACAAGTAATACGAAAAATCAGGGAAGAACAGGCCAGGATAATATTGATAGCACCATTCTGGCCCAAGAGGCCATGGTTCTCGTGCCTACAATCAATGTCAGTGACAGATGCATGGGTCCTTTCCTCAATCCCAGATCTACTCTCTCAGGGACCTTTCTTCCACCCCCAAGTGGACAGCCTCCACTTGACGATCTGGAATTTGAAAGGCAGATATTAAATTCCAGAGGGTTTTCAAAAGGTCTAATTGATACACTCCTGCTTAGCAGGAAACCATCTACCACAAAGATTTATACTAAAATATAGAAGAAATTTCTTCAGTTCCATACAGATTCAAACCCCTCAGAAGTTCCAATAAAATCTATCCTAGAATTTCTACAGAAAGGGAAAGAGGTCTGTCGGTTAATACACTAAAAGTCCAGGTGTCCGCTCTGGGTGCCCTCTATGGCCATAATGTTGCTGGTAATAAATGGGTGTCCCGCTTCATCACGGCCTGTGAACGAGTTACTCCTGTCCACATACCTAGAGTAGCTCCTTGGGATCTATACCTAGTCCTAGACTCTCTAACAGAACCTCCATTTGAGCCTATAGACACAGTATCTCTAAAACACTTGTCGCTAAAAACAGCCTTCGTAGTAGCATTAACATCGGCTAGAAGAGTCAGCGACATTCAGGCCTTATCCATAGATCCACCTTTCCTTCTAACATTTCAGGACAGATTAATTTTAAAACCAGATCCCTTATATCTCCCTAAAGTTGCAGGGAAATTCCATAGATCACAAGAGATACATCTTCCCACTTTCTTTAAAGACCCCTCCACTCCTGAAGAACAAAAATTCCACACTTTAGATGTCAGGAGAATAGTTTTACAGTATATTGAAAGAACTAGTAGTTGGAGGCAGAGTAGGGCTCTGTTCATACCCTTCCAGGGCAAAAAGAAGGGATATGAAGTTACAAGAGCCACATTATCCCGTTGGATTAAAGATGCTATCCGACTGGCCTACTTCATGAAAAATAAAGAACCTCCGGAGGGCATTAAAGCACACTCCACCAGAGCCATGGCTTCTTCCTGGGCCGAAAGGGGAAACGTTCCAATTGAGGACATATGTTAGGCAGCAACTTGGTTGGCTCCTTCTACTTTCTATAATCACTACAGGTTTGATCTTTCATCAACTTCTGACCTACACTTTGGCAGGACTATCCTCAGCACGGTGGTCCCCCCCTAGGTGTTGGTGTCTGGAAATCTCTCCAGTGGGTGCTGTCATGGCGAAGGGTAAATAGCCGGATTACTTACCGGTAATGCTCTTTTAATGAGTCCATGACAGCACCCAGTCACATCCCTCCCTATTAAATTAAAAATTCAGTCGAATTACTTCTATAGAGTATATAAGTTTAAAATATATTGTAAATATTTGACTAATACTGGCGGTCCTCCGGGTACTCTGAAAATTAAACTGAGGAGGAGAGGGGGACCACCCCTTTTATTTCTCTGTAGGTTTCCTGTTTCTTGGGGCGGATCCCTATCTCTCCAGTGGGTGCTGTCATGGACTCATTAAAAGAGCATTACCGGTAAGTAATCCGGCTATTTTTGCCACTTTTTTAATTTATTTTATACAGTGTGCACAAGTTTAACAATTCTATAGATCGGGCCGTTTCGGACGTGGCAATACCAAGTATATGTATATGTTTTTACAGAAAGAAACATTTTATTGGCATACTTTTTCATTTTGTTTTCTTTAATTCTTTTTTTTATATATATTTTTATAATGTTTTTAAACTTTTTTTTCACTTTTTCACTTAGTTTCTCTATGGGACTGTAACTTTTTTTACCCTGATTGCTGGTATAATGCATTGTAATGCATTATACTTGTCAGTATTACACTGACAGAAGCCTCTTAGACCATGCTCCGTAAGCCTCCTCAGCTGATAGATCAGGGCTCCTGCTGTCATGGCAAAACATTGGGCCCCTGCGATGACTACGCGGGTGAGCCAATGTGGTAGGATCCTTAAGGAGTTGAACAGCCAGAGGCAGTGCAGGCATCGGTACTGGCAACGACAGTTGTGTTTTGGCTATCATTTACGCCAAGCTCCTGGCGACGATCATGTGGGCACCACTCCTATGGCCTCAAGATCGCCAAAACATACTGGTACTTCCATTTGTGGAAACACACTGTAAAATAGGATGTACCTGTACGTTCAATGTTGATAAGGGGTTAATTTCTCCATAGACTTGCATTAGAAGCCGTAAATCTGCAGTTACAAAAGCACAAGCATGGTAAAGTGCGTTTACACAGCATAAACGCACCAAAAAAAAATCTAAACATAAATAACTAGTTAAAGAAACAGACAGATGTCTATCAGACACCCCATTACTAACCCGGTAATTAAAAATAACACACACACAAAAAAAAACCTTAGTGACAGAGCCAATTTGGTACTGTAACAACTCTGCTGGCATCACGGCATGGCCTCTCATCTCTCACACTATCTTACCCACTGCTCCAGGTCATGTTGTGGTTTCTGTTTCTTGCTAGCACCATGTTCTATGTCTCTGCTCTCTGCATGCTTCATGGCTGTGTGTGTATAGGGGGCCGCCGCCTGAACTCTCTGGTTCTTATAGGAATCAGGTGCATCTGTCTAATCCGTTCCTGACCAATTACCAAGAGGCCTCCAGTATATAGTGCAGCTCCACCCAGTGTTCTGGGCCTGTGCAATGTGTTTGCTCAGTTAGTGTCTAGCTGCTGAGTTTGCCAGGCCTTGCTCTATGTTACTCCCTCGCTGAAGGCTCTACTCTGTATTTTTGCCTTGTTCTTGTTGTCCGCCCTCCAGGAGGCAGAATATCCTGGTCCCTGTGTCTTTGTCCTTGTGTCTTGTTCCATGGTCTTGTCTGTACTTAGTCTTATCTCCGTCTCCTTGTCTGTGGCTTCCTTCCCTGCTGTGTCTTTCCTTGTGTTCTCAGTCTGCTTATGCTCTGCACTCTTGCAGCTCTGCCTGCTCTGTACCTTTGTGGCTTTTACCTCTGATCCGCACTCCTGCGGTTCTAAAACGTTCATCTCTGCTCCGCTCCCGTTGCTGTAAGAATCTTTCTGCAGCTCCTCTCTGCATTCCTTGCTGTTCTGCTCTGTTCATCTCTGCTCCGCTCCCGTTGCTGTAAGAATCTCTTTCTGCAGCTCCTCTCCGCATTCCTTGTGGTTCTGCTCCATTCATCTCTGCTCCGCTCCCGTTGCTGTAAGAATCTTTCTGCAGCTCCTCTCCGCATTCCTTGCGGTTCTGCTCCGTTCATCTCTGCTCCGCTACCGTTGCTGTAAGAATCTCTTGCTGCAGCTCTTCTCCACATTCCTTGTGGTTCTGCTCTGCTTTGCTTTTATTGCTGCGCTATCTCTTGCTGCTCTACCGCTCCTATCCGCAGCCTTGCGGTTCTCTTCCAGTGTGAACAGGCCCCAACCTGTTTCTCCATACTACATATCCGTTCCTGCACCTCCAGTGTGAACAGGTCCCTACCTGTTCCTTCATACACCACATCAACCTTTCCTGTGTTCTCTGCCACGCCTTCCAATCCAGTGTTCCTGCCAGTCCTGCCGTCCCTGCCAGTCCTGTGTTTCCTGCCGTCCCTGCCAGTCCTGTGTTTCCTGCCGTCCCTGCCAGTCCTGTGTTTCCTGCCGTCCCTGCCAGTCCTGTGTTTCCTGCCGTCCCTGCCAGTCCTGTGTTTCCTGCCATCCCTGCCAGTCCTGTGTTCCTGACAGCCCTGTGTTCTCTGCCGTGTCTCTGCCAGCCCGCTGTTCTCTGCCGTGTCTCTGCCAGCCCTGTGTCTCAGCAGTGCCAGCCTACTGTGTCTCATCCGTGCTCTTCTGCCAGTCCTGCCTGATGCCCGCACCAATCCTGGTGTCCCTGTCTCTCAAGTGGGATCAGCAGCCACAGCCAGACACCACCCTGGAGTAGCACCTGGCAGCTGCCTGCTGCACAAGCCTGACCTCACCATCAGAGGCTCCAGTGAAAACCCAGGCAGCTGTCATAGTCACGCCCCTTCCAGGGTAGTCTGGTTTGTGGCACAGTGGGGCCACAAACCCTCCGAGCTCACGCCTACCAGTCAGGGCGTGAGAGTGACAGGTACTTAATGACCAGGCCAATTTTTACAATTCTGACCACTGTTACTTTATGTGGTTATAACTCTGGAACACTTCAACGGATCCCACTGATTCTGAGAATGTTTTTTCCTGACATATTATACTTCCTATTAGCAGTAAAATTTCTTCGATATGACTTGCTTTTATTTATGGAAAAAAATGGAAATATGGTGAAAATTTAGCAATTTTCAAACTTTGAATTTTTATGCCCTTGACCCCTTGACCCAGCCTATTTTGCCGGCAATTATACCTACTTGTTATTTGTCAATATTATTGTATTTGACGTCATCCTATATGTTAGACATGATGTTGTTATTTTTTATTTCTTCTTGTTTTATTATGTATCTATTGCAGTACTTGATAAAGGTCCATTTGAGGGACCGAAACGTTGTTGTTTTTGGGACTGCATTAAAACCTTCATATTAGACAAAAAGGTGAGTGCCAAGTTTATTTATATTATTTTGACCTTAATGACCAGGCCATTTTTTGCAATTCTTACCAGTGTCCCTTTATGAGGTAATAACTCAGGAACGCTTGAACGGATCCTAGCGGTTCTGAGATCGTTTTTTGTGACATATTGGGCTTGATGTTAGTGGTAAATTTAGGTCGATAATTTTTGCGTTTATTTGTGAAAAAAAATGGAAATTTGGCGAAAATTTTGCAATTTTAAAATTTTTTATTTTTATTCTGTTAAACCAGAGAGATTTTTTTTTTGCTAGGAAGTTATAAGGGTTAAAATTTAACCAACAATTTCTCATTGTTACAACAAAATTTACAAAACCATTTTTTTAGGGACCACCTCACATTTGAAGTCAGTTTGAGGGGTCTATATGGCTGAAAATACCCAAAAGTGACACAATTCTAAAAACTGCACCCCTCAAGGTGCTCAAAACCACATTCAAGAAGTTTATTAACCCTTCAGGTGCTTCACAGCAGCAGAAGCAACATGGAAGGATTAAATGAACATTTAATAATAATAATCTTTATTTTTTTAATAATAATCTTTATTTTTATATAGCGCTAACATATTTCGCAGCGCTTTACAGTTTGCACACATTATCGTCGCTGTCCCCATTGGGGCTCACAATCTAAATTCCCTATCAGTATGTCTTTGGAATGTGGGAGGAAACCGGAGTACCCGGAGGAAACCCACGCAAACACGGAGAGAACATACAAACTCTTTGCAGATGTTGTTCTTAGTGGGGCTTGAACCCAGGACTCCAGCGCTGCAAGGCTGCTGTGCTATCCACTGCGCCACCGTGCTTTTTAGTCACAAAAATGATATTTTAGCAACAATATTTTTATTTTCCCAAGGGTAAAAGGAGAAACTGGACCCTGAAAGTTATTGTATAATTTGTCCTGAGTACGCGATACCCCATATGTGGGGGGGGAACCACTGTTTGGGCGCATGACAGGGCTCGTAAGGGAAGGAGCGCCATTTGACTTTTTGAATTATAACTTGGCTCCAATCTTTAGTGGACACCATGTCGTGTTTGGAGAGCCCCTGTGTGCCTAAACATTGGAGCTCCCTCACAAGTGACTCCACTTTGGAAACTAGACCCCCAAGGAACTTATCTAGATGCATAGTGAGCACTTTGAACCCCCAAGTGCTTCACAGAATTTTATAACGCAGAGCCGTAAAATAATTTTTTTTCCCACAAAAATAATTTTTTAGCCCCCATTTTTTTATTTTCTCAAGGGTAACAGGAGAAATTAGACCTTCAAAGTTGTTGTGCAATTTTTCCTGAGTACGCTTATGCCCTTATATGTTTGGGTAAACCACTGTTTGGGTGCACGTCAGGGCTCGGAAGGGAGGGAGCACCATTTGACTTTTTGAATGCAAGTTTGGCTGGAATCAATGGTGGCGCCATGTCGCATTTGGAGAGCCCCTGATGTGCCTAAACAGTGGAAACCCCTCAATTCTAACTCCAACACAAACCCCAACACACCCCTAACCCTAATCCCAACTCTAACCATAACCGTAATCAACCATAACCCCAACACACCCCTAACCACAACCCTAACCCCAACACACCCCTAACCACAGCCCTAATCCCAACCCTAAACTAATCCACAGGTAAAAGGCACTGCGTTTTACCTGCAGATTTACTGTAGATTTCCAGTGTTTTTTGTGCGGATTTCACCTGCGGATTCCTATTGAGGAACAAGTGTAAAACACTGCGGAATCAGCACAAAGAATTGATATGCTGCAGAAAATACAACGCAGCGTTTCCTTGCGGTATTTTCCGCACCATGGGCACAGCGAATTTCGTTTTTCATAGGTTTACATGGTACTGTAAACGTGATGGAAAACTGCTAGGAAAACGTGATAGAAAACTTGCTACTTTCAGTCAAGATGGGGTGCAGAGTGCACTCCCCATAGGTCTCCATATAGTATAATGCACTCCCCATAGGTAGACTCTATATAGTATAATGCACTCCCCATAGGTCTCCATATAGTATAATGCACTCCCCATAGGCAGCCTCTGTATTATAATGTGCCTCCATAGGCAGCCTCTATAATATAATGCAGCCTCATTAAAAAAATAAATAAATACTCACCTCTCTTCCTCCTGGTTCCTGCGCTGCTCCCAGCTCCCGCTCATCTCCTGACAGCCGGTGCTGAGTGGTGACGTCATTGCACCCGCTGTCAACATCTGCGCCAGTGACATCAGACTCTGGCAAGGGGATTATGGGAGAGGGAGTGTAACGCTCCCACTCTCATCAATGCGTTCAGCTGTATTGGCGTGCAGCCAATACAGCTGAACCTGCGATGACAGGTGGGGGGCCCACTGCTGGCACAGGGTCCCCCACTGCCTGCTCAGGGGCGACATAGCGGCCGGTGGCAGAGCAGGAAGATCGTGTCTCCCTGCTTTGCCGCAGAATGTAACTATCTGCGAGCTGCGCACGCCGATACAGTTACAGTAGCTTAGCTCTGGGTGGGACCCCTCAGAGCACGGGGCCCGGGGCCACCACCCGCTGTGCCCCCGGTAGCTACGCTACTGCTGTACTGCTGTAACTGTCAATGAGACTTCTGTACCTCTCGACAGGTATTTTGGCCCACTCCTCAAGAGTAAACTGCTCCAGTTGTCTCATGTTTGAAAGTTGCCTTTTCCAGACGGCATGTTTCAGCTCTTTCCAAAGATGCTCAATAGAATTTAGGTCAGGGCTCATACAGTAGAAGGCCACTTCAGAATAGTCCAATGTTTTCCTCATAGCCATTCTTGGGTGTTTTTAGCTGTGTGTTTTGGGTCATTATCCTGTTGCAAGACCCATGTCCTGCGACTGAGGCCAAGCTTCTGACACTGGGCAGCACATTTTTCTCTAGAATCCCTTGATAGTCTTGAGATTTCATTGTACCCTGCACAGATTCTAGACACGCTGTGCCAGATGCAGCAAAGTAGCCCCAGAACATAACAGAGCCTCCTCCATGTTTCACAGTAGGGACAGTGTTCTTTTCTTGATATGCTTCATTTTTCCATCTGTGAACATAGAGCTGATGTACCTTACCAAAAAGTTCCATTTTTGTCTTATCTGTCCATAGGACATTCTCCTCAAAGCTTTGTGGCTTGTCAACATGTAGTTTGGCAAATTCCAGTCTTTTTTATGATTTTTTTTTCAACAATGGTGTCCTCCTTGGTCCTCTCCCATGAACTCCACTTTGGCTCATACAACGACGGATGGTGTGATCTGACACTGATGTTCCTTGAGCTTGAAGTTCACCTTTAATCAGTTTAGAAGTTTTTCTGGGCTCTTTTGTTGCCATTCGTATTATTCGTCTCTTTGATTTGTCATCAATTTTCCTCCTGCGGCCACATCCAGGGAGGTTTGCTACAGTCCCATGGATCTTAAATTTCTGAATAATATGTGCAACTGTAGTCACAGGAACACAAAGCTGCTTAGAGATGGTCTTATAACTTTTACCTTTAACATGTTTGTCTTTAATTTTCTTTCTTATCTCCTTAGACAACTCTTTCCTTCACTTTCTCTGGTCTACATTGAGTGTGAAACACACCATGTCACCCAACAGCACAGTGAGTATCTGTAGCCCTATATACAGACCCACTCAATGATTCCAAGATTGTAGACACCTGTGATGCTAGTTAGTGGACACACCTTGATTTAACAGTCCCTTTTGTCACATTGTTTTCATGGGTACCATCATTTCTGTTGAGGCCTATTTCATAAGTTTAATTTTTCTTTTTAATTCTGTGGAAGCATGGTTGAAAAGCAATGTCTGACTTTCATTTGTTCATTTTCATAGATCTTGTATTTATTATTACTTTTGTCAGATTCAAGTTATTTCTGTGACCATTGTGGGTTTTTCTGTCATTAAACGAGCGGTACCAACAATTTTGTCCACTTGTGTATGTGGGGTAAACCACTGTTTTGGGTGCATGGCAGGGCTCAGAAGGGATTGACCACTGTTTGACTTTTTGAACGCAAAATTGCCTGGAATCAATGGAAGCGCCATGTCGCTTTTGGAGACCCCCTGATGTACATAAACAGTGGAAACCCCCCAACTCCAACCCTAACCTCAACACCATTGACTCTACCTGGCACCTGTGAATAGCTGTGCTGTAGAGGAGTCTTTATTAAAATAAAGTTGTTGTTTTTTCTGTTTTTTTTTTTTTTACTTACTGGGTTAGTAATGGGGGCAGGGCATCTGATAGCTGCCTCTCCATTGCTAACTGTTTTAGGTTGATGCCAGCTGACATCAAACCCAAAAAATATTACCCCAATTGCCACCACAGCAGTGCAATCAGGAAGAGCTGAGGCAAAACACCAGAATTGGTGTATCTAATAGATGCGCCAATTCTGGGATGCCTGTGGGCTGGTATTTTTAGGCTGGGAAGGCGCCAATAACCATTGGCCCAGCAAGCCCAGCAGGAGACAAACTCCTGATACAACAGATACAACAGTAGCAATGGCAGATGGAACTCCTGGCAAGGGATGTTTGAGACAGAGAAACCGCCCCACCTCCAAGTCCAGATGATGACTCGCATGTCCAGAAGGTGGTAGGATGTACCATGCAAAAGATGACCTGGGGGACTGTGTCGAAGCATTTTTGGCAGTATTTGAAAGGGTTGCAGAGTGGGCAGAGGTGCTGGTACCCTATCCAACTGGCAAGCCCAAAAAAGCTTATTATGACCTCGCTTTACAGGACTTAAAGGAATATGCCAAACTAAAGACAGAAATTTTGGCACACTTGGGAGTGACTTTGTCTCTCAGGGCACAACGGGTCCACTGGCGAAAATCCCCACCCCTTCCCCACTCCCTAATGTTTGACTTGCTACAGTTTGTTCAGAAGTGGATGCTTCTGGACTCCTCCACTTTAGCCCAGATGGTTGAGCGCATGGAAATGGACAGGTTTATGCACGCTCTTCCTAAACTGGTGCAGACCCGGTCTTGCCCAGGGAGATCCTCAAAATTTAGATGACCTGGTTGGCTTAGTGCAAAGTTACCAGGTGGTCGAAAAATCATTAGAGAAACCAGGTGTAATCACACTCCCGTATTGGGGTACCCAAAAGGAGACTGATTAAAGGGAACCTGTCACCACGTTTTTGGAAGATGGGATAAAAATAGCGTTAAATAGGGGCAGAGGTGGGCGTTACATTAGTGTGTGTGTTATGCGTTTATTACCCACCTAAGTTGCCGAAATAACTTTGCAAAGTCTCCGTTTTCGCCTGTCAATCAGGCTGGTCAGGTCGCATGGGCGTTGTCTTCCCCCAGATTTGGCGTAGTTTTCCGTTGGTGGCGTAGTGGTGTGCGCATGCCCAAAGTCCGGAATCCTCTTCCAGGGGATTTAAAATAGCGCGGTGTTCGTTATTGCATTGGTGATCGGTGGGCGCGGCCATCTTCCTTTGGCCGCGCGTGCGCAGAAGCGGCGCTCTGCTGGCCGCGGCTTCAGGAAAATGGCCGCCGCGATATCCATCTGCGCACGCGCGGCATCCCGCGGCCATTTTCCTGAAGCCGCGGCCAGCAGAGCGCCGCTTCTGCGCACGCGCGGCCAAAGGAAGATGGCCGCGCCCACCGATCACCAATGCAATAACGAACACCGCGCTATTTTAAATCCCCTGGAAGAGGATTCCGGACTTTGGGCATGCGCACACCACTACGCCACCAACGGAAAACTACGCCAAATCTGGGTGAAGACAACGCCCATGTGACCTGACCAGCCTGATTGACAGGCGAAAACGGAGACTTTGCAAAGTTATTTCGGCAACTTAGGTGGGTAATAAACGCATAACACACACACTAATGTAACGCCCACCTCTGCCCCTATTTAACGCTATTTTTATCCCATCTTCCAAAAACGTGGTGACAGGTTCCCTTTAAAAAAAGGGGTGCTTGAGCCGCAAATGGGGGGGGCATCTACGGGCTCGCTGAGGCGTTGCCGTGGGTCAGGGTTAAGGACTTAATTTGTTGGAGATGTCTGGGTCCGGGACACATAGCCACTCGTCCTATGTCAACTGAACCAATGGACTGCAGCCTAGGATGGCGCGGTTCATATTATGCTTATCTGGCCTGGCAAAAAGGGATTTTGCCAAGTGACTCGTTTAAGAGCGGGTTCGCCCGTAAAAATCCCCATCACAGTTGAAGGTGGATGGGCTCCCCCTGTGTATGCTTGGGAGCGATGAGGACGAGACAGCAACCCATGAGTCTGAGATTCCTGAGTGTGAAGGAAATATATAATCAACTAGCTGTTTCCAGCCAGCTAACGCTCGGCACGCTCAGGAGCCTCGTGTGATAATGTGCAGGGATGGAGCCTCGTGTGGTAATGTGGGGGAACCGAGCCTCGTGTGGTAATGTGTGGGGACGGAGCCTCGTGTGGTAATGTGGGGGGACGGAGTATTGTGTGGTAATGTGGGGGAACGGAGCCTTGTGTGGTAATGTGTGGGGACGGAGCCTCATGTGGTAATGTGTGGGGACAGAGCCTCGTGTGGTAATGTGGGGACGGAGCCTCATGTGGTAATGTGTGGGGACGGAGCCTCATGTGGTAATGTGAGGGGGGTGGGATTATGTGTGGTAATGTGAAGGGGGCGGGATTATGTGTGGTAATGTGGTGGGGGGTGGGATTATCTGTGGTAATGTGGTGGGGGCAGGATTATGTGTGGTGAGGTGTTGGGGGGCAGGATTATGTGTGGTGATGTGGTGGGGGGCGGGATTATGTGGTGATGTGGTGGGGGGGCGGGATTATCTGTGGTAATGTGGTGGGGGGGCGGGATTATGTGTTAAGAAACTGGGGTGTATTGAATGTGTTGGGGCGTAATTTATACATACTTTATAGCCTAAACAGTGATTGAGAGCTCAATTGAGTGAGAGAAGATAAATTAGTTGTTAAATTAATTGTTGAGAAGTGTGTATGTGACAACTTGGTGGTGAGCAGTGGGATACATTTTTTTCTATCTTCTATTAGAGCATTAGTACTTTAAAAGGGTTGTCCACTACTTTCAATTAACCCCCCAATGTATCCCCCCGGGGCCCATAATGAATTGTGCAAATATCTTCCGTTGCCGTTTTCGCCTGTGAGCGGCGCTATTCCGGCGGCTGAGTCCGGGTCACGTGACCCCCAGGCTGCAGCCGCCGCTTATTTCCGCAGACTCTGGAAATTGACGTGACGTCAGCAGCAGGCGTGAGCCAGCCTCACAGTCAGCAGTCACTCATCAAGAGTGACTGGGCTGTTGGCAGGGCTGGGGGCTGCCTGCGGGGCTAGGCAGGGATGATTGTGCGGGCGCCGGGGCTCTGCGTGCCGGCGCCAGTATGTGCGGGCTGGAGGTCTGCGTGCCGGCGCCGGTATGTGCGGGCGGTGCTGGGGTCTGCGGTGGGTCTGCTGCGGGGGTGGTCATTGGTGTGTGTGTGTCTCTGTGTGCAGGCATCGTCCGATGCTACAGTGAAAGTGAGTGACACATTAGCCAATCATGGGACAGTAGTAGTCCCATCATCCGGCTAATGTGTTGAATGTAAAAAAAAATAAAAATACACATATACAGTACATACACATATACAGTAAGTACATACATACATACAACACACACACCATGTGACAACATGCAACATACAACATGCAATAACATGTGACAACATGCGACGACATGCACCATGCGATATGCGATGACATGCAGCATGCGACGACATGCAACTTACGACATGCAACATGCGATGACATGCAACATGTGACATACACCATGCGATGACATGGGACACCATGCGACGACATGCACCATGTGACGACATGCACCATGCGACATGCACATGCGATGACATGCGACATGCACCATGCGACGACATGCACCATGCGACGACATGCACCATGCGATGACATGTGACATGCACCATGCGACGACATGCAACATGCACCATGCGGCGACATGCACCATGCGACGTGCACCATGCGACGACATGCGGTGACATGCACCATGCGACGACATGCACCATGTGACGACATGCAACATGCGACATGCAACATGCGATGATATGCAGCATGCAATGACATGCGATGACATGCGACGACATGCAACATGTGACATGCACCATGCGACGACATGCAACATGCGATGACATGCGACATATGACATGCGTCATGCTGCATGTGACATGCAATGACATACAACATGTGGCATGCGACATGCCACATAGAGTACATACATACATACATACAGACATACAGTACATGTAACATAGAGTACATACTCACCATCACTTGTCACCTTGATCCCCGAAGCCATTGTCATCTGTAAAAAATATTAAAATAATAAACAACCAATATACTCCCTGATCCGCAGAAATACAATTAAAACGAGTGTTCCTCGACGATCTCCCGTGGAGAGCAGGAGCATCAGCCGATGCGACCGCTCTGCAGGGGCTCCAGGAATACAATGATGGAAGGTATCCTTCCACAATGTATTCCTCAAAATGTATTCCTATGCCCCTGTGAGAAAATAGTCCCTAGTCTCACTTTATGCCATTGCTGTGTGAGAAATTTTCCCAGGCAGCAATTGCCATAAAGTGAGACTTTGTCCTAAGGTAACCTCTCAGTGATGCACTGCAGGAGGCATTGTCTACTGTGTGTCACTGAGGGTCCTATAGAGCAGTGACATCACCCGATGTCACTGTTCTATAGGGGAGATCGTCGTGGGACACTCGATATTAATTGGACTACGGCGGACAGGTAGTATACGGTTTATTATTTTACTTTTTTGCAGGTGCTGAAGTATGGTAATTATGGTTAAATGAAGAATATTAAAATACTTTTTTCCTAATGTGTGTGTGTTTTATTAACCCTTTAAAAGTATTGGATTACTAATGGATAGGTGTCTTATTGACACCTCTCCGTTATTAACCCGGCTTAATGTCACCTTACAATAGCAAGGTGACAGTAACTGTTGTGAATTCCGTTCTCGGGCTCCCTCCTGTGGTCGTGAATGGTACTTTGGTGAGTTCTGTCCTTGGACACCCTCTGGTGGCTTTAAGTGGAACTGCTGATCTTTGAGGTTGGCTTTCTCAGCTGCCCTCGTTTATTGCTGCTGCTGGCTTCCCTATTTAACTCTGCCCAGGTCATTAATTCATGCCAGCTGTCAATGTCTCAGTACTGGTTCAGATCTCTCTTGGATTTCTCAGATGACCTGTCTACTCCAGCAGAAGCTAAGTCCTCGCTAGTCCATTTGCTGTTTATTGGTTTTTTAATATATTTCTCAGTACATGCTATGTTTCTAGTCCAGCTTGGTATTGCGATATTTCCTTGCTAGCTGGAAGCTCTGGGGGTGCAGAGCTGCACCTCCACACCGTGAGTCGGTGTGGAGGTCTTTTTGCACACTGCGTGGTTTTTGTTGTTTTTAATACTGACCGCATAGTTCCCTTTCCTATCCTCTGTCTGTCTAGAGAAGATTCGGCCTCCTTTGCTAAAATCTGTTCCATTCCTGTGTTTGTTACTTCCTCTTAACTCACAGTCAATATTTGTGGGGGGCTACCTTTACTTTGGGGAATTTCTCTGAGGCAAGGTAGGCTACTATTTCTATCTTTAGGGGTAGTTAGCTCTTAGGCTGTGAAGAGGCGTCTAGGGAGAGTTAGGTACGCTCCACGGCTATTTCTAGTGTGTGTGATAGGATTAGGGATTGCGGTCAGTAGAGTTACCACTTCCTCAGAGCTTGTCCCAGGTTTTTCCATTTTAACCATCAGGTCATTTCGGGTGCTCCTAACCACCAGGTCCATAACAAGTAACCCCTTATTACCCCATATCCCACCGCTACACGGGAGTGGGAAGAGAGGGGCTAAGTGCCGGAATTGGTGCATCTTACAGATGCGCCATTTCCGGGGCGGCTGCGGACTGGTATTTGTAGCCGGGGGGGACCAATATCCATGACCCCTCTCTAGGCTATGAATATCAGCCCGCAGCTGTCTGCGTGTCGCCTTTCTGGCTATAAAATATAGAAGGACCCCACGTCATTTTTTGGGGGGGTCCCCCTATTTTAATAGCCAGTAAAGGCTACGCAGACAGCTGCGGGCTGATATTCATAGCAGGCTACAAATATTAGCCCCCGGCCGTCGGCTTTCCCCCTCTGGTGCAGAAAATTGCGCGGGAGCCCACGCCGTTTTTTTCATTAAGGCCTCTTTCACACTTGCGTCAGTACGGGTCCGTCGCTATGCGTCGGGCCTACGTACTGACGCACGTTGTGAAATTTGTGCACGGCGTGGGCAGCGGATGCAGTTTTTCAATGCATCTGCTGCCCATTCTTAAGTCCGGGCAGGAGGGGGCTGTTGTGAATTCCGTTCTGGAGCTCCCTCCTGTGGTTGCTAATGGTATTTTTGTGAGTTCTGCCCTTGGGCTCCCTCTGGTGGTTTCGAGTGGAACTGCTGCTCCTTTAGGTAGCTGTAGCAGCTGCCATCACTGATCGCCTTGCCTGGGTTTGTTATTTAAACCTGCTCTGGGCTTTAGTTCATGCCAGCTGTCAATGTCTTAGGTTGGATTTTGTTCTCTCCTTGGATTTCTCATATGGCCTGTCCTTGTCAGCAAAAGATAAGTTTCTGCTAGTTCTTGTTTGTCCATTTGCTTTGGACATTATTGCTTTGCAAATATGTCTCTTTTTGTCCAGCTTGTCACTATGTCATATTCAGGCTAGCTGGAAGCTCTGGGAAGCAGATTTGCCCCTCCACACCGTGAGTCGGTGTGGAGTTCATTTTTGTAAACTCTGCGTGGATTTTTGTAGTTTTTAATACTGACCGCACAGTATCCTTTTCTCTCTGTCTATCAAGTTTAGTATTGGCCTCCTTTGCTGAAAACTGATTTCATTTCTGTGTATGTCATTTCCCTCTCCACTCACAGTCAATATTCGTGGGGGGCTATCTTTCCTTTTGGGGTTTTCTCTGAGGCAAGATAGCTTTCTATTTCCTTCTTTAGGGGTAGTTAATTCTTAGGCTGTGAAGAGGTGTCTAGGGAGAGTCAGGAACATCCCACGGCTATTACTAGTGTTGTTGTTAGGATTAGGGACTGCGGTCAGTAGAGATACCACCTCCTCAGAGCTCGTCCCATGTTGAGTTTTAGCCACCAGGTCATATCGGTGTGGCCTCTTAACCACCAGGTCATAACAGGGGGCGGAGTTTTGGCCGCGCATGCGCGGTAGAAAATGGCGGACATGACGGGCAAAAAAAACGTTCACTTGACCGTTTTTTCGTGCCAACGGTCCGCCAAAACACGACGGATCCGTTGCACGACAGACGTGACGTGTGGCCATCCGTCGCGATCCGTCACTAATACAAGTCTATGGGTAAAAAACGCATCCTGCGAGCACATTTGCAGGATCCGTTTTTTTCCCAAAAAGACGGATTGCTAAAAACGCAAGTGTGAAAGTAGCCTTAGAAACATTGGCCTTTCTATTATATATCTATGGATATATCTATCTATAGATATATTTATAGATAGATATATCTATAGATACATAGATGTATCTATCCATATATCTGGCTGCTTTCACACATCAGGTTTTTGCCGTCAGGCACAATCTGGCGAGTTTTGAGAAAACTTTTTCCGCCGGATCCGTTTTTTTCTCATAGAGTTATATTAGCGCCGGATTGCGCCTGATGGCCACACGTTAAATCCGGTTTTTGCCGGATCCGTCCAAAAAGCTGTTTCTGCCAGACGGAAAACACATACAGAGGAACGTTTTTTCTGTCCGGCGAAAAAACGCACAGCGACAGATCCGGCAAAAAACGTATGAAACTGAGATGTGAAATGATGAATCCGGCCTCGGAATCCGTTTTTTCATGCATGTTTCCATTCAAATCATGCACATTTTCCATTTATTTATTTCCAAAAACTGCATCAAAACCGCACAAAAAACGCACCAAAAACAGCATCAAAACTGAACCAAAAACTGCATCAAAACTGCACCAAAAACTGCATCAAAACCTGGTGCAGTTTTGCAGTTTTGCTGCAGTTTTTTGTGCGGTTTTTGGTGCAGTTTTGATGCAGTTTTTGAGCGGTTTTGGTGCAGTGTTGATGAAATTTTGGTGCGGTTTTGATGCAGTTTTTGGTGCAGTTTTTTGTACGGTTTTGATGCATTTTTTAATTCGCTTTTGGTGCGGTTTTTGCGCGTTTTTTATGCGTTTAGGTGCGTTTTTGAAAGCTAATAAAGATGTATTATTGAACAAAAAAAAAAGATTTGTGATGTCATTATTGTTCAACCTCCTCTTTTACATTTGTCCTACCCACACTCCATTAAACACCCAGATAGACAGATAGATGATAGATGAAATGGATAGACAGATCTACATATAGATAGATCTATAGATGCATACATCTATCTATTCCTATATCTATAGATATATCTGGATAGATAATCTATTGATAGATGTATGGATAGCGTAGGATGTGTGTCCACTGTCCAGATTACATCCGAATTAGCTGCAGATTGGATGCTGCGTACTTGTAGTCCCATCGGATGATGCCTGCACACACACCCGAACAGTCCCGCACACACCTGAACAGCCCCGCACACACACGAACAGCCCGCAGACCCAGCACACACATACACGCACACAGTCACCGCCCACACACTTCTCTCCTCCCGAACGGCAGCGTTTCTCGGACCCACATCCGCATCTAAACTGCAGATCTTTTTTACATCTGCGGTTTTGCTGCGGATGTGCCCGACTCAATGAAAGTCTAAAGGTGCAGAAACGCTGCAGTTCGGCACAAAAGAAGTGACCTGTTGCGGGAAAAAAAAGCTGCCTTTCCGTGCGGCTTTTTCCGCAGCATGTGCACAACAAGTCTGCGGCTCCCATAGACTTACATTGGTTGTGCACTACACTGCGGATTTGATGCAGTTCTG
Source organism: Ranitomeya variabilis (assembly GCF_051348905.1). Taxonomy (NCBI): domain Eukaryota; kingdom Metazoa; phylum Chordata; class Amphibia; order Anura; family Dendrobatidae; genus Ranitomeya; species Ranitomeya variabilis. The sequence goes on along the minus strand of NC_135232.1, from coordinate 794,332,344 downwards.
TGCGGCAAAAAACGCTGCGGATCTGCAATCAAATCCGCAACGTGTGCACACAGCCTTAGCATTTAGTGAACCTAGCAAAAAAGCCAAGCAAAAAACAAGTGTGGGATTGCACTTTTTTTGCAGTTTCATTGCACTTTGAATTTTTGTTCACATTTTCTGTTACACGACATGGTAAAACCAATGGTGTCGTTCAAAAGTAGAACTTGTCCCGCAAAAAATAAGCCCTCACATGGCCATATTGACGGAAAAATTATGGCTCTGGAAAGAAGGGGAGCGATAAACGAAAACAAAAAAAGCTCCAGGGGTGAAGGGGTTTAGAAACATGGATATGGACATATCTATGGAAATAGACATAGATATATAGATATATCTGTATGTATTCATCTATCTAACTATTTGTTATTTATCTATCTATCTATCTGTGTGTAATGGAGTGTGTGTTGGACAAATGTAAAAGAGGAGGTTGGACAGAAATGACATCACAAATCTTTTTGAAGATAGAGGGGGGAGGGGTTGGGGTGTGTTTTGGAGTGGGTGTGCCAGGTGCAGAGTTACAGGCGAGTGCAATGCATCATGGAACTTGTAGTATTAGAGCACAGTAAGTCAGGAGAAAGGAAGTTGTCGATTAACCCCATGAGAGCTGGGTCCAGCACTGAAGATGTGCTGCTACAGCATGATAAAAGGTAATATTGCTAAAATAAACACAGTAGATGTTTTCAGTGGCACATAATAGCAAGATTTATGAAAAAAAAAAAAAAAAGTTATAGTAGTGGACAACTTCTTTAAGTAATTATTCTCTGTACTAAAGAACTTGTATCCTTGTCAGGAGTGCACCAGTTGTACAAGGTTCAACTCAGTGCTTACATAGACTTACTTGCAAACAGTTTCCCCTTTCCATTTTTCTTTTCATTATGGCCTGGCCCTCACCTGTAGTTTTTGTCCAAAAAAAGACTGTAGCACCCATTTTGCGTAGATTACTGGAAATTTAAATTGCTTACAATGTTTGATGCCTACCGCATGCTGAGGATAGAGGAGCTGTTAGAACAGCTGGCTCATGCATCTTACATAGCCATTATAGACTTAAGTAGGGGATATTGGCAGATGCCCATGACAAGAGAGACAGAAAAGAGGTCTGCCTTTTATAACCCTGTTTTGTCTTTTTGAGTTTCTGGTGAGGCTATTTGATATGAAAAATGCCCCTGCCACCTTCCAGTGGTTGGTTAATCAGCTACTGGAGGGATTTGATGGTTCTGCATTTGCTTATCTGGATGATATAGCCATTTTTGGTAATTCCTGGGAGGAACACCTTGAGGCATCTGTCTACGTTGCCGCAGAGACTTAACACAGCAGGTCTGACTGTTAATGCAGGGAAGTGTCAGATAGCCATTCTGGAAGTACAATACCCTGGACACCATGTTGGGGGAGGGGTGCTAAAATCCAAACAAGGAAAGGTAGAAACCATCACGACCTGGCCTACCCCATGAACCAAGAGGCAAGTAATGTATTTCCTGGGTACAGCTGGCTATTATAAGAAGCTTGTGCCAAACTACAGTGCTCTGGCTAAGCCGTTAACTGACCTGACAAAGAAGAAGCTTTCCAAAGTTATGTCCTGGACTTCTCAATGTGAGGAATCCTTTAGTGCCCTAAAATCAGCATGGACTAGTTCACCCATTCTTCAGGCCCCAGGTTTCACTCGCAGGTTTGCAGTACAGACTGATGCCAGTATTTATGGGTTAGGTGCGGTTTTCGTCCAGGTAAACCAGCAAGGTGAAGAGCACCCAATTTTCTACCTAAGCAGGAAACTCCTGCCAAGAGAGGTTGCTTATGCCACAATTGAAAAGGAGCGTTTAGCAATTGTGTGGACTCTGCAGAAACTACAGCTATACCTCTATGGACGCAACTTCACTGTGATCACAGATCATAACCCACTGAGTTGGCTCAACAGAGTAGTAGAGGATAATGGGAAATTGCTCAGATTGAACCAGATTTTGCAGCAATATGATTTTACAATTCAACATAAGAAAGGAATTGACCATGGCAATGCTGATGGTTTATCTCGCCAATGGGGGCCGAAACTGGATACATGCTAGGGAGCTGACCAGTAAGTCAAACTCCCATGCACGTTCAAAAGGAGGGACGGGGGTTGAAGGAAATATATAATCAATAAGGAAAAAGCTTAACAGCAGTAGAGTTACATTTAGTTGTCAAAAGGGTGAAACTGGATATACCAGTATTGCAAACACAAACGGGCTTTTGCCTGAGGCGTCAATCATGGTACCTGGACCATGAGCTTCAAAGGGGTTCCCAAGTGTTCTGTACTAGACACAGGATATTTAAAATGCCACAGCTTAGTCCATCGTACACTCACAAACAGCATCTTTTAAAGGGGCAAATCTGGATTATCCTGGAAATATGAGCCTATGGTCAGAGCTATAAAAGCTGGGGGACACGATGAGATGTTGTCCACATGTGAGGGCAGCCTGGAAGGCTGATGTGCTCCATAATCCACTTCTCCTCCCCTCAAGGAAAACAGAAGGTAAGTGTACATGGAAATGTTTAGGTATTTGTGTTATTGTTCCCTTTTTATTTTATAACTGTTTTGCATATTTGTGTGTTTTATTTTTACCTTTTTATATAATTATTGTAAGCACTATATATTTTTATATTAAAGCTTAAAATCTATATAGAATTGTCTAAGTGTCTGTTTGTCTGTAACCGAAATCCCACGTCGCTGATTGGTTGCACCCGGCTAGCCTCGACCAATCAGCGTTCATAAATAAACTACATAAATATACTAGAACGAGAATAACATGAAGGACAGTCTGTGAGGGAGAAAATAACATGGATGACAGTGTGTGTTTGAGAGAATAACATGGAGGACAGTCTGTGAGGGAGAGCATAACATGGAGGACAGTGTGTGAGGAAGAGAATAACATGGAGGACAGTGTGTGAGGGAGAAAATAACATGGAGGAATCTGTGAGGGAGAGAATAACATGGAGGACAGTCTGAGGGAGAGAATAACATGGAGGATAGTCGGTGAGGGAGAGAATTACATGGAGGTCAGTCTGTGAGGGCGAGAACAACATGGACAGTCTGTGAGGGAGAGAATAACATGGAGGACAGTGTGTGAGGGAGAGTAACATTTAGGACAGTCAGTGAGGGAGAGAATAACATGAAGGACAGTCTGTGAGGGAGAGAATAACATGAAGGACAGTCTGTGAGGGAGAGAATAACATGAAGGACAGTCTGTGAGGGAGAGAATAACATGGAGGACAGTCTGTGAGGGCGAGAATAAGATGAAGAACAGTCTGCGAGGAAGAGAATAACAAGAAGGACAGTCTGTGGGGGAGAGAATAACATGGAGGATAGTCGGTGAGGGAGAGAATTACATGGAGGTCAGTCTGTGAGGGCGAGAACAACATGGACAGTCTGTGAGGGAGAGAATAACATGGAGGACAGTGTGTGAGGGAGAGTAACATTTAGGACAGTCAGTGAGGGAGAGAATAACATGAAGGACAGTCTGTGAGGGAGAGAATAACATGAAGGACAGTCTGTGAGGGAGAGAATAACATGAAGGACAGTCTGTGAGGGAGAGAATAACATGGAGGACAGTCTGTGAGGGCGAGAATAAGATGAAGAACAGTCTGCGAGGAAGAGAATAACAAGAAGGACAGTCTGTGGGGGAGAGAATAACATGGAGGACAGTCTGTGAAGGAGAGAATAACATGGTGGACAGTCTGTGAGGGAGAGAATAACATGGAGGACAGTCTGTGAGGGAGAGAACAACATGGAGGACAGTGTGTAAGGGAGAGAATAACAATTTTCCCCGTTTTTAAGTTTATCATATGGTAAAATAAATGGTGTCTTTGAAAACTATAAGTCATCCTGTAGAAAACAAGCTGTCATACAGTGATAGATGACTAATAAAGTTTTAACTCTTAAAATAAAGACAGGAGAATAACAATGGCAGTGTGTCCAATGGGTTAAAACATAAATGTAAGCACCAATGTTTATATGAATACTAGATGGTAGCCCGATTCTAACGCATCGGGTATCTACTATATAATCGTCTAATTCTGTCTGTCTGTAACGGAAATCCCGCGTTGCTGATTTGGCGCGGGATTTGAACCATGCTTCACTAAATGCTCGCGCCAGGCCTGCCGCGACCAATCAGCGATATTGGTGCAGTCCGGCCGCAAATTGGCACGGGATTTGAACCACGCTTCGCTGATTGGTCGCGCCCGGTCGGCAGCGACCAATCAGTGACAGGCGCAGTCCGGCCGCAAATTGGCCTGGGATCTGAACCACACTTCGCTGATTGGTCGCGCCGGCCGGACACGACCAATCAGCGATATTGGCACGGGACTTAAACACCGCTTCGCTGAGTGGTCGTGGCTGGCCCGGCGTAACCAATCAGCGATATTGGCTCGAGAATTAAACACCGCTGTGCTGATGGGTCGCACCCGGCCGGCCGCGACCAATCACTGATATTGGCACGGGATTTAAACACCGCTTCACTGATAATGTATATATTTTACCCGGAAAATCCTGTGTATTCATTGCATTATTCTTACATTTTCATAAATAAACTACATACATATTCTAGAATACCTGATGCATTAGAATCGGGCCACCATCTAGTCTTTAATAAGTTTGACCCTTATATGATCTAAAATAATCTATAGCCCTTCAGAGAGTGTGTGACCTTTTGATTGTCTGACAGTAACATATTTTGGGGACTCATCACCCCGTGTGTTTGATAAGTGATGGCAGCGAGTTAAGAAATTGAGGTGTGCTGAATGTTTAGGGGAGTGATATCTACTTCCTTTCTAACCTAAAACAGAGGTTGAGAGCTTTATTGCGAAGAGATAATTTAACCCATGGAGGCGCTGTCCACGTCACGTGCTGAGAAGTGTGTACGTGACAGGAGGCTTCTGGAGAGAACTTTGAGACTGCTCAACTGAAGTGTCTTAAGGTACCTTCACACTAAGCGACGCTGCAGCGATATCGACAACGATGCCGATCGCTGCAGCGTCGCTGTGTGGTCGCTGGAGAGCTGTCACACAGACAGCTCTCCAGCGACCAACGATGCCGGTCCTCGGGTAACCAGGGTAAACATCGGGTTACTAAGCGCAGGGCCGCTCTTAGTAACCCGATGTTTACCCTGGTTACCATTGTAAAGGTAAAAAAAACCCAGTACATACTCACCTTCTGATGTCCGTCAGGTCCCTGGCCGTCTGCTTCCCGCACTGACTGTGAGCTCCGGCCGGCCGTAAAGTAAAAGCAGAGCACAGCGGTGACGTCACTGCTGTGCTGTGCTTTACGGCCGGCCGGCGCTCACAGTCTGTGCGGGAAGCAGACGGCCAGGGACCTGACGGACATCAGAAGGTGAGTATGTACTGTTTTTTTTTTACATTAACAATGGTAACCAGGGTAAATATCGGGTTACTAAGCGCGGCCCTGCGCTTAGTAACCCGATATTTACCCTGGTTACCATTGTAAAACAATGTTGGCATCGTTGCTTTTGCTGTCAAACACGACGATACACGCCGATCTGACGACCAAATAAAGTTCTGGACTTTCAGCAACGACCAGCAATATCACAGCAGGATCCAGATCGCTGCTGTGTGTCAAACACAACGATATCGCTATCCAGGACGCTGCAACGTCACGGATCGCTATCGATATCGTTGCAAAGTCGTTTAAGTGTGAAGGTACCTTTACTCTAAATGGGACATTTCATAATGTCGCCATGTTAAACGTGGTCGCTCAAGAGGCGGGAGCCGACACCAAGTTTCCACACTTTGTAGTAAACAGAATTTGCTATATCGGGTGACTAAGCCAGGATGAGAGATATTAGAACAACTGGTAGGACCAGGACCCTGTAAGCGTAGGGTGCTAGACCTGGTTAATTCTTATGTCTTGGGTGGTCATCTGGGTGTAGACAAGACCCAAGAGCGGATTTTAGGTATGCCATGTCAACCTGCTCAATCCATGGTGTGATAGAGAGCTGGTGAATGCTCCATGTCTGGATTAACTCCAGAGCCAATGTCGAAGTGGCAGAGACACTATCATTGGCCCAGAAACAACAGTGCTGAGAACTCCTTCAGCAAAACTGAGATCTGTTTTCATTGTTGCCAGGATATACTCGGACCATGGAACACAAAGTTCTGATGTAATCACACTTTCAGGTAAACGTTCAGCCTTATTGAATCCCTGAAGCCCGCTGTGATGTGGTTTAGAAGAAGTTGAGAAGATTGTTAAGCCTGGGTGTCATCGAAGAGTCAAAGAGAGGCTTGTCCAGTCCCATTGTCCTTGTGCAGAAGCCAAATGGAGAATGTTGGTTTTGTAATGATTATCGTAAGCTCAATGAGGTGTTCAAATTTCATGCATATCCAATGCCCCAGGTCAATGAGTTCATTGAGAGGTTGGTGTCGGCAAGATACATTACCACCTTTGACCTAACAAAAGGGTGCTGGTATATCCCCATGTCCCAAACGGCCAACGAGAAGACAACTTTGTCTACACCTGATAGGTGTTTTCAATACACCAGGATGACTTTTGGTCTGCAAGGAGCCCCAGCCACCTTCCAGAAGGTCATGGATCAGGTCCTAACTCCTAACAAGAAATATGTTGCAGCTTAGGCTACTTTCACATTTGCGTCGGTACTCGCCCGTCACAAAGCATCAGCGCGACGTACTGACGGAGGTTTGTCCTTTCACATATCCGTCTGTAGCCCAGGGGAGGAAAGAGAGTGAGTGCGAGATTTTCTGCTGGGCATGCGCAGTCAGAAACACTGGATACAACGTACAGAAAAACGTTCCCTTGAACGTTTTTTGCAAAAGACGGGCCGTCACATTTCGCAGGATCCAGTGCCTGGTGGACAAAATGTGAGTACATACGTCGCTAATACAAGTATATGGGAAAATGCAGGATCCTGCAGATTTTTGTTGCAAAAATCGACGTATTATGACGGCAGAGGAAAGACGGAAATGTGAAAGTAGCCTTACCTAGATGATATTGTGATCTTCAGCCCTGATTGGGAAAGTCATCTGCAGAAGATCCAGGTGGTAATGAACACTGATGAAGGCGGGGTTTACCATAAACCCAAACAAATGTGCCATGGGGAAGGATGAGGCCAAATGCCTGGGTTATATTTTCAGTAGGGGAGAAAGCAAGCTGCAGGAAAACAAGGTGGAGGCGATCCAAAATTGGTCGCAACCAGTCTCCAAACAACAGGTTAGAATGTTACTGGGAATTGTAGGATACTATCGGCGATTCATCTTGAATTTCGCCATGAGAGCTGCAGCCCTGATTGACCTCCTTAAGGGCACAAAGTTATCGATGGCCAAGTGGACTTCCAAAGCAGATGCAGCTTTCAGGGAGTTAAAGCTAGCCTTGTTTAAACAGCTAGTCTTAAGGTACCTTCACACTAAACGACTTTGCAACAAGAACGACAACGATCCGTGACGTTGCAGCATCCTGGATAGCGATATCGTTGTGTTTGACACGCAGCAGCGATCTGGATGCCACTGTGATATCGCTGGTCGTTGCTGAAAGTCCAGAACTTTATTTGGTCGTCAGATCGGCGTGTATCGTCGTGTTTGACAGCAAAAGCAACGATGCCAGCAATGTTTTACAATGGTAACCAGGGTAAATATCGGGTTACTAAGCGAAGGGCCGCGCTTAGTAACCCGATATTTACCCTGGTTACCATTGTAAAAGTAAAAAAAAAAAAACACTACATACTCACCCTCTGATGTCTGTCACATCCCCGGCGTCCGCGCTGCTGCTCAGAGCTTCCTGCACTGAATGTGTCAGTGCCGGCCGTAAAGCAAAGCACAGCGGTGATGTCACCGCTGTGCTTTAGGGCCGGCGCTTACACAGTGCAGGGAAGCTGAAGGCGAGGGACGCGACAGACACGGCAATGTAAGTATGTAGTGTTTGTTTTTTTTTACATTTACACTGGTAACCAGGGTAAACATCGGGTTACTAAGCGCGGCCCTGTGCTTAGTAACCCGATGTTTACCCTGGTTACCCGGGGACTTCGGCATCGTTGGTCGCTGGAGAGCTGTCTGTGTGACAGCTCTCCAGCGACCACACAGCGACGCTGCAGCGATCGGCATCGTTGTCGATATCGCTGCAGCGTCGCTTAATGTGACGGTACCTTTAGTCGCACCAGACGTCAAGAAGGAGTTTGTGGTCCAGATAGACGCATCAGAGGTCGGGTTGGTCGCCGTGTTGTCACAAGAAATAAAAGGGGAGGAACATCCAATTCTATAAGTAGGAAAGGCTCCTCCTGAGAAAAGAATTACGCCTTCTTGGAAAACAACATTTGGCCATCAAATGGGCGATTGACACTTTGAAGTACTACATGCTAGGCCGAAAGTTCAGGTTAGTGTTAAATCATGCGCCCCTAAGATGGATCAGTAAAAGGAACAGGAAGAATGCCCAGGTGACTAGGTAGTTTCTGGTGCTCCAGGACTTCAGCTTCCACATGGAACAAATGCCAGGGAAACTACACGCTAACACAGATGCCCTGTCGAGGCTTCCCTGTCTAGTGACTGAAGGTGCCAAACTCCCCCGGCTTTGGGCAGATGGGTGGATATGTAAGAGGGTCACTGTTAATGTGATAGAGAGGAGATATGTTTCATTGAGGTTATTAGCTTCAGTGATATGAACCTGGAAATTTGTTCCAGAATGTTATGTGCTGAGAGAAGTTAATCGGCCATGACAGGTTCAAGTTTTTTTGTTTAACAGCTAAAGAGTTTGGCAGAACGTCTGTTCATCATAATTCCACCCGAGGGTGTGGTCCAGGATGTAAAGATGAAACCTCTGGACTTAATGATTGTTCTGTGTGTGCTCTGGAAGTGAAGCTGACCTACAGAGCAGTGCTCTTGCTAAAGAGAGCTAAGCACTGTTTTCTGAGTGGGCGGATCCTCGCATTTATACAGACTGTAAAGGGTGCTGTTTGTTTATACCAACAAGTCTGAATATGGCTATTTTTCTGTTGCAGCAACAAAAGAAACATTGTTTTATGGAGCCGGAACGCTTTTCTTTATTCATTCCTTAAAATTCCTTCAATTCCATAACTCCTTGCATACATGCGAATGCTTAGGTACAAGAAATATGCGACGCGTTTCGATCGTGTCAGATCTTAATCAATGCTTTTCTTTTGTTGCTGCATCTTCTCTCATCATGGTCCTGGACGAAGTTCCGAGCACCTGCGTCTGATCGGTGAGCTGGCTGAGGTTTATATAACCATAAACCCTCTTTTTTTTTTTTTTTTCTGTTGACCTGGTTTATGATGTACTTTTTAATAAACCAGCTGAAGATTGTGAAGATTGAAATGATGAGAATACCTGTGACTACCTCATTTGGAAGCTGAATGAGCCATTGTACCACACTATCTATATCTTTGCACCACATTATCTATATTTTTGCACTGTAAGGGTTGCACTCAATTGGGTGTGTCAGTAGGAAGACAGGAGGCTTGTTCCATTAAAAGTTCATGTGGGTTTATTGCTTCATAAACCCAGAAAACAAACAGCCTGCAGATCAGGCAAAGAAAATACAAATGTCTATAGCAGGGCTCTGCTCTGCTAGGCCTGTATGGCATACAGGCTGTTGTAACCCCCTAGTATTCAGGCTCGGTCTGGAGCCAAACACACACAGGAGACCTTCTCCCTCCCAAGACGCAGACAATGTGCCAAACAGCCTCCATTATATAGGCTGTAACCACACCCAGAGGTGAGGTATGTGGGTAGCTAGACCTGTCTATGTCTCACAGCTACCCGTAACCCGGTCCCAGGTGCAACAAACGAACCTCTTAGTGCTTTCACTCAGGCACTAGAGAAATACTCCGGGTTACATCACAGAGACAAGCCATCTCTGCTACACATACCTCCCATCGACTACCCAACCATTAGTCACACTACAGCACATAGAGACAAAAACACATGCAATTATGCACGCTAAAATGCAAGGAAAAACGTAAGTGAGCTGAGGTGTGGGATTCATGTGGAAATTCAGCTGCGTGAAAGCCTGAACAAACACTGATCATGTGAACGTGCCCTTAAGATGACAATGTACAGGGTGGGCCATTTATAAAGTTGGATCCAAAATGGCCGACTTCAAAATGGCCACCATGGTCACCACCCATCTTGAAAAGTTTTCCCCCTCCCATATACTAATGTGCCACAAACAGGAAGTTGATATCACCAAACATTCCCATTTTATTTAGATGTATATGGCCCACACTGTACATTATGATAGATTTTTTCCAATCCCCATCTAATATATAAAGCTGAATGTGTGTATGTGTGTATGTCCGGGATTGGCATCTGAACCGCCGCAGCTACAGACACAACATTTTGCACAGTCACACGTCTGGACCCCGAGAGCGTCATAGGCTATGTTGTGAGTGAAATTTTAACCCCGCGCTTTCCAATTCACCAAACAATTTTGCCCCTATCTACATAATGGAGAAAAAGTGAAAGGAAAAGTGTTGGAGGCGTCGCAGCTACAGGCACAAAATTTTGCACAGTCACACGTCTGGACCCCGAGAGCATCAAAGCTATGTTGTGAGGTGAAATTTCAACCCCGCGCTTTCCAATTCACCAAACAATTTTGCCCCTATCTACATAATGGGGAAAAATTAAAGGAAAAGTGTTGGAGGCAAATTAACAGCTGCCAGATGTGAACAAGGGGGACTTAAAGAATGAGAGCGATGGCGCCAAAGAGTATATACTGTACAGTTGCTAAGGTGGGGCCCCGACATGGGATAATCACCACACCACCACGGGGATATGAACACACACACACAAAATGCGCCACACACTACCACGTGCTCGAACACATATACCACCCTCAGCGCACATTTCACCACACATACACCAACCTCACCACATAAAAGTCGAAACACAAAAGTCGCCGCTCAAAACTCGCCACGCGCAAAACTCTCCACATGCAAAACTCGCCACACGTGCAAAACTCACCTCATGGAAAACTCGCCACATGCAAAACTTGCACACGCGGAAAAATTGCCACATGCACAAAAGTTGCAACACATGCAAAAGTTGCCTCACACAAAACTTGCACATACTCAAAAGGCACCACACATAAAACTCGCCACGCGCAAAACTCGCCATGCGCAAAACTTGCTGCACACAACTTGCTACACTAACCTGTCACATGCAACTCGACACACAAAAAGTTGCTACACGCATGTCGCCACACAAAACTCATCTCACAAAAGTCGCTACATGCATGTCGCCACATGCAACTCAACACACACAACTTGACACACGAAACTCGCCCTAAAACACACACAAGTCTGGTATTATCCTTCAAAAATAAAAATCTGATTAATAAGCAGACAAACTACAAGAGCAACAAATGTACCATATAGGAATCCGGCAGCTGTCAGTCATATGACCAGTCTATTATGTGTATGTGTGAGCTAATATATACTGCCAGGGGGTGGGCTTACTGTTGGCTGGGGATTTATCAGGCTGCCAATTTAGCTTACAAATACTGAGGTAAAAATACTGACCAAATAACGTGTGAACGAGGTCTAATACAGGAGGAGATGACATACAGATATATACTATATACAGGAGGAGATGACACACAGGTATATACTATTTACAGGGGAGATGACACACAGGTATATACTATATACAGGAGGAGATGACACACAGATATATACTATATACAGGAGAGATGACACACAGGTATATACTATATAGAGGAGGAGATGACATACAGGCACATACTACATACAGGAGGAGATGACATACAGGTATATACTATATACAGGAGGAGATGACACACAGGTGTATATACTATATACAGGAGCAGATTACCTACAGGTATATAGTATATACAGGAGGAGATGACATACAGGTATATGCTATGTATAGGAGGAGATGACATGCAGGTATATACTATATACAGGAGGAGATGACACACAGATATATACTATATATAGATGAGATGACACACAGGTATATACTATATATAGGAGGAGATTACATACAGGTATATACTATATATAGGAGGAGATGACATACAGGTATATACTATATACAGGGGAGATGACACAGCAGGTATATACTATATACAGGGGAGATGACATACAGGTATATACTATATACAGGAGATGACATACAGGTGTATACTATATAAGGCAGATGACAAACATGTATATACTGAGGTGAAAATGAGAGGTGTGAGGTGAAAATGAAAAGGTGTGAGTGCAAAATGAGAGGAGTGAGGGAAAATAGTGGAGTGATCGGAAAATGACAGATGTGAGGTCGAAATGACAAGTGTTAGGGGGGAATGAGAGGAGTGAGGGGGAAAATGAGAGATGTGAGGGGGAAAATGAAAGATGTGATGGGGAAAATGAGAAGCGTGATGGGAAAATAAGAGAAGTGAGGTGCTATAACTAACCACAGATATTTACTATGCCCAGGCAACGCCGGGCTCTTCAGCTAGTATTTACATAAATATGGAGCTAAATGTAACACAGGGCAGTGTGATATGTACAATATATCTTTACTAATAGTATATAATAATCTGTATAAATATGAAGCTGATGCGTGTGCACGACACCTAACATATAACTAAATGATATCATGTTAATGTGCATGTTATGACATAACAAGAATTTTACATGTCAGCAGGGCAATGTTTGTCCAATATTGACTGGCTCGAAGGGAATGATAAGACAAGATAAGCGTTGCCTAGTGTCACCACTTCCTGATTTTATGCACATATATTATAGGCACATTATCAGTCTGGTCAGCAGGGTAAAAAAAAAAAATGTTCACTCATGAGTCTACTATAGTGGATGCTAATTATGCACAATTCTGATAGCATGACTGTGTGTTTTCCAGCAAATGACACCGCACTGGTGTGAAACACAAGACCTAGAGCAGCATGGGCAGCCTGCTTTATCAGTGGGACACACAAAGCCATCTCTAGCAATTGTTTTGTGTGCTCTGGGAAACGTATAAGCCGGTATGACCTGTGACACACAACAAGGGACAACACACATACCAACCCTTTACTATCTCTGTCACACCCATCAAACCTCCCATACAACCTGTTCCCTGTGTCACTGCACGCTTCCCTCTTTACTTGTCTTTCCAATACAGAAAGGCAACTTGTGCTCCTGCCAACTCTTACTGTCTTGCTCAAAGCTTCCAATTTCTCCGAGATTTCAAGGTAAATATAGGTTACAGAGCTTTTTTTTTGCAAAGCAGCTGAAGAATGGCCAATTTTAAATGTAATTTGTGTATATGTGTATGGATGAATGAATTGTCACACACTGTCATTGGGATCTGCTGGCAATCATGTCTGTGTACATGGCTACTTACTATAATCTCATGCCTTGCTTATTATTGTGCACCCAGTTTGTCATACTTATTATATAACAATACATTGTCCAATGAATAACTGAAAAATGTATTAATAGTATTGGGAAACTGCTGGTCATCTGATCTAATACTACACATTACCATCTTTCTAATTTAACGGCAGAAAAAAATGCAAATTTTCCTTTTTTATTTTTTGTATTTATTTTTTTCCATGTAATCCTTTTTAGTTAATACTACATTTTCTCTCTAAAAACTAAAGAGGAAAAGATATACTGTTTGGTGATGTAGTATACATTTCTACATATTGTAAATCCAGGGGTTTATACAGTTATCTTTGTAGTTATTAGTATTTGGGATTTACTGTATTTTTCGCTTTGTAAGACGCACTTTATGTCCCCCAAATTTGGGGGGGAAATGTGGGTGCGTCTTACAAAACGGATATACTGCTTACCGTTACAGGCTGGGATGAGGGGGTGTCTGCCGCCGCTGCCGCGGTTGTCCACTGCTACCCAGGGTGATGCTGGAGTCTCCGGTGCTGCGGGGGACTCTGGCGACATTTTGTGAAAGGCCAGAGCCCCCCGGCAGTTCGTCCATGCTTTCCTGTGCGACGGACTCCGGGAAAATGGCCACCCACCGGAATCTCAGGAGATGAGATTTCAGCGCTGAGATCTCAGTTCTCGAGATCTTGGTCCCAAGATCTCCATCTGTGCATGCGCCGCCTCCCGGCGGCCATTTTCCCAAAGTCCACCGCACAGGAAAGCATGGACGAACTGCCGGGGGGCTCTGACCTTTCACAAAATGTCGGCAGAGCCCCCCGCAGCACAGGAGACACCCCTGCAGCACTGGAGACACCCCTGCAGCACAGGAGCCCCCCTGCAGCACAGGACACCTGCACACCCTCTCATCCCAGCCTGCAGCAACGCTCCACTCCTGCCTCCTCCAGCAGTGACCCTGGGACCCTGATCCACTGCAGCCACAGCCCCCGGTAAGCAATAAGATGCATGGATTATAAGAAGCTCCACCAATTTATTAAAAAAAGTTTTTTTCCTATTTTTCTCCTCAAAATTTCGGAGCGGCTTACAATACTGTAGTTGTCATTTGCAATGCAAAGTATATATGTATTTGATGCTGATATGCTACCTCTATATAACTAACATCCACAAATTACATCTCTCCCTTAAAATAAAAAACACACAAAACATTTATGGCAAATGTGTGGTTTCCACTACTTTTTATTGAAAGCAAACAACTTGACCACATTACATCATTGGTTAAAAAACAACATATGATGTCCTACACTCAGTATGATGGTCCCACAACCACCCCACTCAGTATGATGGTCCCACAACCACCCCACTCAGTATGATGGCTCCCACAGCCTCTCACTCAGCAAGATGGCCCCCTCACCTCTCTTTCTCAGTGTGATAACCCCCATAGTTCCCCAATCAGTAAAATGGCCCTCACAGTTCCTCATTCAGTATTGTGGCTTACTCGGAACCCTGACTCAATATGTTGGTCTCACAGCCACTCCCTCAATGATAACCCCGCACAGCCACTCATTATATTAGCCTCACAGCCCCTAGCTCATTAAGTCCACCACTCAGTATGATGTCCCCTTAGTCTCCTACTCAGTATGATGCCCTAAACTGTCCCCCATTCAATGTGATTGCCCCCAATCAGTATGAGGGTTCTTACAGCCCCCTACTCAGTATGATGGCTACCACATACCCCCACTCAGTATGATAGTCCCCACTCAGTATGAGGGTCCTAACAGCCTCCCACTCAGTATGATGGCCACCCCAACCCCTCACTCAGTATGATACCTCCACATCCACCCACTCAGGATGAATGGTGGATCCACAATTCTGTTCAGTGGTATCCACATCTTGAATATCCGGACACAGCTGTAAATTTTGTCAACAGGCTGATCCATACGTGTCACTTGTTTGCTGCTATAGACAGTATGCGCTGGCCAGAACCCATTACATAAGGTAGTCTATAAAATGCAACAACAAATTAGTGGGTTTAATCAAATCTTCCCACACCAAACACTGGTACTTTTTAGACTGTGTATGCAATCAAATATTATCAGATGGACTTTTTTTATCCTCTTAAATATTGCAATCATCATATTATACAGCATAACATACTTACAATTGCTAATCGTTGCCCTTCTACCCAGCTATTTCTTCTCTTTTCTCTGCTTTATGAAAAAACAGGAAGTCTGTTTTCCCTGCATTTATCATTTCCCTCTTCAACACCTGACCCAGCTGCTCCACCCTTTTCCTCCCCTTGCCAGGGACTTTTGCAGTGACTCCTGAGTCATACCAGTAAAAGAGACTTCCTGTTTCTACAAAGAACTTATAAGGATTCAGCTAGTCTGTTTTTAATCACGTGATGTCATAGACCTAATGGAAAAGAGACAAATTATCTGTGTAGAAAGGAAAAAATGTCAATTGTAAGTACACAGTACCATATAATATGAGGACTGCAAAACATTATGAGGATACAAATTTTAATGGCAGTGCTTCTTTAAGTAAGTGCTAAGCTGGACTTAGGATGATACTGCCAGATAGAGAAGGTGATTGAGGCTTAATGCGATATCGTGGTGGGAGCGCTTGATGCAAGAATACCGAATAAGGGTAATGTGGGAAATCTTCGATGCAAGTATACTGCCTTGGTATGATTTCTTGATTTCTGTGGTGAAGCTTTGGTTATCATTACACCGATAAAAGGGGCTCTGGCCTGGGTGTCACTACTGTGGGGCATGCCAGAGGTAAAAAAGGTTGGGGATCACTGTTGTACTGATTATTCTGACAATCAAAAGGATGCTTTGAGCAAGAACCTTCGGCACACAAATAAGAACAATTTATTGTTCAATTTTCAAAAATTAAAAAAGGGGCAAAACGTCCACCAAATACAAAGAAATAAGCAAAACGTTGGTATGCACAGATATACTGCAGCCGCGACGTTTCGGCAACAAAATGCCTTTTTCAAGCCAAATCTGTTTAGGGAGATATTGCGGACTGGAAACCACTGGTGCGCACATATCTCACAGGCTTCACAGCCATGGTGGTTTCCACTCCGCAATATCTCCCTAAACAGATTTGGCTTGAAAAAGGCATTTTGTTGCCGAAACGTCGCGGCTGCAGTATATCTGTGCATACCAACGTTTTGCTTATTTCTTTGTATTTGGTGGACGTTTTGCCTCTCTTTTCATTTTTGAAAATTGAACAATAAATTGTTCTTATTTGAGTGCCGAAGGTTCTTGCTCAAAGTCTACGTGATTTTTTCCTCCAGAGCACTGCTTTTCATTGATACAGTGAGCGTCCCTTATATACTACATAAATCAAAAGGATGTTGCCAGTGTTTTTTAGAGAGTGAAAGACAACACAACAGCATTGTGCAGATTTCCACACAATGGTAAGCTATAACAATATAGTACCAAGCCATATTGTACCCACCTAGTGCCTACAGTACCAAAGTGGTCCATCACAGAGTAGACATGCTTCATATTATATTTTGCATTCTGCATTAACTGCGTTGTAGAGAAGTAGCAGGCGGTCATACTTGTTTTTTTATTTGATTAGTAATTCATATCCATGTTGCTGACAGCTGCAAATTATAGCCCTTCTTTTTTATGAATGTCTAAGCTGCCAACCATCTACTATGGAGATACAGCCCAACTAACAACAAGATGGATTTTGCCATTTAGGCTAACTGGTGGATAGGAAAAAGCACTTTACACTGCCAGAATAGAAAATTACATTGTTGCAGAGTTTACATCTTTTCTTTTAATTTTTTTTTTTTTAAACATTTGCAGTTGATGTGGGATTTTATTTGCTAGCAACTATGACAAGGGAAGCTCAGGGTTTACAGATTTAGACAGCTTCCATTGAGTTAAATGAGAATAGTTTAATTATGCTTGCAGTGTGCTCCACCTAGAATTTCTTAAACAGTAAAAATACATGCTATTAACAATTTTATAGCTAAATCTTATATAACTTTCATTCTAACTACTTCCAAGTTAATGCTTGTTGTCAGTAATATTATTTCAAAATTTCCAAAACGTTGGTGGCTATATGCTCTAAGTACATAATTATTATATAAAAACATGCTATCACAAATGTGAGCTGTACTTTGTACTCCATTATCTGGCTTATGACCCCTCATTCATGTGATGCAAAGGCATAATAAAGAACATGTTCTGGTCTGAGTCATTCTACATGGTCAATTTAGTGTGTAGGCAAAGTGGTGCAATCAGCAAATGCCAGTTGACAGTGATCAATGCTCTATTTCTTATTGAGAATCTGTCAGCAGGATTTCACACCCAAAACTTACATGCATATGTAGCTCTTTCAAGGACAAGTCCAACATAACCCTTACATTGCCAGTTTGCTTCCTAATTACCGAGAAATCAGCATTTGAATTGATATGTAAATGAAGCTGAAGATCTATTAGATCTATAGATCTGAAGCCTTTGTCACTCCAGTTCCACTCCTTGCCCAGTGCTGCCTCCTTCTGCTTGCCTGACAGACATTATTTTATGTCACATCAGGAAAGTCCCCAGTCAAGTAGGAGGAGATGGCACTGGCGGGGAATAGAGCTGGAGTGACAGAAGCTTCAGACCTACAATACCTATTCAGTCTCATTTGCATATCAGTTCAAATGCTTATTTCTCAGTAATGGAGGAATGGACTGGGCATGTAAAAGTATGTCTGGACATGTCTTTGAAAGAGTTACATGCATATATAAATACTTTGGGGTGTGAAATCATGTTGACAGATTCCCTTAAATGTGCATGGTTTTCACATTGGATTGTTGTTCTAGAAACTATAACAAAGACCTCGTTCACTTTTTGTTCCTTATTTGCAAATTAACTTTGTTTTTGAATAGATAAATAGTGCATCATATGGTGCTCTTTTCCCTTTAAAATAACACCTTGGTGGAATCTCAATGAACTCAGTAGAAGCCATTAGGGCCTGTCAGTCACCCTCAATGTTAATCACTCAATCTGGTAGGCACCTTAATGTCAAGCACTAAACCTGTCAGGCACTCTCAATGTTAATCACTCAACCTGTCAGGCACCCTCAATGCCAATTATTCAATCTGACAGGCACCCTCAATGTCAATCACGCAATGGATCCATGCATTGTGGATTCTGGTAAAATCCACACTGCTGACGTGAACAGAGCCAAGAGCTTGTTATTTCTTTGACCCCTTCACCACATTGGGATTTTCCAGTGTTTTTATTTTTTGCTCCCCTTATCCCCAGAGTCATAACTTTTTTATTTTTCCGTCAATATGAGAGGTCTTGTTTTTTGTGGAACAAGTTTATTTTTTAACAACTTAATTGATGTTACCAACTAGTGTACAGGAAAATGGGGAAAAATTCCAAGTGCAGTGAAGTTGAAAAAAAAGTGCAATTCCACAATTGGTTTTTGGGTTTGTCATTTACCATGTCCATTTAATGCTAAAACTGACCTGCCACTATGATTCGCCATGTAATTACGAGTTTGTAGATACCAAACATATATAGATTATTTTTTATTTAAGTGGTGAAAAAAAAAATCCAATTTTCCGAGACCTATAGCGCTTCCATTTTTCGGGATTTTGGGCTGAATGAGGGATTTTTTACGCGCCGAGTTTACATATTTATTGATACCATTTTGGGGTAGATCTGATGTTTTGATTGCCCGATATTGCATTTTATTGCAATGTTGTGGTGACCCAAAAAACAAAATTCTTGTGTTTTGATTTTTTTTCTTTTACACCATTTACTGATCGGATTAATTTTATATTTTGATAGATTGGACGTTTCTGAACTCGGTGATACCAAATATGTGTATTTTAGAATTTTTTTATTGTTTTATTTTGAATGGGGCAAAAAGGGGGGGGTGATTTGAACTTTAATATTTTTTTATTTAAAAAAAACACATTTTTACTTTTCACTTGCTTCAATAGTCTCCTTATGAAATTTGAAGCTGCAGTCGTCTGATCGCTTTTGCAACACATAGCAGGGCTTCATCTCCTATAAACACCGGCCACTGGGTGGCGCACAGACCCCGGTTTGTCATGCCAACCCATTGGCGCCCTGCGATCATGTGACAAAGGCGCCGATAGGCGTAGTTAGTAACATGCTTCTGGTGCGCGCATGTTAAATGCCGCTGTCAGAATGACAGCGGCATTTATTTAACATGTTAACAGCTGTGGGAGGATCGCAATTTCACCCACGGCTGTTAGGGGCACATTACATGTGCCTGAAAAAATTATGGCTCCGGCGTAAAGAGGGGATGGCTTGTGTAACTCTACTGGACTTCCGGTTGTGCGCATTGTGCCTTTGAAGCTGGGAAGCATACACCCGGCAACAGAGGCGCAATGACATGTCTCAAGAAAGTGAGGTTTGCAGAGAGCTGTTAATGATGCAGGCTCTTGCAAATCATGTTATCACACCCACAGTGGCGTGATAACATTCGGAGAGGGCCGACTACTCTGGGGAAACCAATGCCTGATTGATTAGTCAAAGGCCTAATTAGCATAAGAAAAACGAATTTATAAATACTTTTTTAAACATGGATTTAAGTGACTAACATAAAGGGCTGGTTAGGCAGGGAATTTAGTTAAACATATAGAAATGCTGGGCTAGAGGGCATGACAGGTCCCCTTCAATAAGAGTCAAAGCATTGACCATACATTTTTCAAAGAATCAACAAGAAAATAACCAAATTAATAAATCAGGGACACATTTTTTTTGAGAATATCTCTTTAACTTCTTTTCATTTAGAACATGTCTTGTAAAATACAACCAAAAACTTTATTAAGTTCATAGTAAATAAATTCTCACGCCAGAAATAATTGAGAGTTAAAATAAAAATAGAAAGTTTAAAAAAAAAAAAAAAAAAAAAATAGAAGTTACAGTAAAAATGGATGCAAAACATAGGCAAAAATGTTTTCTGTGCTGCTTTAAAAGATACTGAGCTTTTCTTTCTCAGACATTCATATCCATTCTAGATATACTTTGGTATCCTTTGTCTCAGGATGAATGACACAATGTATCAGCGTGCTATCAGTTTTTACATATGAAGGTTTTTATGATTCCCTGAAACAAATCTGCTATCATGAAAACTACAAGGAATAGTAGCTGCCAGCAGCTGCCAATGACTTAGACAGAGTAGTGGAATGTAGGACTCTGCTACACTTTTGATCACAAATTGTTCTATTGAAACAAATGTCATGAATGCATTATTGTGCAAAAGTGTGGATGTTAGACGTTTACAAGAAAAGATAGTTGTCATTTTAAAGGTACAATACTGTGTTTATATTGTCTTTCCAATTTAGCATGCCCCCAAGTATATTTGCAAGGCATAGTTCTGAGATTGACTGGTGTGAAGCAAATTACTTACATTCAGAATATGTTGCAGAATACTACAACACGGTAAGTCCCTTCAAGCTGCATACAGATTTCCGCTTTCCTATCCATCCCCAAAGTGCCTGTAAACTCAAAAATTGTATGTAAGTCTTCCCTATATGCAATGCTTATACCCTATTGATTGGCTTCTTCTTAGCTCAGCTGTAATACACCAAATTCCAAATGATTATGCAAATACTATTTTCTCTGATTTTCCTAAATGGTCCATGCAAATTTGTCAGTACAATGTTCAAATGATCAACCGTTAGAGTATAATTATAGCGCCATTTATTCCATGGCGCTTTTCATGTGATAAGGGGTATACATAATAAAAAACAAGTACCGTAATCTTAAATAATACAAGTCATGACTGTTACAGGAAGAGAGAGGAGTGAGGGTAGAGCAGGTTGTGTAGCGGTTTGGTGGTTACTGCAGGTTTTAGGCTGTTATAAATCCTGTCTTGTTGGACAAACTGCCAATGATGACAGTATTTAAAAAAAAAAAACAACTAATAATGAGCTTTTCCCAATTATTATGCACAACACAGTTTCCAAACATTTTTTAGATTGTAAATAATTGTCAATAATCATTTGTTGAATTTTCAGCATTAAGAGGTCACAGTTACTGAAATCAAAAGCTTTTTCAATCAAAAACATCTTAACCCTTTAACGACTGTCGATACGCCTTTTAACAGCGGCAGTTAAGGGTAAAAATAAATAAATAGTAAATCAAACCCCCCTTTATCACCTCCTTAATTAGGTAAAATAATAAAATAAAAAATGTATTTATTTCCATTTTTCCATTAGAGTTAGGGTTGGGCTAGGGTTGGGCTATGGTTAGGGTTGGGGCTAGGGTTATGGTTGTGGTTATGGTTGGGATTACGGGTTGGGATTAGGGTTAGGGGTGTGATAAGGTTGTGGTTAGGGTTAGGGTTGGGGGTGTGTGTGTTGGGGATACGGTTGGAGTTAGATTCTAGCCAATTTTGTATTCAAAAAGTCAAACTGTGCTCTCTCCCTTTTGTGCCCTGCCATGCACCCAAAAAGTGGTTTTCCCCCACATACGGGGTATAGGCGTACTCAGAGAAATTACACAACAAAGTTTGTGGTCCATTTTCTCCTGATACCCTTGAGAAAATAAAAAATAATTGTTGCAAAGTAAATTTTTTGTGAAAAAAGTTAAATGTTAATTTTTTCCTTCCACATTGCTTTAGTTATCGTGCAGCTGAAGGGTTAATAAACTTCTTGAATGTGGTTTTGCATACCTTGACGGGTGCAGTTTTTAGAATGTCACTTTTGGGTATTTTCTGTTATATTGACCCCCAAACTCACTTCAAATGTAAGGTGGTCCCTAAAAATATGTTTTTTTTGTAAATTTTGTTGGAAAAATGAGAAATCGCTGGTCAACTTTTAACCCTTATAACATCCTAACAAAAAAATTATGTTTCCAAAATTGTGCTGATGTAAAGTTGACATGTTGGAAATCTTATTTATTAACTATTTTGTGTGACACCATTCTCTGATTTAAGGGTACAAAAATTAAAAGTTTAAAAATGCAAACATTTTCAAAATTTTTGCCAAATTCCGTTTTCATAAATAAATGCAAGTTATATTGAAGAAACTTTACCACTAACAGGAAGTACAGTATGTCACGAAAAAACAATCTCAGAATCAGTGGGATACGTTGAAGCATTCCAGAGCTTTAGCTTCATAAAGCGACCGTGGTCAGAATTGTAAAAATTGGCTTCGTCATGAAGTACCAAATTGGCTCTGTCACTAAGGGGTTAAGAGGCCAAGTGATATGTTAACATGAGACCCCTTCTTTGATATCACCTTCACAATTCTTGCATCTGTTCTTGAACTTGTGGTGGTTTTGGCTAGTTTCTGCTTGAATATCTTTGCAGGATGTCCAAATATCCTCCCAAAGCTGCTGTTTTGATGTGAACTGCCTCCCGCCCTTATAGATCTTTTGCTTGAGGATACTCCAAAGGTTCTCAATAAGGTTGAGGTTAGGAGGATGGTGGCCACACCATGGAATTCTCAGCTAATGACTTATGGTTAATGAATTGTTGTGCATGACTTTGATGACTTTGCTACGGATGGCACAGTTCTTTTTCTTATAACATGGAAAAAAGTGGTCAGTCAGAAACTATATACTTTGCCCTGGTCATTTTCACACCTTCAAGAACCTTAAAGAGGCCTAAGAGCTCTCTCCCCATGATTGTGACCCAAAACATGACTCCGTCACTTCCTTGCTGACTTCGCAGCCTTGTTGGAAGATTCCACCAACCATCCACTACTCTATCCATTTAGACCTCATTTGTAAACAAGAGTGCTTTAAAGTTAGTCTTTGTGTGTGTCTGTGCCCACTGCAACAGTTTCTGCTTCTGAGCACTGTTTAGGAGTGGCCAATTAGTAAGTTTATTTATAATGGCAAGCCTCTGGAGGATCCTGAGGTACCAGCAGCTTCAAATACCTGTTTGCTTCTTTGAAAGTGGTATTTTAGCAGCTGCTCTCTTAAGGTACCGTCACATTAAGCGACGCTGCAGCGATCTAGACAACGATGCCGATCGCTGCAGCGTCGCTGTTTGGTCGCTGGAGAGCTGTCACACAGACAGCTCTCCAGCGACCAACGATCCCGAAGTCCCCGGGTAACCAGGGTAAACATCAGGTTACTAAGCGCAGGGCCGCGCTTAGTAACCCGATGTTTACCCTGGTTACCATTGTAAAAGTAAAAAAAACACTACATACTTACATTCCTGTCGCGTCCCTCGCCTTCAGCTTCCCTGCACTGTGTAAGCGCTGGCCGGAAAGCAGAGCGGTAACGTCACCGCTGTGCTCTGCTTTACGGCCGGCCGGCGCTGACACTGGGGGACGCAGGGAAGCTGACGCTGAGGGACGTGACAGGAATGTAAGTATGTAGTGTTTTTTTTTTTTTACTTAACAATGGTAACCAGGGTAAACATCAGGTTACTAAGCGCGGCCCTGCGCTTAGTTACCCGATGTTTACCCTGGTTACCAGTGAAGACATCGCTGGATCGGTGTCACACACACTGATCCAGCGATGTCAGTGGGTGATCCAGCGACGAAATAAAGTTCTGGCCTTCTAGCTCCGACCAACGATGTCACAGCAGGATCCTGATCGCTGCTGCGTGTCAAACACAACGATATCGCTATCCAGGACGCTGCAACGTCACGGATCGCTAGCGATATCGTTGTTAAGTTGTTCAGTGTGAAGGTACCTTTAATCCAATGAATTTCTCTGGCAGAAACCTTCCTCATTATGCCTTTATTTGCACAAATCCATCTGTGCTCTGTATCAGCCACAAATCTCTTCACAGTACCATGATCATGCGTAAGTTTTCGTGAAATATCTAATGTTTTCATACTTTGTCCAAAGCATTGCACTAATTCACGCTTTTCAGCAGCAGAGAGATAATTTTTCTTTCCAATATTATTTGAAACCTGTGGCCTGCTTAATTATGTGGAACTTGATAATTTAAGAATATCAGCCAATAAAAAAGCATTATACTATAAGATTATAATTTTGTTTTATGTAGTTGGGTTTTTTAAAACTTATAACAGTAATGAAAAGGCCTAGTTTAGCTTTAATGTACACACATTTGTTTGTTTGTTCTTCATTGTCACATTCCAGGAGTCATTCGTTTTGTATTTTTTTTGTACATGTAGCTGTATAAGCCTTGTAATTTTTGTAGGATGAGATGTATTTGGCAGTGGAACCATTTTGACGTACATACAACCTAATACTTAACTTGTATTATCTCTTAATAGGAAGAAAGGAAACTCCCCACAAATGTAGCTTTTTTTTTACATTTTTAATTTTTACAATTTTCATTTGCTGCATGCTTAAGTAATGGGCTTTATTCTTTTGGGTAAGCACGTTGATGGTGATATCATATTTTTATAGCTTTAGCTATGCCTTATTACTTTTATAAAATAAATACACTGAAAAAAATATATTTTTTTGATGTAGCCATATTCTGAGGATCATTAGTTTGAACATTTTGTTTATTTTTCCAAGTAATTTTCATTGTACCCATTTTATTTTTAATAGAAAAAAAGTAGTCAGCTTACCGAAGCTTTATAAAGTTTGAGCCACCTCCGCCTTCAGCTGGATCATTTTTCCTCTTGCTTCCATTTTATTTTTAGGTATATTTGACTTTATTACTTTTTATTACACCGTTTGTGAGGTGAAATAAATATAAAGAAGCAATAATTCTGTATTTTTTTGTTATTTTTTTTTCTAGACAGAACTCAACATTCAGTATAATTAACATGCAACTATTTTACTGCAAGTCAATACTATAATTACAATATCATTTTTTTTAAACATTTTATTAATTTTACTAACAACCCCCACTTTTTTAATGTAAAAAGAAACTACAGATTTTATTGATAGTTTTTTTTTTGTACTACTTTCTTAATACATACACATTTTTATCATTTTTTATTTCATTGTATATGAGGCGAGATAAAAATGGCAATTCTCTAATAGGTTTTTTTTGCAGCATTAAATGAGCATGATAACAATGTTGTACTGTTTTCAAAAGTTGTCAGGTTCAGTTATGAAATTAGCCATTTCTTAATGATTTTGACCTCATGAATTCAAATCTGACAATGGAAATTTTAGTTGGCTCTTGTTTTTTATGATATCAAAGAGTTTTCCTTTTACTGCTACATATACAATGCAATTATAATATTTTGATTTTTCAAAATGTCTGCAAAAAATGTTGGCTGTTCCTTTAGTTTGGATAAGTTGTATAGTAAACAAAAAGTTGGTTTGACAACTTTTTTTTTTTGTCTTGGTCAAAGAAAGACAACAAAAGAAGTAGTTCTTAGGCTTTATTCACACCAGTCTTTTTGCATCAGTATTTCATCAGTATTTGTATGCCAAAACCAGAATTGTTTCCAAAACACAGAACAGGTGAAAATCTTTCAGTTATGTTGTTCTCTGTAAGTTTTCCACTCCTTGCTTTAGCATACAAATACGATGAAAAATACTGACCTGTGAATGAGGCCTTAGGGTATGTCTCCACGGTACGGATGGGCGGCGGTATCGGCGCAGCGGCGAAGCCGCTCGGCGCTAAGCCCCACCCCCTTAATGGGACGCGATCATGCCGGATGTGTTAACTCTTCACATCCGGGATGATCGCTCTCTCCCATAGGACCCTGTGATATGCCTTGCGGGGACGCTGCGTCCCCGCAAGGTGTACGGGCATGCTGCGATCTGAAAAGACGCGCAGCATGTCCGTAGTCGCAGGGCCGCCGCGTGCGGGTTTCCACGCATAGTGGAGACAGGATTTCATCAAATCCCCTCCACTATGCAGGAACATCTGGACGCTGCTTGTTTGACGCTGCAGCGCTGCGCAGCGTCAAACAAGCAGCGTTTCCTGAACGTGGAAACATACCCTAAGAGAGGAAGGAAAGTGAACAATTCTACTGGATAAACTCAGTATTAAGCCACAATCAAATGTTCTGTATTTGTTCAGTATTTTACATTGGTTTTGTAAGTCAAAACCAGGACTGGAACAACCATAGAAAGAGTATAATGGAAACGTCACCACCATGTATTTATTTTTCACTCACTCCTGGTTTTAGCTTAAAAATACTAACCAAATACTGAACGTGTGAACATGGCCTTTACGTTCACCCACCTAATTGATTAATATTTACCAATCGGCAGTTTTATAACCTCTTAATGTCCGAGCCAATTTTGACCTTAACCCGTCTGTGACCTTTGACGTACTATCCCGTCGAGGTGACCTGGGCCTATCTGACCCTCGACGGGATAGTACGTCATAGCCGATCGGCCGCGCTCACGGGGGGAGCGCGGCCGATCGCGGCCGGGTGTCAGCTGACTATCGCAGCTGACATCCGGCACTATGTGCCAGGAGCGGTCACGGACCGCCCCCGGCACATTAACCCCCGGCACACCGCGATCAAGCATGATCGCGATGTGCCGGCGATGCAGGGAAGCATCGCGCAGGGAGAGGGCTCCCTGCGGGCTTCCCTGAGCCCCCCGCAGCAACGCGATGTGATCGCGTTGCTGCGAGGGTCTTACCTCCCTCCCTGCCTGCTCCAGACCCGGATCCAAGATGGCCGCGGATCCGGGTCCTGCAGGGAGGGAGGTGGCTTCACAGAAGCCTGCTCAGAGCAGGCACTGTGAAGCAGCCTGCACTTCAATCAGATCGGTGATCTGTCAGAGTGCTATGCAAACTGGCAGATCACCGATCTGTATTGTCCCCCCCTGGGGCAAAGTAAAAAAGTTAAAAAAAAAATTTCCAAATGTGTAAAAAAAAAATAAAAAAAAATATTCCAAAATAATGAAAAAAAATATATATATTATTCCCATAAATACATTTCTTTACCTAAATAAAAAAAAAAAAACAATAAAAGTACACATATTTAGTATCGCCGCGTCCGTAACGACCCGACCTATAAAACTGGCCCACTAGTTAACCCCTTCAGTAAACACCGTAAGAAAAAAAAAAAAAAAACGAGGCAAAAAACAACGCTTTATTATCATACCGCCGAACAAAAAGTGGAATAACACGCGATCAAAAAGACAGATATAAATAACCATGGTACCGCTGAAAGCGTCATCTTGTCCCGCAAATAACGAGCCACCATACAGCATCATCAGCAGAAAAATAAAAAAGTTATAGTCCTGAGAATAAAGCGATGCAAAAATAATTATTTTTTCCATAAAATAGTTTTTATCGTATAAAAGCGCCAAAACATAAAAAAATAATATAAATGAGATATCGCTGTAATCGTACTGACCCGAAGAATAAAACTGCTTTATCAATTTTACCAAACGCGGAACGGTATAAACGCCTCCCCCAAAAGAAATTCATGAATAGCTGGTTTTTGGTCATTCTGCCTCACAAAAATCGGAATAAAAAGCGATCAAAAAATGTGACGTGCCCAAAAATGTTACCAATAAAAACGTCAACTCGTCCCGCAAAAAACAAGACCTCACATGACTCTGTGGACCAAAATATGGAAAATTTATAGCTCTCAAAATGTGGTAACGCAAAAAATATTTTTTGCAATAAAAAGCGTCTTTCAGTGTGTGACGGCTGCCAATCATAAAAATCCGCTAAAAAACCCGCTATAAAAGTAAATCAAACCCCCCTTCATCACCCCCTTAGTTAGGGAAAAATAAAAAAAAAGTATTTATTTCCATTTTCCCATTAGGGCTAGGGTTAGGGCTAGGGTTGGGGCTAGGGTTAAGGCTACAGTTAGGGTTGGGGCTAAAGTTAGGGTTAGGGTTGGGGCTAAAGTTACGGTTAGGGTTTAGATTACATTTACGGTTGGGAATAGGGTTGGGATTAGGGTTAGGGGTGTGTCAGGGTTAGAGGTGTGGTTAGGGTTACTGTTGGGATTAGGGTTAGGGGTGTGTTTGGATTAGGGTGTCAGTTATAATTGGGGGGTTTCCACTGTTTCGGCACATCAGGGGCTCTCCAAACGCGACATGGCGTCCGATCTCAATTCCAGCCAATTCTGCGTTGAAAAAGTAAAACAGTGCTCCTTCCCTTCCGAGCTCTCCCGTGTGCCCAAACAGGGGTTTACCCCAACATATGGGGTATCAGCGTACTCAGGACAAATAGGACAACAACCTTTGGGGTCCAATTTCTCCTGTTACCCCTAGGAAAATACAAAACTGGGGGCTAAAAAATAATTTTTGTGGGAAAAAAAAAGATTTTTTATTTTCACGGCTCTGCGTTATAAACTGTAGTGAAACACTTGGGGGTTCAAAGTTCTTACAACACATCTAGATAAGTTCCTTGGGGGGTCTAGTTTCCAAAATGGGGTCACTTGTGCGGGGCTTCTACTGTTTAGGTACATTAGGGGCTCTGCAAACGCAATGTGACGCCTGCAGACCATTCCATCTAAGTCTGCATTCCAAATGGCGCTCCTTCACTTCCGAGCCCTTCCATGCATCCAAACGGTGGTTTCCCCCCACATATGGGGTATCAGCGCACTCAGGACAACTTGGACAACAGATTTTGGGGTCCAATTTCTCCTGCTACCCTCGGGAAAATACAAAACTGGGGGCTAAAAAAATAATTTTTGTGGGAAAAAATGTTTGTTTTATTTTTACGGCTCTGCATTATAAACTTCTGTGAAGCCCTTGGTGGGTCAAAGCGCTCACCACACATCTAGATAAGTTCCTTAGGGGGTCTACTTTCCAAAATGGTGTCACTTGTGGGGGGTTTCAATGTTTAGGCACATCAGTGGCTCTCCAAACGCAACATGGCGTCCCATCTCAATTCCTGTCAATTTTGCATTGAAAAGTCAAACGGTGCTACTTCCCTTCCGAGCTCTCCCATGCGCCCAAACAGTGGTTTATCGCCACATATGGGGTATCAGCGTACTCAGGACAAATTGTACAACAACTTTTGGGGTCCAATTTCTTCTCTTACCCTTGGGAAAATAAAAAATTGGGGGCGAAAAATAATTTTTGTGAAAAAATATGATTTTTTATTTTTACGGTTCTGCATTATAAACTTCTGTGAAGTACTTGGTGGGTCAAAGTGCTCACCACACCTCTAGATAAGTTCCTTAGGGGGTCTACTTTCCAAAATGGTGTCACTTGTGGGGGGTTTCAATGTTTAGGCACATCAGGGGCTCCCCAAACGCAACATGGCGTCCCATCTCAATGCCAGTCAATTTTGCATTGAAAAGTCAAACGGTGCTACTTCCCTTCCGAGCTCTCCCATGCGCCCAAACAGTGGTTTATCGCCACATATGGGGTATCAGCGTACTCAGGACAAATTGTACAACAACTTTTGGGGTCCAATTTCTTCTCTTACCCTTGGGAAAATAAAAAATTGGGGGCGAAAAATAATTTTTGTGAAAAATATGATTTTTTATTTTTACGGTTCTGCATTATAAACTTCTGTGAAGTACTTGGTGGGTCAAAGTGCTCACCACACCTCTAGATAAGTTCCTTAGGGGGTCTACTTTCCAAAATGGTATCACTTGTGGGGGGTTTCAATGTTTAGGCACATCAGGGGCTCCCCAAACGCAACATGGCGTCCCATCTCAATTCCAGTCAATTTTGCATTGAAAAGTCAAATGGCGCTCCTTCGCTTCCGAGCTCTGTCATGCGCCCAAACAGTGGTTTACCCCCACATATGGGGTATCGGCGTACTCAGGACAAATTGTACAACAACTTTTGGGGTCCATTTTCTCCTGTTACCCTTGGTAAAATAAAACAAATTGGAGCTGAAGTAAATTTTTTGTGAAAAAAAGTTAAATGTTCATTTTTATTTAAACATTCCAAAAATTCCTGTGAAGCACCAGAAGGGTTAATAAACTTCTTGAATATGGTTTTGAGCACCTTGAGGGGTGCAGTTTTTAGAATGGTGTCACACATGGGTATTTTCTATCATATAGACCCCTCAAAATGACTTCAAATGAGATGTGGTCCCTAAAAAAAAATGGTGTTGTAAAAATGAGAAATTGCTGGTCAACTTTTAACCCTTATAACTCCCTAACAAAAAAAAATTTTGGTTCCAAAATTGTGCTGATGTAAAGTAGACATGTGGGAAATGTTACTTATTAAGTATTTTGCATGACATATATCTGTGATTTAAGGGCATAAAAATTCAAAGTTGGAAAATTGCAAAATTTTCAAAATTTTCGCCAAATTTCCATTTTTTCTGCAAATAAACGCAGGTAATATCAAAGAAATTTTACCACTATCATGAAGTACAATATGTCACGAGAAAACAGTGTCAGAATCGCCAAGATCCGTTGAAGCGTTCCAGAGTTATAACCTCATAAAGGGACAGTGGTCAGAATTGTAAAAATTGGCCCGGTCATTAACGTGCAAACCACCCTTGGGGGTGAAGGGGTTAATGACCAAGCCAAATTTTACAATTCTGACCACTGTCCCTTTATGAGGTTATAACTCTGGAACGCTTCAACATATCTGATTGATTCTGAAATTAGTTTTTCATGACATATTGTACTTCATAATATTGGCAACATTTCTTCAATCTGACTTGCATTTATTTGTGAAAAAAAATGGAAATTTGGCAAAAAGTTTGAAAATTTTGCAATATTCAAAATTTCACTTTGTGACCTTAAATCAGGGAGTTATGTTACACAAAATAGTTTATAAATAATATTTCCCACATGTCTACTTTATATCAGCACAATTTTTGAAACATCATTTTTTTTGTTAGGAAGTTAGAAGGGTTAAAAGTTGACCAGCGATTTCTAATTTTTCCAACAAAATTTACAAAACCATTTTCATTTAGAGACCATATCACATTTGAAATGAGTTTGTGGTGTTTATATGATAGAAAGTACCCAAAAGTGACACCATTCTAAAAACTGCACCCCTCAAAGTGCTCACAACCACAATGAAGAAGTTTATTAACCCTTCTGGTGCTTCACAGGAACTGAAGCAATGTGGAAGTAAAATATTAACATTTAATTTTTTTTACAAAAATTTTATTTTAGACCCAAACTTTTTATTTTCACAAGGGTAACAGTAGAAAATAGACTCCAAACTTTGCTGTGCAATTTCTCCTGAATACGTTGATAACCTTATTTGTGAGGGAAATCTACTGTTTGGGCACACAGCAGGGCTCAGAAGACAAGGATCGCCATTTGACTTTTTGAATGCAAAATTTTCTGGAATAATTAGTGGATGCAATGTCGTGTTTGGAGGGCCCTGATGTGCCTAAACAGTGGAAACCCACCACAAGTGACCCCATTTTGGAAACCACACACCTCAAGGATTTTATCCAGGGGTATAGTGAGCATTATTAACCCACAGGTGCGATACAGAATTTGATAATATTAGATCGTCATATTGAATATGTCCTCATTAGTGTTGAGCGTAAGTGCTCGCTACTCCAGTTTGCATCGGGTGCTCAGGTATGCAACAAATAGCGCTGGTGCTCAAGTGACATGCTCAAGTCCCAGCCCCGCATGTGATTTGCAGCTGATAGACACCCCAAAAAAACCATGCGGGGATCCGTGATACTATGTGCATACCCGAGTACCCAATGCAAACTCGAGTAGCAAGCACTTGTGCTCAACACTAGCCATCATAACGTCATTTGTTTTACTTTTGAAAAACCCAAATTCTAACCCTAACACAACACTAAAACCAACAATAACCCCAACTGCATAGAATGGAAAAAATATACAGTATTTTTCAGACTATAAAATGCACTTTTTCCCAAAAAAATTTGGGAGGAAAATGGGGGGTGCGTCTTATAGTCCGAACGCAGGCTTACCGGGTGGTTGCGGCAGTGGTATAGCAGCGTCCCTTCCTCAGGGAACCGGCGGTGGTAGAGGTGTGGTGATGCTGAGGCTCGGTGTCGGCACTGGGTGGTGCAGCGTACATTGATGGTTTCCCTGTGGCCATCATCCTTGGGCCGCCGGAGGCAGCACGTGAGCAGATTGAGATCTTGGCGGCCCTCGGCTTCAGGAAAATGGCCGCCAGAGGCCATGCATGCCCAGATTGAGATCTCGGCGGCCATTTTCCTGAAGACGAGGGCCGCTGAGATCTCAATCTACGCACGCGTGGCCTCAGCAAGATGGGTGCCGAGAAACCAGTGATGCACTCGACTTTGCTCACCGTGGAGACCGGGCCACGGCGTCGCCACATTTGTGCCACCGGCATCCTGAGGAAGGGACCCTGCTCCATGCTCTGCCTCACTGCCGACAAAGGACCGGCAGCATCGCACTGCTGGGATACCCAGGGACTGCAGCATTGCCCCACTTCTGCCACCGCCAGCTTCCTGAGGAAGGGACCATGCCTCCGGTGACCCCACTCTACCACCGCCGGCCCTCTGGTAAGATACCTTAAATTTTGACAATAAAATGGACCCCCATCTTATAAAAATCTTTTTTCTGCTATTTTCCACTATTTTTCTGCTATTTTGGGGTACGTCTTATGGTCCGGTGCATCTTATAGTCTGGAAAATACAGTATATACAGTATATTTTATCATTTTTATCTAAGTGATGACAAAGATGGATTTGACATACTATTTTATTTATGCTGATCACTCTGATGGGGTCTATCACAGCGATCAAAAGGAACTAATAAGAAACATTTCCTATTGTTGCCGGATACCGGACAGCAGATCTCGGCGGGTGTGCTGCTCATGTGCCCGCATTTTTTTTCCAAGAAGATGAGGATGAGCCGGGAGATGGATCAGGAGGGCTTGGGGATGGCGGAGGTATCGGAGTATCTAGGGAAACATCATATCTCTCTCCTGTGACATGTATATCATGTCAGAAGAGAGAGAAATCATTGAAACAGTGGGCACACTTTTTTTTAATTCACTGAATAACAGTGATCACGTGATTGGGCACAGGAAAATCTGTCCCTGACCATGTTCTCCAGAGTCTGAACTATCTCCGGTAGCTGAGACCATGGAGATTTTCCGACTCAACAATAATATTTTGTGAAAATCAAAAGATCACTCAAACCGATGAACGAGCGTTTTGCTCATTTATTGGGTGATCATCTACCAGTTTACACTGAAGATTATCATGAAATGAGCATTCTGATGAAAACACGTTCACAATAATCTTGCAGTGTTAGGCTACATTTCTGCACCTACTATTTAAATTAGGTTACTTGCAATTTTTCGCTGTGTTTTTGTGTTTTACACTGAGTAAAAAAGAAGCACAATGGGTATGAGATTTCTATAAATCCCATCCACTCTGCAGGATCTGTAAGACACTGCATTTTTGACACAGAAAAAATAGAGAAATCACAATAAAAGCTCATTGTGGCAACATACAGAGGGTAAAAAAAGTATTTAGTCAGCCACCAATTGTGCAAGTTCTCCCACTTAAAAAGATGAGAGAGGCCTGTAATTGACATCATAGGTAGACCACAACTATGCGAGTCAAAATCATAAAACAAATACAGAAAATCACCTTGTCTGATTTGGTAAGATTTATTTTGCAAATTATGGTGGAAAATAAGTATTTGGTCATTAACAAAAGTTCATCTCAATAATTTGTTATATATCCTTTGTTGGCAATGACAGAGGTCAAACATTTTCTGTAAGTCTTCACAAGGTTGGCACACAGTGCTGGTGGTATGTTGGCCCATTCCTCCATGCAGATCTCCTCTAGAGCAGTCATGTTTTGGGCCTGTTGCTGGGCAACACGGACTTTCAAATCCCTCCAAAAGGTTTTCTATGGGGTTGAGATCTGGAGACTGGCTAGGCCACTCCAGGACCTTCATATGCTTCTTACTAAGCCACTCCTTTGTTGCCCTGGTGGTGTTCCACCCCTATGCTTCACAGTAGGTATGGTGTTCTTTGGATGCAACTCAACATTCTGTCTCCTCCAAACACGACGAGTTCTACTTTCGTTTCATCAAACCATGTGACATTCTCCCAATACTATTCTGGATAATCCAAATGCTCTTTAGCAAACTTCATATGGGCATGGTCATGTACTGGCTTAAGCAGGGGGATACATCTGGCACTGCAGGATCTGAGTCCCTGGTGGCTTAGTGTGTTACTGATGGTAGTCTTTGTTACAGTGGTCCCAGCTAGATGCAGGTCATTCACTAGGTCCCTCCGTGTGGTTCTGGGATTTTTGCTCACTGTTCTTGTGATCATTTTGACCCAATGGGGTGAGATCTTGCGTGGAGCCCCAGATCGAGGGAGATTATCAGTGGTTTTGTATGGCTTCCATTTTCTTTTATTGCTCCCATAGTTGATTTCATTACACCAAGCTGCTAGCCCATTCCAGATTCAGTCTTCCCAGCCTGGTGCAGGGCTACAATTTTGTTTCTGGTGTCCTTCGACAGCTCTTTGGTCTTCACCATAGCGGAGTTTGGAGTGTGACTGTTTGAGGTTGTGGACAGGTGACTTTTATACTGATAACAAGTTTAAACAGGTGCTATTACTATAGGTAATGAGTAGAGGACAGAGGAGCTGTCTTAAAGAAGAAGTTACAGGTCTGTGAGAGACAGAAATCTTGCATGTTTTTAGGTGACCAAGTACTTATTTTCCACCATAGTTTGCTAAATAAATTTTGCCAAATCAGACAAGGTGATTTTCTGGATTTGTTTTCTCATTTTGACTCTCATAGTTGTGGTCTACCTATGATGTCAATTACAGGCCTCTTTCATCTTTTTAAATGGGAGAACTTGCACAATTGGTGGCTGACTACTTTTTTCCCGACTGTAGCCTTAATACACCTTTACAAAGGCTCCATTATCTAATAAACAACATAACTGGTATTTTAGTAAGCTGTACTTTAGCCCTGCCTTTGCTGCAGTAGAAATGAGGTCTGCCTACACTCAGTGATGAGCCTCTGACTTGTGTTATTACACAGCAACCAATCTAACGGGACATTGCTACTAAGACAAAGGAGAAAGCAATGGCCTGAAACTATCATTTACAGGAAGTATGTCTCAGACTACCACAAGAAAGAACAGTTTTTGCTACCATACTAGCTAGCTAAAAGAAGGTTAACCATATACTGTCGTCTCACTGGACATGCTGCTTTCCATTAGGTTGTGGAAAGTCATTGGCCTCGATTCCTCAAAGTGTTTATGCATATCTAATGCTACAAATCTTATGTCAATGACTGAAGTAAGATTTGTGGTGAGGCCCCCTTAAATGAATCAGGCTCTTAACTCACCAGCGACATTGTATCTTTACCCCGGGATCACAATCCTGGGACTTCTTCTGTCTAAAGGTACCTTCACACTCACACGCAACTTTACAACGAGAACGACAACGATCCGTGACGTTGCAGCGTCCTGGATAGTGATCTCGTTGTGTTTGACACGCAGCAGCGATCTGGATCCTGCTGTGATATCACTGGTCGGAGCTAGAAGTCCAGAACTTTATTTGGTCGTCAGGTCGGCGTGTATCGTCGTGTTTGACAGCAAAAGCAACGATGCCAGCAATGTTTTACATGGAGCTAACGACCTGTGAGAACGATAAATGAGTCACCGTTACGTCACAGGATCGCTCCTGCATCGTTGTGGAGCTGCTGTGTTTGACGTCTCTACAGCGACCTAAACAGCGACGCTGCAGCGATCGGCTCGTTGTCTATATCGCTGCAGCGTCGCTGAGTGTGACGGTACCTTTACAGCATTAAATTCCCCCTGGTATCAAAGGTATGGCAAATTGAAATGCGTGCAGCAAGTGTTTGCAGTGGCTCAATGAATCGTTTACATGCTGCTGATAATAGCGACTGCTGCATAATAGGAGGGTGGCTGGGTGATTGCTGCCCCATTCATGTCATTGTGTCCATTTAGCGAAATTTCAATGTGCCAATGGTTGCAGTGACAACTGGAGGCCTAATAATGAATTACCTAAATTGTCCTAAACTGGTTATAATTACAATTGCATTAATCTTCACAATCTTCAAAACAAAAATTATGGACACTGGGAAAAAAAAGCTCTTGTTTTTGCAGACAGGTCTAAGAATTTACAGATGGCTGGCAACCCTCATCTATGCATGCATTCTATGTTCTTTGACATGTTTTAGTGGAGGTATACACATAAATAGTGCACTCATTTGCTTTTTGAAATGCAGAAGTGATCAAAATGACAAATTCATTTTAAATTAAAATAAATAAAATCATGCAAAAGGCACAACGTTAAAGCAATAATTATGCCTTACTTTAAATTTGATTGTGATATGCATCAAGATATACACAAAGAAATGCAAAAATAAACATTGGTAAATCAATTATATTGTTAACTGTTTTATCATCATCATTTTTCATAACTGTTACATTTTATTTATGTATAGCTATTATATTCTCTCAGTTGTAAACATTTTTTTTAGGTCAGTCCAAAACATGAAACTGTCATTTTTTTAAATTTCTTGCAGGTTACTAATATTGCATTCCTTCTTGTTGGGCCCCTTATGATGTATCTCTTACATCCATATGCCTGTCGACGAAGCTTGACTGTCCATCTAGTCTGGATTATGTTCATCATGATTGGTTTGTACAAAATACATATTCTTACTTTTTTCATCACACAATATTCTAATTTCTAATTAACTAATAATTTAATATGTTTATTCATGATTTTCTTTTATTTATTTTTTTACTTAACCTTTCACAACCTTTGTATAATATTTATATCAAAGTCTGTGTTCCTGCCTTTGAAGTGGGAACGCATGCTGAGCTCACATCTTTCCCACACATGATGACTAATCTAATCAGTCATCATGTGCCTTTAACAGCTGCGGATGGTGTGGTGCTCCGCCCGTGGCTGTTAAACAGTTAAATCCCACTGTCTATTCCTTATAGCTGGATTTAACAGGTGACTGACAAAAGTGCATAATTCATTCTGCCCATCGGCGCCAGTCACATGATCACAGGGTGCCGATGGGTTGTCATGACAGCCGTCGGTCTGCTGAAAAACCCTTTGCCTATCATTACAATACTCCTGTGAACACCGGCTTGTGTCCGGTGTTCTTTGGAGATTTTGATTTCTGCTATACATAACAGTGCTGGATCCCTGCTGTGTATAGCACAAGCGATAAGACGATCACAGCTTGAAGTCTCTAAAGGAGACTGAGATAAAGTAAAAAAGTTTTTAAAATTTAAAAACACACAAAAGTTCAAACCACCCTCTTTTGACCCATTAAAAATAAAACAATTGAAAACCCTATACATGTTTGGTATCTTTGTACTCGTACTGACGTGGGGACTCATATTGCCTGGTCAGGTTTACCATCCAGTGAACATGGTAAATTAAAAAAAAAAAACAATTGTGGAATTGCACTTTTTTTGCAATTTCAACGCACTTTAATATTTTTCCCCACTCATCATATGATAAAATGGATGATGTCAATCAAAAGTACAACTCCTCCCTCAATAAAACAAGTCCTCATACAACTTTGGGGACGAAAAAATAAAAAGTTATGGCTCTTGGGATAAGGGGAGGAAAAAATAAAAGCGTAAAAATGGAAAATTACAAGATCATTAATAGGACTTTTCACCAATTTTTTCTTGTTGCACTGGACACTGGATGTAATGGTGGCTGCAGAGCGGAATAAAATGTTTTTTTTTTCTTTCATTTCTCTGTTGGGGAGGTATTTGGCACCCAATGAGTTAACTATTTTAAAAGGGGGTGTTATCAGATAGTTTTCACTGGGGGACATGTACTTCTCCCTGTATAATGTTGACCACTCAAACAGGCAGCAACACTTAAAGGAAAGAAGAACACCCCACACCATAGCTTAGAGAATCTTTCTCAGTGAGTGAAATGTAATGATACATCCCTTATCTTTTGGTCTACCCTCCTGCATGAATCGGTGTAGGGGAAGAGGCAGTGCAGCTAAGTTCAACTGTGTAACATTACAAACCCTAAAAAGTTAGCTAAATAAATGCCAAATAATTTGAGTAACAATATATCCGCAATGAAGGGAAAGGAAAAAAAAACAAAAACGTTTAATTCCGCTCTGCAGTCACTATTACATCCTGTGTCCAGTTCAGCATGAAAAATTTGGTAAAAGGTCCTCTCTGCAGCATGGGAGAAGCCCAGAGGGACTGAAGGTGGCAGGACCCAGTGATCTCGCCAGCTTCAGCGTGGCACAAGGAGGCTGTAAAGCATCGAGCCTTCTCATGCTGCACACTCCTTACCTGGATAATCAACCACTCTGAGATTGCAGGGTGGCCAATACCTAAGCAACGAGTGGTAAACTATAGAATTAGGTATCCTTCAATTCTAGGGGCACGGAGAAGATTTTTAACAGTAGGTTGCTTGTAAAGTTGCCTGTTTTTATAAGCACTTTGCAGTTTTAACCATTATAGGACTTGAGATAACCCCTTTAATGTTGTAACACTAGATAACTTTATAATATTGCTTAAACAATAGGTCTATTCTCCATGTATTACCACATGACGTTGAGCTTCTTTGGACAGTTACTGGATGAGATCTCTATCTTGTGGGTTATTTGTCTTGGCTATTCCATCTGGCTTCCCCAGCCTTACTTTCCAAGATTCATCAAAGGCAGGTAGTATTGCGCTATTCTACTTTATTAATGCCGAATATATTCTCAATGATTAGTGGTTGGTGGTAAAATAATTTATTGCTGCTATAGAGGGAAATCACTAGTTTTAGTTGTAGAGCTCCAACCATTACAAAGATATATTAAGATGCAAATTGCCTCTTCAGAGGCAAAGATATATTAAGACATCAGAACATAATATTGGAGCTATTTAGAATAATTAAAAAGGTATCCAATGACAGAAAGTCTCCCATATATGACGTTATTCGTAATAATTACATATAAGTTTGTTTTAAACGTTATAGCTATTTATTTATGTTTTTAAATGTCTATGGGTCGTGGCCATGTTGTAGGCAGATTTTTTTTACATGTTTGTTAAGACAGTACAGTAGGGACTGTTATGATGAGCAGCATCTTAAAAAAGCACTCCTATCAAAATATGTATCCATTTGGTATATTGCAGTCATCATATTATACAGTAAACATCCGAATCCTGTTTTTCTGGGCATTTGATGGAGTCACTGGCAAGTGGATAAAATGTGATGTGAACCCACCCTTAGATCAATACATTCTTCAGAAAGTTCTAAAGTATTATCTCCTTTCCTAAAGACGAGGGAGAACATACAGAGTCTTTTATGTAGGACTTCAGCAATATATAGAATCATGGAATGGTAGAGTTGGAAGGGACCTCCTGGGTCATCTGGTCTACCCCCCCTAAATCTCTCTTCTTCGAATGAGATGACTCTGCTGATTTTACGCAGCAAGGTTTAATAAGGCTCTACATGACACAGAAAATGTTCCAATGACTTTCGTGAAAAATTGAACATTTAAATCATGATTTAGTCAAATAAAAATAAAGAAAAATGTCATTTTTTCAGGATACATAATTTGGTTTTGTCCTGAATGGGATTATAACATACAGTAAATGCAGATTTTATGAGGCAGTTAAACATCCAGTTTTATTCACTGTCTACAATTTGATGAGATAATATTTTCATGTGAATAACATTTCTTGTATTATGTATATAGGAGTGAATTTGGTGCTGCCATCTTTGTTGTGGCCATCGTTAGCACACTGATGTCACTTGTAAAGCCTACAATCAATGCTTATGTCTTGAACAGTATAACTTTTCATATACTGTATCTACTTGTAAAAGAAATAAGAAAGTAAGTATTCTAGGCACCATCCCCAAAATTTCCCAAAAATATAATTGTGTTTTGTGGAGGCCAAGAATTGAACATTTTCCCATGTACATGACTGTTATGTCCACGTTCTATACAACATATCTCCAGTATTCAGCAATGTGTAGTCCAAACAATACAAAGTAGATGCCTTTCATAAATACTGACTTAAAGGGAATCTGTCTGCAGGATCTTACCCCTATACTATTTGTATGTACATGTAGCTCTTTCAAATACAAGTCCAAATAAAACATGGAAAGTTTGTGGTCCATATCCGCACTACCATACCAGCTTGCGAAGAAACGTCGGACGCCAGAAGTATTATAAAATAACGGTTTATTTTACTTTCTACGCGCTTCAAGGTGTAATCCACTTTTTCTTTTCAGAAATAGAAAACCATATACACTATATAAACCGTGTAATACCCTGTACATATGTATATGGAGGTGAGGTCTGAAATAGGGTGCCAAAAAAGGTCACATGACAGTGTCTGATGTGTCAGAGTTCATAGGGAAGGCACATGATGTGGCTAAATAATACTTCTGGGGTCCGACGTGTCTTCACAAGATGGCAGCGCGGCTA
The DNA here is from genome assembly GCF_051348905.1 of Ranitomeya variabilis. NCBI lineage: Eukaryota > Metazoa > Chordata > Amphibia > Anura > Dendrobatidae > Ranitomeya > Ranitomeya variabilis. The sequence goes on along the minus strand of NC_135232.1, from coordinate 794,291,785 downwards.
TGGACCACAAACTTTACATGTCTTATTTGTTCTATTGGTGAAATCGCCCGTGGATCCGCAGCAGCCTTTCAAACCTGGACAAGGTCAGCATACATTGATACAATTTCTGATATTTATCAACCAGATAAGACGCTATCCTTGCTCTATTTTTTTCCTTCTCAGCTTTTTTTGCATTAAAGGCAAGCAATACTTATACGTGGCCAGTCAGCTTCTTCATTAATTAGAAATCAGGGTATGAATTGAAAAGTAAATGATGCTTCAGACCCGAACCTCTGTCACTCCAGCTCGATTTCCTGCCTAATGCTGCCTCCTCCAGCGTCTTTGATGTATGACTTCAGGCAAATGAGCCGTCAGTCAAGCAGGAAGAACTTGTACATGCCAAAAGCACTTCAGCTTCATTTACATATCAATCTCATTTACATATCTGCTTTCTCAGTAATGGAGGAATGGGCTGGTCATGTAAATACAGGTCCTTCTCAAAAAATTAGCATATAGTGTTAAATTTCATTATTTACCATAATGTAATGATTACAATTAAACTTTCATATATTATAGATTCATTATCCACCAACTGAAATTTGTCAGGTCTTTTATTGTTTTAATACTGATGATTTTGGCATACAACTCCTGATAACCCAAAAAACCTGTCTCAATAAATTAGCATATCAAGAAAAGGTTCTCTAAACTACCTATTACCCTAATCTTCTGAATCAACTAATTAACTCTAAACACATGCAAAAGATACCTGAGGCTTTTAAAAACTCCCTGCCTGGTTCATTACTCAAAACCCCCATCATGGGTAAGACTAGCGACCTGACAGATGTCAAGAAGGCCATCATTGACACCCTCAAGCAAGAGGGTAAGACCCAGAAAGAAATTTCTCAACAAATAGGCTGTTCCCAGAGTGCTGTATCAAGGCACCTCAATGGTAAGTCTGTTGGAAGGAAACAATGTGGCAGAAAACGCTGTACAACGAGAAGAGGTGACCGGACCCTGAGGAAGATTGTGGAGAAGGACCGATTCCAGACCTTGGGGAACCTGAGGAAGCAGTGGACTGAGTCTGGCGTGTGCAGGAAATGGGCTACAGGTGCCGCATTCCCCAGGTAAAGCCACTTTTGAACCATAAACAGCGGCAGAAGCGCCTGACCTGGGCTACAGAGAAGCAGCACTGGACTGTTGCTAAGTGGTCCCAAGTACTTTTTTCTGATGAAAGCAAATTTTGCATGTCATTCGGAAATCAAGGTGCCAGAGTCTGGAGGAAGACTGGGGAGAAGGAAATGCCAAAATGCCTGAAGTCCAGTGTCAAGTACCCACAGTCAGTGATGGTGTGGGGTGCCATGTCAGCTGCTGGTGTTGGTCCACTGTGTTTCATCAAGGGCAGGGTCAATGCAGCTAGCTATCAGGAGATTTTGGAGCACTTCATGCTTCCATCGGCTGAAATGCTTTATGGAGATGAAGATTTCATTTTTCAGCACGACCTGGCACCTGCTCACCGTGCCAAAACCACTGGTAAATGGTTTACTGACCATGGTATTACTGTGCTCAATTGGCCTGCCAACTCTCCTGACCTGAACCCCATAGAGAATCTGTGGGATATTGTGAAGAGAAAGTTGAGAGACGCAAGACCCAACACTCTGGATGAGCTTAAGGCCGCTATTGAAGCATCCTGGGCCTCCATAACATCTCAGCAGTGTCACAGGCTGATTGCCTCCATGCCACGCCGCATTGAAGCAGTCATTTCTGCCAAAGGATTCCCGACCAAGTATTGAGTGCATAACTGAACATTATTATTTGATGGTTTTTTTGTTTGGTATTAAAAAACACTTTTATTTGATTGGTCGGGTGAAATATGCTAATTTATTGAGACAGGTTTTTTTGGGTTATCAGGAGTTGTATGCCAAAATCATCAGTTTTAAAACAATAAAAGACCTGACAAATTTCAGTTGGTGGATAATGAATCTATAATATATGAAAGTTTAATTGTAATCATTACATTATGGTAAATAATGAAATTTAACACTATATGCTAATTTTTTGAGAAGGACCTGTATATTGCTGGAGTTGCCTTTCAAAAAGCTACATGTGCATAGAAATAGTTTGGGGGGGGTTAAATTTTGCAGTCAGATTCCCTTTAAAGTGCTGCACGTGAATGTTACCAATGATTTTATGTTCAATAATTGCAGTAAATGCAAATATTTTGGGGTTGCTCACTTCTCTAACAGCAAATGTCCTTGGTTCACACAGGACAAAAGCTGCTGCCTAAAGAGTCTAAAGGTACCGTCACACTAAACGATATCGCTAGCGATCCGTGACGTTGCAGCGTCCTCGCTAGCGATATCGTTTAGTTTGACACGCAGCAGCGATCAGGATCCTGCTGTGATGTCGCTGGTCGCTGAATAAAGTCCAGAACTTTATTTGGTCGTCCGATCGCCGTGTATCGTTGTGTTTGACACCAAAAGCAACGATACCAGCGATGTTTTACACTGGTAACCAGGGTAAACATCGGGTTACCAAGCACAGGGCCGCGCTTAGTAACCCGATGTTTACCCTGGATACCAGCGTAAAAGTAAAAAAAAAAAACAGTACATACTCACCCAGCGTCATACCTCCCCCAGCGTCTGCTTCCCACACTGACTGAGCGCCGGCCCTAAAGTGAAAGTGAAAGCCGCTGTGCTGTTAGGGCCGGAGCTCAGTCAGTGTCAGGAAGCAGAAGCTGGGGGACGCGCAGGTGAGTATGTACTGTTTGTTTTTTTTACTTTTACGCTGGTAACCAGGGTAAACATCGGGTTACTAAGCGCGGCCCTGCGCTTAGCAACCCGATGTTTACCCTGGTTACCCGGGGACCTCGGCATCGTTGGTCGCTGGAGAGCGGTCTGTATGACAGCTCTCCAGCGATCAAACAGCGACGCTGCAGCGATCGGCATCGTTGTCGCTATCGCTGCAGCGTCGCTTAATGTGACGGTACCTTAATAGCTGTGTATTCCACTTTCCCCATTGATAAAAAAATGTTTTTCGCTGATCCAATTGTGCAACTTCAGAAGGAATAACTGCTAAATAATTATCTGCCGATTGTTGCCAAAAGGGTCACCATTATTTTGTAAAACACTTGACATGTAAGATATTGGAACGGTGTCTGTGTGATGAAACCCTAGAGATTGAAAAAAAAAAAAAAAAGGGGGCACAGCACACACACTTTGCTAATGCCCTTTTACGTCTGATCTGCTCCTGTAAAGGATTTTCTACTGGACCGTACACTGCTTGAGGAGAGCAAAACCAAACAGAAAACATAGCAAAGCAGTTCTTGATTTCTTTTAGTGTTACTTAAAGCCAGAAAGTTGCCATTTGAAATGACTTTAGCTTTGTGCCATGTCTGTGATCTGCTTTTTTTTTTTTTACAAAATTAAACAACTGAATGAACATTCTCCAAGGCCGGTGATTCCATAATTTTTGCCAGGGGTTGTATAACCCCGACTCTCCCTGTATACTCCCCAAAAACCTTTTTAAGGTTCTCCCACGCTGAATGTTAATCATGTTGGTTGGGTCCAAGAGGCATCCGTTTTGGGCTCTTAATCCCTCCTACTGGCTACTGCTTGCCATCTTCCTGCCTTCATTGATGTGGATGGTGCCTCCTGCATCATCCACATGGCCGAGCAAAATCTCACACTGCGCAGAGAAATTGCCAGCTTGCGCCTGCGCACTATGCTCTGCCCTGCTGTGGGCAAAGCCAAAAACTTCAGTGCGCATAGCAATGGTGGCAAAATAGTTCAGGTACATGAGCTGAAAAGATGTGTGCCGTTGAATGCACACTCACGTTTTCAGCTCTGCTCACAGTAGGACAGAGCATAGGGCGCAGACGGGAGCCAGTTCTCTGTGCAGGAGGCATCATCCACGCCAATCAAAGCAGGAGGACGGCAAGCAGCAGCCGAGAGGAGGCATGGAGAGCCCAGAATATACGCCTCTCGGACCCAACCAACAGGATTAACATTCAGGGCAGGAGAACTTTAAAAGGCGATGAAGACGGTGATAGTTTTAGTTGACACATTATAAAACTGGTGACAGGTTCCCTTTAAGTATAGGACCAAGTTTTCTATGACAACTAAAACATGAAAATCCTAAGAGATGGACAACATATACAGTCCCAATTTACTAGCCTAATTTAGAGTAATTATAATTTAACAATGTAATTCGTGACCATCTTGTATCCATATCTTATCAAGTATATTAACGATGACATTTGTCCAAATTATTCTCTTGATATTTCATCCTCAGGTGCAGTGATCGTGAAATTATTCATCTGACCTTCGTGTCATTTTGTCTTTGGCTAGTGGCTATTTCCTGTTGGCTCAGTGATCGCCTTTTCTGTAATTTCTGGAAAAGGATTAACTTCTGCTACATGCACAGCTTCTGGTAAGGACTGATCTGGTTTTCTGCAATCATGTAATCATGAAATCTAGACTCAGCTATCTTGGCTTAGGTGCTCTCATATCGCGCCGGCCAACTGATGGTCGGGAAGATGTCAATCTGGCATGTCCAATTTCAATCTGTGGATTTCATTGTTCTTCCAGAGATAAGTGGTTGGCCGACGTGTCAGCCAGCGGCTGTCTCATAGAAAACACTGGAGTGCTTGGCTGAATGAGCACTCCTATGTAAACGAGAGTCATCTGAGATGGCTGTTGGATGAATGATTGGCCGGAGCATCGTTCGGCTAACAACCATCTGATTGGTATAGGGGCCTCTAGATACATGCTTCTCAACAGAGCACAACTTTTCCCAAAAAGGATATAGAAAAAAAATATGAAATAAAAAAATATCAATACCACACCAAAAAATCCTAGCTGGTATGGAAAACCACAGAAAAAGAGTCAAGAGTATATTTAACAAAATATTATCAATTTATTAACATTATAAATATACACAATTACATCAATCCAGAGTAGCACTACCAAAAGCAGGTTACATGGGGATTTTGTGAACCAGAGTATAGCATTATTTACAACTCAAATACATTAATTAAAAAAATGAATACAATTATTATGTGCTGTGTATGATGTAGGAGCACACTAAATGCAAGGGAGTCACGATTGCCACGTTCTTAGTTAGTCCCATAAGGGGTCAAACTCCAAGTGGAGAGGGAACATGAATATAATGATTAATTCTTATAATAAAGTGCCATGGTGCATATTAGTGCATATTAGCTAAACTAAGTTAAATAAGTTAAACTGACGAACAAGGGTGAAACACGCGTAGACGGCAGGCCTGGGTTTATTTTTTGTGGAATACCATGTAAGATATAGCGCAGGCACTTGCACTTTAACTATGGATACTTTTCACTAATATGCACCGTGGCGCTATATTGCAATAAAATGCAATAACGGGCGATCAAAAGATAGTATGTTCACCAAAATGGAATCAATAAAAACATAAGCTAGGCACACAAAAAATAAGCCCTCACCCAGCCCGAGATCACAAAAAAATGGAGACTCTACAGGTTTCAGAAAATGGCGCCATTTTTTTTCTACCAAATTTTGGAACTTGTTTTCACCACTTAAATAAAAAAAGAATCTAGACATGTTTGTTGTCTATGAACTCGTAATGACCTGGAGGTCAGTTTTTGCATTAAGTGAACATGGTAGGAAAAAAAAAAAAAACAACTGTGGAATTGCACTTTTTTGGCAATTTCACAGCACTTGGAATTTTTTACCTGTTTTCCAGTACATGATATGTTAAAACCAATGGTTTCATTCAAAAGTACAACACAACTTGTCCTGCAAAAAACAAGGAGAAAAAAAAGGTTGTTCAGCTCACACTTGGTTGGATCTTTATGAACTTGAGAAGTGAAGCACAGGATCGTGTCTCTGCCGGACGGTAATGCAAATGCTTATAGATGAGGAGAGATCCAGCTTCAATTAAAATCAGAATGCTTTATTTATATCCATTAAAAAATATATAGCATAGCTGCTGTGACATACTGTTATATATATATTTATTAGAAGAAGTTGGTGCGTTCCCAACCCGGGATCCACCGTGCAGGAAAGCACCTGCAGCTAGATATGGCGGTACAATTTAGTAATATAAACAAACTCTGTTACTTCACAGAGTCTGTTAGCAAGGGTAACGCTGTGCCCTGTTTGGCTCACAGAGGAACACAGCTACTTAGTAGAGCAGATGGTGGTCATGCAGTCAAATGCAAACATGAAACTCCTTGCCGGAGGTGCCAGCATTCTAGGGTCTTATTTCAGCCGGGTCCCTGAATACACACACAAACATGACCACACTGGCGCTGAGCTTGTACATAAATTGACACTAGCGCATGGCCGTGCGGACATGCGCACCTCTTATAGCTGCAGCAAGTACAGGACCTTCCTAGAAGGACCAATGAGAGACTGCCACAGATGTTGAACACCTTCAGGACCTTCCTAGAGGACCAATAGGATTTGCTGCAGTACCTGAGCATGTGACCCTTGATCTCCAATGAGAGATCTTACCCTGGGCATGCTCAGAAGGGGAAAAGTAGGACTTAGTCCCAAAGACATCTGCTCGCTGCTGACCAGTACTGGCCACAATGGCAGAAGCTGGAAGGACAGCAGTAACCCTTCGCACAGTGTCAGACTGAGCATGACGCTGGGACCGACGCCTCCGCTGAGCAGGCTCCACTGCGGCAGGAGAAAAATGGGAGACCGCAGCGGAGATGGCTTGAGATTCCCCCTGTGCAGAGGCAGGAACTCGACCCCTAACACATACCCTACCGGATTTACTGGAGGAAAGGTGCCAGAAGAAGGAAAACTGGACACGTTTCGAACACACCGTGTGTTCTTAGACTCAGTCGTTAAATCCGGTAGAGTATGTCACAGCAGCTATGCTATATATTTTTTAGTGGATATAAATAAAGCATTCTGAGTTTACTTGAAGCTGGATCTCTCTTCTTCTACAAGCATCTGCAAAAAACAAGCCCTCACATGGCTGTTTTGACCGAAAAATAAAAACGTTATGGCTCTGGGAAGAAGGGGAGCAAAAAATGGAAATTCAAAAACTGAAATACCCCTGGTCGTTAATATGTTAAGGGGATTTTCACATGAAAAAGTTATTTTTAACCCCTTAAGCCCCGAGGGTGGTTTGCACGTTAATGACCGGGCCAATTTTTACAATTCTGACCACTGTCCCTTTATGAGGTTATAACTCTGGAACGCTTCAACAGATCTTGGCGATTCTGACACTGTTTTCTCATGAGATATTGTACTTCATGTTAGTGGTAAAATTTATTCGATATAGCTTGTGTTTATTTGTGAAAAAAATGGAAATTTGGCAAAAATTTTGAAAATTTCACAATTTTCCAACTTTGAATTTTTATGCTCTTAAATCACAGAGATGTGTCACACAAAATACTTAATAAGTAACATTTCCCACATGTCTACTTTACATCAGCACAATTTTGGAACCAAAATTTTTTTTTGTTAGGGAGTTATAAGTGTTAAAAGTTGACCAGCAATTTCTCATTTTTACAACACCATTTTTTTTTTAGGGACCACATCTCATTTGAAGTCATTTTGAGGGGTCTATATGATAGAAAATAACCAAGTGTGACACCATTCTAAAAACTGCACCCCTCAAGGTGCTCAAACCCACATTCAAGAAGTTTATTAACCCTTCATGTGTTTCACAGGAATTTTTGGAATGTTTAAATAAAAATGAACATTTAACTTTTTTTCACACAAAATTTACTTCAGCTCCAATTTGTTTTATTTTACCAAGGGTAACAGGAGAAAATGGACCCCAAAAGATGTTGTACAATTTGTCCTGAGTACGCCGATGCCCCATATGTGGGGGTAAACCACTTTTTGGGCACATGACAGAGCTAGGAAGCGAAGGAGCGCCATTTGACTTTTCAATGCAAAATTGACTGGAATTGAGATGGGACGCCATGTTGCGTTTGGAGAGCCCCTGATATGCCTAAACATTGAAACCCCCCACAAGTGACACCATTTTGGAAAGTAGACCCCTTAAGGAACTTATCTAGATGTGTGGTGAGCACTTTGACCCACCAAGTGCTTCACAGAAGTTTATAATGCAGAGCCGTAAAAATAAAACATCATATTTTTTCACAAAAATGATCTTTTCGCCCCCAATTTTTTATTTTCCCAAGGGTAAGAGAAGAAATTAGACCACAAAAGTTGTTGTTCAATTTGTCCTGAGTACAACGATACCCCATATGTGGGGGTAAACCACTGTTTGGGCGCATAGCAGAGCTCGGAAGGGAAGGAGCGCCATTTGACTTTTCAATGCAAAATTGATTGGAATTGAGATGGGACACCATGTCGCGTTTGGAGAACCCCTGATGTGCCTAAACATTAAAACCCCCCACAAGTGACACCATTTTGGAAAGTAGACCCCCTAAGGAACTTATCTTGATGTGTTTTGAGAGCTTTGAACCCCCAAGTGTTTCACTACAGTTTATAACGCAGAGCCGTGAAAATAAAAATTCTTTTTTTTTTCAGAAAAATGATTTTTTAGCCCCCAGTTTTCTATTTTCACAAGGGTAACAGGATAAATTGGACTCCAAAAGTTGTTGTCCAATTTGTCCTGAGTACGCTGATACCCCATATGTGGGGGGGAACCACTGTTTGGGCGCATGGCAGAGCTCGGAAGGGAAGGAGCGCCATTTGGAATGCAGACTTAGATGGATTGGTCTGCAGGCGTCATGTTGCATTTGCAGAGCCCCTGATGTACCCAAACAGTACAACCCCCCCACAAGTGACCCCATATTGGAAACTAGACCTCCCAAGGAACTTATCTAGATGTGTTGTGAGAACTTTGAACCCCCAAGTGTTTCACTACAGTTTACAACGCAGTGCTGTGAAAATAAAAAATCCTTTTTTTCCCACAAAAATGATTTTTAGCCCCCAAAATTTTTATTTTCCCAAGGATAACAAGAGAACTTGGACCCCAAAAGTTGTTGTCCAATTTGTCCCGAGTACGCTGATGCCCCATATGTTGGGGTAAACCCCTGTTTGGGCGCACGGGAGAGCTCGGAAGGGAAGGAGCACTGTTTTACTTTTTCAACGCAGAATTGTCTGGAATTGAGATCGGACGCCATGTCGCGTTTGGAGAGCCCCTGATGTGCCTAAACAGTGGAAACTCCCCAATTCTACCTGAAACTAATCCAAACACACCCCTAGCCCTAATCCCAACTGTAACCCTAACCACACCCCTAACCCTGACACACCCCTAATTCTAATCTCAACCCTAATCCCAACCGTAAATGTAATCCAAACCCCAACCCTAACTTTATCCCCAACCCTAACTTTAGCCCCAACCCTATCCCTAACTTTAGCCCCACCCTAACTTTAGCTCCAACCCTAGCCCCAACCCTAACCCTAGCCCTAACCCTAGCCCTAACCCTAACCCTAGCCCTAGCCCTAACCCTAATGGGAAAATGGAAGTAAATACATTTTTTTAATTTTATTATTTTTCCCTAACTAAGGGGGTGATGAAGGGGGGTTTGATTTACTTTTATAGCGTTTTTTATATCGGATTTTTATGATTGGCAGCTGTCACACACTAAAAGACGCTTTTTATAGCAAAAAAGTTTTTGCGTCTCCATATTTTGAGATCTATAATTTTTCCGTATTTTGGTCCACAGAGTCATGTGAGGTCTTGTTTTTTGCGGGACGAGTTGACGTTTTTATTGGTAACATTTTCGGACATGTGACAGTTTTTGATCACTTTTTATTCCGATTTTTGTGAGGCAGAATGACCAAAAACCAGCTATTCATGAATTTCTTTTGGGGGAGGCGTTTATACCGTTCCACGTTTGGTAAAATTGATAAAGCAGTTTTATTCGTCGGGTCAGTACGATTACAGCAATATCTCATTTATATCATTTTTTTATGTTTTGGCGCTTTTATACGATAAAAACTATTTTATAGAAAAAATAATTATTTTGGCATCGCTTTATTCTGAGGACTATAACTTTTTTATTTTTTTGGTTATGATGCTATATGGTGGCTCGTTTTTTGCAGGACAAGATGACGTTTTCAGCGGTACCATGGTTATTTATATCCATCTTTTTGATCGCGTGTTATTCCACTTTTTGTTCGGCGGTATGATAATAAAGCGTTGTTTTTTGGCTCGTTTTTTTTTTTTTTTTCTTACGGTGTTCACTGAAGGGGTTAACTAGTGGGACAGTTTTATAGGTTGGGTCGTTACGGACGCGGCAATACTAAATATGTGTACTTTTATTGTTTTTTTTGTTTTTTTTAGATAAAGAAATGTATTTATGGGAATAATATTTTTTTATTTCCTCTTTATTTAGGAATTTTTTTATTTTTTATTTTTTTTTTACACATGTGGAAATTTTTTTTTTAAACTTTTTTACTTTGTCCCAGGGGGGGACATCACAGATCGCCAACTGATAGTGTGCACAGCACTCTATCACATCGGCGCTCTCACTCACATCGCTGCAGGCTGCAGCTTTCATCTGCAGCCTGCTCCGGACCCGGAAGTACTCCCTGCAAGACCCGGATGCAGCCCCGTGGCCATTTTGGATCCGGGGCCTGCAGGGAGGAGACGCTCGGTACAAGGTGAGTACATTCCCTTGTACCGATCGTCTCAGGGAAGCCCGCAGGGAGCCCCCTCCCTGCGCGATGCTTCCCTGTACCTCCGGTACACCGCGATCATGTTTGATCGCGGTGTGCCGGGGTTTAATGTGCCGGGGGCGGTCCGTGACTGCTCCTGGCACATAGTGCCGGATGTCAGCTGCGATAGGCAGCTGACACCCGGCCGCGATCGGCCGCGCTCCCCCCGTGAGCGCGGCCGATCGGCTATGACGTACTATCCCGTCGGTGGGAATTAAGGCCCACCCCACCTCGACGGGATAGTACGTCATATGGGATTAAGGGGTTAATCAATAGATCTTGGAATAATGATAATTTCCACAATTGGATGTGTTTAAAGAAAATGTTCCTGTGCTGAGATAATCTTATAAATCTGCCCGTGCTGTGTACGGTGTAATGGCCGTGTCTGACCATACAGGATCATGGTCTGATCATACCACATCTCCTGGGCAGGAGGGGAAGCAAAAGAGTATACAGAAAATAATTATTTCTTTGAGGTAAAACATTGCTTAAAAACAGGCAGGGAAATGTTTTACCTCACAGAAAGAATCAGCTGTGATCCCCTGCTGTAATGTCTGTGTACTCTTTTCCTTCCTCCTCTGCCCTGGAGTGATGGTATGATCAGACTATGTTCCTGTACGGTCAAACAGTCATTACACAGCACATAGCAGGATCATATTTATAAGATTATCTCAGCAGGGGGGCATTTTTTAAACACATCCAATAGTGGAAATTATTATTATTCCAAGATCTACTGATTAAAATGATCTTTTGTTTGTGGGAAAACACCTTTAAGCATTGGCAAAAACCATTACAATGTCATAAGAACCCCAATATGGTATCAATAAAAAACACAGCTCAGTGTGCACAATACAAGCCCTCAGACAGGTCCACAGACATAAATAAATTACCAGTCTCAGAAACTGGCAGCACAAAAAAAATATTTTGTACACTTTTTTTTTATAACCTCTAAAATACACTACTCAACATTAAAGTTTCAACAACAAGAAGAAAAAGTCGTGGAGTTATGGAAATCAGAGGATCGATAGACATGTCAATGGTATTCAAATGCTGAAAAATGGGAAAAACAATTCAAAACGCGCCACAAGCAGAAATACACGCACTTGATAAATTATCATTGAGGTTATTAATGGTTGTCTGAGGAATGTTCTGCCACACCAAATGCACTTTGTTACACAAATCATCAAGATCTGCCGCTGGCAGCTCCCTTTGCCATTGTCGTCCAATGATGTCCCAGATATGCGTTCGGTGGAAGATGAGTTCGGAGATGCTCTAGGCCTTGGTAGCACATTTCTGCCACGCAGACTGCTCACAGAGAAATTGCCACTACCAAATCAATGTAATGCTGAGTTGTTAATGTATCTGGAATGAAGACTAGAGGGGTCCAGCTATAATTCATTATGTAACACGATAATCCTGGGAACAGAACCACTTTTTCAGAATCTCCATATTAATAACATGTCAATCAATACTGTGATTTTCATAATTCCATTACTTTTCTTCTTGCTGTTACAGGAAAGATATATATCTTGGTACCGTGTTAGCCAGTGGATAGAAAAATATTTAGAACTAGATGGTGGCCCGATTCTAACGCATCGAGTATTCTAGAATATATATATATATATATATATATATATATATATATATATATATATATATATATATATATATACACACACTCACTGGCCACTTTATTAGGTACACCATGCTAGTAACGGGTTGGACCCCCTTTTGCCTTCAGAACTGCCTCAATTCTTCGTGGCATAGATTCAACAAGGTGCTGGAAGCATTCCTCAGAGATTTTGGTCCATATTGACATGATGGCATCACACAGTTGCCGCAGATTTGTCGGCTGCACATCCCAAAGATGCTCCATACAAGGCAGGATGGATCCATGCTTTCATGTTGTTTACGCCAAATTCTGACCCTACCATCCGAATGTCGCAGCAGAAATCGAGACTCATCAGACCAAGCAACGTTTTTCCAATCTTCTACTGTCCAATTTCGATGAGCTTGTACAAATTGTAGCCTCAGTTTCCTGTTCTTAGCTGAAAGGAGTGGTACCCGGTGTGGTCTTCTGCTGCTGTAGCCCATCTGCCTCAAAGTTCGACGCACTGTGCGTTCAGAGATGCTCTTAGGTCTACCTTGGTTGTAACGGGTGGCGATTTGAGTCACTGTTGCCTTTCTATCAGCTCGAACCAGTCTGCCCATTCTCCTCTGACCTCTGGCATCAACAAGGCATTTCCGCCCACAGAACTGCCGCTCACTGGATTTTTTTTCTTTTTCGGACCATTCTCTGTAAACCCTAGAGATGGTTGTGCGTGAAAATCCCAGTAGATCAGCAGTTTCTGAAATACTCAGACCAGCCCTTCTGGCACCAACAACCATGCCACGTTCAAAGGCACTCAAATCACCTTTCATCCCCATACTGATGCTCGGTTTGAACTGCAGGAGATTGTCTTGACCATGTCTACATGCCTAAATGCACTGAGTTGCCGCCATGTGATTGGCTGATTAGAAATTAAGTGTTAACAAGAAGTTGGACAGGTGTACCTAATAATGCGGCCGGTGAGTGTAATATATATATATATATATATATATATATATATATATATCAGCCACATAGCATATAGCAGAGGCCACATAACACAGACACCCACGTAGTATATAGCACAGCCATGTAGTATATAACACTGCCCACGTAGTATATAACACTGCCCACGTAGTATATAACACTGCCCACGTAGTATATAACACTGCCCACGTAGTATATAACACTGCCCACGTAGTATATAACACAGCCCACATAGTATATAACACTGCCCACGCAGTATATAACACAGCCCACATATTATATAACACAGCCCACATATTATATAACACAGCCCACATAGTATATAACACTGCCCACGCAGTATATAACACTGCCCACATATTATATAACACAGCCCACATAGTATATAACACTGCCCACGCAGTATATAACACTGCCCACGCAGTATATAACACTGCCCACGTAGTATATAAGACTGCCACGTAGTATATAACACTGCCCACGTAGTATATAACACAGCCCACATAGTATATAACACTGCCCACGCAGTATATAACACTGCCCACATATTATATAACACAGCCCACATATTATATAACACAGCCCACATAGTATATAACACTGCCCACGCAGTATATAACACTGCCCACATATTATATAACACAGCCCACATAGTATATAACACTGCCCACGCAGTATATAACACTGCCCACGCAGTATATAACACTGCCCACGTAGTATATAAGACCGCCACGTAGTATATAAGACTGCCACGTAGTATATAACACAGCCCACGTAGTATATAACACAGCCCACGTAGTATATAACACAGCCAACGTAGTATATAACACTGACCACATAGTATATAACACAGCCCACGTAGTATATAACACTGCCCATGTAATATATAGCATCCACGCAGTATATTACACAGCCCACGTAGTATATAAAATTGCCCACGTAGTATATAACACAGGCCACACAGTATATAACACTGCCCACGTAGTATATAACACTGCCCACATAGTATATAACACAGCCCATGTAATATATAGCATCCACGTAGTATATAACACTGCCCACGTAGAATATAACACTGCCCACGTAGAATATAACACTGCCCACATAGTATATAACACAGCCCATGTAGTATATAACACTGCCCACGTATTATATAACACTGCCCACGTATTATATAACACTGCCCACGTATTATATAACACTGCCCACGTATTATATAACACTGCCCACATATTGTATAACACTGCCCACATATTGTATAACACTGCCCACATAGTATATAGCAGCCTCGCAGTTTATAGCACAGCCCAAGTACTATATACCACTGTGGGCACCATATCCCCGTTAAAAAAAGAATGAAAATAAAAAATAGTTATATACTCACCCTCCAGCGTCCAGTGTAGCTATCCCTATGTGCGCGATGTGGCCACCAGCTTCCGTTCCCAGCGGTGCAATGCAAAATTACCCAGATGACTTAGCGGTCTCGCGAGACTGCTACGTCATCATCTCGCGAGACCACAATGCATGGCCCGGAGCGTCGCGATAAGCAGGAAAGGCGCCGGAGGGTGAGTATATAATGATTTTTTTTTTTTTTCTTATTTTTAACATTAGATCTTTTTACTATTGATGCTGCATAGATGATGTAACGCAGCCATTAACCCTGTGTGAGCGCTGACTGGAAGGTGCACTGACAGAGTAGGAAGGGGCGAATTCGCGGCCGGACTGTGCCCGTCGCTGATTGTGCAAAATCGCACAGATCTTGAAAGAGTTAAGACATCTCATTGTTTCACACAATTTTTTACTGGGGGCTTGAATTACTAAGAATTTTACTCTACCTTTTTCCGTCTATTGGACACGTTATACATAACAGCTGGACCATACACACAAAACAGTAAAAGCATGGTCGTTCAATTTTTATGCTATTTTTTACATTACTCATCTCCCAGGGAACAAAAGGATATTATAGGTTAGGGCACAGACAGACGGCCATATAGCTCTTGTGAGGGCCGCATGGTAAACCTCCTACTGGCTTCTGCTCTCCTGACCTGAGCTTGACAGCTGCATAGAAATACATCACACTGTTTTGCTCGGGTCAGGAGAGGTGCCGGGCCAGTCCGTGCAGTGTGATGCGATCCTCGCAGGAGTTATACGGCAGTTTGTCTCTGCCCTTACAATTACATCTGTCTGACCCTTGCTTCCCTATAGCAAAGTTATTGAGTTAAAGTCTAGTCTACCATATACACTTTGGCCATTAAAACTGGTTATATGTCTCATGCGCATTGGTAGCCTCATAGAATTTTGTAGATGCTGCTGAACATTCATACAATTGTGAAGGTTGTAATTCTCATACCAATGTACAAATTCTGTTCTTCGCTTCACATTGATTTTGAAATCCATAACCATTTTCCTTTTTCCCTCTTAGGCACATCTTTATTTGTCTTGCTGTTGCCCACATCAACACCGTGTTTGCCTATTTCGATGCTCAATACGAGATTCCCGAGTGCACTCTGCAGCTTCAGTACTGGCCATTCAAGTCAAAAAGATTTGGCCTTCCTTACTTATTCATCTCCCAGACAAAGGTTTCTAAGAAGAAATGCTAGTCTTTTTTTTAATGATGGACTTAGGGATCATTTGTAACACTAATGAAGTCCAGATGGCCTGCCACGGTTGCTGCTATTGATGTACTGTTTTTTTTGTACATTGCCTTCATGGATTGACTTCTATTTTAGTTCTTTATGAGCCTTTGCATCTTTGATATGCCAAAAACATACCTTGGGAACAAGGTTCATGTGTACAGGCCAATAATAAGACTTATTTACCAAGCCATGCATATGACTAGAACCAAGTGTTTACAATGCCTGGAAGCAAAGCACATCAATAATGTGTATTGCTAAGATGCAAGCAGGAGAGAACTTTTTTTTACTATTAGGATATTTTTGCATGTACAGTTTTTTTGTGTTACTACAGACAACAACAATTGCCATACTCCAACAAATAACTCATGTATTCGAATGCTGAATGTGAATGTGTTGAGATTTTTCTTGCAATATCAAAGAATGTCAACAATGACTTCAGACAAATGCACTTTGAAGAGGAACATCTGTAATATAAGGGGATTTTCACATTCTGCCTGGATTCACCCGAAAAAAGGGCTAAAAAACTCTACAAACATTGAATATAATACACAGAAATGTAAAAATGACATGCTGTGCAAATGTTCCATCTTTTGTAACTTCTTTTAACTGTTTCAGGCTTCCTTTGCTAGGAAGCAATTAAATGAATTAGCATGTTCATTCTTTGGGCAGTGTCTTTTTGGAAACCACTTGCTATCAAAGTTTACATTTCCCAAAAATTATGCTGGCAGTGGCAATGCTGAAAAACGGCAGAAAAATCGCCACTAAAGACGCTCCAGGCAAATACCGCCGCTGTATTTTCGCTTTGGAAAACCAACTTTATAGGTTAACATACAGTAACTTGAAAAAGTCATTATACCGTGTGAACTTTTTCACATTTCACTTTCAAACTTGAATGTATTTTTATTAGGATTCTACAGTGGGCATGGAAAGTATTCAGACCCCTTTAAATGTTTGACTCTTTGTTTCATTGCAGCCATTTGGTAAATTAAAAAAAAAAGTTATCTTTTTCTCTCATTAATGTGCACTTTGCACCCATCTTGACTGAAAAAAAAACAATTGTAGAAATTTTTGCAAATTTAATAAAAAAGAAAAACTGAAATATCTTATGGTCATAAGTATTCAGACCCTTTGCTGAGACACTCATATTTAAGTCACATGCTGTCCATTTTTTTGTGATCCTCCTTGAGATGGTTCAACTCCTTCATTGGAATCCAGCTGTGTTTAATTAAACTGATATGACTTAATTTGGAAAGGCACACACCAGTGTATATAAAACCTCACAGCTCACAGTGCATGTCAGACCAAATGAAAATCATGAGGTCAAAGGAACTGGCCAAGAAGCTCAGAGACAGAATTGTGGCAAGGCACAGATCTGGCCACGGTTACAACATAATTTCTGCTGTACTCAAGGTTCCTAAGAGTAATGTGGCCTCCGTAATCCTTAAATAGAAGAATTTTGGAACCACCAGAAGTCTTTCTAGACCTGTCTGTCCAGCCAAAACTGAGCAATCATGGGGGAGAAGAGCCTTGGTGAGAGAGGTAAAGAAGAACCCCAAGATCACTGTGGCTGAGCTCCAGAGATGCAGTAGGGAGATGGGAGAAAGTTCCACAAAGTCAACTATCACTTCAGCCCTCCACCAGTCGGGTATTTATGGCAGAGTGGCCCGACGGAAGCCTCTCCTACAAGACATATGAAATCAATAATGAGACATATCACTCCATTGTCCACAGTATGGAGCGCAGAAAAATGATACCAATCCTAGCAATCAATTTGAAGAAAAATCTGGCACTCAAAATTCAGCATCAAGTTATATTTATTTGGAGTATAACAATCCCAAAGGTTACATTTCGGTCTTGACTCAGACCTTCTTCAGACTGGGATACACATAGTTAAACAAAAATTCATAGTCAATTATACTATTGAATCAAAATCATGAATAATAGAAAAATAAAGAAATGCAAACAAAAATGAACAAAATATAAACACTATAGAATAATCATACTTGTGGCATAACATAGATTTATAACCATTCTTATGGTAAACTTGGAAAACATTTAATACGATACAAATCCCTTCATCTTTCAAGTACTATAAAGCATTATAAGGTATTGTGAGAGTCTATTAAATCGTTCTGTTTCAATTCCAACTAAATGAATGGTAGAATTTTATTAAGGTGGCAAGACATATGAAAGCTCTCAGAGTTTGCTAAAAAACGCATGAAGGACTCCCAGACTATGAGAAATTAAGATTTTCTGGTCTGATGAGACGAAGATAGACCTTTTTCGTGATAATTCTAAGCGGTATGTGTGGAGAAAACCAGGCACTGCTCATCACCTAAAGGAACACAGATAGACCAAGCACTTTACCAATATTTACCAAATAAAATCCATAATGGAAAAGAAGTATACTGTGAATTATGTTCCAGTGATTGGTGCTCTGTGAAAAAAGTGAGAAACCACTTATACAAGGAGAGAGCAAAACACAACCAATATATGGATACCCAAAGAAACCACCAAACAGAAAGTAGATATAAAAATGCCTTTATTGTATATGATTGGCTAGATAATACAAACAATTGTGCGCACAACAGGACTAAAAAAATTATATCTATAAAGTTAAAAATAAATTAATGGTAGCGGCTGACCCAGTATATATATGTATACATATAGGAGTAGTGTTTCCCTATTTCAATATGTGCATGCAAAAAAAGGGGGTATATATATATATATATATATATATATATATATATATATATATATATATGTACTAGTGCTATACTTCCACAACTAATTATGAGGGGATTACCTCAATTGAAGTGCAATGTGCAAAAACCGCAAATAACAGTGTGCAAAAAAAGAAAAAAAGCATGTGAGGAAAATTAAATTCTCCTTTGCTGAAGTGTTATTAAACTCCGCAATGCATATATTGCCACCACATATCCACATAGGTGGCAATGTGAAGTGCAACAGTGCAATGTGCAAACTGCAATTGGTGTGCAAAGGAATAACTCAAAAAGCAACCATATAAAGTGCAGGGTGCAAGAAAAAGGGAGGTACATGATTACTACCTTATTATCTGGGTCTGCCACGTCCTGTAAGGATTTAATATCCGAAACGCGCGTCGGGGTGCACTATTATCTCTGGAGAGACCTGAAAATGGCTGTCCACTAACGTTCACCATCCAACCTGACGGAACTGGAGAGGATCTGTAAGGAAGAATGGCAGAGGATCCCCAAATCCAGGTGTGAAAAACTTGTTGCATCATTCCCAAGAAGACTCACGGCTGTACTAGCTCAAAAGGGAGCTTCTGCTCAATGCTAAGCAAAGGGTCTGAATACTTTTGACCATGTGATATTTCAGTTTTTCTTTTTTAATAAATTTGCAAAAATTACTATATTTCTGTTTTTTCAGTTAAGATCGGGTGCAGAGTGTACATTAATGAGAATAAAATGAACTTTTTTTAATTTACCAAATGGCTGCAATGAAACAAAGAGTGAAAAATTTAAATGAGTCTGAATACTTTCCGTACCCACTGTATGTGCTATACCAACACAAAGTAGCAAGTATTTGTGAAGTGTAAAAGAAATGATACATGGTTTTCTAATTATTTTGAAAATATAAATCTGAAAATTGTCATGTTCATTTGTATTCAGCCCCGTGTAGTCTGATACCCCTAAATAAAATCTTGAGTGACCAATTGCCACCAGAAGTCACAAACTGAGTCCACCTGTTTGCAATTTATTCTCAGTATAACTACAACTGTTCTGTGAAGGCCTCAGAGGTTTGTTTGAGAACATTAGGAGTCAATCAGCATCATGAAAACCAAGAAATACACCAGGCAGGTCAGAGATAAAGCTGTGGAGAAGAGTAAAGCAGGGTTAGATTATAAAAAAATAGCCCAAGGTCTGAACATCTCACGGAGCACTGTTCAATCCATCATCCAAAAATGAAAGGATGATGGCATAACTGCAAACCCACCAAGACATGGCCGTCCACCTAAATGGAGATCCCAAGCAAAAAAAGAGCTAATTAGAGAAACAATGGTCACTCTGGAGGAGCTGTAGATCTCTACAGCTCAGGTGAGAAAATCTATCCATATGACAGCTATTAGTCATATAATCCACAAATCTGGCCTTTATGGAAGAGTGGCAAGCAGAAAACATTTTTAAAAGCAAACCATAAGAAGTCCTGTTTTCAAAAACCCATGTAGGGGACCCAGCTAGTATGTGAAAGAAAGTGCTCTGGTCAGATTAGATCAATGTAGAACTTTTTGGGCTAAATGCAAAAAGTTATGTGTGGCGGAAAACTAACACTGCACATCACCCTGAAAACACTATCCCCACCATCAAGCATAGTGGTAACAGCATGATGCTGTGGGGATGTTTTTTTCAGCAGGTACATGGAAGCTGGTCAGAGTTGATGAGAACATGGATTGAACTAAGTACAGGACAATCCTGGAAGAAAAATTGCTAGAGACTGTAAAAGACTTGAGGATAGTAAGTTCACTTTCCAGCAGGACAGCAACCCTAAACGTACTACCAGAACTACAATGGAATGATTTATATAAAAGCATATTTATGTGATTGAATGGCCCAGTCACAGAATCTGTGGCAAGACTTGAAAATTGCTATTCAATCCAATCTCACTGAGCTAGAGCTAATTTGCAATGAAGAATATGCAAACATTTCAGCCTCTAGATGTGGAAATATGGTTGCGACAAACCCCCAATGTAATTGCAGTGAAAGGTGGTATTGACTTAGTGGGGGCTGAGTACAAATGCACGTCACAATTTTCAAATTTATATTTTTGAAATATTTACAAAAACAGGTATCATTCCCTTTACACTTCACAAATTTTGCTACTTTATGTTGGTATATCCCAGAATCCAAATAAAAAAAATATTTAAGTTTCCGGGTGTAACATAAAAAAAATGTGGAAAAAGGTAACAGGGTATGAATACTTTTGCAAGACACTGTATTGGGTGCTAATCCACAAATGGATGCAGACTGCAGAATCTCCAGTATAGAAAAGTTGCTAAACCAGTGTTTGGATTGATGAGTTCCCTTCTTTAAAGGGTTTGACTGCTTTAAAATTTACAGTATTTTAGGAAATCTATTAAATTTTAAATAACATATGTATGGCAAAAATTAAGAAGCCACCACATCAAAACCCTGTCCTGGGCAGCCCAATCTCCAGACCTGAACCCCACTGAAAACCTCTGGAATGTAATCAAGAGGATGATGGATAATCACAAGCCATCAAACAAAGAAGAACTGCTTAACTTTTTGCGCCAGAAGCAGTGTGAAAGACTGGTGGGAAGCATGTCAAGACGCATGAAAGCTGTGATTAAAAATCATGGTTATTCCACAAAATATTGATTTCTGAACTCTTCCTGAGTTAAAACATTAGTATTGTTTAGGGTTGAGCGACCTTTACTTTTATAGGATCGGGTCGGGTATCACAAAACCCGACTTTTTCAAAAGTCGGGTCGAGTGAAATCGGCCGATCCTATAAAAAAGTCGGGGTCGGGGTCGGCCGAAACTCGAAACCCAATGCAGTGCATTGGGTTTCCAATGGTTCCCAGGGTCTGAAGGAGCGGAAACTCTCCTTCAGGCCCTGGGATCCATATTTAAGTGTAAAATAAAGAATTAAAATAAAAAATATCGCCATACTCACCCTCTGCCGGGCCCTGGTACTAACCGGGAACCTTCCTTCCTTAGAATCAGCCTTCCATGACCTTGCGGTGACGTCACGGTGACGTCGCGGCTTGTGATTGGTCCGCGGCCGCCCATGTGACCGCTCGCGCGACCAATCACAAGCCGCGACGTCACCGAAGGTCTTGGAAGGGCTGATTCTTAGGAAGGAAGGCTGTCGGAAAGAAGCCGAGGGTGAGTATATTCCTATTATGTATATACTCACCCTCGGACATGCCCTGCTTCTTTCCGGCAGCCTTCCTTCCTAAGAATCAGCCCTTCTAGGACCTTCGGTGACGTCACGGTTTGTGATTGGTCGCGCGAGCGGTCACATGGGCGGCCGCGGACCAATCACAAGCCGCGACGTCACCGTGACGTCACCGCAAGGTCATGGAAGGCTGATTCTAAGGAAGGAAGGTTCCCGGTTAGTACCAGGGCCCGTCAGAGGGTAAGTATGGCGATATTTTTTATTTTAATTCTTTATTTTACACTTAAATCTGAATTCCGATACCAATTCCCGATATCTTAAACATATCGGGAATCGGTATCGGAATTCCGATTCCAGATTCAGAAGATCGCCGACTTCATGGCCGACCCCACACAGGGGTCGGGTCGGGTTTCATGAAACCCGACTTTGCGAAAAGTCGGCGACTTCTGAAAATTGCCGACCCGTTTCGCTCAACCCTAGTATTGTTGTTTCTAAATGATTATGAACTTGTTTTCTTTGCATTAATTGAGGTCTGAAAGCACTGTTTGTTTGTTTTTATTTTGACCACTTCTCCTTTTCAGAAAAAAAATTACAAAATTAATTGCTTGGAAATTCGGAGACATGTTGTCAGTTGTTTATAGAATAATTTAAAAATTTACATTTTACTAAAAAAATATACCTATAAAGAGAAAAATCAGTCAGACTGAAAAGTTTGCAACGGACTCTTAATTTTTGCCAGAGCTGTGTGCGTATATGTATGTGTATGTATATATATATATATATATATATATATATATATATATATATATATAGTAGTATAGCGCCTACTACGTGTCCTGGGGGACACTCGCTTGGCAGCAGAATCAAAGCACTCGGGCACGGTTTTCTATCAAAAACAGTCTTTTCGGTTTATTTCACATAATGTAAACCACATCCACAGGAGCTTGGTAACAGTTTGAACACAGTCTGCATATATTCATCTTTACCACAGTTCATCTCTGACCCCAGTCAGCATCATACACGGTTTTCAGACCGTTACCCGTTGGCAACCTTTACGGGTTCCTGGACACCCCTTGGCCTCCGAGGTGCCCATACACAATGTCTCTCACTCTGACCCCGGTCAGTGTCACACGGTTCCTTCCCGTTACCTGTTGGTGCCGCACAGGTTTCCCGGATCCCTCTTCTCCACAGAGGTATCCATCAGTCGTTTCTCACTCACACTGACTTCAGGTCAGTCCCAGGTCCTCAACACAGACCTCCCAGGTCTACGGTCTCCAGGTGCTTCCAGGACGACTCCAATCGCCGGAGCCTCCAACACCAACCGTCCGTGCTATGTCCAGCACGCAGGATCTCCAGCCTGGAATGGTCACTGTGTGCTTCCAGGACGTCTGTCCCCACCTGGGACCATCCAGCACACAGGCCACTTTGCAGTGTCCTGCCAGGACACACAGAAGTGTGTCCACCCTGACGGACACTTACCCACTAACACTCACATTCCACCATGTGCTCCACACACCTCCTTTACATAGGTGTAACCACACCCAGGTACCTGTCACATGGCTAGTCAGGTGAGCGTGACATCACCACAGGTCCTTGCACACCATATATATGCCTCAATGCATATCTCAAGGAGCACACACAGCGCCCCCTAGCTGCCACAGGGGTCGCTATACCACAATATATATATATATATACATATATCTCTTATTTATCGTCACCAGAGTTCTGCACTGTCTTCGCTCTTCCAGAGGCCACCACCACTTGCATGATAGCCATATTTCCACATGCATACTGCTCCAAAATGTGTACTCTGCATTGTAACACTAGTTTCCTGAATGAAGTATGGTTGATTTACCAAGATCCATGTAACAAAATTCTTGTTTAATCTGCTCTAAAAAAAACCCCTTTTTTTGTCCCTTTTTTTGCGCTAGTCTTAGTTTTTAAACCAGTCCATGCCAACTCAACCAAGTTTTCGAAAAGCGGGCTGAGAGTGGGCAAATACATCATACACCACAAAAATGACGTAAATTGTGATAAGAATGTCTCCCGTTTCAGCAACACATCAGCTGAAAGATGCAGGAAATTCATTAGAAGGCGCACACCTCATTTGAATTTGACGCGTCTTACTGTAGCACATCCTGGCATACAAAACAAATTGGGGCCTTAGCTATACATTTTAAAGATGCACTAAAGTTATCAAATAGCATGAGCCACTTTGATACATTTGATGTATTTTAAGACTAACTGTCTATAAGACTGAGACCATCCATACTATTGTGGTTTTCATGGATCCATTACAATTATAAGGATTGGAAACTTTATTTATACAATTAAGAGTTGGATCGACTTGAAACGTATCAGAAACTTTCTGTACTATCTAATTTTTAATGGATTTACAATAAAGATTATTGGATTTTAAACCACATGTGCTGAACTTCAAGGTATCATTGGACTTTATCAAGTATGTCTGGAGCCTCACCAGCTTTGTCTGTGCACAGGCACTCATCACCTGCAGGCTGGATCAACATTTGCACATGAAACAGAGGTGAGCTGTATCTATCAATTCTAGTCATCTACAAACTAGTATTTGATCTTTATTATTTATTAAATTGTTCAAGTAGAAAATAGACGACTATACTGATGAAAAATCATGTTTTTTTTTCTGGATGTAATACGGTCAATATTCAAATGCTCGTGTGACTCTGGCCTTAATATGCATAATGCATGTAGCAGTTACGCTGTGGCTTTAACCCCTTAGTGACCGAGACAATTTTAACCTTAAAGGGAACCTGTCATCTAAAAAAAAACGCTATTAACCTTCCGATATGGGGTTGATCTGCAGGTTAATAGCGTTATTAACTTTTTCGGTGCCACACTTAGCCGAACTCTGCAGGGAGAAAATTAACATTATTCCCCTGGCAGCATTCTGGTTTCAACCACGGGGGTGGTTCCGGCGCTGGTTCTGTCACCACTCTGAGAATAGAGAGCGTCGGCTGTAACCGCGACCCCGGCCCTGACTGACACTCGCTCTGCTTTGGGGCCGGCTGTCAGGCACAGCGGCAACTGAACCAGCACCTACGTCACCCCCAAGTGAATTTTCTCTTCACAGACTTCGGCTAAGTGTGGCCGTCAGTTGTTAATAAAGCTATTAACCTGCAGGTTAACATCGCCTCTGCAGGTTAATAGCGTTTTTATGGTAACAGGTTCCCTTTAACCCCTTTACTATCTCAGACGTATCCATACGTCCAGATTGCCTGGTACGTAACAACTTTGGACATATGGATACGTCCTGGCGGTTTTGCACTCACAGAGGCGCTATGTCATCGCTGGGGCCCGATTGTTGCCATGGTGACCTGATGTCATCATAATGTTATCCGGGTCACCAGGCACTAGCAAGTTAGTTTGATCATGTGCGGTGCATGATCTAACTTGTGTCTGCAGCACTGCTATACTTTATAACTGCGATCAGACTGCAGGAAGTGAAAGTCCCATAGTGGGACTAAGTAAAAGAAATAAAAAATAAAAGGGAAAAAAGTTGCAAAAATATTATTTTACAAAAACACAAAATAATAATAATAATAATAATAATAATAATATATATTCTACCCATAAATAAATATTATTATAAAAAAACAATAAAGGTACACATATTTGGTATCGCCCGACATATAAATTTGTCCCACTAGTTAACCCCTTTAGTGAAATAAAAAACGAGGCAAAAAATGATGCTTTATCATCATACAGCTGAACAAAAAGTAGAATAAAACGTGATACAAAAAACGAATGTAGATTAAAATGGTATAGCTGAAAACGTAATCTTGTCTCGCAAGCCACCAAACAATTATATCAACAGATATATGGATAAATTATAGCTCTAAAAATATGATGATGCAAACATTTTTTTTTTTTTTTAAAAGCATGTTTTAGTGTGTGACAGCAGCCAAACATAGTTTATTTTTCAATTTAAATCTGGTATCACTGTAATTGCACCGACTCAAAGTATAATCTTGGATCTGCTCATACCTTACCAACCGCACATTTAGCTTTTCCTACTCCCATACTACCTCTTCATCTCGCCCCCTCTCTGCTTGTGTCCCTCTAGGCTCTGTCCTAGGGCCCTTACTCTTCTCAATCTATACACTTGGCCTGGGACAACTCATAAGGTCCTATGGCTTCCAGTACCATCTATATGCTGATGACACTCAGATCTACCTCTCTGGCCCAGATGTCACCTCTCTGCTCTCCCGAATCCCAGAGTGTCTATCAGCCATATCCTCCTCTCGCTTCCTCAAGCTCAATGTGGACAAATCTGAACTAATTGTCTTTCCTCCATCTTGCATATCTTCCATACCTAATCTATCTATCAAAATAAATGAAATCACACTTTCCCGTCCCCAAAATCGCCTGCCTCAGAGTAACCCTTGACTAGGCCCTGTCCTTCAAACCGTATATCCAAGCTCTCTCGCCACCTCCTGTCGCCTCCAGCTCAAAAATATTTCCAGAATCCGTCCTTTCCTCAACCCTTACTCTACCAAAATGCTAGTGCATCTCCCGCCTCGACTACTGCAACATCCCCCTCTGTGGCCTACCTTCTAACGTTCTCGCACCCCTCCATGTCGTCCTTAACTCTGCTGCCCGACTAATTAATCTCTCTCCTCGCTACACTCCTGCTTCCCCTCTTTGCAAATCCCTTCACTGGCTCCCAATTTCCCAGCGTATCCAGTTTAAACTACTAACACTGACCTACAAAGCCAGCCATAACCTTTTTCCTCCATATATATTTCTGAACTAATCTCCCGATATCTTCCCCCACGTAATCTCTGGTCCTCCCAAGACCTCCTTCTCTCTTCCACGTTTATTCGATCTTCACCCAATCACCTCCAAAACTCCCGAATATCCCCCATCCTCTGGAATTCTGTGCCCCAACATGTACGGTTATCCACCACATTTGGATCCTTCAAACGGAACCTGAAAACCCACCTCTTCACAGAAGCTTAAAACCTTTAATGACCAAAAGACCACCTCAACACCATCGGAGCTACTGCAACCCTCAACCTACTGTCTGCTTCCCCATAATCCTGTAGAACGTAAGCCCGCAAGGGCAGGGTCCACTTCCCTCTGTACCAGTCTGTCATTGTTAGTTTGTTTACTGTAAGTGATATTTGTATTTTGATGTAACCCCTTCTCATGTACAGCACCATGGAATTAATGGTGCTATATAAATAAATAAAAATAATAGTATAAAGCCGTCTAATTACTAATACCCCAATAAACTCAATCTCATAAAATATGCTTAGTATGAATAGATGTATTGATTACCTGCGGCCATAGCAGTATAGGGATAATAGTCACAAGGTGTTTTTTCACCCCCGTGTCTTATTATATACGTGGTTATTTATAGTAAGATATATTTATACTTTATTTACGCTATTTATGGAATTGTCCTTTTTGATATCTTAATAAAATTAATTATTTTACATTATTTGATCGTCTGTCTCTTTTGGTGTTAGTTATCTTATTGTGAAGAGGATCATAGCTAATTGTTTACAGAGGAATTCTTTTGGTGGTATATTAATTTAAACACTGCCTGATTGCAGTGAGCACTGAATGTGTAGTACGGGAGGTGTGGGGATTCTCTGTGCAGTGTTGGAACGTGTGTTTTCTTAAGGCAGAGGTTGAGGGTGCAAGTGGAAGCACTAGAGGAGGTGGAGGAGGCAGAAGCACTGGAAGAAGTGTTAGGTACAGAGGTTTGTTCCGCAAGCCCTGGGGATTCCAAGACTTGGTGTCTAGTGACACCTTGGAGTATAGTGGCCTGTTCTCCATCCCCTAGTATGTACTAGTTTAGTTCTCCAACCCAAGCTGTTTAGTAGTTTAGTTCTGCAACCCCTGTTGTCTATTAGTTTAGTTCTCAATGTTCTGGTGTGTATTTGTTTAATTCTTCTTTCATAGCTGTTTAGTTCTCCAACCCCTGTTGTCTATTAGTTTACTTCTCCATGTTCTGGTGTGTATTTGTTTCATTCTCCAATCATAGCTGTTTTGTAGTTTTGTTCTCCAACTCCTGTTGTCTATTAGTTTAGTTCTCCATCTTATGGGTTATAGTGGCCTGTTCTCCATCCCCTAGTATGTACTAGTTTAGTTCTCCAACCCAAGCTGTTTAGTAGTTTAGTTCTGCAACCCCTGTTGTCTAATAGTTTAGTTCTCCATGTTCTGGTGTGTATTTGTTTAATTCTTTTTTTCATAGCTGTTTAGTTCTACAACCCCTGTTGTCTATTAGTTTACTTCTCCATGTTCTGGTGTGTATTTGTTTCATTCTCCAATCATAGCTGTTATGTAGTTTTGTTCTCCAACTCCTGTTGTCTATTAGTTTAGTTCTCCATCTTATGGTGTGTAGTGGTTTAACTCTCCATCCCCAAGTGCCCTGCAAGTCTAGGGATTGCAAGACTTGTGGAAGTGCCCCAACAGCCACCAGAGTCACCCAATGCCCAGTCAGCGAGATATAACACCCCTGTCCATGCTTGCTCGTCCAGGTGTCAGTGTTGAAATGCACCCTGGTAGACACAGAATTTTTTCAGAGAACGAGTGTTTATGCGACATGCTGGTGTAGCGCAGGCACATCTTTCTTAGAGAAGTAATGGTGACTGGGCAACTGCTACTAGGGGACTGTGACGGCCATCAGCTTTTGGAAACCATCTGTATCCACAAGGCAGAAAGGCTGCATTTCTGTGGCCGACAGTTTGGAATGGCCATGCAATAATTACAGAGATCATAGGCCGTGAGTCACGCAGAACCACACGCTGTGATCTTTGTAGCGAAAAGCTCTCTGCTGGCCTCTATCGTCTAGACAATTACACGATTGGGTGACGATCATTCGAGGAGGCCATAGGCTGTTGACAATAATTACTGTTCGGAAAATTAATAGTGAGCGTACGGCATATACACCTCTGGATTGGAACGCATGGAATATGTGTACATCCCACCGTACAATCATTGCTAACTCCACAATAACCCCACACTCCTTGCTGCCACCAGCAATCCTATTTTTTAAAAAAGTTATAAATATAAGCCCATTGGACACCATTCTTCTTTGAAGGTTGACACCATCAAGGTCTTCCTCTTCTGAGTAGTGGTCATATACCATCCCTGAGGCTCACCCACTCATTTCCTTGACCACTTTTCTGCCTTGCTGCCACACTTCATGTCCTCAGAATTACCAACCCTTATCTTGGGAGACTTCAACAGCCCCACCTCCCACCTCCCCAACTGCATCCCAGCTTCTATCTATAGCCACTAGTGATGAGCGAATATACTCGTTATTCGAGATTTCTCGAGCACGCTCGGGTGTCCTCCGAGTATTTTTTAGTGCTCGGAGATTTAGTTTTTATTGCCGCAGCTGAATGATTTACATCTGTTAGCCAGCATAGGTACATGTGGGCTTTGCGTGGTTGCTAGGGAATCCCCACATGTAATCAAGCTGGCTAAGAGATGTAAATCATTCAGCTGAGGAAAACTAAATCTCTGAGCACTAAAAAATACTCGGAGGACACAGAGCGTGCTCGAGAAATCTCGAGTAACGAGTATATTTGCTCATCACTAATAGCCACTTCTCGTGGCCTCTATAACGGGCTGGGTGGTAGAACCAATGTGCCAAAGCCCAAGGAAGACCTGGAGGGGCATGACTAGGACCCTCACCCAATCTGAACACGGACATGCAGCAGGTAACGACACCGAGGTCTGTGGAGAGACCAGGGAGGTGATCCAATTGCTACTCCAGGACTGACCTTGGGTAGATGGCAGCTGATCTCTAGGAATGGGTAGCTGGGATGTCCCGGGGAATGTCAAACAGATGCAGGCAGGCAGAGAAGATGACAGGAACTGCAGGTGCAGACAGGACAGTCTGACGGAGAGATAAGCACTGGTGGGTGCAGCTGGCTCGGCTGCCGTTGAGGTGAGCACTGATGGGTGCAGCTTTCTTTGCTGCCATTAAGGTGAGCACTGGCGGGTACAGCTGGCTCGGCTGCCGTGGAAGAAAGAACTGGCGGGTGCAGCAGGCTAAGATTCAAGTAATGGGACCTGAGAACTGACAAGCGTCTTAGGAGCAAACTCACAACATTGCACAGGCACCTTCATGCTGGAGGAGGCACTTTAAATAGTAAGTGACTTCCAGCTATTGGCTGGGGACACTTTAAAGAAATGCACGTGGCCCCTTTAAGAAAGAGGAAGTGTGTATGTGCACCCCCTAAGCACAGTGCCTGGAATCCTGCTAGGAGTGTACACACCCCAGGCAGCAGCAGACCCGGAAGGAGCAGAACTGAAGCCTCGGCGATGAGTACGCTGGTGTCTGCAGGTAGAGAGGGACTGCAGACAGAGATGCGGGCGCTACAGTACCCCACCCGCTTATCCCCCCTCTTTTTCAAGCCTGTCAGATATCTCTCCAGGAGGAGAGGGGCATGGATGTTCTCCCTGGGCACCCAGGACCTCTCCTCAGGAGCAAACTCTTTCCAATCCACAAGAAAGAAGGTCTTTCATCTTACCTTCTTGGTAGCCAAGACCCAGAAGGAGCAGGATAGGAGCCTCGGCAGTGAGTACACTGTTGTCTCTGCAGGGAGAGAGGGACTTCAGTTAGAGATGCAGGCACTACAGTACCACCTCCTTACGCCCCCTAGTTTTCAAGCCTGTCAGAAGGACAGAAGGAGAAGGACATGGATGTTCTACCTGGGCTCCCAGGACCTCTCCTTAGGAGCAAACTCTTTCCAATTTACAAGAAAGAAGGTCTTTCCTCTTACCTTTTTGTGGCCAAAATGTTTTCTACCTAGAAAACGTACTCAGCGCTGACAGGAGTCAGAATGGCACCAGGAACCTTGAAGAGATAACTGAGAAGAACAGGTTTGAGAAGAGACACATGGAATGAATTGGGGATTCTCAAGGAGGCCAGGAGTTTGTGTTTGCAGGATACTGGATTAATCTGTTTCAACACCTCGAAGGGACCAATGAAGCGAGGACCCAATTTATAGGCTGGTATCTTGAGGCGGATATACTTAGGGTATGTGCACACGTAGAAAGGTCCACTGCGAATTTTTCTGCAGCGGATTTGATAAATCCTCAGGGCAAAAGCACTGCTTTTTTCCTGCGGATTTACCGCGGATTTATCGTGGTTTTTGTGCGGATTCCACTGCGGTTTTACACCTGCGGTTTTCTATTATGGAGCAGGTGTAAAACCGCTGCGGAATCCGCACAAAGAATTGACCTGCTGCGGAATGTAAACCGCTGCGTTTCCGCGCGTTTTTTTCCGCAGCATGTGCACTGCGGATTGCGTTTCCCATAGGTTTACATTGTACTGTAAATGCATGGGAAACTGCTGCAGACCCGCAGCTGCGTAACTGCTGCGGATCCGCAGCGTGTGCTCATACCCTTAGATGATAGCCAGACCTTATCTCCAGGATGAAACAGAGTTGAGTCCAGATGTCTCTCATCCACAGGTCTTTTCATCCGTTCAGAGGATTTCACCAAGGACACTTTGGTGTCCTCCCAGATCTCAGAAAAGTTCTTGACGAGGGAATCGGTAGCAGGAATATCAGAGGTGATAGCCACAGGGAACAGCACTTTGGGGTGTTGACCATAGACTACAAACAAATTGAGATTTGGCCAAATACTCGCTCACGTGGTTATTGTACGAGAATTCGGCCCAAGGCAGAGCTCAGGCCAGTCACTATGGTGAGCATTGACAAAATTCCGGAGAAAATTAGTTAGGATCTGATTGACTCGTTCCACTTGGCCATTGGACTGAGGATGGTAAGAAGATGAGAAATCCAAAGTAATATCCAGTAGCTTACAGGCGGCCATCCAGAAGCGAGAGGTAAACTGGACACTCTATCGGAGACATGTGAAGCGATAGACCATGGAGACGAAAAATCTGAAGAATGAATTCTTTTGCCAGTACTGGCACAGATGAAACTTTTGAACTTCTGACTGGCCAAGATTAGACTATGTACTTACATAGTATTACTTACTATGTACCCCTCCAGTCCATCCTTAACTCTGCTGCCCGACTAATTAATCTCTCTCCTCGCTACACTCCTGCTTCCCCTCTTTGCGAATCCCTTCACTGGCTCCCAATTTCCCAGCGTATCCAGTTTAAACTACTAACACTGACCTACAAAGCCATCCATAACCTTTCTCCTCCATATATTTCCGTACTAATCTCTCAATATCTTCCCTCACGTAATCTCCGGTCCTCCCAAGACCTCCTCTCCTCCACGCTTATTCCCTCCTCACCCAATCGCCTCCAAGACTTCTCCCGAATATCCCCCATCCTCTGGAATTTTGTGCCCCAACACGTCCGGTTACCCACCACATTTGGATCCTTCAAAAGAAACCTGAAAACCCATCTCTTCAAAGAAGCTTACAACCTGTAATGACCACACAGCCACCTCAACGACAACTACTGCAACCCCCGACCCACTGTCTCCTTCCCCATAATCCTGCAGAATGTAAGCCCGCAAGGGCAGGGTCCTCTCCCCTCTGTATCAGTCTGTCATTGTTAGTTTTGTGTACTGTAAGTGATATTTGCATTTTGATGTAACTCCTTCTTATGTACAGCACCATGGAATTAATGGTGCTATATAAATAAATAATATATATATATACTGACTCGGTTGAGTATTGATGGCGTAATGCCGCTCTCTTGTACACCTAGGAGCGTTGTGTAGCCACATTTTGACTACTTTTCACATAGGCGCCATCCTTTCCTCTAATAGGTAGCAGAGGGATTTATTACACACTGCCTTGGACCATCTCTTTTTCTAGCTCATTGTTTGGTTTACTTTACAGGTCCCTTAGAGCTATGGCTAACATACTGGTGAATAGGTGGTGCTATGTATAATGGTTGGCTTGGTGGAGCATGTTTTTGCAACATATATCTTTATACATATATACATTTTTTGCAGATATATTTTGCATAGGGGTGTTGTGTTTACACTTGTTGTATTTTAAATGTTTTTATGCTTGTTGTGGTGTTGAATAAAACGTTTTCTGCTTTTCCATACTACATGGTTGTGCGGGCCTGATTTAGTCCAATCCTTTTTTCTTTGTCTTGGTTTTGACTGTTTTATATGAACTGCTTGCTTGTAAAGCTCTGTGGAATATGTTAGCACTATATAAATAAAGGTTATTATTAGTAGATTGAAAATGGTGATGTGTAGAAGGAAACAATCTTTTGCTTGAGCACAACTGCACATATGAGGGCTTGCTGCTGTGCTTACACAGGGTGGAGTAGGGTGAACACGACAAGCTGCTGGACTGTGAGAGAGGTGCAGGCGGAGATGTTATGGTGGCTTGAGAAAGATGGGGTGTGATTGGTATCTAAGATCAGTTAAAAACGGGAGGCATGTTCACTTCCGTATCAGCTGACAGGCTCTCAGTCACTCCAACTGTATGGGGTAAACAAGTGGAGGTTCTGCGGCCTGAGACCTGTGTGACAACACTTGCCACGGTGAGGGAGGAGGAAAAATTAGAAGATTGGGTTGATGGGGTGGACGGTGGTTGGTGAGTCTGCTAGTCTTCTGCTAGTCTGCATTTTAGCATAGTGATATTCCAAGATTAACACATGTTGATTGCGCATGTGCCAGTTCATGCATGTAGTAGTCAAATTATTGCATTTTTTTAAACTGTACTCTGTCGTTTTTAACAATGTTGGCAGATAATGTGATTTTTTTTATATTTTTGACAGTCTGAAAAAAGGACCAAAGTTAAGCAACTGCAGAACCGCAAATGCTGCTTGCCACTGCCAGAGTTGGGGCTCAGGATGCATTGCTTGTCATGGTTGAGCTACTCAGCTGCATGCCTCTGGTTTACATCAAGTGTGATCTACTACCTCATCGTCATCCTCTCTGTTCTCCCACGCCTCACCCTGAGAGTCACCCTCCTCCTCTTTCTGCCCTGACAGGACAGTGAAGTCAGGGGGTGTCTCATGTATCTGAGTCTCATCATGAATGGATCACCTCCACACCCCAGGATTAACATCTGTTGAGGAGAGTTTGTTCTGCTCAGACTATTCTTTCATCCGGCCCTAGATCAAACTGAAAAAAAATTTGGGCATTGGTACAGATGATTTCCTCCTCTTGACTTTGTGAATCTTTCAAGTACACTTCCAATGCCCATGTCATAGAATGTGTGAACAGATCTGCTGACTCAGCCATCTGTGGTTCCCAACTGTCAGTTGGGCAGTTGGAGAGATGTGACAGGCAAAACAAGGGTAATTAGGGGGCCACGTCTGAGGACTGTACTGTGTGTGATGTTAAAGTGGAGGAAGAGGAGCAGAGGCCACCGTCTTCATTCCAAGCCTAACCCACCTCTTCAACCTGTCACTAACAACTGATGTCTTCCCCTCCTGATTGAAACATACCTCGATCACACCCATCCTCAGAAAGCCCAACCTTGACCCATCCTCTGTGTCTAGCTATCGCCCCATCTCATTTCTCCCCTACACCTCCTAACTACTGGAACAACACATCCATTTTGAACTTCCCTCCCACTTTTCCTCTTGCTCCCTCTTTGACTGCTTACATTATGGCTTCAGACCACACCATTCCACTGAAACTGCCCTGCCAAAAGTCACCAACAACCTACTAACCACCAAATGAAAACTAAGCTAGTTTGTCCTCCTCCTCCTGGACCTGGCATTTGCCTTTGACACAGTGGACCATTCCCTCTTACTACAGACTTTCTGATCTGCTTGCATTACAGACTTGACCCTTTGGTTCTCCTCGTACCTAACAGACAGGACATTCAGTGTCTCCCACTCACACACCACCTCCTCTTCTCGCCCCCTATGTGTCGGAGTCCCACAAGGTTCGGTTGTAGACCCAGGCACTATGCTTAGGGTGTGCACACTTTTGCTCCCTCTTAAAAGGACTGCCGGCATTGACATAAGGTATTATCAGCCTATAGCTGGGCGACACCATCTATTTAGGGCTCCTCCTCCAATATAGAGGTGCCTGAGCTAGGTTGTTAGATTGCCTTGCATGCTTGCTAGTTGTCAGATTCCCCAGGTCTGTCTGTCTGCTTGTCTACCCAGTACCCATCTGCTTGTACCTGTCTGTGCACTTCTGTCCATCAGTCGGTCCAGATCGCACCTGTTATTGCCCATCTGTCTAACACCTGGTCCAGCCCACACCTACCAGTGCTTTTCCATTCCTTAGCCGGTCCCATCTGCACCAATGGTTCCAGTGTCCCTACAGTTCCTGCCTGCATTCTTCATCCCATCCCATAGCAGCCTACCCACTCTAG
This sequence comes from Ranitomeya variabilis, assembly GCF_051348905.1. Lineage (NCBI taxonomy): Eukaryota > Metazoa > Chordata > Amphibia > Anura > Dendrobatidae > Ranitomeya > Ranitomeya variabilis. The sequence goes on along the minus strand of NC_135232.1, from coordinate 794,256,758 downwards.
GGGGTCAGCTGCCACCCTCTGTAGGTCAGCCCCGGAATAGCTCCTGGTGCCACCTCCTTAGGTTGCAGTTTTCACCTGCTGCCACTTATCCAAGTTGGGATTTGGTAGGCCACCAAGTTACGCCCCTCCAGGCTTTTTGAGGGATATGGCACAGTGGTTCCATCACCTTGCCTGTTAGTCTCCATCTGCTGGGTTGGCTGTGTAGTGTAAGAGGTATCGGTCCTTATTATACTATTTCTACTGTGGTGAAATTGATGCCACTTTGTTGCTGTTTGCCACTGATTTTTGTAAAGGTGTAGACTCCTGGTTGGGTCTCCTTCATGCGTGTTGCCTGTAGCAGTAGGCCTCCATTCCCTTAGAGTTAAATACCCATGTTACTATCCTTAGATTTTTCTTTCAATAATAGTCTATGAAGCTGATATTTGTGCCACCTGAGTTTGTCCGAGCATGAAAGCAGGTTGAGCTGTTGCATGTGGTGTCAGAGCTCCCAGCACAGCGAGCCTACACCGATGCCCACCTCGTCTTAATTTGAAGTTCAATTCAAAACTGTAGATACTGGCCCAGACCCCAATACCTCATGCATGGCTGATTGCTACCGCGCCATGCTACAATTTAAACTATGGGTGAATTGAGGTAACTTTGCTGGTGTCTATCCCTCATTTGATGTGTTTTCGCAGCTTTTTGGCCCATTTGAAGGTTTTGTGTATGCGTTTGTTTTGCCTCCCATTGACTTGAATGGCGTTCAGCTATGTTCGGTGAATATTTGACGAATACATTGGTGAATATTGCAAATTCGGCGATCATAATCTTATAATAATTTTCACGTACGTGTTTTACACGGATGTGAGAAAGAGGCCTAAGACAGTCCTATAGTGAATGTTTGTAATAATATTGTGCATGCTCCGCCTTTGTTTTATTTAAAGAGGCGCTCTAGAGCACCGTTCTTGGGATTAATGGGAGTTAAAGCAGTGAGATTCTCAGCAAGTTATCACCTATGAAAAGAATAAATCTATATCTGTTATAAAGCTGACATCTTTCTGCAATATCAGTGACAGAAGCTAGCTCCAATCACAGGTTCAAGTCCCCTAAAAATAAAAAAAAATGCAAAAGTTTAAAACTCTATTTTCCCCGTTTAAAAATAAAGAAATACAAAAATAGACATACGGTATTTAGTATTTTTGTGTCCATTATAGTCTGAGCTAGTTGCTTTGGATTTCTGCACTTTCCCTACAAAGACGCAATAAAAGCAATCAAAATGTCAAATGTACTGAAAAATGGTATCAATACAAACGTCATCTCAGGGCACAAGAATCAAGTACTTAATCAAGTTCATATTTTTTTTACAGAATTCTGAATTATTTTAACCACTAAATTAAAATCTTAAACGTTTTGTCCTCACTTGAACAATCCTGTTAAGTTATTTTTAGCACCAAATTCACTCTGTAAAAACAAAACCCAGAAATAATTGCAAAATTGGGCTTCTTTCACCATTTCCACCCAGTTGAAAATTGTTCCCCATGTTTCAGTACATTATATGGTAAAAAGAACAGTGTCATTCAAAACTGCAGCCCATCTCGCACAATACAAGTCCTCTTATGGCTCTGTTGACAGAAAATAAAGTTATGTCTCTTGGATGAAGGGAAGGAAAGAACAAACTTGAAAAAACAAAAATCAGTGCGTCCTGAAGGGGTTAAGGTAAGTTACTGGGTGTGTATTGGCCTTAATATATCATTGTTCAGAGGTGTGATTATTATGACAGCCAGCTTTTCATTAATTGCTCAGTATGTAATGAAATGTTGACATCATGGAGCTTTATAGTATAACAAGTTCTACAACATTTGTGTAATATGGGAGAGGCAGTGATATACAGTATACCAGACAGATTAGATCCCTGGCGACCTCAGGGAACATCATAGAAATCCAGTATCCTTTAGCTGTAATATAACATATTACATGTAATATAACATTTTTCCTACTATAAAACACACTTTTAGCAAGAAAAAAAATCTTGCTAAAAAATGTGGATGTCTAGAGGCAGTTTCCTTTGGGACTCATAAAGAGTCCTTCCTGATCATTGAGAAAACTATACACAGTTCTCTCGCTTCATGCCCAGACACTGATCTATGTGATTAGCACAGGGAAGAGGAAGCTAAGGCTACTTTCACACTAGCGTCGGACGACGCACGACGAATTGCGTCGTTGCGACGTACCGACGCTAGCAGTGAATGCGCCGCACAACAGGGGCAGAGAATGCTGTTTTTCAACGCATCCGCTGCCCCATTGTGAGGTGCGGGGAGGCGGGGGCGGAGTTCCAGCCGCGCATGCAAGGTCGGAAAAGATGGGAACGACGCACCAAAAAACGTTACAAGCAACGTTTTTTGGTGGCGACGGTACGACGCAACCATCGCACGACGGTTGCAACGTGTGGCAATGCGTCGCACTGCGTCGCTAATGCAAGTCAATGGAGAAAAAACGCATCCTGCAAGTGGAGCGCCCCCACAGTCGCAGGGCCGAGGGGTACCCGGTACCGGGCCTCTCTGTCTCAGTTCTGGGATTGTCACGGTGGCTAGACCCGGTCCGTGACCCTGCTAAGGGGTGTCCAATGAAAGTTGAGAGTGATGATGTGGGGTGTAGGGTACGATGAATAACGAGGACACAGGGTTGCAGTCTCTTTACCTCTTTACTGAAGGCTTCAGGATCCTCAATCCAGAGTACGGTTAACAGGGCTGTCTGAGACCGGCCGGTCCGATGGCACCTCCAGAGCTCCCTTTGCAGGTGGAAATCTGTGCCTTCCTTCTAGCGCTTGTGTGTTGTAGTCCTTCCCTGCTGAGCACCACGGGATAGTCCTCACAACTGTTGTGTCTGTTTCTGATGTTCCCTCACAACTGATTCTGATGTTCTTCTCCATCCCCCCAGATGATATGGCTAGGACGCACCCGTATGACGGGTAGGCTTGGAGCTCTTCCGGGACCCTAGAGTCGCCCCTCTCCACAGGTTGCCCCCTATGTCTGCTTAGGTGATTTAGGTGAGACAGCCCGCCTATAACTGACTGTCCTGCCGTTGGTTTGAAGTAAGGCTTGGAGCCAGTACTTCCTCGGCGTTTCCGGCCACCGGCTACACGCCTCAGTAGGATGTTGCCTCGATCTTACAGCACGACTCCTACTGGTGTTTTCTCCTTGTTGCTTTGATCTCGTTTCTCACTCTTCACAATAAACCTCGCTTCTTGTCCTTTCTTGGAGTACCGCCACGATGAAGTGCTGGCGCGGTCCCGTAACGTTCTTTTTGTTCGCTAGGCCTTTGTCAGGATCCCACCCCTGACAGGGACCACCCTGAATCTTCCCCTGCAACACCCTCTGCCACAGGATGTTGCCTGGTTCCAACCCAGTCAGCTTTCTGCCTATCTTCCTATCTAACCCCCAGTTTTACCAGACTGTGAGGAGTGGCCTAATACATAGTGCCCTTTGCTCCCCCTGGAGGCCAGACTATGAAGTGTATTGGTGTCTGTGATACCTGGTCAGGTGAACTCCTTCAGTGCCATCAGACGTACCATCACTCCCCTTAGCGGCGGAGCGATGTTACTGCAACGACCAGGTCTCTGGGGCGCTGCACTCCCCCCCGGTTAAATCCAGTACTCCCGGACTGGGAAGAAAACAACAATACATGTCAGCAAAAAGATATACAATTTTGAAATGCAATAACAAGTAGTAAGTAATAAGAACAGTGCTTCCCTTTATGGGAGGTGAGGACTCTTAAACGTTACAAACATGGTTAAATATTTTAAATAACAGACTATAAATAACTTCTATTACCCAACCGGGTATTCTACTAAGTGCAATTTCTGAACAATAATTTAACTTTGCCTCTAAGGACGAATAAGCTGAATCCACTAAAGGCTTACTATAAGACTAACTTTTTCTTTAAGGGTGTATAAGCTAAACCCACTAAAGACTTACTCATAAAACACTACAATGCTAATCAACTTTTCTTCATTTTTCCAACTTTACATTCGCAGGGCCGCCTGTCTATCTGCCCCAGGCCTACTGCCTCTCGCTCTTTTGCAGCACAGCCTAGTTCCTCGTCTGGGCCTACTGCCTTTCTCTTTCTATAAACAGTATAGGACTTATCAACCTCTCTCTCAGCACAAGATCACTGAGCCATCTCTGTATGGCTCCTAGGAGGACTCACCATCTAACCCCTACGGGTTGTAGCAGCAGAAAAACACCAAAAGACAAACAGTTAACTATATACATATTGTAAAGCATTTATGCTTACTCAGGTTCTGGCTGATCCAGAGGGGGCCTCCTTCCGGGCCTCACCCGGCAAACGGCCCTTGATGGTATAGAAAGGCCCGATCCTCGTCCAGGCAGCGGCACCACTCCTCTCTGGGCCACCTTCCTTGACCGGGAGCGGGTGCGACCCATAGATACACTGTGGGCCGGGATATCCTGGGGCTCCGCGGTGGCGGGTTCCGCGGCCTTTTCCGCAGGGAATTCGTCTTCCGGCGTTCTGGCAGCAGCCTGGAGAGTGACGCACTGCTGAATGCCCCGAGCCGTCCAGCCGACTTCCCTCCTCCATCGGGTATAGGTCACTGCGTCTCCAGGATCCAAATCGCGGTCTTTGGCATATCTTCCACCGCAGGGCTCCACTTCCTTCCGGTCAACACGGACCTGCAGCGGCTCTCCAATTTCCTGGATGACTCCTCTGCCCTCTCGGGAATTAAAGAATACCACTACACCCCAGTGTGACGGTGGAGCCTCCTCAGCACCCGTCAGGTCGATCCGGACTGCAGGTTGGGGTCTATTCCTCCATGCCGTCATCAGGCGCTGCAGATGTTTTGCCTCCGGCAGGATTCTCAGGCCCTGTGCCTGCAGCTCGCACTTTGCCGTGGCCGGGGTGGAGGAAGCAGGGGACACCGGAGATAGGCAGACCTCCGTAGGCTGGCCCAGCCGAGCGGTCACACGAGTGTCGGCCTCCCGGCAGCGTGCTATCTGCCGGGCCTCAGCTGCAGCCATACACTCCTCAGACGGCGGCCAGTTGGGTCTGCCCGGCGGTAACTCCGTGAGGGCCAGTCCCTGCAACGATGGCGAGTCTGGGGCTGTGACAGGTAGTGCAGTCTCATGCTGGGTCAGGTCGTCCCCATGCGGTGCTTCCTACATCGCCATCTTTGCCTCCTCCTCGGTATCTTCTTCCCACGCTCTCTTTCGTGGGCGGCCCCGTCTCCATGGTCTCCACCCTCCAAAGAGAATAAGGAGGCGGATTTCAGCTGCTGACGGACACGTCCTCAGGATACAGAAATACTTAGACTGGGCGGCCATTGTCTTTCGCGCTCTTCAGCTTGTCTACGCCCACTCCACGCCCTTCTTCTTCTCCTGCGCTCTCCTTAGCGCTGTAATGGCGGCCGTTTTGGCGGCAAGTGGCAATACACAGTCTTTGCAATAAGTCACAGTCCAAGCACAATAAATCACAGTTCCAAGGCACACATGACCTGATTCTTCAGGCTTAAGTAGATCCTGTTCGTGACGCCAAATTGGAGCGCCCCCACAGTCGCAGGGCCGAGGGGTACCCGGTACCGGGCCTCTCTGTCTCAGTTCTGGGATTGTCACGGTGGCTAGACCCGGTCCGTGACCCTGCTAAGGGGCGTCCAATGAAAGTTGAGAGTGATGATGTGGGGTGTAGGGTACGATGAATAACGAGGACACAGGGTTGCAGTCTCTTTACCTCTTTACTGAAGGCTTCAGGATCCTCAATCCAGAGTACGGTTAACAGGGCTGTCTGAGACCGGCCGGTCCGATGGCACCTCCAGAGCTCCCTTTCCTTTACAGGTGGAAATCTGTGCCTTCCTTCTAGTGCTTGTGTGTTGTAGTCCTTCCCTGCTGAGCACCACGGGATAGTCCTCACAACTGTTGTGTCTGTTTCTGATGTTCCCTCACAACTGATTCTGATGTTCTTCTCCGTCCCCCCAGATGATATGGCTAGGACGCACCCGTATGACGGGTAGGCCTGGAGTTCTTCCGGGACCCTAGAGTCGCCCCTCTCCCACTGTTGCCCCCTATGTCTGCTTAGGTGATTTAGGTGAGACAGCCGGCCTATAACTGACTGTCCTGCCATTGGTTTGAAGTAAGGCTTGGAGCCAGTACTTCCTCGGCGTTTCCGGCCACCGGCTACACGCCTCAGTAGGATGTTGCCTCGATCTTACAGCACGACTCCTACTGGTGTTTTCTCCTTGTTGCTTTGATCTCGTTTCTCACTCTTCACAATAAACCTCGCTTCTTGTCCTTTCTTGGGGTACCGCCGCGATGAAGTGCAGGCGCGGTCCCGTAATGTTCTTTCTGTTCGCTAGGCCTCTGTCAGGATCCCACCCCTGACAGGGACCCCCTGAATCTTCCCCTGCAACACCCTCTGCCACAGGATGTTGCCTGGTTCCAACTCAGTCAGCTTTCTGCCTAACTTCCTATCTAACCCCCAGTTTTACCAGACTGTAAGGAGTGGCCTAATACATAGTGCCCTTTGCTCCCCCTGGAGGCCAGACTATGAAGTGTATTGGTGTCTGTGATACCTGGTCAGGTGAACTCCTTCAGTACCATCAGACGTACCATCACTCCCCTTAGCGGCGGAGCGATGTTACTGCAATGACCAGGTCTCTGGGGCGCTGCACAAGCACTTTTGCAGGATGCGTTTTCTCTACAAAACGACGCATAGCGACGTGCAGTGCACGACGCTAGTGTGAAAGTAGTCTAAAGCTGCACATGCTGTAGCACACCAATAAATACTGGAACTGAAGGACCTTCCAGGTTAGCACCGACGTGATAAGTTTCTTACTTTGAGGAGACTGGAAAGTATGGGGAACAGTATGGGAAAATATGGGGAAGTAGAAGACATAACCTGCTACTAAACTACTCAGCCCCAGACTGGCCATCTGCTCCACCGGGTAGATTCCCAGTGGGACGCTCAATAATGCCTCACCTCTTCTTGTCCGTTTACATTTATTAATGTTATGCCAACAGATAAGGCCTGCAGCACACACAAGGCTCTGCCTTGATTCCTAACTCTGGCTATCAGCATGTTCTGTGGGGACAGAGCTAGAACTGCTCCGATCATCAAGCTTTATGTCTAACTCGTGGGCTCTGTGACCTCTTCCTGCAAGCAGAGAACCTAACCTCTAACTTTGTTTAAAGTCTATGGAGCCGTGCAGGTGTCTAGAGGAAAACACTTGTAATCTTTTATCGGGGAGCAGCTTAGCGTTGATTGGGGAATAGCTGAATGGTTGTAGTGGAGCATTCCAGCCGATTTAAGTTGTTGGAGATGAGCATTGGAGGTGGCAAATATTCATATGAGGAGGCAAATATTCATACCAGTGATCTAGCCCCTATATAAAAACATACTAGGCATGTATAGTTTAACTTAATATTTAATTAAATTAACTTTTACTTGATATACAAATGAGAGCTCTCGATGCATCCTTGGCATGACCTATACCTTGGTGTGGCCTATGACTAGGTGTCAAACTGCGCCCGTAGCCACATTGCACACTTCCACTATGAGTGCATTGCCAGGATCATCAATTGTTAATGTGCAGACAAGAAACACATCACTCACTCTCGGATTTGGAGACATAGCAATCACTATAAGGTTTCCGGCTTTATTATGCAAAGAGAAGAGTGACGATGAACCAAGGCATGGAACATGTCAAGGATGCACTGAAGTGCCCTCATTTGCATGTCAAATAAAAGTTGATTTTTAATTAAATATTAAGTTAAACTATACATGCCTAATATGATTTAAATAGGAGCTAGGTCCCCTATATGAATATTTAGTCAGCTTAATTTCCCTTTTTTAGATGTTAAACTTCCTTTAACCCCTTCATGACATGTGCTGTTTAACTATGTCACTGTGGAAGTGCATTCCCACAAAGTACATATACGGCGCTGGTGACCAAGTTAAAATGGCCATCCCTGCACATCGCCCCGGGGGGCTGTGACAATAAAGTTGTAAAAATAAGAAAATCAATGGCTACGACGGCACCAATCACAGCAGTCACAATGGATGTGGTGATCGCTACGACACCGAGGCTGATTAGCCCCTTTGGGCGCAGATAGGCTGAACAATAGTAACTGACGAACAGTGCCAAAGGGTTGATCGAAAAAAAAGCAATCATTGCTCTACGCGCCTTCTTTTCTCCAGAGCTGGCGTGCAGAGCGGTTGTATAACCCCTGTTACCCGAGAGAAAGAAAAATAATTGGTGACCAGTGCGATCCTCCTACAATCTGTCTCCTGCGATCTGCCTCCTGTGCTGTGTGCTCTCTGTGTGACTGATCTGTGATCACAGCAGCAGCAGTTGCCAAATCTCTGTTCCAGCTCCCGCCACCCCAAATTGTATTTTTGGCATTGTTTTCCATGTGCACGGCTTCCTGCGCTGGGCATTTGTTCTCTTCCCGTGACCGCAATGCTCTCATGAGTGGCGATACTGATCAGAGTTTTCTGTCGCCAAGGGACTTTTTCATTTTTTAGCTATAGGTAGAGTAGCGATGCTCGCAGTGTTGGTGACATCCAACTATAGTAATAGTAGATAGTACAATGTAGCTTTACAGGTAGGGATTTAGCGCATTAGGGGAGCGGACGTCGCAGTGTAAGTGACGCCCGATTTTCTTTTAGGAAAAAAAAATAATAGTAGTAAGTGCAGAGTAGCTTTATAGGATTAGGGGAGAGTACGTCACAGTGTTGGTGACTTCCGTTCTTCTTTAAAAAAAAAAAAAAAAAGTTACCGTGGTCATTCTAGAGGGTTTACTCCCTCTAATTTTTTTTTTTTTTTCTTTCTCTCTTTTATGTAAGATTTATGCAAGGTTTGTGAACGAGTGTTTTTTGTGTTACTCTTCTTGAATTGTATATTATAAGGAAAAGTACTTTGATCATTGTCGTAGTTTTCAACTACTGTTTTTCTTGTAAAATTCTCTTCTCTTTAATAAAAATTATATTTACCCATAAAAAAAAAAAAAAAAGAATAGTTAGCATTGAGTACATTTAGCTAGAGCATTAGAGGAGCAAACATCGCAGAGCTAGTGACGTCCATTTTTCTTTTGAAAAAAAAAAAAAAAGAATAGTAAGTGCCGAGTAAATGTATAGCTAGCGCATTATAAGTGCGTATGTCGCAGTTTTAGTGACGTCAGTTTTTTATTTTCTTTGTAAAAAGAAAGAATAGTTAGCTCCAGGTAAAATTATAGCTAGTGCATTAGAGTAGCATATGTCGCAGTGGTAGTGACATCCGTTTTTCTTTTGCAAATAAAGAGAATATTCAGTGCCTGGTAAATTTATAACTTGTGCATTAGGGAAGCGTACGTCGCAGTGTTCGTGACGTACATTTTTCTTTTGCAAAACAAAAAAGAACTTTGTGGCTTTATAGGTAGGGTAGTGTAGTGAACGCCACTGTAATTATTTTTTTATACAAACATATTTTTACTTCTAAAATTTACTCTTACATTTTTCTTAAAAATTTTTCCTTTTTACTTTTTTCTCTACTTGTTTTCTTCACGTTTTTTTCTCTCTACTTTTTATAATAAATAGTACCCTTTACACAAGCTCTACACAATATATGTGTAAAAGCTCCACTTTCACACACCTCATCAAAAAGACGATACTCACCAGAGAATTTTCTTGTCTTCAACACGTATTCAGGCAGTGTATCTGATAGCATGACCCCGCAAGGCTCTGAACGACGGTTTTACCGGCGGTAGCGTTACCGCCAATAAGAACATCCGTGCCGATGTTTCCCACGCTGTCACACAGATGACAGCATGGGAAACACCATAGGAAGACGGTAAAATGCAAAATAAAAACTCAGCAAATCCGCAAACATTCTTATACTTGCGTTTTGCTGTGGATTTGACTGACTCAATTTAAATCAATGGGAGAAAAATGCTGCAGAAACACACAAAGAATTGACATGCTGCAGAAAAAAACGCACTGCAAATGGAGCGCCCGCCAGGGCCTTAGGGGCACTCAGTACCTGGTCCTGTGGTCGCTAAAGGGGTGGTCACGGTGGCAGCGACCCGGTCCATGGCCCTGGGCGTCCAAATTAAAAGGAAAGGTCTTTAAAGGGGTTTTTAGGACTAATAATGTTTATGATGCCACCTGTGGTATTCGGTCAGGGATGACTGACCCTGCTTAAAGGGGTCCACTGGGGTGATGTTTTGGCAGCTGGGATGGTATGGCTTCCCACAGGTGAAGCTGGATACCCAGAGCTCCCAATGTAATAGATAAAGATGGTGTAGTAAGAAACAGAGGACACAAGGTTGCAGTCTCTTTACCTCTTTACTGGTGTAAGGCAGCCACAGTCAAGGGTACTGGACCACAGGTACTGTATGGTCCGGCCGGCTTGGAAGCGACTCAGGAATCCCCCTAGCCAGGTGGGGTTGGAAGCCTTCTTCTCAGCGCTGTGTTGTGTGTTATAGTCCCTTGCTGCCTTAGGCCTCACACAAGGTCCTCACGTTCTCTCTGTCCCCCTTGCTGGTAGGACACTGCCCGCATGGCAGGTAACTCGAGCTTTTTTATAGGGTCTCTCAGAATGACTCCGGGCTCTATCTGTTACTGTGCCTTCGGGTGTTAATGGTGGACAGGCGACCTGTAATCTCCTCTCTGCCAGTTTCTGCCGTGGGGCATAGTTACCCCCACAACCTTGATCTTCCGGCTACCGCAATTCTGTGCTTCAGCGTGGTGGAAGCTCAGTCCCAACTTCCCTCCAGCTCTTTACTTCTCCTGCGCTTCTCTTCCCTTCAGTCTCCTACTGACTGCTCTGTTGCTCTTTCCTTCCAGGAGCTGCTGCACCACATGGCTGCATGGCCCCAGGTTTCCTTTCTCAGACTCTCTCTGTCTGCTTCCACTCTGCTCTGTCCCTCTGATAGACTAAATAACTCCTCCCCCTGAAACCGGGTTCAGAGCTCCCCCTTCTGGCCTGGAGTCAGAATAATGTTGCATGTGCTGGTTACCTGATAAAAGGATTCTTCCTCGCTTCTAAGCATGACATCGCTCTCCCCATGAGGAAAGCAATGCCACTGTATCAACCGATTACCTGGGGTGTTACACAAATACTTAAGGAAATTTAGGGATCATGTGCACAACACTGCATAAGGATTCCATAGTGTTTTTGGCCCGTTCCACGTGGAAAAAAAAGCTGCAAAAACGCATCCAAAATGCACTGTGTGCCCATAGCCTTAGAGTGCTGTTAATACTAGTATAAAAATATACATTTTATTTGTTCATGATTAAAAAGTGAACTGTTATTCAAAATGGCGTTTGGTAAGGACACAAAAAGTATACTGAATGTCAACATCCAACAAATGCAGCAACCTGGACACTTATTGCAAAAAAGCCACAGTGGGTTAGTATTTACATGCCTAACCTGATATCACACAACCAAGTTTACCAGTACTGCTCATCTACAAAAATACATGTGGTACAGCATTAAACAGACAGTATGTAGTACGGCATTAAACAGACAGTGTTGTAAGAAAGTTGTTGTATGAAGTAAAAGAGCTGAGTTAGCATGGGAAACAATCATGTGTTGAAAAGTAGTCAGACAGGTTAGGGGAGAGGGGAAAAATAATATGGAGCTCTCTCCGTAAGCACAAAGTGTGCAGAGAAGGTTCATGTAGTGCTTACCCATGTGGGAGAGTGCCAGATGGACTTCCAGGACTTTTCCCCAACGCACGTTTTGCGTATTGGACTTCGGAGGGCAGTGTCACAGGAAGGTCTGGAAGATCTCACATTTCTCTATTTCTCTTCCTCCTCCACTTCCTCATCCAGTGAGGAGGGACCCCCAGCAAGGCACCCTAGGACCCCAGCAACCCCTACAGCAATCAATCCCATATGAACTCCACCCCCCGAAAATTATCAACCTGTTATTCTGGATTTCATGGACAACTTGTGAATCCAATTTGACAGTACAGGCCTCACTGAAATTTTCTTTTTCAAATTCTTTTTCAGCGAGGAAATAATAAATCTTATGGTGTCTCAGAAAAATTTGTATGCCCATCAATTATTCAACCAAAAGCCCACATCATCATATGCCAGATGAACCCCTGTAAAAGCAGCAGAAATTATGACATTTTGGGGCACTGTGCTGCACATGGTCATAGTAAAGAAAAACAGACCTTCGTCAATACTAGAGTACTGATATACTGTACAGCACACTGGTATTCCGTATGGCCATGACAAGGATGCGATTTTAAGTAATCCAAAAATGTTTGAATTATAGTGATAATGCACAGTATCTTCCCCTAGCCAATCCGACATTTGATCGTCTATATAAAATTCAACCAGTAGTTGAACATATCAGCAGAAAATTTGCTGAGGTGTCCAATCCCCAATTGGACATCTGTATAGCTGAATCTATTGTTCATTTCAAAGGGAGGCTAAAATTCTGACAAAACTTGCCCAGTAAGAGGGCATGGTATGGAATTAAACTGTACAAGCTGTGCGAGAATACCTCAGGGTACACCCACAGATTTAGTGTCTACGAAGGGGAGGAAACCCACATTGACCCTCTGAATGTCCCCTGTTCTGGGAGTGAGTGGGAAAATTGGGTGGGAATTGCCGAACCCACTACTGGATAAGGGTTATCACCTCTACATAGATAACTTTTACACTGGCATCCCACTCTTTAAGACCCTCTCTGTCAGAGGTACAGTTGTATGTGGCACTGTACAAAAAACAAGTCTCCCTAAGCCGCTAATTGGGCAACTGCTGAGAAAGGGCGACAGCAAAGCCTGATCCTGCGACAACATTCTGGTGGTCAAACAAGGATTGGCTAGGATTCTAGTGGTCAAGTATAAGAATAAAATGGTACCACAACAGAAGTCCCAAAGCCAGATGGTATCTAAGATTATAATAAGTTCATGGGGGATATAGATCTTGCAGATCAATTCCAAAAACCATACAGTGACATGAGAAAAGATAAAGTATGGTACAAAAAATTGGCCGTGCACATTGTATAGATGGCACTGTATAATGCTTGTGTGCTATTTCGATCTGCACGGGGACCTTCCTTCAGTTTCAGGAAGTAGTCATCAAGCCCCTAATATTTTGGACTCAGAAGAACACAAAAATGGTGCAGAGTATACTCCATGAGGAGAATACGAAAATACACAATTTACTTTTGTGAAATCTGCCCGGAGAAACCTGGCCGTTGCATTATGGATTGCTTCATAGTGTATCATACGTTCATAAATGAATAAAACTTGGTTTTACCCTGTTGGCACAACTCACTTTTAAACTCTGATATACTCCGTACAACTTACACATACAACCACATTATAAATTCATACACCAGTAAAACCAAAAGCTTTATACTCATTACTATAACTACAGTATGCCTCTAGATAAATTCCTTGAGGGGTATAGTTTCCACTGTTTAGGTACATGAGGGGCTCTACAATTGTGACATGGCACATGCAGACCATTCTATCAAAGTCTACGCTCCAAAACATCACTCCTTCCCTTCCGAATCCTGCTGTGTGCCCATACAGTAGTTTTTCACCAGATATGGCGTATCAGCATACTCAAGAGAGATTACTCAAAAATTATTGGGTTCCATTTTCACCTTACTCTTACCCTTGTGAAAATAAAAAATTTAGGGCTAAAATAACATTTTTGTGGAAAAAATGGGATTTTTTATTTTCACGGCTCAACATTATAAAATTTCTGTGAAGCACCAGGGGATTCAAGTTGCTTGCCAAACACATGGCGTCCGCTCTTGATTCCAGACAATTTTGATTTCAAAAAGTCAAACAGTGTTCCTTCCCCCACAAGCCCTGACGTGCGCCGAAACAGTAGTTTTTCCCAACATATGGGGTATCGGAGTACTCAGGAGAAATTGCACAACAATTTTTTGGGTCTATTTTCCTGTTACCCTTGTGAAAGTTAAAAAAATGGGGCTAAAAGAACATTTTTTGTGGAAAAAATTTGATTTGTTTTTATTTTCACAGCTCAAAGTTATACATTTCTGTGCATCACCTGGGGATTCAAGGTGCTCGCAACACATCTAGATACATTTCTTTAAAGGTTTAGTTTCCAAAATTGAGTCATTTGTGAGGACTTTCCACTGTTTAGGCACATCAAGGGCTCTTCAAATGTGACATGGTGTCCACTTTTGATTCCAGCCAATTTTGCGTTCTACAACTCATTCACTTCCGAATCCTGCTGTGTGCTCAAGCAGTAGCTTTCCCCCGCATATGAGGTATCAGCGTACGCATGAGAAATTTCACAACAATTTTTGGGGTTGATTTTGTCCTGTTACCCTTGAGAAAATAAAAAATGTGGGGCAAAAATAACATTTTGCAAAAAAAATGTGATTTTTTAATTTTCACGGTTCAACGTTATAAATTTCTATGAAGCACCTGAGGGTTCAAGGTGCTCACCACACATCTAGATCACTTTATTCGGGGTATAACTTCCAAAATAGGGTCACATGTGGAGGGGCTCCACTGTTTAGGCACATCAGGAGCTCTCCAAACGCGACATGGCACGCCCAGACAACTCCATCAAAGTCTGCACTTCAAAACATCACTCCCTCTCTTCCTAACCCTGCTGTGTGGCCAAACAGTAGTTTTCCACCACATACAGGGTATCAGTGTACAAGGAGAGGTTGCGCAACTAATTTTGACATCCATTTTCTCCTATTACCCTCGTGAAAACAAAAAAAAATGGGGGGCTAAAGTAAAATTTTTGTGAAAAAAAGTAAAAAGTAATTTTTTTTCCTTACACATTGCATTAATTCCTGTGAAGCACATGAAGGGTTAATAAACTTCTTGAATGTGATTTTGAGGGTTGCAATTTTTAGAATTGTCACTTTTGGATATTTTCTGTCATATAGGTCTCCTCAAAGCCACTTCACATGTGATGTGGTCCCTAAAAAAATGGTTGGTAAATTTTGGTGGAAAAATTAGAAATTGCTGATCAACTTTTAAACCCTCTAACTTCCTAAGGAAAAAAAAATATGTTTAAAATATTGTGCTAATGTAAAGTAGACATGTGGGAAATGTTTTTTATTAACTATTTTGTGTGACATAACTCTCTGGTTTCAGGGTATAAAAATGAAAAATTAGAAAATTGCAAATTATATACTTTATGTATTAGATAGTAACTCATACAGGGAGGATAAGTATACACCCCCAGTGAAAAGTATCTAATAACACCCACTTGAACTTAACTAAAGTTAACTTATTAGGTGCCAAATACTTTGATTGCTAATATCTTCGCAACGGAGAACCACAATTAAAAGGGAAAAAAGAAAATAAATTTTATTCCGCTCTACAGCCACTAATACATTGTATTTACAGTACAATATGAAAATTTTGGAGAAAGGTCCATTTTCAAATGCACATACAGTTAGTGTAGTGGAGCAGCCACTTATTCTAAGTCACAGATTGTGTTACACCTGTTGCCTATCTTTGTTTGAGACAGCAAAGACATCTGGTGATGCAATCTCATTTCTTTGCATGGATCAGAGGCTGCAGAGAGAAGGACAATCTATCAGCTGAAATCTAATTATATGGGGACATAATTATTATATGGGGCACAAAGTGGGACCTAAGCATCATATACAAAAGGAGAGATAAGTATATGGGGACACAAAGGAGGTTATAATTATTGCATGTCATAAAGCAGGGCATAATTATTGTAAGGGGATGCAAAAGAAGACCTAATTATTGTATAAGGGCACAAAAAAGGTCATAGTTATTGAGGGGGTCATAAAAGAGGCAGAATTGTTGTATGATGGCACAAATGGATACATACAGTGGGTACGGATAGTATTCAGACCCATTTAAATTTTTCACTCTTTGTTTCATTGCAACCATTTGGTAAATTCAAAAAACGTACACTCTGCACCCCATCTTGACTGAAAAAAAAAACCAGAAATGTAGAAATTTTTGCAAATTTAATAAAAAGAAGAACTGAAATATCACATGTCATAAGTATTCAGACCCTTTGCTCAGACACTCATATTTAAGTCACAAGCTGTCCATTTCCTTGTGATCCTCCTTGAGATGTGTTGTGAATTCTGCTCTTGGGCTCCCTCCGGTGGTTGTAGTGGTAGTGCTGCTGTCTCTGAATCGCAGTCTTTATCAGTTGTGTTCACTTTCTGCAATTCTGACTGGGCTATTTAGTCTTGCTTGACCCTTCAGTCAGTGCCAGTTGTCCATTGTTCCTGGAGGATTCACATCCCTGCCTGGTCCCTCCTGCTTTGCTGTTCATTTCAACAAAGATAAGTTCTGGCCTTGATTTTTTGCTGTCCACATGCTGTGGCCTTATTGTTCAGTTCTTTTCCATGTTTTTGTCTTATCCAGCTTGGTCAGTATAAGGATTTGTTTAGCCAAGCTGGTATCTCTGGAGATGCAGATATACCCTCCATATCTTTAGTTAGCTGTGGAGATTTTGTATTTTCTGTGGTGGATATTTTCTACTGTTTTACTACTGACCGCATAGTACTCTGTCCTTTCCTTTCTATTTAGCTAGAAGTGGCCTCCTTTGCTAAATTCTTATTTCAGTCTGTGTATGTTTTTTCCCTCTCCTCTCACAGTCAATATTTGTGGGGGGCTGTCTATCCTTTGGGGATTTTCTCTGAGGCAAGATAGTTTTCCCTTTTCTATCTCTAGGGGTAATTAGTCCTCCGGCTGTGTCGAGATGTCTAGGGAGTGATAGGTACATTCCACGGCTACTTCTAGTTGCGGTGTTAAGTTCAGGGTCTGCGGTCAGTACAGGTACCACTTTCTCCAGAGTACGTCTCATGCTGCTCTTAGGCCACCAGATCATAACAGAGATGGTTCTATTTCTTCATTGGAGACCAGCTGTGTTTAATTAAACTGATTGGACTTGATTTGGAAAAGCACACACCTATCTATATAAGACCTCACAGCTCACAGTGCATGTCAGACCAAATGAGAATCATGAGGTCAAAGGAACTGGCCAAGGAGCTCAGAGACAGAATTGTGGCAAGGCACAGATCTGGCCAAGATTACAAGAGAATTTCTGCAGTAGTCAAGGTTCTTAAGACATAACACCTTCACAAGACACATGCCCACATCAAATTCATTACATATAATAGAAAATACTATATTGTATTGTGGGCCAAATCATAGGATGTTGTGGGGTAATCGCAACTTTATAATACAAAAACCACAGCAAACACGCGATCAAGAACACACCCAAGAGAATTTGTTATATTAATAAATATAAAGACTTTATTTAGAAAATTGTCAGGATAGGAGACATAGGGAAAACAAGGCTCATACCGTTTCACACGTTTGGAAACGCAAGGGTGCACGCCATGAAAATGGCATTGAATATGTAGAGGAATAAAAAATAATTCATGCTCGAAGTGTATGCAGACAATATACGCTGAATTGAAGAATGTCGTGGTGCGGGCCACGTTGGGGCAGGCGACGCACCGACCACAAGGAGTGCAACAACGCCTAGGACGCCCGCTATCAAGGAAGGTAGGCCTAGGTTCATGATGGTAATGGCTGTGTACAAGATGGTCTGAGATTTTTAGCCCATCTGATGGTAATATTAGGTGTAGGGGAGAGTAACTGACTTAAAACAGAATCAGTCTGAAGGATGGGCCATGCTCTCTGAAGGCAACTTTTCATCCGGGAGAATTGGGCATGATAATTAGTAATGAATCTTATTTTTTTGTCACTTTTATGAACCTTCTGTTTATATAGTAAGGATTGACGTGACGAATGCCTCGCTCTATTAAAGGCTCTTTTAACCACTCTGCCGCTATACCCCCTTTCACGGAATCTCTCACAAAGATCCCGTGCATTCCGTTGAAATTCATCATCGCTGGAACAGATTCTGCGAAGACGCAGAAACTGGCCAACAGGGATGGAGTCAATCAGAGGCTTGGGGTGGGCGGAGGAGGCGTGGAGCAACATATTGGTGGACGTTTCCTTTCTGAAGATTGTTGTCTGTAAGATATCATCCTGACCTCTCCATACTTTAAAATCAAGGAAATCAACCGCATTATCATCACAATGGTAGGTAATACAAATATTCCTATCATTACGGTTGATCTCCTCCATGAATTCCCTTAGTTGTCCCAAATTCCCCTGCCAGATCAGGAAAATGTCGTCGATGTACCGCACCCAGAAAGGGATGCGGTCCATCGACACACTCCGATCTGACAGGGGGAGGTCCCTCTCCCACAGCCCCAGGAACAAGTTAGCGTAGGACGGGGCAAAGGAAGCCCCCATCGCTGTGCCCTGAAGCTGCAGCAAGAAGGACCCCTTAAAGGTAAAAAAGTTATGGGTAAGGGAAAATTCAAGGAGCTCCAGGATGAGTTCAACAATCCCCAGGGGTAAATTGGACATACTCAAAAAATATTTAGTCGCTGCCAAGCCATCCGCATGTTTGATGTTGGTGTACAGGGATTCAACATCACCTGTCACCAACATAGTCTCAGGTTCAATCTGAAGGCCATCCACCCTCTTCAGGAACTCGCCCGTATCCAAAAGAAACGAAGGAAGGCCCTCAACTAAAGGTTGTAACTTGGAGTCAATCCAACAATTGACTTTTTCGAGGTAATTGCCTGAGCCAGAGATGATCGGACGTCCCGGGGGGGCCTCAATATTTTTATGTATCTTGGGAAGAAGATACATGGTGGAAATAGTGGGTTCTTGTACTTGTAGTGCTGAAGCCAGTTCCCTTGTAATTATCTCATTCTGAACAGCAACATTCAAAATTTTAGATAATTGATCCATAAAGGATGATAATGGGTTAAAAGTCAAACGTCTGTAACATACTTTATTATTTAGCTGTCTAAAAGCTTCTTTTTCATAAAGGGACTTAGGCCAGATCACAATATTGCCTCCTTTATCAGCTGGCTTCAGCACTACATCCGGAAGCCCCCGCAGGACCTCCAATCTCTCCCGCTCAACTCTTGTAAGGTTGTCTCTGGTGACACCCCTCGGGATATTCATAAAATCCCTAGTCACAACCTGTACAAACATATCAATTGGTGCACATAGGTTCTTAAGAGCACAGTGGCCTCCATAATCCTTAAATGGAAGAAGTTTGGGACTACTAGAAGTCTTCCTAGACCTGGCCATCATGCCAAACTGAGCAATCGTGGAAGAAGAGCCTTGGTTAGAGAGGTAAAGAAGATCCCCAAGATCACTGTGGTTGAGCTCCATAGATACAGTAGGGAGATCGGAGAAAGTTCCACAAAGTCAACTACCACTGCAGCCCTCCACCAGTACGACCATTATGGCAGAGTGGCACGACGGAAGCCTCTTCTCAATGCAAGACATACAAAAGCCCGCAAAGAGTTTGCTACAAAACACATGAAAGACTCCCAGACTATGAGAAATAAAATTCTCTGGTCAGATGAGGGGAAAATAGACCATTTTGGTGATCATTCTAAGCGGTATGTGTGCAGCAAACCAGGCACTGCTCATCACCTGCCAATACAATCCCAACAGTGAAACATGGTGGTGGCAGCATCATGCTATATGGGTGTTTTTCAGCTGCAGGGACAGGACGACTGGTTGTCATTGAAGGAAACATGAATGCGGCCAAGTACAGAGATATCCTCGATGAAAGTCTCTTCCAGAGTGCTGTGGACCTCAGACTTAGCCAAAGGTTCACCTTCCAATAAGACAATGACCCTAAGCACATAGCTAAAATAACAAAGGAGTGGCTTCAGAATAGCTCTGTGACCATTCTGGACTGGCCCAGCCAGAGCCCTGACCTAAACCCAATTGAGCATCTCTGGAGAGACCTGAAAATGGCTGTCCACCAACGTTCACCATCCAACCTGACGGATTTGGAGAGGATCTGCAAGGAAGAATGGCAGATGATCCCCAAATCCAGGTGTGAAAAACTTGCATCATTTCCAAGAAGACTCATGGCTGTACTAGCTCAAAGGGGTGCTTCTACTCAATACTGAGCAAAGGGTCTGAATACTTATGACTAGGGTTGAGCAAAACGGATCGGACAAATTCAAAAATCGCCGACTTTCGGCAAAGTCGGGTTTCATGAAACCCGACCCGATCCTAGCATGGGATCGGCCATAAGGCCGGCGATCTTCGTGCCAAAGTCGCGTTTCGTATGACGCGTTCAGCGCCATTTCTCAGCCAATGAAGGAGGACGCAGAGTGTGGGCAGCGTGATGACATAGGTCTCGGTCCCCACCATCTTAGAGAAGGGCAAGACAGTGATTGGCTTGCTTTCTGCGGCATCACAGGGGCTATAAAGGGGCATGCACGCCGACCGCCATCTTACTTCTGCCGATCTCAGCATAGGGAGAGGTTGCTGCAGCTTCGTCAGAAGGGATATAGTTAGGGAGGGAAGATTAGCCCCCAAACCGCTTGTGCTGTAGCGGTTTCCACTGTCCAAAACCACCTTTTTTTTGCAGGGACAGTGGAGGCTATTTTTTTGTGCATCAGCTCTGTAGCTTATTAGGCTGCCTTATAAGGCTCCCTGATAGCTGCATTGCTGTTTGCACGCTGCTGTGCAAACCAACTGCTTTTTTAAAAGCAAAAATCCTGTTGCTCCTTTCTGCACAGTTATCTTGTTTATTTGTCCACACTTTTGTGTGCAGCAGTCCTTTTTATTGCTGCCATACTTGTCCTGAGATCATTGTAGGGAGATTGAAATTGTACTACAGTCCTTGTATTTTTTCATATATCTTCCAGCCACTTTCTGCCACTTACATTGTGTTGTTTTATACACTGGGCCTGAGTTTTGGTGCAGTCTCCCCCCCAAAAAAGGGAGATTCAAATTGTCACAAAGTGGATGTATGTTATGATCCTAATGGCAAGGATCGCAAGTAGGACTAGCTAAGTAACTAAACCGACTACAAACTCTGGGGAAGTGGTAACTGAATTGACCGCAACCTGATCCTATTCGCAAACAACTATAGGCAGCCGTGGAACGTTACCTGAAAATCCTAGACGTCTCTTCACGGCCTGAGAAACTGACTATGCCTAGAGGGAACAAAAGTCCTCACTTGCCTCAGTGAAATGACCCCAAAGATATAGAATAGCCCCCCACAAATATTAACGGTGAGTTAAGGGGAAAGCACAAACGCAGAGATGAAATTAGATTTAGCAAATGAGGCCCACTAACACTAGAAAGCAGAAAATAGATAGGGAACTGTGCGGTCAATTAAAAACCCTATTCAAAATATCCACGCAGAGATCGCTCGAGTCCCCGCACCAACTAACGGTGCGGGGAAAGCAACTCTGTACCCCAGAGCAAACCAGCAGAAGAAATCACATATTAGCAAGCTGGACTAAACTCATCATACACAGAAATCATATTGCAGACTGATGAGCAAAAAATAATTAAACAGAACTTAGCTTCTCCTGAAGAGACTGAAACCGAAGATAATCAGGAGTAATCAGAATAGCACTGAGTACATTGACAGCCGGCAACAAGTGGAAGTGAAACAGAGCTAAATAGGAAACTCCCAAGTGAATAACGAGGCAGCTGATCAGCCACAGACCCGCAGGATAACAAACAAAGCCACCAGGGGGAGCCCAAAACAAAAGTCACACAATACCACCTGTGACCAAAAGAGGGAGCCTGAAAACAGAGTTCACAACAGTACCCCCCCTTGAGGAGGGGTCACCGAACCCTCATCAAAACCCCCAGGGCAATCAGGGTGAGCCACATGGAAGGCATGAACCAAATCGGCCGCATGAACATCAGAGGCGACAACCCAGGAATTATCCTCCTGACCATAGCCCATCCATTTAACCAAATACTGAAGCCTCCGTCTAGAAATACGAGAATCCAAGATCTTCTCCACCACGTATTCCAATTCTCCCTCAACCAGCACAGGGGCAGGAGGCTCAACCGGAGGACCCACAGGCACCACATACCTCCGCAACAATGACCGATTAAACACATTATGAATAGCAAACGATGCTGGGAGGTCCAAACGAAATAACACAGGGTTAAGGACTTCCAAAATCTTATAAGGACCGATAAACCGAGGCTTGAACTTAGGAGAGGAGACCTTCATAGGAACAAAGCAAGAAGACAACCACACCAAGTCCCCAACGCGAAGTCGGGGACCCACACAGCGACGGCGGTTGGCAAAGCGCTGAGCCTTCTCTTGTGACAGCTTCAAATTGTCCACAACATGATTCCAAATCTGATGCAACCTATCCACCACAACATCCACTCCAGGACAGTCAGAAGGCTCCACCTGACCCGAGGAAAAACGAGGATGAAACCCCGAATTACAAAAAAAAGGAGAAACCAAAGTAGCAGAACTAGCCTGATTATTAAGGGCAAACTCGGCCAATGGCAAAAAAGTCACCCAGTCGTCCTGATCAGCAGAAACAAAACATCTCAAATAGGTTTCCAAGGTCTGATTAGTTCGTTCGGTTTGGCCATTCGTCTGAGGATGGAAGGCCGACGAAAAAGACAAATCAATGCCCATCTTAGCGCAAAAGGTCCGCCAAAATCTAGACACAAACTAGTATCCTCTGTCGGAAACAATATTTTCAGGGATCCCATGCAAACGAACCACATTTTGAAAAAACAGCGGAACCAACTCGGAGGAGGAAGGCAACTTAGGCAAGGGCACCAAATGGACCATCTTAGAAAAACGATCACACACCACCCAGATGACAGACATTCTCTGAGAGACCGGGAGATCCGAAATAAAATCCATGGAAATGTGCGTCCAAGGCCTCTTCGGGACAGGCAAACGTAACAGCAAACCACTGGCACGAGAACAGCAAGGCTTAGCCCGAGCACAAATTCCACAAGACTGCACAAAGGAACGCACATCCCGCGACAAGGAAGGCCACCAAAAGGACCTGGCCACCAAATCTCTGGTATCAAATATTCCAGGATGGCCCGCCAACACCGAAGAATGAACCTCGGAAATAACTCTGCTGGTCCATCTATCCGGGACAAACAGTCTCTCCGGTGGACAACGGTCAGGTCTATCCGCCTGAAACTCCTGCAGCACTCGTCGCAAATCTGGGGAGATGGCAGACAAAATCACCCCTTCTCTGAGAATACCAGCCGGCTCTGAATCTCCAGGAGAGTCAGGCACAAAACTCCTAGAAAGAGCATCAGCCTTTACATTCTTCGAACCAGGCAGGTACGAGACCACAAAATCAAAACGAGAGAAAAACAACGACCAACGAGCCTGTCTAGGATTCAGCCGCTTGGCCGACTCGAGATAAATCAGATTCTTGTGATCAGTCAAGACCACCACACGATGCTTAGCTCCCTCGAGCCAATGTCGCCACTCCTCAAATGCCCACTTCATAGCCAACAACTCCCGATTACCGACATCATAATTCCGCTTGGCAGGCGAAAACTTTCTTGAAAAGAAAGCACATGGCTTCATCACAGAGCCATCGGCGCTTCTCTGTGACAAAACAGCCCCCGCTCCAATCTCGGAAGCATCAACCTCGACCTGGAAAGGAAGAGAGACATCTGGCTGACATAAGACCGGAGCAGAAGAAAACCGGCGCTTCAGCTCCCGAAAGGCCTCCACAGCCGCAGGAGACCAGTTAGTAACATCAGAACCTTTCTTGGTCAAATCCGTCAAAGGCTTAACAACACCAGAAAAATTAGCGATGAAGCGACGGTAAAAATTAGCAAAACCCAAGAACTTCTGAAGACTCTTAACAGATGTAGGCTGCGTCCAGTCATGAATAGCCTTAACCTTGACTGGGTCCATCTCAATAGTAGAAGGAGAAAAAATGAAACCCAAAAAAGAAACCTTCTGGACTCCAAAAAGACATTTTGAGCCCTTCACAAATAAAGCATTGGCACGCAGGACCTGAAACACCATCCTGACCTGCTTAACATGGGACTCCCAATCATCAGAAAAAAACAGAATATCATCCAGATACATAATCATAAATTTATCCAGATATTCGCGGAAGATGTCGTGCATAAAAGACTGAAAGACAGAAGGAGCGTTAGAAAGTCCAAAAGGCATCACCAAGTACTCAAAATGGCCTTCGGGCGTGTTAAATGCAGTTTTCCATTCATCACCCTGCTTAATACGCACAAGGTTATACGCACCACGAAGATCTATCTTGGTGAACCAACTAGACCCCTTAATGCGAGCAAACAGATCAGATAACAATGGCAAAGGATACTGAAATTTGACCGTGATTTTATTTAGAAGGCGATAATCAATACAAGGTCTCAGAGAACCATCCTTCTTAGCCACAAAAAAGAACCCCGCACCAAGAGGGGAGGAGGAGGGGCGAATAAGTCCTCTCTCCAAAGACTCCTTTATATAACTCCGCATGGCAGCATGCTCCGGCACTGACAAATTGAAAAGTCGTCTCTTAGGAAACTTACTACCAGGAATCAAATTTATAGCACAATCACAATCCCTATGAGGAGGTAGAGAACTGAGTTTGGGCTCATCAAATACATCCTGGTAGTCTGACAAAAACGCAGGGACTTCAGAAGGAGTGGATGAAGCAATTGACACCACAGGAGCGTCGCCATGAATTCCCTGACAACCCCAACTTGACACAGACATTGCTTTCCAATCCAGGACTGGATTATGAGTCTGCAACCATGGCAGACCCAACACGACAACATCATGCAAATTATGCAGCACAAGAAAGGGAATCACCTCCTGATGAACAGGAGTCATGCACATGGTCACTTGTGTCCAGTACTGAGGTTTATTCGTAGCCAATGGCGTAGCATCAATTCCCCTTAGTGGAATAGGGAATTTTAAAGGCTCCAAAACAAAACCACAGCGCCTGGCAAATGACAAGTCCATCAGACTCAGGGCAGCAGCTGAATCTACAAAAGCCATAACCGGGTAAGATGACAAGGAACAAATCAGGGTAACAGACAAAATGAACTTAGGCTGTAAAGTACCAATGGTGACAGATTTATCAACCTTTTTTTTGCGCTTAGAGCATGCTGAGATAACATGAGCTGAGTCACCACAGTAAAAGCACAACCCATTTTGCCGTCTATAATTTTGCCGTTCACTTCTGGTCAGAATTCTATCACATTGCATAGACTCAGGTGTCTGTTCAGAAGACACCGCCAAATAGTGCGCAGGTTTGCACTCCCGCAAACGCCGATCAATCTGAATGGCCAGAGTCATTGACTCATTCAGACCTGCAGGCATAGGGAACCCCACCATGACATTCTTAATGGCCTCAGAAAGACCTTTTCTGAAATTTGCAGCCAGGGCACACTCATTCCACTGAGTAAGCACCGACCATTTCCGAAATTTCTGGCAGTACACCTCTGCTTCATCTTGCCCCTGAGAGAGGGCCAACAAAGCTTTTTCAGCCTGGTTCTCAAGATTAGGTTCCTCATAGAGCAATCCAAGGGCCAGAAAAAACGCATCAACACTGAGCAATGCAGGATTCCCTGGCACCAATGCGAAGGCCCAATCTTGAGGGTCACCACGCAAGAAAGAAATTATAATTTTAACTTGCTGAACGGAATCACCAGAGGAACGAGGTTTCAAAGAAAGAAACAATTTACAATTGTTCTTAAAATTCAGGAACCTAGATCTATCTCCAGAAAACAACTCCGGAATAGGTATTCTAGGCTCTGACATAGGACTGTGAACAACAAAATCCTGAATACTTTGTACCCTTGCAGCAAGATGATCTACACTGGAGGCCAAACTCTGAATATCCATATCAGCAGCTGAGTTCAGAGCTACACTAAGATTAAGAGGAGGAGAGAAGCTAGACACACAGCAGCTAGACACACGGCAAAAAAAAAAAAAAAAATTCTCAAGGCTTCTTTTCTCCTGC
The DNA here is from genome assembly GCF_051348905.1 of Ranitomeya variabilis. Taxonomy (NCBI): domain Eukaryota; kingdom Metazoa; phylum Chordata; class Amphibia; order Anura; family Dendrobatidae; genus Ranitomeya; species Ranitomeya variabilis. Next base: position 794,230,981 of record NC_135232.1, on the reverse strand, counting down.
TTCTGCCATGCAATTAACACTTTACCGGCCGGCTGTACTGTTATGATCCTAATGGCAAGGATCGCAAGTAGGACTAGCTAAGTAACTAAACCGACTACAAACTCTGGGGAAGTGGTAACTGAATTGACCTGATCCTATCCGCAAACAACTATAGGCAGCCGTGGAACGTTACCTGAAAATCCTAGACGTCTCTTCACGGCCTGAGAAACTGACTATTCCTAGAGGGAACAAAAGTCCTCACTTGCCTCAGTGAAATGACCCCAAAGATATAGAATAGCCCCCCACAAATATTAATGGTGAGTTAAGGGGAAAGCACAAACGCAGAGATGAAATTAGATTTAGCAAATGAGTCCCACTAACACTAGAAAGCAGAAAATAGATAGGGAACTGTGCGGTCAATTAAAAACCCTATTCAAAATATCCACGCAGAGATCGCTCGAGCCCCCGCACCAACTAACGGTGCGGGGAAAGCAACTCTGTACCCCATAGCAAACCAGCAGAAGAAATCACATATTAGCAAGCTGGACTAAACTCATCATACACAGAAATCATATTGCAGACTGATGAGCAAAAAATAATTAAACAGAACTTAGCTTCTCCTGAAGAGACTGAAACCGAAGATAATCAGGAGTAATCTGAATAGCACTGAGTACATTGACAGCCGGCAACAAGTGGAAGTGAAACAGAGCTAAATAGGAAACTCCCAAGTGAATAACGAGGCAGCTAATCAGCCACAGACCCGCAGGATAACAAACAAAGCCACCAGGGGGAGCCCAAAACAAAAGTCACACAATACCACCTGTGACCACAAGAGGGAGCCTGAAAACAGAGTTCACAACAGATGTACTACAGTCCTGTTAGTTTGTCGTATATCAGCCAGCCACATTCTGCCACTTACATTGTGTTGTTTTATACACTGGGCCTGAGTTGTGGTGCAGTCTCCCCCCAAAAAAAAGGGTGTTTCAAATTGTCACAAAGTGGATATACGTCAGTTCTGCTAGTTTGTCGTATATCAGCCAGCCACGTTCTGCCACTTACATTGTGTTGTGTTATACACTGGGCCTGAGTTGCGGTGCAGTCTTCCCCCCAAAAAAGGGTGTTTCAAATTGTCACAAAGTGGATATACGTCAGTTCTGTTAGTTTGTCGTATATCAGCCAGCCACGTTCTGCCACTTACATTGTGTTGTGTTATACACTGGGCCTGAGTTGTGGAGCAGTCTCCCCCCAAAAAAAGTGACATTCAAATTCTCACAAAGTGGATATACTTCAGTCCTGTTAGTTTGTCGTATATCAGCCAGCCACTTTCTGCCACTCACATTGTGTTGTTTTATGCACAGGGCCTGAGTTTTGGTTCAGTCTCCCCCCAAAAAAGGGAGATTTAAATTCTCAACAAGTTTATATACACCTTCTACCTTGTTTACTGACTTCTCCAATTCCTCCATTTGCAGCTGCTGAATGTCCACCATAGGCCATTTTTATACCTCCCTAAATGGGCTGACTCCCCCCACAGGGCCGTGGTCACCACCTGGCGCAAGCACCCGTGCGAGTGCCGTTTGCCTGGACAGGTGGGTGTGCCCACTCTTGGGCGACTGTTATGATCTGGTGGCCTAAGAGCAGCATGAGACGTACTCTGGAGAAGGTGGCACCTGTACTGACCGCAGACCCTGAACTTAACACCGCAACTAGAAGTAGCCGTGGAATGTACCTAGCGCTCCCTAGACATCTCGACACAGCCGGAGGACTAATTACCCCTAGAGGTAGAAAAGGGAAAACTATCTTGCCTCAGAGAAAATCCCCAAAGGATAGACAGCCCCCCACAAATATTGACTGTGAGAGGAGAGGGAAAAAACATACACAGACTGAAATCAGAATTTAGCAAAGGAGGCCACTTCTAGCTAAATAGAAAGGATAGGACAGAGTACTATGCGGTCAGTATTAAAACACTAGAAAATATCCACCACAGAAAATACAAAATCTCCACAGCTAACTAAAGATATGGAGGGTATATCTGCATCTCCAGAGATACCAGCTTGGCTAAACAAATCCTTATACAGACCAAGCTGGACAAGAAAAAAAACATGGAAAAGAACTGAACAATAAGGCCACAGCATGTGGACAGCAAAAATAAAGGCCAGAACTTATCTTTGTTGAAATAAACTGCAAAGCAGAAGAGACCAGGCAGGGATGTGAATCCTCCAGGAACAATGGACAACTGGCACTGACTAAAGGGTGAAACAAGACTAAATAGCCCAGTCAAAATTGCAAAAAGTGAACACACCTGATAAATGCTGCGATTCAGAGACAGCAGCGCTACCACTTACAACCACCGGAGGGAGCCCAAGAGCAGAATTCACAACAGTACCCCCCCTTGAGGAGGGGTCACCGAACGCTCACCAGAGCCCCCAGGCCGATCCGGACGAGCCAAATGAAAGGCACGAACCAAATCATCAGCATGAACATCGGAGGCAACAACCCAAGAATTATCCTCCTGACCATAACCCTTCCATTTGACAAGATACTGAAGCTTCTGCCTCGAAAAACGAGAATCCAAAATCTTCTCAACCACATACTCCAACTCCCCATCAATCAACACCGGGGCAGGAGTGTTGTGAATTCCGTTCTCGAACTCCCTTCTGTGGTCATGAATGGTACTTCGGCGAGTTCTGTCTGTGGACTCCCTCTGGTGGCTGTGAGTGGAACTGCTGGTTCTTGAGGTTGCTTCCTCAGCTGCCCTCGTTTGCGGCTAGGCTTGCTTCTCTATTTAACTCCACTCAGATCGTTACTTCATGCCAGCTGTCAATGTATCAGTTCTGGTTCAGATCTCTCTCGGATCTTTCTGATGACCTGTCTACTCCAGCAGAAGCTAAGTCCCTGCTAGTTCATTTGTTGTTCATTGTATACTGAATATATTTCTTAGTACTTGCTAAGTTCTAGTCCAGCTCGCTAACATGATATTGCCTTGCTAGCTGGAAGCTCTGGGGTGCAGAGTGGCACCTCCGCACCGTGAGTCGGTGCAGGGGTCTTTTTGCACACTCTGCGTGGCTTTTTGTACTTTTTTGTGCTGACCGCATAGATCCCTTTCCTATCCTCTGTCTATTTAGTGTAGACTGGCCTCCTTTGCTGAAACCTGTTTCATTCCTGTGTTTGTGACTTTCCTCTTAACTCACAGCCAATATATGTGGGGGTCTGCCTTTTCCTTTGGGGAATTTCTCTGAGGCAAGGTAAGGCTTTATTTCCTATCTTTAGCGGTAGTTAGCTCTTAGGCTGTGAAGAGGCGTCTAGGGAGAGTTAGGTACGCTCCACGGCTATTTCTAGTTTGTGAGATAGGATTAAGGTTTGCGGTCAGCAGAGATCCCACTTCCCAGAGCTTGTCCTGTCGTCTAGTTTAACCATCAGGTCATTCCAGGTGCTCCTAACCACCAGGTCCATAACAGTACAGTTGGCCCACGAAGTGTTAATGCATCTCAATAGAGGGATAAGAGAAGTTCTGAGACCATTTTTTTTTTCTCTGCAGTGTGTTTTGTCTTTCTTTTCCCCTTAACCTCTGGGTGGTTCAGGACTCAGGTGTAGATATGGACATTCAAGGTCTGTCCTCTTGTGTTGATCAACTCACTGCAAGGGTACAAAGCATTCAAGATTATGTAGTTCAGAATCCGATGTTAGGGCCTAGAATTCCAATTCCTGGGCTTTGCTAATTTTTACCGTCGCTTCATCGCTAATTTTTCTAGTGTTGTTAAACCGTTGACTGATTTGACCAAGAAAGGTGCTGATGTGGTGAATTGGTCCTCTGCGGCCATTGAGGCGTTTCGGGAGTTGAAACGTCGTTTCTCTTCGGCCCCTGTGTTGTGTCAGCCAGATGTTTCGCTCCCTTTTCAGGTCGAGGTTGATTCTTCTGAGATTGGAGCAGGGGCTGTTTTGTCTCAAAGAAGTTCTGATGGCTCTGTGATGAAGCCATGTGCTTTCTTTTCTAGATAGTTTTCGCCTGCTGAGCGTAATTATGATGTTGGAAATCGGGAGTTGTTGGCTATGAAGTGGGCATTCGAGGAGTGGCGACATTGGCTTGAGGGAGCCAAGCATCGTGTGGTGGTCTTAACGAATCACAAGAATCTGACTTATCTCGAGTCTGCCAAGCAGTTGAATCCTAGACAGGCTCGATGGTCGCTGTTTTTCTCCCGTTTCGATTTTGTGGTTTCGTACCTTCCGGGTTCTAAGAATGTGAAGGCCGATGCCCTTTCAAGGAGTTTTGTGCCTGATTCTCCGGGAGTTCCTGAGCCGGCTGGTATTCTCAAAGAGGGGGTAATTCTGTCCGCCATCTCACCTGATTTGCGGCGGGTGCTGCAGGAGTTTCAGGCTGATAGACCTGACCGTTGTCCAGCGGAGAAACTGTTTGTCCCTGATAGATGGACTAGTAGAGTTATCTCTGAGGTTCATTGTTCGGTGTTGGCTGGTCATCCTGGGATTTTTGGTACCAGAGATTTGGTGGCTAGGTCCTTTTGGTGGCCTTCCTTGTCACGGGATGTGCGTTCTTTTGTGCAGTCCTGTGGGACTTGTGCTCGGGCCAAGCCCTGCTGTTCTCGTGCCAGTGGGTTACTTTTGCCCTTGCCAGTCCCGAAAAGGCCTTGGACGCATGTTTCCATGGATTTTATTTCAGATCTCCCTGTCTCTCAAAGGATGTCGGTCATCTGGGTGGTTTGTGATCGCTTCTCTAAGATGGTTCATTTGGTACCCTTGCCTAAATTACCTTCCTCCTCTGATTTGGTTCCATTATTTTTCCAGCATGTGGTTCGTTTGCATGCCATTCCGGAGAACATCGTGTCAGACAGAGGTTCCCAGTTTGTTTCAAGGTTTTGGCGGTCCTTTTGTGATAAGATGGGCATTGATTTGTCTTTTTCTTCGGCTTTCCATCCTCAGACAAATGGCCAAACCGAACAAACTAATCAGACTTTGGAGACCTATCTGAGATGCTTTGTTTCTGCTGATCAGGATGATTGGGTGACCTTCTTGCCATTGGCTGAGTTCGCCCTTAATAATCGGGCCAGTTCGGCTACTTTGGTTTCGCCTTTTTTTGTAATTCTGGTTTTCATCCTCGTTTTTCTTCAGGGCAGGTTGAGCCTTCGGACTGTCCTGGTGTAGATTCTGTGGTGGACAGGTTGCAGCAAATTTGGACTCATGTAGTGGACAATTTGACATTGTCCCAGGAGAAGGCTCAACGTTTCGCCAACCACCGTCGCTGTGTTGGTCCCCGACTTCGTGTTGGGGATTTGGTTTGGTTGTCGTCTCGTTATGTCCCTATGAAGGTTTCTTCTCCTAAGTTTAAACCTCGTTTCATTGGTCCTTATAAGATTTCTGAAATTCTCAATCCTGTGTCGTTTCGTTTGGCCCTTCCAGCTTCTTTTGCCATCCATAATGTGTTCCATAGGTCGTTGTTGCGGAGATATGTGGCGCCTATGGTTCCCTCCGTTGACCTTCCTGCTCCGGTGTTGGTCGAGGGGGAGTTGGAGTATGTGGTGGAGAAGATTTTAGATTCTTGTATTTCGAGACGGAAACTTCAGTACCTGGTCTAATGGAAGGGCTATGGTCAGGAGGATAATTCCTGGGTTGTTGCCTCCGATGTCCATGCTGCCGATTTGGTTCGTGCCTTTCATTTGGCTCGTCCTGATCGGCCTGGGGGCTCTGGTGAGGGTTCGGTGACCCCTCCTCAAGGGGGGGGGGTACTGTTGTGAATTCCGTTCTCGAACTCCCTCCTGTGGTCATGAATGGTACTTCGGCGAGTTCTGTCTGTGGACTCCCTCTGGTGGCTGTGAGTGGAACTGCTGGTTCTTGAGGTTGCTTCCTCAGCTGCCCTCATTTGATACTGGCTGGCATCTCTATTTAACTCCACTCAGATCGTTACTTCATACCAGCTGTCAATGTATCAGTTCTGGTTCAGATCTCTCTCGGATCTTTCTGATGACCTGTCTACTCCAGGAGAGGCTAAGTCCCTGCTAGTTCATTTGTTGTTCATTGTGTACTGAATATATTTCTTAGTACTTGCTAAGTTCTAGTCCAGCTCGCTAACATGATATTGCCTTGCTAGCTGGAAGCTCTGGGGTGCAGAGTGGCACCTCCGCACCGTGAGTCGGTGCAGGGGTCTTTTTGCACACTCTGCATGGCTTTTTGTAGTTTTTTGTGCTGACCGCATAGATCCCTTTCCTATCCTCTGTCTATTTAATGTAGACTGGCCTCCTTTGCTGAAACCTGTTTCATTCCTGTGTTTGTGACTTTCCTCTTAACTCACAGTCAATATATGTGGGGGTCTGCCTTTTCCTTTGGGGAATTTCTCTGAGGCAAGGTAAGGCTTTATTTCCTATCTTTAGGGGTAGTTAGCTCTTAGGCTGTGAAGAGGCATCTAGGGAGAGTTAGGTACGCTCCACGGCTATTTCTAGTTTGTGAGATAGGATTAGGGTTTGCGGTCAGCAGAGATCCCACTTCCCAGAGCTTGTCCTGTCATCTAGTTTAACCATCAGGTCATTCCAGGTGCTCCTAACCACCAGGTCCATAACACAGGAGGATCAACAGAGGGAACAACGGGCACCACATATTTCCGCAACAAAGATCTATGAAAAACATTATGGATGGAAAAAGAGGCTGGAAGGGCCAAACGAAAAGACACTGGATTGATAATCTCAGAAATCCTATAAGGGCCAATAAACCGAGGCTTAAACTTAGGGGAAGAAACCTTCATAGGGACATGATGGGAAGACAACCAGACCAAATCCCCAACCCGAAGCCGGGAACCAACACACCGATGACGGTTAGCAAAACACTGAGCCCCCTCCTGAGACAACACCAAATTGTCAACAACATGAGCCCAAATTTGCTGCAACCTGTCAACCACAGAGTCCACCCCAGGACAATCAGATGGCTCAACCTGCCCCGAAGAAAAACGAGGATGAAAACCAGAGTTACAAAAGAAGGGTGAAACCAAGGTAGCAGTACTAGCCTGATTATTAAGGGCAAACTCGGCCAATGGCAAGAAAGCCACCCAAGCATCCTGATCAGCAGACACAAAGCATCTCAAATAAGTTTCCAAAGTCTGATTAGTTCGCTCGGTTTGGCCATTTGTCTGAGGATGAAATGCGGAAGAAAAAGACAAATCAATGCCCAGCCTAGCACAAAAGGCCCGCCAAAACCTAGAAACAAACTGGGAACCTCTATCGGACACAATATTCTCCGGAATGCCATGTAAACGAACCACATGCTGAAAAAACAACGGAACCAAATCAGAAGAGGAAGGCAACTTAGGCAAAGGTACCAAATGAACCATCTTAGAAAACCGGTCACAAACCACCCAGATAACTGACATCCTCTGGGAAACCGGAAGATCCGAAATAAAATCCATAGAAATATGCGTCCAAGGCCTCTCAGGGACCGGCAAAGGCAAAAGCAACCCACTAGCGCGGGAACAGCAAGGCTTGGCCCGCGCACAAGTCCCACAGGACTGCACAAAAGAACGCACATCCCGTGACAAAGAAGGCCAACAAAAGGACCTACCAACCAAATCTCTGGTACCAAAAATCCCAGGATGACCAGCTAACACAGAACAATGAACCTCCGAAATCACTTTACTAGTCCATCTGTCAGGAACAAACAATTTCCCCACTGGACAGCGGTCAGGTTTATCAGCCTGAAATTCCTGAAGAACCTGTCGTAAATCAGGGGAGATGGCAGAAAGAATCACCCCTTCCTTCAGAATACCGACCGGCTCAAGGACCCCAGGAGAATCAGGTAAAAAGCTCCTAGAGAGGGCATCAGCCTTAACATTCTTAGAACCCGGAAGATACGAGACCACAAAATCAAAACGGGAGAAAAACAGGGACCATCGGGCCTGTCTAGGATTCAGCTGTTTGGCAGACTCGAGGTAAATCAGATTCTTATGATCGGTCAAGACCACAATACGGTGCTTGGCCCCCTCAAGCCAATCTCGCCACTCCTCAAATGCCCACTTCATAGCCAACAACTCACGATTGCCGATATCATAATTGCGTTCTGCAGGCGAAAACTTTAGAGAAAAGAAGGCACACTGTTTCATCAAGGAACCATCAGAATTCCTCTGAGACAAAACGGCCCCTGCCCCAATCTCAGAAGCGTCAACCTCAACCTGAAAAGGAAGAGAAACATCCGGCTGACGCAACACAGGGGCAGAAGTAAATCGGCGTTTAAGCTCCTGAAAGGCAGAAACAGCCGCAGAGGACCAATTCGTCACATCAGCGCCTTTCTTCGTCAAATCGGTCAGGGGTTTAACCACACTGGATAAGTTGGCAATGAAACGGCGATAAAAATTAGCAAAGCCCAAAAATTTCTGAAGGCTCTTCACGGATGTGGGCTGGATCCAATCATGAATGGCCTGAACCTTAACCGGATCCATTTCTATAGATGAGGGAGAAAAAATGAAGCCCAAAAAAGAAATCTTCTGTACTCCAAAGAGGCACTTAGACCCCTTCACAAATAAGGCATTATCACGAAGGATCTGAAATACCATCCTGACTTGTTTCACATGAGACTCTCAATCATCTGAAAAAATCAAAATATCATCCAAATATACAATCATGAATTTATCAAGATAATTCCGAAATATATCATGCATGAAGGACTGAAACACAGATGGAGCATTAGAGAGTCCAAATGGCATCACAAGGTATTCAAAATGGCCTTCGGGCGTATTAAACGCAGTTTTCCATTCGTCACCCTGCTTAATACGAACAAGATTATATGCCCCTCGAAGGTCAATTTTAGTAAACCAACTAGCCCCCTTAATTCTAGCAAACAGATCAGAAAGCAAAGGCAAAGGGTATTGGAATTTGACCGTGATCTTATTCAAGAGGCGATAATCAATACAGGGTCTCAAGGAGCCATCTTTTTTGGGAACAAAAAAAAAACCTGCTCCCAATGGTGAAGAAGATGGCCGAATATGCCCCTTCTCCAAGGACTCCTTAACATAGCTCCGCATGGCGGTATGTTCTGGCACAGACAGGTTGAAAAGTCGGCCCTTAGGGAACTTACAGCCTGGAATCAAGTCAATAGCACAATCACAGTCCCTATGCGGTGGAAGGGAACTGGACTTGGGCTCATTGAATACATCCTGGAAATCTGACAAAAATTCAGGAATTTCAGAAGAGGGGGACTGGGCAATTGACATCAAAGGAACGTCACCATGAACCCCCTGACAACCCCAACTAGTCACAGACATAGATTTCCAATCTAATACCGGATTATGCACCTGTAACCATGGGAAACCCAGCACAATAGCATCATGCAAATTATGCAACACCAGAAAACGACAATCTTCCTGATGGGCTGGCGCCATGCACATGGTCAGCTGTGTCCAAAACTGAGGTTTATTTTTAGCCAACGGTGTAGCATCAATGCCCGTCAAAGGAATAGGACTCTGCAAAGGCTGCAAGGGGAAACCACAACGTCTGGCAAATTCTAAGTCCATTAAGTTTAGAGCGGCGCCTGAATCCACAAATGCCATGACAGAAAATGACGATAATGAGCAGATCAGGGTCACAGATAACAGAAATTTAGGTTGTACCGTACTGATGGTAACAGAACTAGCGATTCTCTTGGTACGCTTAGGGCAATCAGAAATAAAATGAGCAGAATCGCTGTTGTGAATTCCGCTCTTGGGCTCCCTCCGGTGGTTGTAAGTAGCACTTTTGTGAATTCTGCTCTTGGGCTCCCTCCTGTGGTTTTGAGTGGTATAGCTGCTTCTTGGATTTAGCATCAGCAGCTGCTTCCACTGATCGTCTTTCTGGCTCGGCTATTTTAGTCTGGCCTTATCCCTCAATCAATGCCAGTTGTCAATTGTTCCTGCTTGGAGCCACTGCTCTTTTGGATTTCTCTGACACTCTGTCCAGTTCAGCAAAGATAAGTCCTTGCTTGTCCTTTTGCAGTCCACTTGTTGTGGACTTTATTGTTCAGCACATTCTATGTTTTGCTCATTTGTCCAGCTTATCAGTATGGATCTATTCAGCTAAGCTGGAAGCTCTGGGCTGCAGATTTTGCCCTCCACACCTTTAGTCAGGTGTGGAGATTTTTGCATATCTCTGCGGTGGACTTTTTCTAGTTTTTATTACTGACCGCACAGTGTTCTTTCCTGTACTATCTATCTAGCTAGAAGTGGCCTCCTTTGCTTAATCTTGTTTCATACTACGTATGTAATTTCCTTCTCCTCTCACAGTCAATATTTGTGGGGGGCTGTCCTATCCTTTGGGGATCTTCTCTGAGGCAAGATAGCTTTCCTATTCCTACCTTTAGGGGTAGCTAGTTCTCCGGCTGTGACGAGGTGTCCAGGGAGTGACAGGAACATCCCACGGCTACTGCTAGTGTTGTGTTAAGATCAGGAACTGCGGTCTGTATAGTTACCACCTGCTCAGATCTAGTCGCATGTCGCTCCTAAATTACCAGTCCATAACAAATCGCCGCAGTAAAAACACAACCTATTCTGACGTCTGAATCCTTGTCGTTCAGCTCTAGACACAATCCTATCACACTGCATAGGCTCAGGACTCCGCTCGGAAGACAATGCCATAGTGTGCACAACTCTGCGCTCGCGCAAGCGCCGATCAATCTGAATGGCCAGAGACATAGAATCACTCAGACCAGCAGGCGTGGGGAACCCCACCATAACATCTTTAACGGATTCAGAAAGACCCTTTCTGAAGATTGCCGCCAAGGTATCCTCATTCCATTTAGTCAGTACAGACCATTTTCTAAACTTCTGGCAATATGATTCTGCCGCTTCTTGACCCTGAGACAGGGCCAACAAGGTCTTCTCAGCATGATCCACTGAATTAGGTTCGTCATACAATAACCCAAGCGCCTGAAAAAAGGTGTCTACATTAAGCAACGCCGGATTCCCAGGTTCCAGGGCAAATGCCCAATCCTGGGGGTCACCACGCAGCAGAGATATAACAATTTTAATCTGCTGGATGGGATCACCAGAGGAACGGGTTTTCAGAGCAAAAAACAGTTTACAGTTATTTTTAAAGCTCAGAAATTTGGACCTATCACCAAAAAACAAATCAGGAGTTGGAATTCTAGGCTCTAAAACCGGAGTCTGCACGATATAATCGGAAATACCCTGTACTCTAGCAGCAAGTTGATCCACACGAGAAGCCAATCCCTGAACATCCATACCAGCGCCGAACTCCTGAGCCACCCAGAGGTAAAGAGGGAAAATAAAACCACAGACTACAGAAAAAAAAAAGGCTCAGCACTTTCCTTCCCTTTTTCTGAGATGCGGTTAACTCATTGGGGCCAGTTGTACTGTTATGATCTGGTGGCCTAAGAGCAGCATGAGATGTACTCTGGAGAAAGTGGCATCTGTACTGACCGCAGACCCTGAACTTAACACCGCAACTAGAAGTAGCCGTGGAATGTACCTAGCGTTCCCTAGACATCTCGACACAGCCGGAGGACTAATTACCCCTAGAGATAGAAAAGGGAAAACTATCTTGCCTCAGAGAAATTCCCCAAAGGATAGACAGCCCCCCACAAATATTGACTGTGAGAGGAGAGGGAAAAAACATACACAGACTGAAATCAGAATTTAGCAAAGGAGGCCACTTCTAGCTAAATAGAAAGGATAGGACAGAGTACTATGCGGTCAGTATTAAAACACTAGAAAATATCCACCACAGAAAATACAAAATCTCCACAGCTAACTAAAGATATGGAGGGTATATCTGCATCTCCAGAGATACCAGCTTGGCTAAACAAATCCTTATACAGACCAAGCTGGACAAGAAAAAAAACATGGAAAAGAACTGAACAATAAGGCCACAGCATGTGGACAGCAAAAATAAAGGCCAGAACTTATCTTTGTTGAAATAAACTGCAAAGCAGAAGAGACCAGGCAGGGATGTGAATCCTCCAGGAACAATGGACAACTGGCACTGACTAATGGGTAAATAGCCCAGTCAAAATTGCAAAAAGTGAACACACCTGATAAATGCTGCGATTCAGAGACAGCAGCGCTACCACTTACAACCACCGGAGGGAGTCCAAGAACAGAATTCACAACAGGCGACGGCACTGGCACAGGGTCCCTCATAGTACAATGAAGTGTCTCTGACGGTGGTGGTGCACAACCAACGTCAGACACACCATCGTAATATGAGGGGCCCTGTGCCAGTACCGCCGCCCACGAGAGTGTTCCCCCCAGCTCGAACAGTGCTCTACCACTTGCAATACTTACCTCTCCCTGCTCCACCACTGTGTAGTCTGTGCTGTTAAATCCTTCAATGGCACTGCCAATACAAATTTGTTGAAATGATAGATGATAGTTAAAATATACAGGGGCCCTGGCCTCCATTTAGACCAGTTAATACTTTGCGCCTACTACCACTGTCTGCTACTCAGCAGAGGAGCCCACCCCTGTACCTAGCTATGCCACCTGTTTATTTATGAAAAAATATTTGGCAGACATTTAGCCTACTTACATATTTGGGCCTACTCACTGTGTCAGCCACTCCTTACAGTTGTCCTCCACTGAACAAAGCAATGCCGCCTGGTTAGTCCTGTTACCAATTTTGAACTGCATTTAGCCTACTTACTTATTTGGGCCTACTCAATGTGTCAGCCTCTCATTACAGTTGTCCTCCGCTGAGCAAAGCAATGCCGCCAGTTTAGTCCTGTTATCAATTTTGAACTGCATTTAGCCTACTTACTTATTTGGGCCTACTCACTGTGTCAGCCACTCCTTACAGTTGTCCTCCGCTGTTGTGAATTAGACTTTTTGGCTCCCTCTGGTGGTTACTAGTGATATGACTCTGGGATTTTCTTCCCTCAGTTTGCACCCACCTGGGTCGTTAGTCCAGGGGTGTTGCTATATAAACCTCTTGGATCCTTAGTCCAGTGCCTGGCATCGTTGTAATCAGATCCTTTTTGTTTGCTCCTATCTGCTGGTCCTGGTTCATGCAAAATTAAGCTAAGTCCTGCTTCTTTGTTTTTTCAGTTATTTGCTTGCTCTCTTTTTTGTCCAGCTTGTACTAAATGTGATTCCTGACCTTGCTGGAAGCTCTAGGGGGCTGGTGTTCTCCCCCCGGGCCGTTAGACGGTTCGGGGGTTCTTGAATTTCCAGCGTGGATATTTTTGATAGGGTTTTTGCTGACCATATAAGTTATCTTACTATATTCTGCTATTAGCTAGTGGGCCTCTCTTTGCTAAATACCTAGCTCATTCTTACGTTTGTCTTTTCCTCTTACCTCACCGTTATTATTTGTTGGGGGCTTGTATCCAACTTTTGGGGTCTTTTTCTCTGGAGGCAAGAAAGGTCTTTCTTTTCCCTTCTAGGGTTAGTTAGTTCTCCGGCTGGCGCGAGACGTCTAGAATCAACGTAGGCACGTTCCCCGGCTGCTGTTATTTGTGGTGCTAGGATTAGATATATGGTCAGCCCAGTTACCACTGCCCTATGAGCTGGTTTTTGTGTTTGCAGACTTGGTAACTATTTCTGAGACCCTCTGCCATTGGGGTCATAACAGTATGCCAGGCCAACATTGAATGTTTAATGCATTGCAGAAGTGGGATAATAAGAAAGGAAATTCTGAGTTTTTTTTTTTTTTTTTTCCTCTCTTCCTCCCCTTTACCTTTGAGTGGCTTGTGCTTGCTGCAGACATGAATGTCCAGACCTTGATTACAAGTGTAGACCAGCTTGCTGCTCGTGTGCAGGGCATACAAGATTTTGTTACCAGTAGACCTATGTCTGAACCTAAAATACCTATTCCTGAACTGTTTTCTGGAGACCGATTTAGGTTTAGGAATTTCAGGAATAATTGTAAATTGTTTCTTTCTCTGAGACCCCGTTCATCTGGAGATTCAGCTCAGCAAGTTAAAATTGTTATCTCTTTTTTACGGGGCGACCCTCAGGATTGGGCTTTCTCGCTAGCGCCAGGAGATCCGGCATTGGCAAATATTGATGTGTTTTTTCTGGCGCTCGGATTGCTTTACGAGGAACCCAATCTTGAAGTTCAGGCAGAAAAAGCCTTGCTGGCTATTTCTCAGGGCCAGGATGAAGCTGAAGTGTATTGCCAAAAATTTCGGAAATGGTCCGTGCTTACTCAGTGGAATGAGTGTGCTCTGGCCGCAAATTTCAGAAATGGCCTTTCTGAAGCCATTAAGAATGTGATGGTGGGTTTCCCCATTCCTACAAGTCTGAATGATTCCATGGCGCTGGCTATTCAAATTGACCAGCGTTTGCGGGAGCGCAAAACCGCTAATCCTCTGGTGGTGTTGTCTGAACAAACACCTGATTTAATGCAATGTGATAGAATTCAGACTAGAAATGAGCGGAAAAATCATAGACGTCAGAATGGGTTGTGTTTTTACTGTGGTGATTCTACACATGTTATATCAGCATGCTCTAAACACCTAACAAGGGTTGTTAGTCCTGTCGCCATTGGTAATTTGCAACCTAAATTTATTTTGTCTGTGACTTTAATTTGCTCATTGTCTTCTTACCCTGTTATGGCGTTTGTGGATTCAGGTGCTGCCCTGAGTCTTATGGATCTGTCATTTGCCAAACGCTGTGGTTTTGTTCTTGAACCGTTGGTAAATCCTATTCCTCTTAGAGGTATTGATGCTACGCCATTGGCGGAAAATAAACCGCAGTTTTGGACGCAGGTAACCATGTGCATGACTCCTGAACATCGGGAGGTGATTCGTTTTCTTGTTCTGCATAAAATGCATGATTTGGTCGTTTTGGGTCTGCCATGGTTACAGACCTACAATCCAGTCTTGGATTGGAAGGCAATGTCTGTGTCAAGTTGGGGTTGTCAGGGAATTCATGCTGATTCCCCGCCGGTGTCTATTGCTTCCTCTACTCCTTCGGAAGTTCCTGAGTATTTGTCTGATTATCAGGATGTATTCAGCGAGTCCAGATCCAGTGCTCTGCCTCCTCATAGGGACTGTGACTGCGCCATAGATTTGATTCCAGGTAGTAAATTTCCTAAGGGTAGATTATTTAATCTGTCTGTACCTGAGCATGCCGCAATGCGTTCGTATATCAAGGAGTCCCTGGAGAAGGGGCATATCCGTCCATCCTCTTCCCCTCTTGGTGCGGGATTCTTTTTTGTGGCCAAGAAAGACGGATCTTTGAGACCTTGTATTGACTATCGTCTTCTGAATAAAATCACTGTTAAATTTCAGTATCCTTTGCCTCTGTTGTCGGACTTGTTCGCCCGGATTAAAGGTGCCAAGTGGTTCACCAAGATAGATCTACGCGGTGCGTACAATCTTGTGCGCATTAAGCAAGGAGATGAATGGAAGACTGCATTTAATACGCCCGAAGGTCATTTTGAGTACTTGGTGATGCCTTTTGGGCTCTCTAATGCTCCCTCAGTGTTTCAGTCCTTTATGCATGACATTTTCCCGGAAGTATCTGGATAAATTTATGATTGTTTATCTGGATGATATTCTGGTTTTCTCTGAAGATTGGGACTCACATGTGGAGCAGGTCAGGATGGTGTTTCAGGTTTTGCGTGAGAACGCGTTGTTTGTTAAGGGCTCAAAGTGTCTCTTTGGAGTACAGAAGGTTCCCTTTTTGGGGTTTATTTTTTCCCCTTCTGCTGTGGAGATGGACCCAGTCAAGGTCCGAGCTATTCATGATTGGACTCAACCCACGTCAGTTAAGAGTCTTCAGAAGTTCTTGGGTTTTGCTAACTTCTACCGTCGTTTTATCGCTAATTTTTCTAGCGTTGTTAAACCTTTGACGGATATGACCAAGAAAGGTTCTGATGTTGCTAACTGGGCTCCTGCAGCCGTGGAGGCGTTTCAAGAGTTGAAGCGCCGGTTTACTTCAGCGCCTGTTTTGTGCCAGCCTGATGTCTCACTTCCCTTTCAGGTCGAAGTGGATGCTTCGGAGATTGGGGCAGGGGCCGTGTTGTCACAGAGAGGCCCTGGTTGCTCGGTAATGAGACCATGTGCTTTCTTCTCTAGGAAGTTTTCGCCTGCTGAGCGGAATTATGATGTTGGCAATCGGGAGTTGCTGGCCATGAAGTGGGCATTTGAGGAGTGGCGTCATTGGCTCGAAGGTGCTAAGCATCGTGTGGTGGTCTTCACTGATCACAAAAATTTGTTGTATCTCGAGTCTGCTAAACGCCTGAATCCTAGACAGGCCCGCTGGTCATTGTTTTTCTCCCGTTTTGACTTTGTGGTCTCGTATTTACCAGGTTCAAAGAATGTGAAGGCTGATGCTCTTTCAAGAGGGAGTTATCTTGTCAGCCATTTCTCCTGATTTGCGACGCGTGTTGCAGAGATTTCAGGCTAGTAGACCTGACTTTTGTCCACCTGACAGACTGTTTGTTCCTGATAAGTGGACCAGCAGAGTCATTTCCGAGGTTCATTCCTCGGTGTTGGCCGGTCATCCGGGAATTTTTGGCTCCAGAGATCTGGTGGCTAGGTCCTTTTGGTGGCCTTCCTTGTCACGGGATGTGCGGTCATTTGTGCAGTCCTGTGGGCCTTGTGCTCGAGCTAAGCCTTGCTGTTCTCGTGCCAGCGGGTTGCTCTTGCCCTTGCCTGTCCCGAGGACGCCTTGGACACACATTTCCATGGATTTCATTTCTGATCTCCCGGTGTCTCAGGGCATGTCTGTCATCTGGGTGGTATGTGATCGCTTTTCTAAAATGGTCCATTTGGTGCCTTTGCCTAAGCTGCCTTCCTCTTCCGATCTGGTTCCTGTGTTCTTTCAGAATGTGGTTCGTTTACACGGCATTCCTGAGAATATTGTGTCTGACAGAGGATCCCAGTTTGTTTCCAGGTTCTGGCGATCCTTTTGTGCTAGGATGGGCATTGATTTGTCGTTCTCGTCTGCCTTTCATCCTCAGACTAATGGACAAACGGAGCGAACTAATCAGACTCTGGAGGCTTATTTGAGGTGTTTTGTTTCGGCAGATCAGGATGATTGGGTGACCTTCTTGCCGTTGGCTGAGTTTGCCTTTAATAATCGGGCTAGTTCCGCTACTTTGGTTTCGCCATTTTTCTGCAACTCTGGTTTCCATCCTCGTTTTTCCTCGGGACATGTGGAGCCTTCTGACTGTCCTGGGGTGGATTCTGTGGTGGATAGGTTGCAGCAGATCTGGAATCATGTGGTGGACAACTTGAAGTTGTCACAGGAGAAGGCTCAGCGTTTTGCCAACCGCCGCCGCGGTGTGGGTCCCCGACTTCGTGTTGGGGATTTGGTATGGCTGTCTTCTCGATTTGTTCCTATGAAGGTCTCCTCTCCTAAATTTAAGCCTCGCTTCATCGGTCCTTACAAGATATTGGAAATCCTTAATCCAGTTTCCTTTCGCTTGGATCTTCCGGTGTCGTTTGCCATTCACAACGTGTTCCATAGGTCTTTGTTGCGGCGCTACGTTGTGCCTGTGGTTCCTTCTGTTGAGCCTCCTGCTCCGGTGTTGGTTGAGGGCGAGTTGGAGTACGTGGTGGAGAAGATCTTGGATTCTCGTCTCTCCAGATGGAGGCTTCAGTATCTGGTCAAGTGGAAGGGCTATGGTCAGGAGGATAATTCCTGGGTGGTTGCCTCTGATGTGCATGCGGCCGATTTAGTTCGTGCCTTTCACGCTGCTCATCCTGATCGCCCTGGTGGTCGTAGTGAGGGTTCGGTGACCCCTCCTTAAGGGGGGGGGTACTGTTGTGAATTAGACTTTTTGGCTACCTCTGGTGGTTACTAGTGATATGATTCTGGGATTTTCTTCCCTCAGTTTGCACCCACCTGGGTCGTTAGTCCAGGGGTGTTGCTATATAAACCTCTTGGATCCTTAGTCCAGTGCCTGGCATCGTTGTAATCAGATCCTTTTTGTTTGCTCCTATCTGCTGGTCCTGGTTCGTGCAAAATTAAGCTAAGTCCTGCTTCTTTGTTTTTTCAGTTATTTGCTTGCTCTCTTTTTTGTCCAGCTTGTATTAAATGTGATTCCTGACCTTGCTGGAAGCTCTAGGGGGCTGGTGTTCTCCCCCCGGGCCGTTAGACGGTTCGGGGGTTCTTGAATTTCCAGCGTGGATATTTTTGATAGGGTTTTTGCTGACCATATAAGTTATCTTACTATATTCTGCTATTAGTTAGTGGGCCTCTCTTTGCTAAATACCTAGCTCATTCTTACGTTTGTCTTTTCCTCTTACCTCACCGTTATTATTTGTTGGGGGCTTGTATCCAACATTTGAGGTCTTTTTCTCTGGAGGCAAGAAAGGTCTTTCTTTTCCCTTCTAGGGTTAGTTAGTTCTCCGGCTGGCACGAAACGTCTAGAATCAACGTAGGCACGTTCCCCGGCTGCTGTTATTTGTGGTGCTAGGATTAGATATATGGTCAGCCCAGTTACCACTGCCCTATGAGCTGGTTTTTGTGTTTGCAGACTTGGTAACTATTTCTGAGACCCTCTGCCATTGGGGTCATAACATCCGCTGAACAAAGCAATGCCGCCTGGTTAGTCCTGTTACCAATTTTGAACTGCATGTAGCCCACTTTATTATTTGGGCCTATATCTGTGTTTCCTCCTCATCCTGCCCATTGCCCAGCCACTGCTAGATGAGTCTGCTGGTACATTGACCCAGACCACTACATTCCCCTTGCACTCTACACAGCCAGAATCTGACCCTGCTGAAAGTCAGGTTCCCCTTCCCGCATACTATACCACCTTACATGGGGACAAAGAGGAAGGTGCAGATGAAAGTGCAGGTTCCTTCATCAGGTGGGGGGGCATACTCGTTGGCGACGTCACTGGCACAGGGCCCATCATAGTACGCAAAAGTGTCTCTGCCGGTGGGAGGCGCCACCCGCCGTCAAACACACCGCTGTACTATGAGGGCCCTGTGCCAGTGCCAATACCAACGAGTGGGCCCCCACTGCTTGCTCAGGATCACAGCACTTACAAAGTTGAAATACTTACCTCTCCCTGCTCCACCACCGTGACGTATTCCGCGTTTCCTGAGCCCACAAAAAACTTGAGCCAGCCCTACCTCCCCACAACTTTAGCCAAATGACCCCCAGTTTTCAATGCCTAACTATTATTATAAAGTAAATTGAGATTGACAAGCTTCAGTAATCAGAATTGATGTTTTTGGCATTAAAATGGGCACTGTAGGTGTTTTCCTGTCCTCCACTCACTACCGACTTTGATTCCCCATTGACTTGCATTGGGTTTCGTGCTTCAGTCGGCCCCCGACTTTACGCAATAATCGGCTGATTTCACCCGACCCGACTTTTGACAAAGTCGGGTTTCGCGAAACCCGACTCGATCCGAAAAAAGTAAAAGTCGCTCAACTCTACTTATGACCATGCGATATTTCAGTTTTTCTTTTTTAATAAATTTGCAAAAATTACTACATTTCTGTTTTTTCAGTCAAGATGGGGTGCAGAGTGTACATTAATAAGAAAAAAATGAACTTTTTTGAATTTACCTAATGGCTGCAATGAAACAAAGAGTGAAAAATTTAAAGGGGAAGGAATACTTTCCATACCCACTGTAATCGTTGTATGAGGCAAAAATGGATATTTAATTATTGTTTGGGGTACAAATTAGGTCATAATTATTGTACATGTGCACAAAGGGGAACATAATTATTGTATGATGTACAAAGAGGAACATTGAAAAGGAGAGATGACCTGCATGGGGGCAAAAAGGAGGCATTATTGTTGTGTGGATTCACAGAGGGGCACTATAAACAGTATAACTGTGTGAAGGCAAAAGGACTGCACAGCTGTTAGTTGTGCACTGTTAGTTGTAGGGAGGGGGTAGGCACAAAACTATTGTTTTTATATATCTAGGTGCTTCTCACAAAATTAGAATATCATCAAAAAGTTAATTTATGTAAGTTCTTCAATACAAAATGTGAAACTCATATATTATATAGAGTCATTACAAGCAGAGTGATCTATTTCAAGTGTTTCTGTTAATGTTCATGATTACAGCTTACAGCCAATGAAAACCCTAAAGTCATTATCTCAGTAAATTAGAATATTTAATAACACCAGTTTGAAAAATGATTTTAAAATCTGAAATGTTGGCCTACTGAAATGTATGTTCAGTAAATGCACTCAATACTTGGTCGGGCTCTTTTTGCATCAATTACTGCATTAATGCGGCATGGCATGGAGGCGATCAGCCTGTGGCACTGCTGAGGTGTTATGGAAGCCCAGGTAGCTTTGATAGCAGCCTTTAGCTTGTCTGCATTGTTGGATCTGATGTCTCTCATCTTCTGCTTGACAATACCCCATAGATTCTCTATGGGGTTAAGGTCAGGCGAGTTTGCTGGCCAATCAAGCACAGTGATACTGTTGTTTTTAAACCAGGTATTGGTACTTTTGACAGTGTAGACAGGTGCCAAGTCCTGCTGGAGAATGAAATTTCCATCTCCAAAAAGCTTGTTGTCAGAGGGAAACATGAAGTGCTCTAAAATTTCCTGGTAGACAGCTGCGCTGACTTTGGTTTTGAAAAAACACAGTGGACCTACACCAGATGACATGGCTCCCCAAACCATCACTGATTGTGGAAACTTCACACTAGACCTCAAGCAGCTTGGATTGTGTGCTTCTCCACTCTTCCTCCAGACTCTGGGACCTTGATTTCCAAATGAAATGCAAAATTTACTTTAATCTGAAAACAACACCTTGGACCACTGAGCAACAATCCGGTTCTTTTTCTCCTTGGCCCAGGTAAGACGCTTCTGGCGTTGTCTATTGGTCATGAGTGGCTTGACACAAGGAATGCGACACTTGTAGCCCATGTCCTGGATACATCTGTGTGTGGTGGCTCTTGAAGCAATGACTCCAGCAGCAGTCCACTCCTTGTGAATCTCCCCCAAATTTTTGAATGGCTTTTTCTGCGGTTATCATGGTTGCTTGTCCACCTTTTTCTACCACACTTTTTCCTTCCACTCAGCTTTCCATTAATATGCTAGGTTACAGTACTCTGAACAGCCAGCTTCTTTAGCAATGACATTTTGTGACTTACCCTTCCTTGTGGAGTATGTCAATGACTGCCTTCTGGACTTGTGTCTAGTCAGCAGTCTTCCCCATGATTGTGGAGCCTACTGAAACAGACTAAGGGACCTTTTTAAACGCTTAGGAAGCCTTTGCAGGTGTTTTTTGTTAATTATTCTAATTTACTTTGATAATGACTTTTGGGTTTTCATTGGCTCTAAACCATAATCATCAACATTAACAGAAATAAACACTTGAAATAGATCACTCTGTGTATAATGGCTCTATATAATATATCAGTTTCACTTTTTGTATTGAAGAACTGAAATAAATTAACTTTTTGATGATATTCTAATTTTGTGAGAAGCACCTTATATATAGTAATGTGAAAAAGTTTCAGGCAGGTTTGGACAAATTAGAAGTGTAAATAGTTTTTTTTTGTTTATCAATTAATAAGAACATACAAAGTGAATAGGAAAAAAGAGAAATCTAAATCAAATCACTATTTGGTGTGACCACCCTTTGTCTTCAAAACCACAACAAATCATCAATTCCTCTAGATACACTTACAACTTACACACAGTCCTTCAATTAATTTGGCAGGCAGTTTGTTCCAAACATCCTGTAGAACTAGCAATAGATCTTCTGTGAATGTAGGCTTGCGCAAATCTTTCTTCCTGTTCATGTAATCGCACACAGAGCTCTGTCGAGACCATATCATCACTTTCAGGACTCCTTGTTTATTGCACTGAAAATAGTTCTTAATGACCTTGGCTGTATGCTTGGGGTCATACTGCTGCAGAAAAAATTTGGAGCCAATCTAACGATTTGCTGATGGTATTGCTTGATGGATAAGTGTCTGCCTGTATTTCTTAGCATTGAGGACACCAAAATATGGTCAACATTGAAGACTGTAGACGCAGCAGTCAATCTAGGAAACGTAGTGCCGCAGATGAAAGACACATCATGATTAGCAATGATCGGGCTCTAAAATGCTTGAATGCTGGGTACTCGAATTGAGCAGGTCAGACGCTCAAACGGGTTCAATTCAAGTATCGACTAAAATTACCCCATATATTGCTCCATACAGTATAATGGACCCCATATATTGCTCCAAACGGTATGTGCCCCATACAGTGCTCCATACAGTATAGTGGGCCCCATATAGTGCTCCATACAGTATATAATGGCCACATATATTGCTACATACAGTATATAATAGGTCACCTATATTGCCCCATACAGTATAATGGCCCCATGTATTGCTCCATAAAGTATTATGGGCCCCTTGCATTGCTCTTTACAGTATAATAATGTGCCCAATACATTGTACCATACAGTATAATGTGCCCCATATAGAGCTCCATACATTAAAAAAAAAAATAAAAAAATGAAATACTCACCTTTCTCGTTCACCGCAGGTTCGGTCTCTTCAGCATCTTCTGACCCTCTGCAGTGCTCAGCACAGAGGGCGCACTGTAGTGACGTTATCGTGCCCTATGTCCTTTTACTATCTGCAGTCATTCTGGCAGGCTCATTGGCAGTGGCTAATCTGCATGCATAATAAAATGATTAGGCAAATAAATCCAAATTATCCAATCCATATGTCCTCCGACATCATTTGTCAGGAGAGAGTCGGAGGCCCCCTTAAATATTAGATGATTATAAAATTGGTAGATTCAGATGACTTTTATATAATTTGTGTCAGGGACTTAAAGGGAATCTGTCAGTAGGATCGACCCTCCTAAGCCGTCTATATGGGCATGTAGGTCAGATCTGATCTGATCTTATTCCAGTGAAATCGACATTTTTCTTAATATGTAAATGAGCTGTTAATATCTATAGGCCAAACATAGATCTCAGGGAGATCCCCTGATCCCAGAGCAAATCTTAAATGAAAGGGGGCACTACCAGTGTGAGACATGTAGGTCAGGAGAGCAGACATTCAGTCATTACATGTCTCACACTGGTAAAACCTCCTTTCATT
Organism: Ranitomeya variabilis; assembly: GCF_051348905.1. Lineage (NCBI taxonomy): Eukaryota > Metazoa > Chordata > Amphibia > Anura > Dendrobatidae > Ranitomeya > Ranitomeya variabilis. The sequence goes on along the minus strand of NC_135232.1, from coordinate 794,208,041 downwards.
TAGAATACGCTCTGGAGGCAGATTCTCAGAGGGTTCTGTGTCCGCACCATAGATCTTAACAGCTCATTTATATATAAGACAAATGTGGATTTCTAAGATATATGATTGCAGATATAAAGGTATCATTTCAGTCAGCTTCCATTGACCTACATGCCCATATAGAAGGCTTAGGAGGGTTGATCCTACTGACAGATTCCCTTTAAGGGAAACTCACCTCCAAAAATGAGTTCATGTATAAGTCCAGGTACGACTCTCACATCGCAGGTAACTAGTGACTTCACAGTAGCCTAAGGGTATGTGTCCACGTTCAGGATTGCATCAGGATTTGGTCAGGATTTTTCATCAGTATTTGTAAGCCAAAACCAGGAGTGGAACAAATAGAGGAAAAGTATAATAGAAACATATGCTCCACTTCTGTATTTATCACCCACTCCTGGTTTTGGCTTACAAATACTGAGGAAAAATCCTGACCAAATCCTGATGCAATCCTGAACGTGGACACATACCCTAAGGAGGAGGAGCATATTTTTGTGCTTCCGTGAATACAATGTACTTGTAGTTTTTTGTTTCCTTGAAATTCACCACTTTTTAGGGTAGCTACCTAATTTTTAGAAAGCTACTAGTTGGTTGCCATCCACCCACACTTCAGAATGTTATTTTTGATTCAATGCCAATAGTGATACACAGACTGGAGCCTGGTGACCACTACTGCCCATTGGCTTGTGGATTGTCTGACCCCAGAACAGCAGCTTGCGCTCCATTTATTCTCCCTGTTGATCTTTGCAGATGAGAATTAGCACTGATAACGGAAACATGTCAATGTCATACGGTTAAGAGAAAGAGACCCTTGTTACACAGGTTTTTCCCAAAGCAGGATCCAGGGACTATATTTTCAGTCATTAGTGTGGGGTTAAACCTGGTTCTTTTTATATATGATCTTTACATGATTGTGTTTAGTATTCTGTTACACTGTATATTATATTATTTGTTAAATTGAAGTGTGTAGCATCACTTTTTCATTCATTATTATTAATCAATTTTTGTTAATATTTTCCAATCATAATTAACAAGATCCTGCGTTACTTTTATGACACTTTCCATTTAGTGTTACACCACCTTAATGGCTTTCAAGCCATATTCCTTATTCCCAAAGGCCGCTGTAATGCATCTACTTAGAAATATATCTCATTTACTTGCACTGCAATGTCCTCTGAGTGACTGATCTGTGGCCATTCAATAACTCATTGTGAGTCCGGCTCACTGCTCCTAGTGGAATCCGTACATAGCTTACATTTAAAGTTTACCCCATAAAACGAGGTGCTAATTTCACCATTCTTCCCCCAAATCTTCTAAACGATGATCTTTAAGCAACTGACAGTGTGCTGCCGTAGAGGTGAATTACAGTAAGCTCTAAATACAGTTTACCTCTAAATACAGCATAAACCTATGCTCTTTTTCTTTTCACAATTGAATTTTGAACAATTTGAATGCATATATTACGCTATTGCTAACTTCTATATATTTATATCAGTTTATTTGGAAAGGGTTAATCCTCCCAGCAGGTGGGGGGGTCATCTATATTTTGGCTTCTTTTTTTCTATTAAATAATGATGTGACTGTGCATATTTCTGAACCTGATGCATACAATAATAGGCTTATCCTCTGAAATGTGGCATTTTTTTTAAACACAAGGAATTAAAGGGGTTGCACTGTTATAGCAAGTTATCACCTATTTGCAGCATTTTGTCTTCAAGCAGTTTTACTGTTCATAGTGCCCCTCTGTGAATCTGTGTAAAGTGAAAGCAGAGCACAGCGGTGACGTAACCGCTGTGCTCTGCTTTCCCTTTGTGGCCGGCAGTCAGTCAGTGCGGGAAGCAGACGGCAAGGGACCTGACGGACACCGGAATGTGAGTATGTACTGTTTGTTTTTTTTTACATTTACGATGGTAACCAGGGTAAACATCGGGTTACTAAGCGCGGCCCTGCGCTTAGTAACCCGATGTTTACCCTGGTTACCCGGGGACCTCGGCATCGTTGGTCGCTGGAGAGCTGTCTGTGTGACAGCTCCCCAGCGACCACACAACGACTTACCAACGATCACGGCCAGGTCGTATCGCTGGTCGTGATCGTTGGTAAATCGTTTTGTGTAACGGTACCCTAAGACCCCACAGATCACAGTGCATGCCAGACCAAATGAGAATCATGAGGTCAAAGGAACTGGCCAAGGAGCTCAGAGACAGAATTGTGGCAAGGATCTGGCCAAGGTTACAAAAGAATTTCTGCAGTACTCAAGGTTCCTAAGAGCACAGTGGCCTCCATAATCCTTAAATGGAAGAAGTTTGGGACCACCAGAAGTCTTCCTAGACCTGGTCGTCCAGCCAATCTGAGCAATCATGGGAGAAGAGCCTTGGTGAGAGAGGTAAAGAAGAACCCCAAGATCATTGTGGCTGAGCTCCGGAGATGCAGTAGGGAGATGGGAGAAAGTTCCACAAAGTCAACTATCACTGCAGCCCTCCACCAGTCAGGCCTTTATGGCATGCTGGCCCAACGGAAGCCTCTCCTCAGTGCAAGACATATGAAAGCCTGCATAGAGTTTGTTAAAAAACACAAGAAGGACTCCCAGACTATGAGAAATAAGATTCTCTGGTTAGATGAGACAAAGAAAGATCTTTTTGGTAATAATTCTGAGTGGTATGTGTGGAGAAAACCAGGCACTGCTCATCACCTGCCCAATACAATCCCAACAGTGAAACATGGTGGTGGCAGCATCATGCTATGAAGGTGTTTTCCAGCTGCAGGCACAGAACGACTAGTTGCCATTGAAGGAAACATGAATGCGGCCAAGTACAGAGATATCCTGGATGAAAACCTCTTCCAGAGTGCTCTGGACCTCAGACTTGGCCAAAGGTTCACATTCCAACCAGACAATGACCCTAAGCACCCAGCTAAAATAACAAAGGATGGCTACAGAACAACTCTGTGACCATTCTTGACTGGCCCAGCCAGAGCCCTGACCTAAGGCCAATTGAGCATCTCTGGAGAGACCTGAAAATGGCTACCCACCAATGTTCACCATCCATCCTGAAGGAACTGTAGAGGATCTGCAAGGAAGAATGGCAGAGGATCCCCAAATCCAGGTGTGAAAAACTTGTTGCATCATTTCCAAGTAGACTCATGGCTGTACTAGCACAAAAGGGTGCTTCTACTCAATACTGAGCAAAGGGTCTGAATACTTATGACCATGTGATATTTCAGTTTTTCTTTTTTAATAAATTTGCAAACATTTCTACATTTGTTTTTTTTTCAGTCAAGATGGGGTGCAGAGTGTACATTAATGAGAAAAAAAATGAACTTTTTTGAATTTACCAAATGGCTGCAAAGAAACAGAGTGAAAAATGTAAAGGAGTCTGAATACTTTCCGTACCCACTGTAGGTCATATCTTGGTGATCATTGGGGGTCCGAAAACTCAGGTCCGTACTGACCTGCAGAATGGGGAACTTTTTCACCTTTTGATAGGAGCAGCTGTGTGCATGTGTTACCTGTGCTCCATTCATTCCTTAGGAGTGCTCGCTTGGCTTTTTGTTTTTCAGCCCCATAGCAAAGAAGTGAAGTGGGGGTCCTATACTTGACATGCTGCACCATGAGTTAAAAGTTCACAGTTGAAAATAAAAGTTCCTTGATCTGCCAATCAGTGTGAGTACCAATGGTGGGACACCCGCCAGTTCACAAGTTATCACCTATTCTGGATTGGTAATAACTTGTTTTAATCAGGCAACCCCTTTAAGCCTGCTAGTACCTTTGAAGGGGTTGTCCATTTTTTGGGCCATTTTTTTCTATACTTAAATGCATGTATTTGGGGCTAAAAATAATTTTTTCAATTAGGTTTCATTAACATTTTTCATTTGCTTTCTATTGTCTTTGTGCTGCACAGTTGATTTCTGAATGTAGAATGAGCTAACTGAAAATCCATCAGTAAGCTTTTCCTGTGTGTTTGCAACTGTTTTAGCCGTCTTGGTTCCAGCCCCTCCCCAGTCCAAGCACATAATAGCTGAATGTGCAGGGTAACAAAAACTGCAAAAGCAAAAAGGTGAAAAAGTTTTTAATTTTCAGCAAAAACATAATAGAGCTACTTAGACAACTTAAAGGGAACCTGTCACCCCCAAAATCGAAGGTGAGCTAGGCCCACCGGCATCAGGGGCTTATCTACAGCATTCTGTAATGCTGTAAATAAGCCCCTGATGTATCCTAAAAGATGAGAAAAAGAGGTTATATTATACTCACCTGGGTGGGTGGTCTGATGGGCGTCGCGGTCCGGGGCTTCCCATCTTAATAAGATGACGTCCTCTTCTTGTCTTCACGCTGCGTCTCTGGCGCAGGCGTACTTTGCTCTGCCCTGTTGAGGGCAGAGCAAAGTACTGCAATGCACAGGCGCCGGGCCTCTCTGACCTTTCCCGGCGCCTGCGCACTACAGTACTTTGCTCTGCCCTCAACAGGTCAAAGTATGCCTGTGCCAGAGCCGCAGCGTGAAGACAAGAGGATGTCATCCTATGAAGATGGGAGGCCCCGGACGGGACCACGACGCCCATCGGACCAGACTGCCATAATACAAATTCTAACAGTCTATTCAGTAGGACTATCAGCTATGTATCCACCAGACTTCTGCACAACACAACTGATGGTCCCAACCCCATTTATAAGGCAAGAAATCCCACTTATTAAACCTGACAGGGCACACCTGTGAATTGAAAATTAAACCTGACAGGGCACACCTGTGAATTGAAAACCATTCCCGGTGACTACCTCTTGAAGCTCATCAAGAGAATGCCAAGAGTGTGCAAAGCAGTCATCAAAGCAAAAGGTGGCTACTTTGAAGAACCTAGAATATAAGACATAATTTCAGTTGTTTCACACTTTTTTGTTAAAGGAAACCTGTCACCCCCAAAATGGAAGTTGAGCTAAGCCCACCGGCATCAGGGGCTTATCTACAGCATTCTGGAATGCTGTAGATAAGCCCCCGATGTAACCTGAAAGATGAGAAAAAGAGGTTAGATTATACTCATACTCACCCAGGGGCGGTCCGGTCCAGCGCCTCCCATCTTCCTACGATCACGTCCTCTTCTTGTCTTCACGCTGCGGCTCTGGCGCAGGCGTACTTTGTCTGTCCTATTAAGGGCAGAGCAAAGTACTGCAGTGCGCAGGCGCCGGGAAAGGTCAGAGAGGCCCGGTGCCTGCGCACTACAGTACTTTGCTCTGCCCTCAACAGGACAGACAAAGTACGCCTGCGCCGGAGCCACAGCGTAAAGACAAGAAGAAGACGTCATCCTATGAAGATGGGAGGCCCCGGACCGGACTGCAACACCCATTGGACCGGACCGCAGCGGGAACGCCCCTGGGTGAGTGTAATCTAACCTCTTTTTCTCCTCTTTCAGGATACATCGGGGGCTTATCTACAGCATTCCAGAATGGTGTAGATAAGCCCCTGAAGCTGGTGGGCTTAGCTCACCTTCCATATTGGGGGTGACAGGTTCCCTTTAAGTATATAATTCCACACGTGTTAATTCATAGTTTTGATGCCTTCAGTGTGAATGTACAATTTTCATAGTCAAATCTTTTAATGAGAAGGTATGTCCAAACTTTTGGTCTGTACTGTATATATTTTGGAGTGGGTACTTTTTCTGCAGTAAGAAGATGGGAGGCCCCGGACCAGACCGTGACACCCATCAGACCCATACCGCAGCGGGACCGCCACTGTGTGAGTATAATCTAACCTCTTTTTCTCATCTTTCAGGATACATCAGGGACTTATCTACAGCATTCTAGAATGCTGTAGATAAGCACCTGATGCTGGTGGGCTTAGCTCACCTTCGATTTTGGGGGTGACAGGTTCCCTTTAAGAAATTTAAATGAAAGGGATACTCTCAAGTTTGGTAGTTATTCCTTGTCTTTCTGATAGGGGATATCTTCTCGATCGGTGGGGTCCGACCACTGGGACCTCAACAGATCCCAAGAACCAGGTGTGAATGGAGTGGAGGTTGATCATGTGAATGGCTGCTTCCTTCATCCTTGCGGGAAAGGCGAAGACCAGTCGAGCCCAACACTTGACTATATCTGGCGATCCCATTAAGAATGGGACCTTCAGCAATTTGGGAGTTCTCCCCATCCCAAAAATAGGGAATATCTTCCAATCTGAGAACCCCCTTTAGTAATGCCATTTGGGGGGAGCTTGGTTACAGTTGCCTGTGGCAAGATGTTTACTTTCAGCTCTTCAATTTTTCCAACATTTTTTTTCTAACACACTGCAAATATTTCAGAGTAACATATAGATGAGCTGGTCTCAGTAATGAGGAGCTTGTCTCTGATTAATGGGGGCCCGAGAATCTGGCACTATGAATCATGGGACGGATTCCTAGTAGAAGAATTGTTTATACCAGGGGGGCACAACCACATTTGTTCATTGACAATTTTGTGTCCTAAGTTACAGTTCAAGAAGCAAACACAAAAGACAGCCATATCTTTCGGTGCTGTGATATATAGCAGTCAATGTCTTCCCTGCACTGATCTCCACAGGTCTTGTAAGATATACGTGAGCTCCCTCTGCTGGTTAGTTACATGCACCTTCCGTGGCGGAAGGGCGAGCAGCAGCTGTAGAGCACTGTGTGGCTGGCACTTGTATAAGATCATTATGTGACTGAGCCTTTAGGGTAAACTGTATCAGTTTTATTTTAAGCCATCCACAATGGCTACTATGTTAGTGCATGCGACCAGTGCAGCCCTGATGGCGCAATGCATAATTCTGACATAAAGGGTACGTACAATAAAAATTACAGGCCTCTCCATTCTTTGTAGGTGGGAAAACATGCAAATCGGGAGTGTATCAAATACTTATTTTCCCCACTGTATGTGACAAGCTTAGGCCAGCCTAAAGAGTGACTCAACAACTTACCTTGACAACCACCAGGAATGCAGTGTGCTGAGCAAAGGCAAAAAGGCTTTCATTCAAAGATGGCAGCAGACACTTCAGAGGTGCTGAGAAGTAAAATGCTACAACCAATGATCAGCAGTAGTAGTCACATGTTGTATCAACAGGACATCTATGGACCAGGAAGACTAATGAAACGGGAAACGTACATCAGCCAGCTCCTGCTTCATCGATGGTGGGATCAGGGGAAGGTAAGAGTAGTCTTTTTTTTCTGTGTTGGAGAAGAACAGGGAACATTATACAGGATGGGGCACATTATATCAGAAAGGGGCCCAGGATGGGGAACAATATACCACGAAGGGAACCAGGGTAGGACACATTATCCCAGGAAGGGGAACATTATACCAAGATGGGGCACATTATACTAAGGTTGGGAGACATCCAAGGAAGAGGCACAGTATAGATGACATTATCTCAGGAAGGAGTCCAATATGAGGCACATTATTACTGGAAAGGGCTTAGGATGAGGAACATTATACCAAGAAGGAGCCCAGGATGTAGAACATTATTACTGGAAGGGGCCCAGGATAGGAGACATTCCGGAAGAGGCCAAGTATGGGGGACACACAGCCCCGTAGTGAGAATAAATCAGAAGACACTGCGGGGTTTGGATTCACAGGCAGGGCGGCCGCACAGGCGCAGTCAGCTAGACGGCATATGAGGACAGAGGACGGGCAGCGCTCACTGCGCCTGCCTAGGGCAGGAGAAAAAAGCGCAGGCTGATTTCAAAACAGCGCCGAGGAGGCGGCGCCCGGCGCCAAGAAGATTTGAGTGACGGCTGTGTGGCGTCTGCAGCAGGGGGGGAAACGCCTGCCTCCAGGACTGAAGAAAAGTGTTTGGGACTAATTACAAAACGGATTATTTCTGCAGTTACAGCACCAATAACTAAAAGAGCCACCTTGTCAGAATGCAGCATTACTGCTGCACAAGGTGGCTCTTTTCACTTCAAACGCCTTGACAGGTTCCCTTTAAATCCTTTGGTTTAAAATTCATTGTCATATACACAAGGCAACACAGACTTAAAAAAAAAAAAATACTGAATGAAGCACATTTGAGTGATGAGGTAATACTGGCATCCTTTGATGCCACCTCATTATAAACATCTATAGGTCATGAATGAGGTATAAGATCTGTACAACGAAAGCTCACAGCATTGGACCTTTCAGAAACAGGGAGACAACTCATTATTGATTTGTTGAATATTGTATTAAAACAAAATTATTTCCTCTTTGGAGATGAGTATTACCCATAACGTGGTAAGGCCATGGGGGCCGATATGGCACTCGCGTAAGCCAACACAGTGATGTGTGCACTGGAGAATGACTTTGTCTATGTATCCCACCACTTTCAGTATGCTCTGAGGTGGTGGAAATACATAGACGATGTCTTCCACCATTAGACTGGAACACAGGAACAATTGAATGAGTTTCATGCTTTCCCTGAATTTTTGTCCGTGTGTCCAAGTTGCGCTTTTTTAAGCGTTTCCGCCGCATTTTTCTGCTGTGGAAACGCTTAAAAAACCCTAACTTAATGCATCCAATTAATTTTAATTGCATTCAACAATTGCTGTGCCCATGCTGCATATTTTTCCGCAACGGAATCGCATTAAGATAAAATATGCAACATGTTCATTAACAGCGATTCCGCCGCAATAGAAAAATGCTTGGAAAAAATGCATGAAAAACGCAACCAAAACGCGACAAAAATGTATCAAAATCAGCATCCGTTTTCACCAGCAAGGGTGTGTGGTTTTGATGAGGAAAATTCTGCTTCTATTCTGCAATGTGGGCACATAGCCTAACAGGAACTAAAAAAAGGATGTTATCCATGTTTGTTTTGTGTAAATTGCTCCCTGATGCCGATGAAGAAGAGATTGGGTCATAAAAGGGTCATACAGGAAAAACAACTTGGATTTAGGATCTGTATAGAGAAGAGGAGGCAATAGGGTACGTTTACTTAAACGACGAGACTTAGAGTGGATTATTAAATTGGGTACATTGAGACCTAACAGCTTAAATGCAGAGTTTAAAGTTCATAGTGCTATATTTTATTTATTTATCTCACTTATATAATGTCATTAATTCCACAGCTTTTTAGATACATTATCAGTATGTCTTTGGAGTGTGGGAGGAAACCGTAGAACCCAGAGGAAACTCACGCAAACAAGGGAGAACATAAAAACTCCTTTCAGATGTTGTCCTTGGTTGGATATGCAAGGCTGCAGTGCTAAGCACTGAGCCACCGTGCTGCCCTCTATATATAAAAAATGTCAATGTCCATTTCAGACCAGACATTATCCGCTCTTAGCCTGGTGGTATAATGGGGATTATATAAATATCTAAAGATATTTTTTAAAGAAGTATTTTTTCTTTTTTGTTTTTACTTTGAATTTTAATGTACCGTAAATTGTTTTTTCACAGATCACTGCCACAATCTAAGAGGCCACAGATTAATTTGAATCATCCTTGCACTGTACTAGTATATTGTTTTGTAAATGTATTTTTCTAATTATTCTAAAAACATTTTGTTTCATTCTTCCATTCAATTATAACCAATGTGGTTTGCCGTTGGGGTTATTGCACATATCTAAATATAGAAACTTCATAAAAGCTCTGTCTGAATTAAGGTGGGACTATATATGGCCATTTTTGCTGTTTATATATTAGATCATATACTACACATTACTGGACTTGATGGGAGGGGCCTGACCTGGGGGGTGATTGTGACGACACAGCATTTAATCTTAATTACCCATACGTCTATTTTTAGTAAACCAGGAGGCATAGACTTTTATCTTTATATTGACTTTCCATGTAGGTTGAATTGATATTTGTAAATTGATGAATGGTTGTTATTTATCTCTTATATCAGCTCCTACGGTTTATTGTACTGTTATCTTTGCAAAACAGGGATGCAGGGTCGCTGTACAATGATATTTGCTGATAAGTTGATTACACATTATAACAGGCCATGCAGTTTGCTGACTTGTAAACATTGAAGGATAAATTAAATAATCCAACAATACAAGGTAATCTCATCACCCCTTCCCCTTGACCTGTGAATAATGGCTATAAGAACAGTTGTCAACTATGAAAAGGGGATATACCTCTGTAGCAATATACATTCAAGACATCCAAATAGCCAAGAGATCCAGAGACTCTTTACAAAGCCACAACCAGTAACACTCCCAGGATAGCTGCCAGATCATGGGTCCATCACAAGGGACACAAATTTGACATTCTACAGGATGTCAGCTTGGGGGACAATGGCCCCAGCTGAAAGAATGCAAATCTGCTTAATTGATCATCACTGAACCCATGGAAACATTTAGGGAAGTTAGAATTTGTACCCACTTGTCACCTGAGCCCCATGGATATATTTGAGGAAGTAGTAGAACAAAATTTCCCTTGTGTGCATGGGGAAATAAAGGTATATACACTATGATTAAAATTGAAAAAACTTTATTAAATACAGTAAAACACCACACACAAATTGACAGATGGAGAACCTATAAAAACAAAGCAACTACCATGTCAACACAATATGCATACGGTAAAATTCCATGTGGAAATATGGACTAGTATCCGTTGAATGCTGAAAATACAATCTGCAACAACTTACTGCAACAGGTATATGCAATTTGAATGTAATACTATGCAACTGGAGGCTAGATATAACTCAGCCAGAGGTTGTGTTAACATGGCCTTTTAGAACAATAGGTACAGTGCCGATATGTTACCAGCCTCTAGTTATCCTGAATAACTAATGGGCCCCACTATGCACATCTCATATAACACCATCATACTATAAATAGTCAGCCAAAGTGAGGATATACATAGATTCAATTGGGAGCCATTTACGTTTCAGCATATCAACTTACATGCAAGGTGTAGGAGTGTTGTATGACCGTGTTGCCACCCCGACAGCGCCGTTTCGCCAATTCAGGCTTCTTCCTTATGGGGACACGTGACAGGTCCCCAGGACTAATGTTGATGTCAGACATAGAGCTTACTACTTATTATTGTTTCTGAAATGTTAAGCGCAGAATACAACGGGAACTTGTTCCCACAATAAAAATGGTGCACGTAAAGAAAAATGTGGCACTGTGCAAGCGCAAATTTGTCGCCTCATTTCACCTCATCTAAGATGGAGATTGTGAATATCAGTAACTACCGCACATGCGCAGACACACTTTAACCCTAGTGCAATATGACTAACTAAAGATTGATGTCGCAATTAAACATGCGTTATGGCACTACATGGACGCCGAGTTTGACATGTTTGAATTAAAACTGTTTCCATTATGACAGTATGCACATGGGTGAGTCAACTTTAATTATAGCAGACACATGTTTCAAGTATCAATCCTACGATGTTTTATGCATATTATGTAATGATACAAAAAGATCATGCAAAGCAATTTATTTCACTTGTACTTTATTTTGGATGTACTGAATAACTGTATTGTCACAGAATTGTCATGTATTGTTTTTAAATATATTTTGTAAGTGAGATGTAAATTGTACAATTAAGTAAAGTTTCTACATATACCTTCATAGTTTTCAAATAACTTTATTGAAATTTTCATGTCAACAAATAGGAAACAATGACAAGGATTGGTACAGTAGCAATGAGTAGCAATACAAGCTTAAGGAAAGAGTACACTTCTTTCACTGCTTGAGAGACGTTCACTTGAACCGAAACATGGCCACGCCAGATGGGCTGATTAAAGTCCTTTATTTTTTGGGGGTAAAGATTGGAGTGCTGCCTATCTATCTATCTATCTATCTATCTATCTATCTATCTATCTATCTATCTATCTATCTATCTATCTATTCATCCATCCATCCATCTATCTATCTACAGTTGTGTAAAAAAAAGTGTTTGCCAGTTTGCCACCTTCCTGATTTCCTATTCTTTTGAATATTGAATATTTGTCACACTTAAATGTTTCAGATCACCAAACAAATGTAAATATTAGACTAAAATAACTCAAGTAAACACAAAATGTAGTTTTAGGGTATGTGCACACGTCCGGATTTCTTGCAGAAATTTCCTGAAGAAAACCGGAAATTTTCTGCAAGAAATCCGCATTTTTTTTTTTTGCGTTTTTTTCCCGTTTTTTTCGCGTTTTTTTTAGCATTCTGCAAGCGTAATTAGCTTGCAGAATGCTAAAGTTTTCAAAGCGATCTGTAGCATTGCTTGGAAAACTGACTGACAAGTTGGTCACACTTGTCAAACATAGTGTTTGACAAGTGTGACCAACTTTTTACTATAGATGCTGCTTATGCAGCATCTATAGTAAAAGATAGAATGTTTAAAAATAATAAAAAAAATAAAAAAAATGCTTATACTCACCTGCAGACAGCTGATCTCCTCAGCGGCATCCGTTCCTATAGCTGGTGTGTGTGCGCAGGACCTTCCATGACGTCGCGGTCACGTGAGCGGTCACATGACCGGTCTCGCGACCAATCACAGGACCGCGACGTCATCGCAGGTCCTTCACCGCACACCAGCTATAGGAACCGAAGCGGCAGCGTGCACCTGAGAGGCGGGAAGACATCGAAGGTGAGTATATCACTATTTTTTATTTTAATTCTTTTTTTTTGACCAATTATATGGTGCCCAGTCCGTGGAGAAGAGTCTCCTCGCCTCCACCCTGGGTACCAACCGCACATAATCTGCTTACTTCCCGCATGGTGTGCACAGCCCCGTGCGGAAAGTATACAGATCAATGCACTCCTAGGTGTGCGGAATCCCCGCAATTCCGCATTTTTAATGAACATGTTGCTTTTTTTTCCGCGATGCGATTTTTTTGCGGAAAAAAATGCAACATTTGCACAAGAAATGCGGAATACACTGTAAATAATAGGAGGCATATGTTAGCGTTTTTTTCGCGTTTTTATCACGTTTTTATAGCGAAAAAACGCGAAAAAAACGCGAAAAATACTGAACGTGTGCACATGGCCTTAAAATGAAGGTCTTTATTTTTAAGAGAAAAAGAAATTCAAAACTAGAGGGCCTTGTGTAAAAAAGTGATTGCCCCCTAAACCTAATAATTGGTTGGGCCACCCTTAGCAGCAACAACTGCAATCAAGCGTTTGTGATAACTGTCAATCTTTTGTCAGACTTTTACAACTCTCTGGCCCACTCATCTTTGCAGAATTGTTGCAATTCAGCCACATTGGAGGGTTTTCGAGCCTGAACCACCTTTTTAAGGTCATTCAACAGCATCTCAATCACAATAAGGTCAGGACTTTGACTTGGCCAGTCCAAAGTCTTAATTTTGCATTTCTTAAGCCATTCAGAGGTAGTCTTGCTGGTGTGTTTTGGATTATTGTCCTGCTACATTATCCAAGTGAACTTCAGCTTGAGATCATGAACAGATAGCCGGACATTCTCCTTCAGGATTTTTTGGTAGACAACAGAATTCATGGTTCCATTTATCACAGCAAGTCTTCCAGGTATCAAAGCAGCAAAATATCTTCAGACCATCACAGTACCACCACCATATTTTACTATTGATACAATGTTCCTTTTTTGAAATGTTGTGTTACTTTGACGCCAGATGTAATGGGACATGCACCTTCCAAAAATTTCAACTTTTTTCTTATCAGTCCTGGGGATCATCAAGATATTTTCTGGCAAAACTGAGGCGAGACTAAAATCCAGAAAATCACATTGTATAAATTATATAAATTTATTTGCATTTTGCAGTGAGAAATAAGTATTTTATCCTTTACAAGCCTTTAAGAGTTCTAGCTCCTACAGACCAGTTAGACGCTCCTAAGCAACGCATTACCTGCATTAAAGACATCTGTTTTACATAGTCACCTTTATAAAAGACTCCGGTCCACAGACTAAATTAATCAGTCAGAATCTAACCTCTACAACATGGGCAAGACCAAAGAGCTTTATAAGTATGTCAGGGACAAGATCACAGACCCGCACAAAGCTGGAATGTGTTACAAAACCATATTTAAGATGCTGTGTGAGGAGACAACTGTTGGTGCAATATTAAAAAAATGGAAGAAATACAAAATGACTGTCAATCGACATCGATCTGGGGCACTATGCTAAAATCTCACCTTGTGGGGTGTCCTTGATCATGAGGAAGATGAGAGATCAGCCTAAAACTACACGGGAGAACTTGTTAATGATCTCAAGGCAGCTGGGACCACAATCACCAAGTAAACTATTGGTAACACATTAGCCTTAAAAGTTTAAAATCCTGCAGTGCCCGCAAGGTCCCCCTTCTCAAGAAGGCACATTTGTAGGCCCATCTGAAGTTTGCCAATGAACACCTGGATGATTCTGTGAGTGATTGGGAGAAGATGCTGTGGTCAGATGAGACAAAAATTGAGCTCTTTGGCATTAACTGAACTCGCCGTGTTTGGAGGAAGAGAAATGACCCAAAGAACACTGTCCCCACTGTCAAGCATGGAGGTGTAAACAATATGTTTTGGGGGTGTTTCTCTGCTAAGGGAACAGGACTATTTCACTGCATCAATGGGAGAATGGATGGAGCCATGTACCGTAAAATCCAGAGTGACAACCTCCTTCCCTCCACCAGGACATTAAAAATGGGTCGTGGCTGGGTCTTCCAGCAAGACAATGACCCAAAACGTACAGCCAAGGAGTGGCTCAAAAAGAAGCACATTAAGGCAATGGAGTGGCCTACTCCCGAGACCTTAATCCCATAGAAAACTTATGGAGGGAGTTGAAGCTCCGAGTTGCCAAGCGACAGCCTCAAAATCTTAATGATTTAGAGATGATCTGTAAAGAGGAGTGGACCAAAATTCCTCTTGACGTGCGCAAACCTCATCATTAACTACAAAAAAAGTCTGACTGCTGTGCTTGCCAACAAGGGTTTTGCCATCAAGTATTAAAGGGAACCTGTCACCCCCCAGGCGTTTGAAACTAAAAGAGCCACCTTGTGCAGCAGTAATGCTGCATTCTGACAAGGTGGATCTTTTAGTTATTGGTGCTGTAACTGCAGAAATAATCCGTTTTGTAATTTGTCCTAAATACCTTTCTTCAGTCCTGGAGGCAGGCCTTCCCCCCCTACTGCAGACGCCACACAGCCGTCACTCAAGTCTTCTTGGTGCCGGGCGCCGCCTCCTCAGCGCTGTTTTGAAACGAGCCGGTGCCTGCGCTCTTTTGTCATGCCTTGGGCAGGCGCAGTGAGCGCTGCCCGTCCTCTGTCCTCATATGCAGTCTAGCTGACTGCGCCTGTGTGGCCGCCCTGCCTGTGAATCCCAGCCCTGCAGTGTCTTCTGATTTATTCACATTGCGGGGCTGGCATTCACAAGCAGGGCGGCCGCACAGGCGCAGTCAGCTAGACTGCATATGAGGACAGACGGGCAGCGCTCACAGCGCCTGCCCAAGGCAGGAGAAAAGAGCGCAGGTGCCGGCTCATTTCAAAACAGCGCTGAGGAGGCAGCGCCCGGCGCCAAGAAGACTTGAGTGACGGCTGTGTGGCGTCTGTAGCAGGGGGGAAAGACCTGCCTCCAGGACTGAAGAAAGGTATTTAGGACAAATTACAAAACGGATTATTTCTGCAGTTACAGCACCAATAACTGAAAGAACCACCTTGTCAGAATGCAGCATTACTGCTGCACAAGGTGGCTCTTTTAGTTTCAAATGCCTGGGCTGGGAGGTGACAGGTTCCCTTTAAGTCTTGTTTGCCAGAGGGATCAAATACTTATTTCTCACTGCAAAATGCAAATAAATTTATATAATTTATACAATGTGATTTTCTGGATTTTATTTTCGATTTTCTCTCAACGTTAAAATTAACCTACCGTTAAAATTATAGACTGTTCATGTCTTTGTCAGTGGGCAAACTTACAAAATCAGCAAGGGATCAAATACTTATTTCCCCCTCTATCTATCTATCTATTTTGAAGGTTCTGGCTGTGAACTTACTGTACTTGGAGAATGCAATTTCTTGGTTCCTTAGAGATGTAAAAATCGGACAGCATATGCATGATCCATGTGCAGTCTTTTTTTTTCTTGCACTCATTGACTTGTATTGGAGAGTCTCGTCCTATACGCGGCCATTTGCATTATGCTGCGATTTCTTTCCTCAGCCCAATTACAGCTGAGGAAAAACTTGCAGTTCAGCACTGATTCATTCAATTTTTAAGTACAAGAGAAAACAGCTGTACCATTCAGGATTGGAACATGTAATAATTACAGCATAAATCAATATAATAGATAATTGCATGTATGTCCAAAGAATGGCATAGTAGGCGAATGATGTAGATGGTCAGATGGAAGGCGAGTCTGTCAATCAGAAACAAGTTACAGGTGGAAGGGAACAAAGTTGAGGTCCAGCTGCAAAAATTAAAACATAAGAAATGCAAAAAATTAAAAGCAAGTAAAACATAAAAGACAAAACAAAAACACCCAGGCAAAGGGTGTAGAGAGGTAGCAAGACAAGAAACGGAAATGCTTTGAATATACAGACAGGCGACAATCCTATACTCCAATTTAATTATAAGAAAGATGAAAATGGTAATGATTCATTTAGACCCCTGGGGTCATAGTATCTAACATCACAACATCCATGCATCCTCTGCTCACAATCCATATATGATTAGGGCCGTCCCGGTGGGACAGTTCCTACGGATGAGGTGGATCTGCTCATCTGATGCCAAATTCGAAGCACAGGCCTCTGATTTAAAAGCTTAATTTGTTGCACATTGATACTCTAACTGGTGCATCAGGCAGGGGTATCAGAGAGCTAGGGCTACTCCACGCAGCGATCTTCTTAAACCTTTCAAGGCCCGACCACGTATTACCAACGATGGGCCCCTAAGATTGATTTCCACGTTTAACCATGGATGGGAGGATATGAGGCAGATCCTTAAAAAACATTGGTCTATTTTGAGTGCCGAGCCCTCCCTGGGAACAACTCTTGGTGATTGTCCCTCAATGACTGCTAGGAGGTCCAAAAACCTTAACGATCTCTTGGTGAGCAGTCACTACATTCCCTCCCCCAATCACCCTTTTGGCTCTAGAGGCCCTACACCCGACTCTATACCATGTGGTTACTGTCTTGCCTGCACAAATGTCCTGTGCTGCACCACATTCTGCTCCTCCGGTGGCAAACAACAATTTGATATTAGACATCGGATATCATGCAGCAGTATGAACGTCATCTATTACGCCACATGTGGCTGTTCCAAAATCTACATAGGCCTTACGTATAGAGAATTAAGAATGCACGTGCGTGAGCATGTGCGGGACATTTGTGCGGCCAAGACAGTGACTGACCTCTCCCTTCTTAAAACAATCCCACGCCACTTTAGACAATACCACAATAGCGAGCCTTCTTCCTTCAAGGTGAGAGGGACTGATGTTATCCATCTGGGGATCAGAGGTGGTGATTATAAAAAGATTCTGGCCCAAGTAGAAGCCAAATGGATTGTGATGTTAGATACTATGACCCCTAGGGGTCTAAATGAATCATTCTAATTTTCATCTTTCTTATGATTAAATTGGAGTATAGGATTGTCGCCTGTCTGTATATTCAAAGCATTTCCGTTTCTTGCTACCTCTCTACACCCTTTGCCTGGGTGTTTTTGTTTTGTCTTTCATGTTTTACTTGCTTTTAATTTTTTGCAATTGTTATGTTTTAATTTTTGCAGCGGGACCTCAACTTTGTTCCCTTCCACCTGTAACTTGTATCTGATTGACAGACTCGCCTACCATCTGACCATCTAATCGTTCGCCTTCTATGCCATTCTTTGGACAAATCCAATCAAAAAGAAGAAAAAAACACACTCTGCACCACCGTAATTAGTTAGATCCTTGTGCCTCTAATTTCCATTATGCTGTAACAACTGTGTAATGCCTTTTTGTCAAAAACGAGTTCCACCTGGGTGCCGCTTTTAAAACAGTTCATGTAGAAAATCCAACGTAGAAAAAATAAAGCGCACTCACCGGTGATGAACCATCAAATTTATTCGGACATAGCTTATGTGCTGCAGGGAGGGTTGTGAACACTCTTTGGACATACATGCAATTATCTATGATATTGACTTATGCTGTAATTATTACATGTTCCAATCTTGAATGGTACAGCTGTTTTCTCTTGTACTTACGAATTGTATTTGTGATTCAGTCTGTCTAGGTTTACATTATTTCTGGGTCATGTACTTGATTAGTTCTAACATGGTATGTTTCTGTAATTGTCATCTGAAGGGCACAATTTTTAGCTTTACCAGTAAACTTCGTTGGTGATGTAGTGGGTGTGCGCATGCGTGCCGCCGCTCTTGGTCCTCGGCGGACATCGGCGCGTCTTTTTGCTTTTCTCGCACGCCTGGGGACTTTCCCCCCTCCCCACGCGTGCACAGCAATGCATGACGCTCCGGTGTATCTGCCGGGACCTGACATGAGCGGTGCACATGCGCCGCTTAAACCACTATCATTGGCTCCCTATACATCACCTTTTTCATCAGATGACCATAAAAGGTCTTGGCTGCTACACTCCCCTTGATAAAGCGGTGCATTTGACATGCGAAACGCGCGTCGGGGTCTTCTACACCTGGCCCAGGGTCCTTCAATCTCTGCCCGTGGTAAGTTTTGCCCCTCTTCGTGATTACATTTGGACGAATTTCACTTGATATCCTTCCTGAGGGGCTCTCTTGCCATTTCATATATTACTGCACTGGCACTTTATATAATATATTCTTCCATGCACATCCGGGCATTTGCAATTGTTGGTTCCCTGGTTCCTCTGATTCTATCCTGCTGTTGTTTTATTGTGCACAATTTTGATGGTTATTTAGGTTAAATATGTGTTCTATTGAACTATCAATAAAATATACATTTTATTAGCTATACCTGAGCGCTCCTTTTTCTCTTCTCATATATATAAAGTACAGACCAAACGTTTGGACACACCTTCTCATTTAAAGATTTTTCTGTATTTTCATGACTATGAAAATTGTACACTCACACAGAAGGCATCAAAACTATGAATTAACACATGTGGAATTATATACTTAACAAAAAAGTGTGAAACAACTGAAATTATGTCTTATATTCTAGGTTCTTCAAAGTAGCCACCTTTTGCTTTGATGACTGCTTTGCACACTCTTGGCATTCTCTTGATGACCTTCAAGAGGTAGTCACCGGGAATGGTCTTCCAACAATCTTGAAGGAGTTCCCAGAGATGCTTAGCGCTTGTTGGCCCTTTTGCCTTCACTCTGCAGTCCAGCTCACCCAAACCATCTCGATTGGGTTCAGGTCTGGTGACTGTGGAGGCCAGGTCATCTGGCGTAGCACCCCATCTCTCTCCTTCTTGGTCAAGTAGCCCTTACATAGCCTGGAGGTATGTTTGGGGTCATTGTCCTGTTGAAAAATAAATCATGGTCCAACTAAACGCAAACCGGATGGAATAGCATGCCGCTGCAAGATCCTGTGGTAGCCATGCTGCTTCAATTTGGAATTAATCCCCAACAGCCTCACAAGCACCCACACCATCACACCTCCTCCTTCATGCTTTACGGTGGAAACCAGGCATATAGAGTCCATCCGTTCACCTTTTCTGCGTCGCACAAAGACACGGTGGTTGGAACCAAAGATCTCAAATTTGGACTCATCAGACCAAAGCACAGATTTCCACTGGTCTAATGTCCATTCCTTGTGTTCTTTAGCCCAAACAAGTCCCTTCTGCTTGTTGCCTGTCCTTAGCAGTGGTTTCCTAGCAGCTTTTTACCATGAAGGCCTGCTGCACAAAGTCTCCTCTTAACAGTTGTTGTAGAGATGTGTTTGCTGCTAGAATTCTGTGTGGCATTGACCTGGTCTCTAATCTGAGCTGCTGTTAACCTGTGATTTCTGAGGCTGGTGACTCGAATAAATATATCCTCAGAAGCAGAGGTGACTCTTGGTCTTCCTTTCCTGGGGCGATCCTCATGTGAGCCAGTTTCTTTGTAGCGCTTGATGGTTTTTGCCACTGCACTTGGGGACACTTTCAAAGTTTTCCCAATTTTTCGGACTGACTGACCTTCATTTCTTAAAGTAATCATAGCCACTCGTTTTTCTTTACTTAGCTGCTTTTTTCTTGCCATAATACAAATTCTAACAGTCTATTCATTAGGATTATCAGCTGTGTATCCACCAGACTTCTGCGCAACACAACTGATGGTCCCAACCCCATTTATAAGGCAAGAAATCCCACTTATTAAACCTGACAGGGCACGACTGTGAATTGAAAACCATTCCCGGTGACTACCTCTTGAAGCTCATCAAGAGAATGCCAAGAGTGTGCAAAGCAGTCATCAAAGCAAAATGTGGCTACTTTGAAGAACCTACAATATAAGACATAATTTCAGTTGTTTCACACTTTTTTGATAAAGGGAACCTGTCACCCCAAAATGGAAGTTGAGCTAAGCCCACCGGCATCAGGGGCTTATCTACAGCATTCTGTAATGCTGTAGATAAGCCCCCGATGTATCCTGAAAGATGAGAAAAAGAGGTTAGATTATACTAACCCAGGGGCGGTCCCTATATAGGTACAGTTCCTGAGGTGTCTTCCTATATAGGTACGGTTCCTGAGTAGGGTTGAGTGAAACGGATCGTTCATTTTCATAAGTCGCCGACTTTTGGCAAAGTCGGCGTCTCATGAAACCGAGCCGATCCCTGTGTGGGGTCTGCCATGCGGTACGAGACTTTCGCGCCAAAGTCGCGTTTCAATTACGCTAAAAGCGCCATTTCTCAGCCAATGAAGGTGGACGCAGAGTGTGGGCAGCGTGATGACATAGATCTCAGTCCCCACCATCTTAGAGAAGGGCATTGCAGTGATTGGCTTGCTTTCTGCGGCGTCACAGGGGCTATAAAGGGGCGTTCCTGCCGACCGCCATCTTACTGCTGCTGATCTGAGCGTAGGGAGAGGTTGCTGCAGCTTCTTTGGAAGCAGGGATAGTGATAGGCAGGGTACATAAAGCTACAAACCGCTTGTGCTGTAGCGATTTCCACTGTCCAACACCACCTTTTGATTGCAGGGACAGTGGAAGCTACATTTTTTTTTCCTCAGCGCTGTAGCTCATTGGGCTGCACTAGAAGGCTCCCTGACCCTGATAGCTGCGTTGCTGTGCCTGTGTGTACGCCGCTGTGCAAACCAACTGCTTTTTTCAAAGCACAAATCCTGTTTTTCCTTCCTTTCTGCACAGCTATCTTGTGTGTTTGTCCACACTTTTGTGTGCAGCAGTCCTTTTTATAGCTGCCTGCCATACTTTTCTGAGATAACTGCAGGGAGATAAATATTGGCAAGTCTGCCTCCGTGCCATTGCTGTGTGTGGTATCTGTCTCTCATTGTGTGGCACCGAAAACACTGTGTAATACTTGGCCTTTTTTTTTTTTTTTTTGGGTACATTCTCCCTTTTCCAAAAAAAAAAATTAGTGGGAGATAAATATTGGCAAGTCTGCCTCCGTGCCATTGCTGTGTGTGGTATCTGTCTCTCATTGTGTGCCACCGAAAACACTGTGTAATACTTGGCCATTTTTTTTTTTTTTGCTAAATTCTCCCTTTTCCCCAAAAAAAATTAGTGGGAGATAAATATTGGCAAGTCTGCCTCCGTGCCATTGCTGTGTGTGGCATCTGTCTCTCATTGTGTGGCACCGAAAACACTGAGTAATACTTGGCCATTTTTTTTTTTTTTTTTGGGTACATTCTCCCTTTTCCAAAAAAAAAATTAGTGGGAGATAAATATTGGCAAGTCTGCCTCCGTGCCATTGCTGTGTGTGGCATCTGTCTCTCATTGTGTGACACCGAAAACACTGTGTAATACTTGGCCCCTTTTTTTTTTTTTTTTGGGGTACATTCTCCCTTTTCCCCAAAAAAAATTAGTGGGAGATAAATATTGGCAAGTCTGCCTCCGTGCCATTGCTGTGTGTGGTATCTGTCTCTCATTGTGTGCCACCGAAAACACTGTGTAATACTTGGCCCTTTTTTTTTTTTTTTTTGCTAAATTCTCCCTTTTCCAAAAAAAAAATTAGTGGGAGATAAATATTGGCAAGTCTGCCTCCGTGCCATTGCTGTGTGTGGCATCTGTCTGTCATTGTGTGGCACCGAAAACACTGTGTAAGGCTGGGGTCACACTTGGCGTAAGACAATACGCCACGTATTATACGTCCGTGCTACGGCCGTAATATGGAGAAATGTTCCCAAAATATTGATCCGTAGTCAGGGTGTGTCAGCGTATTTTGCGCATGGCATCCTCCGTATGTAATCCGTATGGCATCCGTACTGCGAGATTTTCGCGCAGGCTTGCAAAACCGACATCTAATGGATTTATGTGCTCAAATGTTCGGGAAAACATATATACAGTATATATATATATGTCATTGAGACACATATATATATATTCTGTATTTAGATTTCATTCAGCGCGATATCATCTGTGAACAGCCGGTAATTCAATTGCCGGCTTTTCATTTCTCCTGCACAAACCCGACAGGATATGAGACATGGTTTACATATAGTAAACCATCTCATATCCCCTTTTTTTTTGCAT
This sequence comes from Ranitomeya variabilis, assembly GCF_051348905.1. NCBI lineage: Eukaryota > Metazoa > Chordata > Amphibia > Anura > Dendrobatidae > Ranitomeya > Ranitomeya variabilis. Next base: position 794,185,534 of record NC_135232.1, on the reverse strand, counting down.
ATTCCACACTACTAATGTTAGTAGTGTGTATGTGCAAAATTTCAGCGCTGTAGCTGCTGAAATAAAGGGTTAAATGGCGGAAAAAATTGGCGTGGGCTCCCGCGCAATTTTTTACGCCAGAGTGGTAAAGCCAGTGACTGAGGGCAGATATTAATAGCCAGGAGAGGGTCCATGGTTATTGGCCCCCCCGTGGCTAAAAACATTTGCCCCCAGCCACCCCAGAAAAGGCACATCTGGAAGATGCGCCTATTCTGGCACTTGGCCACTCTCTTCCCACTCCCTGTAGCGGTGGGATATGGGGTAATGAAGGGTTAATGCCACCTTGCTATTGTAAGGTGACATTAAGCCAGATTAATAATGGAGAAGCGTCAATTATGACACCTATCCATTATTAATCCAATAGTACTAAATGGTTAATAAAACACACACACACATGATTTAAAAGTATTTTAATGAAATAAACAGCGGTTGTTGTAATAATTTATTGCTCTCTCAATCCATTTCCAGGCCCTCGCTTGGCAAAATAATAAACGCACAAGATACATACCTTCTGATGTCAGATCACGTCCAACGAGGTAATCCATCTGAAGGGGTTAACTAATATTACAGGCACGAGCTGCGATAAACCACTCGCTCGTGCCTGTAATCCCCTGGTGCTGAAAGGAAAGCTGGATCTGTACTTACATTGAGTCGCGGTGATGCGCCCCTGGTGGATGTTCTCATGAACTGCAGCCTGGGAACTTTTTCCCACGCTCCAGGTCATATGAGGACATCCACCAGGGGGCGCATCACCGCGACTGAAGGAAATGTAGGTCAATGACCTACATTTCATTCATTCGCCGGGGATTACAGACACGAGCGAGTGGTTTATCGCAGCTCGTGCCAGTAAAATAATTAACCCCTTCAGATGGATTACATCGTGGGAAGTGATCTGACATCAGAAGGTATGTATCTTGTGCGTTTATTATTTTGCCAAGCGAGGGCCTGCAAATGGATTGAGAGAGCAATAAATTATTACAACAACCGCTGTGTTTATTTAATTAAAATACTTTTAAATCATGTGTGTGTGTGTTTATTAACCCTTTCAAACAATTGGATTAATAATGGATAGGTGTCATAATTGACGCCTCTCCATTATTAATCTGGCTTAATGTCACCTTACAATAGCAAGGTGGCATTAACCCTTCATTACCCCATATCCCACCGCTACAGGGAGTGGGAAGAGAGTGGCCAAGTGCCAGAATAGGTGCATCTTCCAGATGTGCCTTTTCTGGGGTGGCTGGGGGCAGATGTTTGTAGCCAGGGGGGGCCAATAACCATGGACCCTCTCCTGGCTATTAATATCTGCCCTCAGTCACTGACTTTACCATTCTGGCGGAGAAAATTGCGAGGGAGCCCACGCCAATTTTTTCCGCCATTTAACCCTTTATTTCAGCAGCTACAGCGCTGAAATTTTGCACATACACACTACTAACATTAGTAGTGTGGAATATGCAAAAAAAAAGGGGATATGAGATGGTTTACTGTATGAAAACCATGTCTCATATCCTGTCGGGTTTGTGCAGGAGAAATGAAAAGCCGGCAATTGAATTACCGACTTTTCACTAACACCGCTGCGTATTTCTCGCAAGTCACACTGCTGGTCCGTGTGGAATCCGTATTTTTCTCGCCCCCATAGACTTTCATTGGCGATTTTTTTGCGCAATACGCTGACAAACGCAGCATGCTGCGATTTTGTACGGCCGTAGAACGCCGTATATTACTGAACCGTAATATACGGCTAATAGGAGCAGCCCCATTGAGAATAATTGTGCCCTATGTAATGCGAGTTTTACGGACGTAGTTTCTGCGCTCTTACGTCCGTAAAACTCGCATGTGTGACCCCGGCCTAATACTTGGCCATTTTTTTTTTTTTTTGGGGTACATTCTCCCTTTTCCAAAAAAAAAAAATTAGTGGGAGATAAATATTGGCAAGTCTGCCTCCGTGCCATTGCTGTTGTGAATTAGACTTTTTGGCTCCCTCTGGTGGTTACTAGTGATATGACTCTGGGATTTTCTTCCCTCAGTTTGCACCCACCTGGGTCGTTAGTCCAAGGGTGTTGCTATATAAACCTCATGGATCCTTAGTCCAGTGCCTGGCATCGTTGTAATCAGATCCTTTTTGTTTGCTCCTATCTGCTGGTCCTCGTTCGTGCAAAATTAAGCTAAGTCTTGCTTCTTTGTTTTTTCAGTTATTTGCTTGCTCTCATTTTTGTCCAGCTTGTACTAAATGTGATTCCTGACCTTGCTGGAAGCTCTAGGGGGCTGGTGTTCTCCCCCCGGGCCGTTAGACGGTTCGGGGGTTCTTGAATTTCCAGCGTGGATATTTTTGATAGGGTTTTTGCTGACCATATAAGTTATCTTACTATATTCTGCTATTAGCTAGTGGGCCTCTCTTTGCTAAATACCTAGCTCATTCTTACGTTTGTCTTTTCCTCTTACCTCACCGTTATTATTTGTTGGGGGCTTGTATCCAACTTTTGGGGTCTTTTTCTCTGGAGGCAAGAAAGGTCTTTCTTTTCCCTTCTAGGGTTAGTTAGTTCTCCGGCTGGCGCGAGACGTCTAGAATCAACGTAGGCACGTTCCCCGGCTGCTGTTATTTGTGGTGCTAGGATTAGATATATGGTCAGCCCAGTTACCACTGCCCTATGAGCTGGTTTTTGTGTTTGCAGACTTGGTAACTATTTCTGAGACCCCCTGCCATTGGGGTCATAACAGTATGCCAGGCCAACATTGAATGTTTAATGCATTGCAGAAGTAGGATTATAAGAAAGGAAATTCTGAGTTTTTTTTTTTTTTTCCTCTCTTCCTCCCCTTTACTTTTGAGTGGCTTGTGCTGCTGCAGACATGAATGTCCAGACCTTGATTACAAGTGTAGACCAGCTTGCTGCTCGTGTGCAGGGCATACAAGATTTTGTTACCAGTAGTCCTATGTCTGAACCTAAGATACCTACTCCTGAACTAGGAATTTCAGGAATAATTGTAAATTGTTTCTTTCTCTGAGACCCCGTTCATCTGGAGATTCAGCTCAGCAAGTTAAAATTGTTATCTCTTTTTTATGGGGCGACCCTCAGGATTGGGCTTTCTCGCTAGCGCCAGGAGATCCGGCATTGGCAAATATTGATGTGTTTTTTCTGGCGCTCGGATTGCTTTACGAGGAACCCAATCTTGAAGTTCAGGCAGAAAAAGCCTTGCTGGCTATTTCTCAGGGCCAGGATGAAGCTGAAGTGTATTGCCAAAAATTTCGGAAATGGTCCGTGCTTACTCAGTGGAATGAGTGTGCTCTGGCCGCAAATTTCAGAAATGGCCTTTCTGAAGCCATTAAGAATGTGATGGTGGGTTTCCCCATTCCTACAAGTCTGAATGATTCCATGGCGCTGGCTATTCAAATTGACCAGCGTTTGCGGGAGCGCAAAACCGCTAATCCTCTGGTGGTGTTGTCTGAACAAACACCTGATTTAATGCAATGTGATAGAATTCAGACTAGAAATGAGCGGAAAAATCATAGACGTCAGAATGGGTTGTGTTTTTACTGTGGTGATTCTACACATGTTATATCAGCATGCTCTAAACACCTAACAAGGGTTGTTAGTCCTGTCGCCATTGGTAATTTGCAACCTAAATTTATTTTGTCTGTGACTTTAATTTGCTCATTGTCTTCTTACCCTGTTATGGCGTTTGTGGATTCAGGTGCTGCCCTGAGTCTTATGGATCTGTCATTTGCCAAACGCTGTGGTTTTGTTCTTGAACCGTTGGTAAATCCTATTCCTCTTAGAGGTATTGATGCTACGCCATTGGCGGAAAATAAACCGCAGTTTTGGACGCAGGTAACCATGTGCATGACTCCTGAACATCGGGAGGTGATTCGTTTTCTTGTTCTGCATAAAATGCATGATTTGGTCGTTTTGGGTCTGCCATGGTTACAGACCTACAATCCAGTCTTGGATTGGAAGGCAATGTCTGTGTCAAGTTGGGGTTGTCAGGGAATTCATGCTGATTCCCCGCCGGTGTCTATTGCTTCCTCTACTCCTTCGGAAGTTCCTGAGTATTTGTCTGATTATCAGGATGTATTCAGCGAGTCCAGATCCAGTGCTCTGCCTCCTCATAGGGACTGTGACTGCGCCATAGATTTGATTCCAGGTAGTAAATTTCCTAAGGGTAGATTATTTAATCTGTCTGTACCTGAGCATGCCGCAATGCGTTCGTATATCAAGGAGTCCCTGGAGAAGGGGCATATCCGTCCATCCTCTTCCCCTCTTGGTGCGGGATTCTTTTTTGTGGCCAAGAAAGACGGATCTTTGAGACCTTGTATTGACTATCGTCTTCTGAATAAAATCACTGTTAAATTTCAGTATCCTTTGCCTCTGTTGTCGGACTTGTTCGCCCGGATTAAAGGTGCCAAGTGGTTCACCAAGATAGATCTACGCGGTGCGTACAATCTTGTGCGCATTAAGCAAGGAGATGAATGGAAGACTGCATTTAATACGCCCGAAGGTCATTTTGAGTACTTGGTGATGCCTTTTGGGCTCTCTAATGCTCCCTCAGTGTTTCAGTCCTTTATGCATGACATTTTCCCGGAAGTATCTGGATAAATTTATGATTGTTTATCTGGATGATATTCTGGTTTTCTCTGAAGATTGGGACTCACATGTGGAGCAGGTCAGGATGGTGTTTCAGGTTTTGCGTGAGAACGCGTTGTTTGTTAAGGGCTCAAAGTGTCTCTTTGGAGTACAGAAGGTTCCCTTTTTGGGGTTTATTTTTTCCCCTTCTGCTGTGGAGATGGACCCAGTCAAGGTCCGAGCTATTCATGATTGGACTCAACCCACGTCAGTTAAGAGTCTTCAGAAGTTCTTGGGTTTTGCTAACTTCTACCGTCGTTTTATCGCTAATTTTTCTAGCGTTGTTAAACCTTTGACGGATATGACCAAGAAAGGTTCTGATGTTGCTAACTGGGCTCCTGCAGCCGTGGAGGCGTTCCAAGAGTTGAAGCGCCGGTTTACTTCAGCGCCTGTTTTGTGCCAGCCTGATGTCTCACTTCCCTTTCAGGTTGAAGTGGATGCTTCGGAGATTGGGGCAGGGGCCGTGTTGTCTCAGAGAGGCCCTGGTTGCTCGGTAATGAGACCATGTGCTTTCTTCTCTAGGAGGTTTTCGCCTGCTGAGCGGAATTATGATGTTGGCAATCGGGAGTTGCTGGCCATGAAGTGGGCATTTGAGGAGTGGCGTCATTGGCTCGAAGGTGCTAAGCATCGTGTGGTGGTCTTGACTGATCACAAAAATTTGATGTATCTCGAGTCTGCTAAACGCCTGAATCCTAGACAGGCCCGCTGGTCATTATTTTTCTCCCGTTTTGACTTTGTGGTCTCGTATTTACCAGGTTCAAAGAATGTGAAGGCTGATGCTCTTTCAAGGAGCTTTGTGCCTGACTCTCCTGGAGTCGCAGAACCTGTTGGTATTCTTAAAGAGGGAGTTATCTTGTCAGCCATTTCTCCTGATTTGCGAGGCGTGTTGCAGAGATTTCAGGCTGGTAGACCTGACTCTTGTCCACCTGACAGACTGTTTGTTCCTGATAAGTGGACCAGCAGAGTCATTTCCGAGGTTCATTCCTCGGTGTTGGCAGGTCATCCGGGAATTTTTGGCACCAGAGATCTGGTGGCTAGGTCCTTTTGGTGGCCTTCCTTGTCACGGGATGTGCGGTCATTTGTGCAGTCCTGTGGGACTTGTGCTCGAGCTAAGCCTTGCTGTTCTCGTGCCAGCGGATTGCTCTTGCCCTTGCCTGTCCCGAAGAGGCCTTGGACACACATTTCCATGGATTTCATTTCTGATCTCCCGGTGTCTCAGGGCATGTCTGTCATCTGGGTGGTATGTGATCGCTTTTCTAAAATGGTCCATTTGGTGCCTTTGCCTAAGCTGCCTTCCTCTTCCGATCTGGTTCCTGTGTTCTTTCAGAATGTGGTTCGTTTACACGGCATTCCTGAGAATATTGTGTCTGACAGAGGATCCCAGTTTGTTTCCAGGTTCTGGCGATCCTTTTGTGCTAGGATGGGCATTGATTTGTCGTTCTCGTCTGCCTTTCATCCTCAGACTAATGGACAAACGGAGCGAACTAATCAGACTCTGGAGTCTTATTTGAGGTGTTTTGTTTCGGCAGATCAGGATGATTGGGTGACCTTCTTGCCGTTGGCTGAGTTTGCCCTTAATAATCGGGCTAGTTCCGCTACTTTGGTTTCGCCATTTTTCTGCAACTCTGGTTTCCATCCTCGTTTTTCCTCGGGACATGTGGAGCCTTCTGACTGTCCTGGGGTGGATTCTATGGTGGATAGGTTGCAGCAGATCTGGAATCATGTGGTGGACAACTTGAAGTTGTCACAGGAGAAGGCTCAGCGTTTTGCCAACCGCCGCCGCGGTGTGGGTCCCCGACTTCGTGTTGGGGATTTGGTATGGCTGTCTTCTCGATTTGTTCCTATGAAGGTCTCCTCTCCTAAATTTAAGCCTCGCTTCATCGGTCCTTACAAGATATTGGAAATCCTTAATCCAGTTTCCTTTCGCTTGGATCTTCCGGTGTCGTTTGCCATTCACAACGTGTTCCATAGGTCCTTGTTGCGGCGCTACGTTGTGCCGGTGGTTCCTTCTGTTGAGCCTCCTGCTCCGGTGTTGGTTGAGGGCGAGTTGGAGTACGTGGTGGAGAAGATCTTGGATTCTCGTCTCTCCAGACGGAGGCTTCAGTATCTGGTCAAGTGGAAGGGCTATGGTCAGGAGGATAATTCCTGGGTGGTTGCCTCTGATGTGCATGCGGCCGATTTAGTTCGTGCCTTTCACGCTGCTCATCCTGATCGCCCTGGTGGTCGTAGTGAGGGTTCGGTGACCCCTCCTTAAGGGGGGGGTACTGTTGTGAATTAGACTTTTTGGCTCCCTCTGGTGGTTACTAGTGATATGACTCTGGGATTTTCTTCCCTCAGTTTGCACCCACCTGGGTCGTTAGTCCAAGGGTGTTGCTATATAAACCTCATGGATCCTTAGTCCAGTGCCTGGCATCGTTGTAATCAGATCCTTTTTGTTTGCTCCTATCTGCTGGTCCTGGTTCGTGCAAAATTAAGCTAAGTCTTGCTTCTTTGTTTTTTCAGTTATTTGCTTGCTCTCATTTTTGTCCAGCTTGTACTAAATGTGATTCCTGACCTTGCTGGAAGCTCTAGGGGGCTGGTGTTCTCCCCCCGGGCCGTTAGACGGTTCGGGGGTTCTTGAATTTCCAGCGTGGATATTTTTGATAGGGTTTTTGCTGACCATATAAGTTATCTTACTATATTCTGCTATTAGCTAGTGGGCCTCTCTTTGCTAAATACCTAGCTCATTCTTACGTTTGTCTTTTCCTCTTACCTCACCGTTATTATTTGTTGGGGGCTTGTATCCAACTTTTGGGGTCTTTTTCTCTGGAGGCAAGAAAGGTCTTTCTTTTCCCTTCTAGGGTTAGTTAGTTCTCCGGCTGGCGCGAGACGTCTAGAATCAACGTAGGCACGTTCCCCGGCTGCTGTTATTTGTGGTGCTAGGATTAGATATATGGTCAGCCCAGTTACCACTGCCTTTGAGCTGGTTTTTGTGTTTGCAGACTTGGTAACTATTTCTGAGACCCCCTGCCATTGGGGTCATAACACATTGCTGTGTGTGGTATCTGTCTCTCATTGTGTGCCACCGAAAACACTGTGTAATACTTGGCCATTTTTTTTTTTTTGGGTACATTCTCCCTTTTCCAAAAAAAAAATTAGTGGGAGATAAATATTGGCAAGTCTGCCTCCGTGCCATTGCTGTGTGTGGCATCTGTCTCTCATTGTGTGGCACCGAAAACACTGTGTAATACTTGGCCATTTTTTTTTTTTTGGGTACATTCTCCCTTTTCCAAAAAAAAAATTAGTGGGAGATAAATATTGGCAAGTCTGCCTCCGTGCCATTGCTGTGTGTGGTATCTGTCTCTCATTGTGTGCCACCGAAAACACTGTGTAATACTTGGCCCTTTTTTTTTTTTTGCTAAATTCTCCCTTTTCCAAAAAAAAAAATAGTGGGAGATAAAGATTGGCAAGTCTGCCTCCGTGCCATTGCTGTGTGTGGTATCTGTCTCTCATTGTGTGCCACTGAAAACACTGTGTAATACTTGGCCCTTTTTTTTTTTTTTGCTAAATTCTCCCTTTTCCCAAAAAAAAATTAGTGGGAGATAAATATTGGCAAGTCTGCCTCCGTGCCATTGCTGTGTGTGGTATCTGTCTCTCATTGTGTGCCACCGAAAACACTGTGTAATACTTGGCCATTTTTATTTTTTTTTGCTAAATTCTCCCTTTTCCAAAAAAAAAATTAGTGGGAGATAAATATTGGCAAGTCTGCCTCCGTGCCATTGCTGTGTGTGGCATCTGTCTGTCATTGTGTGGCACCGAAAACACTGTGTAATATTTGGCCATTTTTTTTTTTTTTGGGTACATTCTCCCTTTTCCAAAAAAAAAATTAGTGGGAGATAAATATTGGCAAGTCTGCCTCCGTGCCTGTTGTGATTCGGTTCGTGGGCTCCCCCGGTGGTCTCTTGTGGTACTGGTGTCCTGCAAGCTTTGCCTTCTCAGTTCACCTGTTCCTATCAGGATGTGGGAGTATCCTATTTAACCTTGCTCCTCAGTCATTCTAATGCTGGCCATCAATGTATCCAGAGTGATTCTGTTGCATGTTCCTGCTCCCAGTTTTCTGCTCAGCTAAGTTGGACACCTTAGTCCTTAAGTCTATTTTTGTATGTTTTGTCCAGTTTGCACTTATGTGAATCTCTGCAGCTGGAAGCTCTTGTTGGGCTGAAATTACCACTCCAGTGGCATGAGTTGTCACATGAGTTAAGGTAATTTCAGGATGGTGTTTTGAAGGGTTTTGCAGCTGACCGCGAAGTCCTCTGTTGTATCTTTCTGCTATTTAGTTAGCGGGCCTCTCTGTGCTAAATCTGCTTTCATACTACGTGTGTCTTTTCATCTGCTCTCACCGTTATTATATGTGGGGGGCTGCTATCTCCTGTGGGGACATTCTCTGGAGGCAAGCCAGGACTGTGTTTTCTTCTACCAGGGGTAGTTAGTTCTCCGGCTGGCGCGCGGCATCTAGAGACAACGCAGGAATGCCCCCTGGCTACTTCTAGTGTGGTGTGTAGGTTTAGCATCGCGGTCAGCTCTAGTTTCCATCACCCGAGAGCTTGTCCGTTTATTCTATGCTTCTGATGTTTCCTTGCCATTGGAAACCATAACAGTTACTGTTGTGATTCGGTTCGTGGGCTCCCCCGGTGGTCTCTTGTGGTACTGGTGTCCTGCAAGCTTTGCCTTCTCAGTTCACCTGTTCCTAAGTTTAAGCCTCGGTTCATCGGTCCTTATAAGATTTTGGAAATTCTTAACCCTGTGTCTTTTCGTTTGTACCTCCCAGCATCCTTTGCTATCCATAATGTCTTCCATCGGTCATTATTGCGGAGGTATGAGGTACCACTTGTGCCTTCTGTTGAGCCTCCTGCTCCTGTGCTGGTTGAGGGTGAATTGGAGTACGTGGTGGAGAAAATCTTGGACTCCCGTGTTTCCAGACGGAGACTTCAATATCTGGTGAAATGGAAGGGCTACGGTCAAGAGGATAATTCTTGGGTTACAGCTTCTGATGTTCATGCTTCTGATTTGGTCCGTGCCTTTCATAGGGCTCATCCAGATCGCCCTGGTGGTTCTTGTGAGGGTTCGGTGCCCCCTCCTTAAGGGGGGGGTACTGTTGTGATTCGGTTCGTGGGCTCCCCCGGTGGTCTCTTGTGGTACTGGTGTCCTGCAAGCTTTGCCTTCTCAGTTCACCTGTTCCTATCAGGATGTGGGAGTATCCTATTTAACCTTGCTCCTCAGTCATTCTAATGCTGGCCATCAATGTATCCAGAGTGATTCTGTTGCATGTTCCTGCTCCCAGTTTTCTGCTCAGCTAAGTTGGACACCTTAGTCCTTAAGTCTATTTTTGTATGTTTTGTCCAGTTTGCACTTATGTGAATCTCTGCAGCTGGAAGCTCTTGTTGGGCTGAAATTACCACTCCAGTGGCATGAGTTGTCACATGAGTTAAGGTAATTTCAGGATGGTGTTTTGAAGGGTTTTGCAGCTGACCGCGAAGTCCTCTGTTGTATCTTTCTGCTATTTAGTTAGCGGGCCTCTCTGTGCTAAATCTGCTTTCATACTACGTGTGTCTTTTCATCTGCTCTCACCGTTATTATATGTGGGGGGCTGCTATCTCCTGTGGGGACATTCTCTGGAGGCAAGCCAGGACTGTGTTTTCTTCTACCAGGGGTAGTTAGTTCTCCGGCTGGCGCGCGGCATCTAGAGACAACGCAGGAATGCCCCCTGGCTACTTCTAGTGTGGTGTGTAGGTTTAGCATCGCGGTCAGCTCTAGTTTCCATCACCCGAGAGCTTGTCCGTTTATTCTATGCTTCTGATGTTTCCTTGCCATTGGAAACCATAACACGTGCCATTGCTGTGTGTGGTATCTGTCTCTCATTGTGTGCCACCGAAAACACTGTGTAATACTTGGCCCTTTTTTTTTTTTTTGCTAAATTCTCCCTTTTCCAAAAAAAAAATTAGTGGGAGATAAATATTGGCAAGTCTGCCTCCGTGCCATTGCTGTGTGTGGCATCTGTCTCTCATTGTGTGGCACCGAAAACACTGTGTAATACTTGGCCATTTTTTTTTTTTTAGGGTAAATTCTCCCAGAAAAAAAAAAAAAAATAGTGGGAGATTAAGATTGGCATTTCTGCTTGAGTGCTGGTCCTGTGTGTGCCATCTGTCTCAAATTATTGGGGCACAGAAAACCTAGTGTGTAACATTGGGCCTGATTTTCCTTTCAGTGTCAGGCACCTATAAAGGTATATATAAATCCTACAGAAGTTTGAGTTCGCCTGATAAGTTGTTTTACAGTAACAAATAGCGTTACTTTGGTTACGTTTTGCAAACAATGAGGAAGTCTAGTGGAAGAGGTCGTGGCCGTGGGCGGTCATTGTCAGCTGGTAATGATGGTAGTGGTGGTGGAGCATCAGGTGGTCATGGTAAAAGCAGTACAGCACCTAAGTCTCGAGTTGTTGAGCCAGGTTCGTTGTCTGGCTACACAAGGCCTCGAGCGCTCTCTTTTCTGGGAGTAGGAAAACCACTTTTGAAGCCGGAGCAGGAGGAACAAGTATTGGCTTTCATTGCTGACTCTGCCTCTAACTCTTTCGCCTCCTCCTCGGAAAGTGCCAAATGTCAGAGCAGTGCATCGTCAGTGGATGCTCCCGGTCAGGAACAAGTCGCTTCCTTGTGTCCTTCACTAAAAACAACAGTGAAGGATGCGTCAGTCGACACAACAGGTTACTCCATGGAGCTATGTGCAAAAAGAAAAAAAAAAGAGCATGAACCGCACATCCCAAAATCATATGTTGATCTAAAGCCGCTAGGCAAAAATTTAAATACTGAACATGAGGTTTTCAGTTTAACATTCTGATCAGACTGTATGAAGCCCACTGCCCCTTCACGGCAAACCTCGTAGTGGGTCCTAACGCCCTAACGGAACGGAGCCGTGGGGCGACCACCGCCGCAGCAGCCATGCACCAGCAGGGCGGACGGCCTGTTGCCCCACAGCACCCATGCTGCGAGACTGAGTCCCCAAGACTCCAGACCGCGCCGCCCCACCAGCACAAAGCCACAGCAACAATGGCCGCCACACAGCACCAGCACCAAAATGAAGGGAGCATTTAAACTCACCTTCCTCCAGCTCTTCAGTGAGAGCCAAAATGGGCTAGACCCCTTACTTTGCAGTCTCCTGCTAATTAAAATCACCTGAGCCAAATGGGAGGAGTGCTGGTCCAAAAAAAGAGACAAGTACATGCTATGTGCAAAAAGAAAAAAAAGAGCATGAACCGCACATCCCAAAATCATATGTTGATCTAAAGCCGCTAGGCAAAAATTTAAATACTGAACATGAGGTTTTCAGTTTAACATTCTGATCAGACTGTATGAAGCCCACTGCCCCTTCACGGCAAACCTCGTAGTGGGTCCTAACGCCCTAACGGAGCGGAGCCGTGTGGTCGACCACCGCCGCAGCGGCCATGCACCAGCAGGGCGGACGGCCTGTTGCCCCACAGCACCCATGCTGCGAGACTGAGTCCCCAAGACTCCAGACCGCGCCGCCCCACCAGCACAAAGCCACAGCAACAATGGCCGCCACACAGCACCAGCACCAAAATGAAGGGAGCATTTAAACTCACCTTCCTCCAGCTCTTCTGTGAGAGCCAAAATGGGCTAGACCCCTTACTTTGCAGTCTCCTGCTAATTAAAATCACCTGAGCCAAATGGGAGGAGTGCTGGTCCAAAAAAAGAGACAAGTACATGCTATGTGCAAAAAGAAAAAAAAGAGCATGAACCGCACATCCCAAAATCATATGTTGATCTAAAGCCGCTAGGCAAAAATTTAAATACTGAACATGAGGTTTTCAGTTTAACATTCTGATCAGACTGTATGAAGCCCACTGACCCTTCACGGCAAAACTCGTTCAAACTCCTTTTCATTTTGGTGCTGGTGCTGTGTGGCGGCCATTGTTGCTGTGGCTTTGTGCTGGTGGGGCGGCGCGGTCTGGAGTCATGGGGGCTCAGTCTCGCAGCATGGGTGCTGTGGGGCAACAGGCCGTCCGCCCTGCTGGTGCATGGCTGCTGCGGCGGTGGTCGCCGCACGGCTCCGCTCCGTTAGGGCGTTAGGACCCACTACGAGGTTTGCCGTGAAGGGGCAGTGGGCTTCATACAGTCTGATCAGAATGTTAAACTGAAAACCTCATGTTCAGTATTTAAATTTTTGCCTAGCGGCTTTAGATCAACGTATGATTTTGGGATGTGCAGTTCATGCTCTTTTTTTTCTTTTTGCACAAAGCATGTACTTGTCTTTTTTTGGACCAGCACTCCTCCTATTTGGCTCAGGTGATTTTAATTAGCAGGAGACTGCAAAGTAAGGGGTCTAGCCCATTTTGGCTCTCACTGAAGAGCTGGAGGAAGGTGAGTTTAAATGCTCCTTTTCATTTTGGTGCTGGTGCTGTGTGGCGGCCATTGTTGCTGTGGCTTTGTGCTGGTGGGGCGGCGCGGTCTGGAGTCATGGGGGCTCAGTCTCGCAGCATGGGTGCTGTGGGGCAACAGGCCGTCCGCCGTGCTGGTGCATGGCCGCTGCGGCGGTGGTCGCCACACGGCTCCGCTCCGTTAGGGCGTTAGGACCCACTACGAGGTTTGCCGTGAAGGGGCAGTGGGCTTCATACAGTCTGATCAGAATGTTAAACTGAAAACCTCATGTTCAGTATTTAAATTTTTGCCTAGCGGCTTTAGATCAACGTATGATTTTGGGATGTGCGGTTCATGCTCTTTTTTTTCTTTTTGCACAAAGCATGTACTTGTCTTTTTTTGGACCAGCACTCCTCCTATTTGGCTCAGGTGATTTTAATTAGCAGGAGACTGCAAAGTAAGGGGTCTAGCCCATTTTGGCTCTCACTGAAGAGCTGGAGGAAGGTGAGTTTAAATGCTCCTTTTCATTTTGGTGCTGGTGCTGTGTGGTGGCCATTGTTGCTGTGGCTTTGTGCTGGTGGGGCGGCGCGGTCTGGAGTCATGGGGGCTCAGTCTCGCAGCATGGGTGCTGTGGGGCAACAGGCCGTCCGCCCTGCTGGTGCGTCGCCGCACGGCTCCGTTCCGTTAGGGCGTTAGGACCCACTACGAGGTTTGCCGTGAAGGGGCAGTGGGCTTCATACAGTCTGATCAGAATGTTAAACTGAAAACCTCATGTTCAGTATTTAAATTTTTGCCTAGCGGCTTTAGATCAACGTATGATTTTGGGATGTGCGGTTCATGCTCTTTTTTTTTTCTTTTTGCACTCCATGGAGCTCTTTACACATACCGTTCCTGGGTTACACAGTGAAACAGTTAACAGGCTATGCCCATTAGAAGTTGAATCGGACATGGAGTGCACAGATGCACAGACACAGCCAGATTACTATGCTGTTCCTTTGACTCAGACCAGAACATTGCCCTCGCAGTGTACTGAGGCAGAATCAAAACCAGCGGAGACTATGGTGCTCCGTCACGAACGCAATACCACCGGCTTACACGGTGACACAGACGAAGTTGCACACAACATAGAAGAGGAGGTCATAGATGACCCAGTTGTGGACCCCGATTGGCAGCCATTGGGGGAACAGGGTGCAGGCGGCAGTAGTTCTGAAGCGGAGGAGGAGGAGGAGCCGCAGCAGGCATCAACATCACAACAGGTTCCATCTACCGGGCCCGTATCTGGCCAAAAAGGCGTGGCAAAACCAAAACCAGTTGGAGGACAGCGTGGCCATCCGGTTAAAGAAGCTCAATCTGCAATGCCTGAAAAGGTATCCGATAGTAGAAAGAGTGCAGTCTGGCATTTTTTTAAACAACATCCAAATGATCAGCGCAAAGTCATCTGTCAAAAATGTTCAACTACCTTAAGCAGAGGTCAGAATCTTAAAAGTCTAAATACAAGTTGCATGCATAGACATTTATCCACCATGCATTTGCAAGCCTGGACTAACTACCAAACGTCCCTAAAGGTTGCAGCACCCTCGGCCAATGAAGCTAGTCAGCAACGCTACATCCCTTCCCTCCCTGTAAGCCGACCATTTCCCACACCACCTGCAGTATCTGTGCAGCTTTCGTCGCCAGGCCAAAGCAGTCAGGGAATCACCAGGTTAGTAGTAGGAAACACTGCATGTAGGGCACCGGCAAGAATACCATCTCCAACCCTCTCTCACTCACCCATGTCCACCGGCACCACCGCTAGTTCCACGATCTCCAGCTCTCCAGTCCAGCTCACCCTACATGAGACTCTTGTTAGGAAACGGAAGTACTCATCCTCGCATCCGCGTACACAGGGTTTGAACGCCCACATTGCTAGACTAATCTCATTAGAGATGATGCCCTACCGGTTAGTTGAAAGCGAAGCTTTCAAAGCGCTGATGGACTACGCTGTACCACGCTATGAGCTACCCAGTCGGCACTTCTTTTCTAGAAAAGCCATCCCAGCCCTCCAACAGCATGTTAAAGACCGCATCGTCCATGCACTTAGGCAGTCTGTGACTACAAAGGTGCACCTGACAACAGATGCATGGACCAGTAGGCATGGCCAGGGACGTTACGTGTCCATCACGGCACACTGGGTGAATGTGGTGGATGCAGGCTCCACAGGGGACAGCAATATTGGGACAGTTCTGCCTAGCCCACGGTCAAGGAAAGAGTTGGCTGTAGGCGTTCGCCCCCCCTCCTCCTCTTCCTCCTGCAGAAGCGAGAGCTCGTCCACAGACCGCAGTCGCACATCCACTCCATCCGCAGCTGCCACTGTTGCACACCAGGTGTGCCATTATGGGACAGCTAGTGGCAAGCGTCAGCAGGCTGTATTGGCAATGAAGTGTTTGGGCGACAACAGACACACCGCGGAAGTTCTGTCCGAGTTCTTGCAGAAAGAAACTCAGTCATGGCTGGGCACTGTACATCTTGAGGCAGGCAAGGTAGTGAGTGATAACGGAAGGAATTTCATGGCTGCCATAGCCCTTTCCCAACTGAAACACATTCCTTGCCTGGCTCACACCTTAAACCTGGTGGTGCAGTGCTTCCTGAAAAGTTATCCGGGGTTACCCGACCTGCTCCTCAAAGTGTGCAGACTTTGCTCGCATATCCGCCGTTCGCCCGTACACTCCAGCCGTATGCAGAACTATCAGCGGTCTTTGAACCTTCCCCAGCATCGCCTAATCATCGACGTTGCAACAAGGTGGAACTCCACACTGCACATGCTTCAGAGAGTGTGCGAACAGAGGCGTGCTGTTATGTATTTGTGGAAGGATACACGGGCAGGCAGTTGGTTGGCAGACATGGAGTTGTCAGGTGTGCAGTGGTCGAAGCTACAAGACCTGTGTCAAGTCCTTCAGTGTTTTGAGGAATGCACACGGCTGGTTAGTGTAGACAACGCAATAATAAGCATGAGCATCCCCCTAATGCGTCTGCTGATGCAAAGTTTGACGCACATAAAGGAGCAGGCGTCTGCAGCCGAGGAAGAGGAAAGCCTTGATGACAGTCAGCCATTGTCTGGTCAGGGCCGTGTAGAGGACGCGGTAGCGGGCGAAGAGGAGGAGGAGGACGAAGAGGATGATGGGGATGAGTACTTTTTTAATGAGGAAGCTTCTCCTGGGCCAACAGAAATTAGTGGCGTTGCAAGGCCGGGTTCTGTTTTTGTAAGGGAGACAAGTGACGTAGATTTGCCTGTAACTGCCCCTCAAACCAGCACAACCGCAGATTTGCCAACTGGAACTTTGGCCCACATGGCGGATTATGCCTTACGTATCCTCAAAAAGGACCCACGCATTATTAAAATGATGAGCGATGACGATTACTGGTTGGCCTGCATCCTTGACCCTCGCTATAAAGGCAAATTGCTAAATATTATGCCACATGAGAACCTCGAACAAATATTAGCAACCAAACAAGCTACTCTTGTAGACCGTTTGATTCAGGCATTCCCAGCAGACAGCGCCGGTGATGGTTCTCACATGAGCTGCAGGGGGCTACAGGGCAGAGGTGTTAGAGGTGCACAGATCAGAAGTGGCGTTGGACAGAGGGGTTTTCTGACCAGGTTGTGGAGTGATTTCGCAATGACCGCAGACAGGACAGGTACTGCAGCTATTTTTCAGCCCTTATTGATGTTCTCCCTCAACCGTCATTCCCATTTGATTACTGGGCATCCAAATTAGACACCTGGCCTGAATTGGCAGAATATGCGTTGCAGGAGCTTGCTTGCCCAGCAGCTAGTGTGCTATCAGAAAGAGTATTCAGTGCTGCTGGTTCAATATTAACCGAAAAAAGGACTCGTCTGGCTACCCAAAATGTGGATGATCTCACCTTCATTAAAATGAACCACTCCTGGATTTCAAATTATTTTGCCCCACCTTTCCCGGCTGACACCTAGCTTTCCTATAAAAAGGTCTTGCTTGTGGACTGGTCTTACTGAGTGTTAAAATCTCTTAATTTGCAGCAGCTGTTTGACCAGCATACGACATGTTTACACATCCCCCAATGGGAAAACTCCCCCCACGGGGCCGTTGTCTCACTCTCGACACTTGGCGCAAGCACCCGTTAGTTACAGTGCTGTTTGTCAGAAGAGGTGGGTGTGCTCGCTTTTGGTCGACGGCACTGCCACTGGGTCCCTCATAGTACAATGTAGTGTCTCTGGCGGTGGTGGTGCGCACCCAACGTCAGACACACCATTGTAACATGAGGGGCCCTGGGGCGGTACCGCCGGCCACAAGAGAGTTCCCCCCCCAGCTCAAACTGTGCTCTACCACGTGCCAAATTATCTCGCACAGCTCCACCAATGTTTAGTCTATGCGCTGACATCATTCAATGCCTGGCACTGACAATCAATACCAATTTGTTGACATCTATGATGATAGTTAAAGTAGTCTGGGTCAGTGTCCTATATTGACACCAGTAAATACTAATTTACTGCCAAATTACTTTGTCATAAACTCTGCAGATGAGCCCACCCCTGTACCTAAGCATGCCACCCTTTTTTTTTTATTTATAGTTGTTTTGCGAGACATTAACATCTATTTATTTTTTGGGAGTACTAACTGTGTCAGACACTTCTTGCAATACTCCTCCACTGACCACAATGCTGCCTGCCTGTGTATCCATGTAACCGATTTAAAACTGCCATGCCTGCCTATTGTTTGTTATTTTAGGCCTTTGATAGCCTGTCTGTGGCCCCTACTTGCAATACTCCTCCACTGACCACAATGCTGCCTGGAGTGCCTGCCTGTGTATCCATGTAACCGATTTAAAACTGCCATGCCTGCCTATTGTTTGTTATTTTAGGCCTTTGATAGCCTGTCTGCGGCCCCTACTTGCAATACTCCTCCACTGACCACAATGCTGCCTGCCTGTGTATCCATGTAACCGATTTAAAACTGCCATGCCTGCCGATTGTTTGTTATTTTAGGCCTTTGATAGCCTGTCTGCGGCCCCTACTTGCAATACTCCTCCACTGACCACAATGCTGCCTGGAGTGCCTGCCTGTGTATCCATGTAACCGATTTAAAACTGCCATGCCTGCCTATTGTTTGTTATTTTAGGCCTTTGATAGCCTGTCTGCGGCCCCTACTTGCAATACTCCTCCACTGACCACAATGCTGCCTGGAGTGCCTGCCTGTGTATCCATGTAACCGATTTTAAACTGCCATGCCTGCCTATTGTTTGTTATTTTAGGCCTTTGACAGCCTGTCTGCGGCCCCTACTTGCAATACTCCTCCACTGACCACAATGCTGCCTGGAGTGCCTGCCTGTGTATCCATGTAACCGATTTTAAACTGCCATGCCTGCCTATTGTTTGTTATTTTAGGCCTTTGATAGCCTGTCTGCGGCCCCTACTTGCAATACTCCTCCACTGACCACAATGCTGCCTGGAGTGCCTGCCTGTGTATCCATGTAACCGATTTTAAACTGCCATGCCTGCCTATTGTTTGTTATTTTAGGCCTTTGACAGCCTGTCTGCGGCCCCTACTTGCAATACTCCTCCACTGACCACAATGCTGCCTGCCTGTGTATCCATGTAACCGATTTAAAACTGCCATGCCTGCCTATTGTTTGTTATTTTAGGCCTTTGATAGCCTGTCTGCGGCCCCTACTTGCAATACTCCTCCACTGACCACACCAATGCTGCCCGTGTACCCCTGGAACCTATTTAAAAGTTCATAGAGCCTAGTTATATATTTTATTTACTATTAATAAGGCCATGATGGACTACGCTGTACCACGCTACAAGCTAACCAGTCGACACTTCTTTTGCGAGAAAAGCCATCCCAACCCTCCACCAGCATGTAAAAGTCCGCATTGTCCATGCACTCTGGCAATCTGTGAGTACAAAGGTGCACCTGACAACAGACGCATGGACCTGTAGGCATGGCCACGGAAGATTACGTGTCCATTAAGGCGCAATGGGTTAATGTGGTGGATGCATGGTCCACAGGGGAAAGCCTACTAAGTCTGTCTGCAGTCCCTAATTCAAATTGTCCTCCACTGTCTAAATCGGAGCTTCCACCTTCTGGCTTTCGGCCTATAGTATCAGATATTAAACTGCATTTGGCCTTCAACTTTGGTTACGGCCTACTAACGGTGTCTGCCCCTCCCTGGTGTTTGTCCTCAACTGCATAAAGCTGAGCTTCCACCTTCTGGCTTTCGGCCTATAGTATCAGATATTAAACTGCATTTGGCCTTCAACTTTGGTTACGGCCTACTAACGGTGTCTGCCCCTCCCTGGTGTTTGTCCTCAACTGAATAAAGCTGAGCTTCAACCTTCTGGCTCTCATTAAGTGCTGTGTTTTTAAAAATTGGTGGTGGTTAGGGCCTACTAACGGTGTCTGCCCCTCCCTGGTGTTTGTCCTCAACTGAATAAAGCTGAGCTTCAACCTTCTGGCTCTCACTAAGTGCTGTGTTTTTAAAAATTGGTGGTTAGGGCCTACTAACGGTGTCTGCCCCTCCCTGGTGTTTGCCCTCAACTGAATAAAGCTGAGCTTCCACCTTCTGGCTTTCGGCCTATAGTATCAGATATTAAACTGCATTTGGCCTTCAACTTTGGTTACGGCCTACTAACGGTGTCTGCCCCTCCCTGGTGTTTGTCCTCAACTGAATAAAGCTGAGCTTCAACCCTCTGGCTCTCATTAAGTGCTGTGTTTTTAAAAATTGGTGGTGGTTAGGGCCTACTAACGGTGTCTGCCCCTCCCTGGTGTTTGTCCTCAACTGAATAAAGCTGAGCTTCAACCTTCTGGCTCTCACTAAGTGCTGTGTTTTTAAAAATTGGTGGTTAGGGCCTACTAACGGTGTCTGCCCCTCCCTGGTGTTTGCCCTCAACTGAATAAAGCTGAGCTTCCACCTTCTGGCTTTCGGCCTATAGTATCAGATATTAAACTGCATTTGGCCTTCAACTTTGGTTACGGCCTACTAACGGTGTCTGCCCCTCCCTGGTGTTTGTCCTCAACTGAATAAAGCTGAGCTTCAACCTTCTGGCTCTCATTAAGTGCTGTGTTTTTAAAAATTGGTGGTTAGGGCCTACTAACGGTGTCTGCCCCTCCCTGGTGTTTGCCCTCAACTGAATAAAGCTGAGCTTCCACCTTCTGGCTTTCGGCCTATAGTATCAGATATTAAACTGCATTTGGCCTTCAACTTTGGTTACGGCCTATTAACGGTGTCTGCCCCTCCCTGGTGTTTGTCCTCAACTGAATAAAGCTGAGCTTCAACCTTCTGGCTCTCATTAAGTGCTGTGTTTTTAAAAATTGGTGGTGGTTAGGGCCTACTAACGGTGTCTGCCCCTCCCTGGTGTTTGTCCTCAACTGAATAAAGCTGAGCTTCAACCTTCTGGCTCTCATTAAGTGCTGTGTTTTTAAAAATTGGTGGTGGTTAGGGCCTACTAACGGTGTCTGCCCCTCCCTGGTGTTTGCCCTCAACTGAATAAAGCTGAGCTTCCACCTTCTGGCTTTCGGCCTATAGTATCAGATATTAAACTGCATTTGGCCTTCAACTTTGGTTACGGCCTACTAACGGTGTCTGCCCCTCCCTGGTGTTTGTCCTCAACTGAATAAAGCTGAGCTTCAACCTTCTGGCTCTCATTAAGTGCTGTGTTTTTAAAAATTGGTGGTGGTTAGGGCCTACTAACGGTGTCTGTCCCTCCCTGGTGTTTGTCCTCAACTAAATAAAGCTGAGCTTCAACCTTCTGGCTCTCATTAAGTGCTGTGTTTTTAAAAATTGGTGGTGGTTAGGGCCTACTAACGGTGTCTGCCCCTCCCTGGTGTTTGCCCTCAACTGAATAAAGCTGAGCTTCCACCTTCTGGCTTTCGGCCTATAGTATCAGATATTAAACTGCATTTGGCCTTCAACTTTGGTTACGGCCTACTAACGGTGTCTGCCCCTGCCTGGTGTTTGTCCTCAACTGAATAAAGCTGAGCTTCAACCTTCTGGCTCTCATTAAGTGCTGTGTTTTTAAAAATTGGTGGTTAGGGCCTACTAACGGTGTCTGCCCCTCCCTGGTGTTTGCCCTCAACTGAATAAAGCTGAGCTTCAGTCTTAGGCTTTTGGCCTAAAGTATCAGATATTAAACTGCATTTGGCCTATTAGTGTGTTTGGGCCCTTAAAACAGTGTCTGCTGCTCCTGGGTTTGCTACTCCACTGAGCAAAGCAATGCCGCCTGTTTAGTCCTGTTACCAATTTTGAACTGCATTTAGCCTACTTTATTCTTTGGCCCTATATCTGTTTCCTCCTCATCCTGCCCATTGCCCAACCACTGCTAGATGAGTCTGCTGGTACATTGACCTAGACCACTACATTCCCCTTGCACTCTACACAGCCAGAATCTGACCCTGCTGAAAGTAAGGTTCCCCTTCCCGCATGTTATACCACCTTACACAGGGACAAAGAGGAAGGTGCAGATGAAAGTGCAGGTTCCTTCATCAGGTGGGGGGGGCATACTCGTTGGCGACGTCACTGGCACAGGGCCCCTCAGAGTACGCAAAAGTGTCGCTGCTGGTGGGAGGCGCCCCCGCCGTGCAAACACACCGCTGTACTTTGAGGGGCCCTGTGCCAGTGCCAATGCGAACAAGTGTGCCCCCCTGCTTGCTCAGGATCACAGCACTTGCAACGTTGAAATACTTACCTCTCCCTGCTCCACCGCCGTGACGTAGTCCACGATTCCTGGGCCCACTAAAACCTTGAACCAGCCCTACCCCCCACAACTTTTGCCAAATGACCCCCAAGTTCCATTGAACAACTATTATTATAAAGTTAATTAAGATTGACAAGCTTCAGAAACAAGAATGGATGTTTTTGGCATTAAAATGGGCACTGTAGGTGTTTTCCTGGCCTCCACTCACTGCCGACTATGCTTCCCCATTGACTTGCATTGGGTTTCGTGTTTCAGTCGATCCCCGACTTTTACTTTTAGCGATAATCGGCCGACTGCACTCGACTCGACTCTGGACAAAGTCGGGTTTCACAAAACCCGACTCGATCTTTAAAAAATGAAAGTCGCTCAACCCTATTCCTGAGGTGTCTTCCTATATAGGTACGGTTCTGAGGTGTTTCCCTATATAGGTAGGGTTCTGAGGTGTCTTCCTATATAGATACGGTTCTGAGGTGTTTCCCTATATAAGTACGGTTCTGAGGTGTCTTCCTATATACAGTAGGTATGGTTCTGAGGTGTCTTCCTATATACAGTAGGTACGGTTCTGAGGTGTTTCCCTATATACGTACGGTTCTGAGGTGTCTTCCTATATACAGTAGGTACGGTTCTGAGGTGTCTTCCTATATACAGTAGGTACGGTTCTGAGGTGTCTTCCTATATACAGTAGGTACGGTTCTGAGGTGTCTTCCTATATACAGTAGGTACGGTTCTGAGGTGTTTCCCTATATACGTACGGTTCTGAGGTGTCTTCCTATATACAGTAGGTACGGTTCTGAGGTGTCTTCCTATATACAGTAGGTATGGTTCTGAGGTGTCTTCCTATATACAGTAGGTACGGTTCTGAGGTGTTTCCCTATATACGTACGGTTCTGAGGTGTCTTCCTATATACAGTAGGTACAGTTCTGAGGTGTCTTCCTATATACAGTAGGCACGGTTCTGAGGTGTCTTCCTATATACAGTAGGTACGGTTCTGAGGTGTCTTCCTATATACAGTAGGTACGGTTCTGAGGTGTTTCCCTATATACGTACGGTTCTGAGGTGTCTTCCTATATACAGTAGGTACGGTTCTGAGGTGTCTTCCTATATACAGTAGGTACGGTTCTGAGGTGTTTCCCTATATACGTACGGTTCTGAGGTGTCTTCCTATATACAGTAGGTACGGTTCTGAGGTGTCTTCCTATATACAGTAGGTATGGTTCTGAGGTGTCTTCCTATATACAGTAGGTACGGTTCTGAGGTGTTTCCCTATATACGTACGGTTCTGAGGTGTCTTCCTATATACAGTAGGTACGGTTCTGAGGTGTCTTCCTATATACAGTAGGTACGGTTCTGAGGTGTTTCCCTATATACGTACGGTTCTGAGGTGTCTTCCTATATACAGTAGGTACGGTTCTGAGGTGTCTTCCTATATACAGTAGGTATGGTTCTAAGGTGTCTTCCTATATACAGTAGGTACGGTTCTGAGGTGTTTCCTTATATACGTACGGTTCTGAGGTGTCTTCCTATATACAGTAGGTACGGTTCTGAGGTGTTTCCCTATACACGTACGGTTCTGAGGTGTCTTCCTATATACAGTAGGTACGGTTCTGAGGTGTTTCCCTATATACGTACGGTTCTGAGGTGTCTTCCTATATACAGTAGGTACGGTTCTGAGGTGTCTTCCTATATACAGTAGGTATGGTTCTGAGGTGTCTTCCTATATACAGTAGGTACAGTTCTGAGGTGTCTTCCTATATACAGTAGGCACGGTTCTGAGGTGTCTTCCTATATACAGTAGGTACGGTTCTGAGGTGTCTTCCTATATACAGTAGGTACGGTTCTGAGGTGTTTCCCTATATACGTACGGTTCTGAGGTGTCTTCCTATATACAGTAGGTACGGTTCTGAGGTGTCTTCCTATATACAGTAGGTACGGTTCTGAGGTGTTTCCCTATATACGTACGGTTCTGAGGTGTCTTCCTATATACAGTAGGTACGGTTCTGAGGTGTCTTCCTATATACAGTAGGTATGGTTCTGAGGTGTCTTCCTATATACAGTAGGTACGGTTCTGAGGTGTTTCCCTATATACGTACGGTTCTGAGGTGTCTTCCTATATACAGTAGGTACGGTTCTGAGGTGTCTTCCTATATACAGTAGGTACGGTTTTGAGGTGTTTCTCTATATACGTACGGTTCTGAGGTGTCTTCCTATATACAGTAGGTACGGTTCTGAGGTGTCTTCCTATATACAGTAGGTATGGTTCTAAGGTGTCTTCCTATATACAGTAGGTACGGTTCTGAGGTGTTTCCCTATATACGTACGGTTCTGAGGTGTCTTCCTATATACAGTAGGTACGGTTCTGAGGTGTTTCCCTATACACGTACGGTTCTGAGGTGTCTTCCTATATACAGTAGGTACGGTTCTGAGGTGTTTCCCTATATACGTACGGTTCTGAGGTGTCTTCCTATATACAGTAGGTACGGTTCTGAGGTGTCTTCCTATATACAGTAGGTATGGTTCTGAGGTGTCTTCCTATATACAGTAGGTACGGTTCTGAGGTGTTTCCCTATATACGTACGGTTCTGAGGTGTCTTCCTATATACAGTAGGTACGGTTCTGAGGTGTCTTCCTATATACAGTAGGTACGGTTCTGAGGTGTCTTCCTATATACAGTAGGTACGGTTCTGAGGTGTTTCCCTATATACGTACGGTTCTGAGGTGTCTTCCTATATACAGTAGGTACGGTTCTGAGGTGTCTTCCTATATACAGTAGGTATGGTTCTAAGGTGTCTTCCTATATACAGTAGGTACGGTTCTGAGGTGTTTCCCTATATACGTACGGTTCTGAGGTGTCTTCCTATATACAGTAGGTACGGTTCTGAGGTGTCTTCCTATATACAGTAGGTACGGTTCTGAGGTGTTTCCCTATATACGTACGGTTCTGAGGTGTCTTCCTATATACAGTAGGTACGGTTCTGAGGTGTCTTCCTATATACAGTAGGTACGGTTCTGAGGTGTTTCCCTATATACGTACGGTTCTGAGGTGTCTTCCTATATACAGTAGGTACGGTTCTGAGGTGTCTTCCTATATACAGTAGGTACCGTTCTGAGGTGTTTCCCTATATACAGTAGGTACGGTTCTGAGGTGTTCCCCTATATAAGTACGGTTCTGAGGTGTCTTCCTATATACAGTAGGTACGGTTCTGAGGTGTATATACAGTAGGTACGGTTCTGAGGTGTTTCCCTATATACAGTAGGTACGGTTCTGAGGTGTTTCCCTATATACAGTAGGTACGGTTCTGAGGTGTTTCCCTATATACGTACGGTTCTGAGGTGTCTTCCTATATACAGTAGGTACGGTTCTGAGGTGTTCCCCTATATAAGTACGGTTCCTGAGGTGTTTCCCTATATACGTACGGTTCTGAGGTGTTTCCCTATATACAGTAGGTACGGTTCTGAGGTGTTTCCCTATATACGTACGGTTCTGAGGTGTCTTCCTATATACAGTAGGTACGGTTCTGAGGTGTTTCCCTATATAGGTAGGGTTCCGAGGTGTCTTCCTATATACAGTAGGTACGGTTCTGAGGTGTTTCCCTATATACGTACGGTTCTGAGGTGTCTTCCTATATACAGTAGGTACGGTTCTGAGATGTTTCCCTATATACAGTAGGTACGGTTCTGAGGTGTTTCCCTATATACGTACGGTTCTGAGGTGTCTTCCTATATACAGTAGGTACGGTTCTGAGGTGTTTCCCTATATACAGTAGGTACGGTTCTGAGGTGTTTCCCTATATACGTACGGTTCTGAGGTGTCTTCCTATATACAGTAGGTACGGTTCTGAGATGTTTCCCTATATACAGTAGGTACGGTTCTGAGGTGTCTTCCTATATACAGTAGGTACGGTTCTGAGATGTTTCCCTATATACAGTAGGTACGGTTCTGAGGTGTTTCCCTATATACGTACGGTTCTGAGGTGTCTTCCTATATACAGTAGGTACGGTTCTGAGGTGTTTCCCTATATACAGTAGGTACGGTTCTGAGGTGTTTCCCTATATACGTACGGTTCTGAGGTGTCTTCCTATATACAGTAGGTACGGTTCTGAGGTGTTTCCCTATATACAGTAGGTACGGTTCTGAGGTGTTTCCCTATATACGTACGGTTCTGAGGTGTCTTCCTATATACAGTAGGTATGGTTCTGAGGTGTCTTCCTATATACAGTAGGTACGGTTCTGAGGTGTTTCCCTATATACGTACGGTTCTGAGGTGTCTTCCTATATACAGTAGGTACAGTTCTGAGGTGTCTTCCTATATACAGTAGGTACGGTTCTGAGGTGTCTTCCTATATACAGTAGGTACGGTTCTGAGGTGTCTTCCTATATACAGTAGGTACGGTTCTGAGGTGTTTCCCTATATACGTACGGTTCTGAGGTGTCTTCCTATATACAGTAGGTACGGTTCTGAGGTGTCTTCCTATATACAGTAGGTATGGTTCTGAGGTGTCTTCCTATATACAGTAGGTACGGTTCTGAGGTGTTTCCCTATATACGTACGGTTCTGAGGTGTCTTCCTATATACAGTAGGTACAGTTCTGAGGTGTCTTCCTATATACAGTAGGCACGGTTCTGAGGTGTCTTCCTATATACAGTAGGTACGGTTCTGAGGTGTCTTCCTATATACAGTAGGTACGGTTCTGAGGTGTTTCCCTATATACGTACGGTTCTGAGGTGTCTTCCTATATACAGTAGGTACGGTTCTGAGGTGTCTTCCTATATACAGTAGGTACGGTTCTGAGGTGTTTCCCTATATACGTACGGTTCTGAGGTGTCTTCCTATATACAGTAGGTACGGTTCTGAGGTGTCTTCCTATATACAGTAGGTATGGTTCTGAGGTGTCTTCCTATATACAGTAGGTACGGTTCTGAGGTGTTTCCCTATATACGTACGGTTCTGAGGTGTCTTCCTATATACAGTAGGTACGGTTCTGAGGTGTCTTCCTATATACAGTAGGTACGGTTCTGAGGTGTTTCCCTATATACGTACGGTTCTGAGGTGTCTTCCTATATACAGTAGGTACGGTTCTGAGGTGTCTTCCTATA
This sequence comes from Ranitomeya variabilis, assembly GCF_051348905.1. NCBI lineage: Eukaryota > Metazoa > Chordata > Amphibia > Anura > Dendrobatidae > Ranitomeya > Ranitomeya variabilis. The sequence goes on along the minus strand of NC_135232.1, from coordinate 794,158,656 downwards.
TACAGTAGGTATGGTTCTAAGGTGTCTTCCTATATACAGTAGGTACGGTTCTGAGGTGTTTCCCTATATACGTACGGTTCTGAGGTGTCTTCCTATATACAGTAGGTACGGTTCTGAGGTGTTTCCCTATACACGTACGGTTCTGAGGTGTCTTCCTATATACAGTAGGTACGGTTCTGAGGTGTTTCCCTATATACGTACGGTTCTGAGGTGTCTTCCTATATACAGTAGGTACGGTTCTGAGGTGTCTTCCTATATACAGTAGGTATGGTTCTGAGGTGTCTTCCTATATACAGTAGGTACGGTTCTGAGGTGTTTCCCTATATACGTACGGTTCTGAGGTGTCTTCCTATATACAGTAGGTACGGTTCTGAGGTGTCTTCCTATATACAGTAGGTACGGTTCTGAGGTGTCTTCCTATATACAGTAGGTACGGTTCTGAGGTGTTTCCCTATATACGTACGGTTCTGAGGTGTCTTCCTATATACAGTAGGTACGGTTCTGAGGTGTCTTCCTATATACAGTAGGTATGGTTCTGAGGTGTCTTCCTATATACAGTAGGTACGGTTCTGAGGTGTTTCCCTATATACGTACGGTTCTGAGGTGTCTTCCTATATACAGTAGGTACGGTTCTGAGGTGTCTTCCTATATACAGTAGGTACGGTTCTGAGGTGTTTCCCTATATACGTACGGTTCTGAGGTGTCTTCCTATATACAGTAGGTACGGTTCTGAGGTGTCTTCCTATATACAGTAGGTACGGTTCTGAGGTGTTTCCCTATATACGTACGGTTCTGAGGTGTCTTCCTATATACAGTAGGTACGGTTCTGAGGTGTCTTCCTATATACAGTAGGTATGGTTCTGAGGTGTCTTCCTATATACAGTAGGTACGGTTCTGAGGTGTTTCCCTATATACGTACGGTTCTGAGGTGTCTTCCTATATACAGTAGGTACGGTTCTGAGGTGTCTTCCTATATACAGTAGGTACGGTTCTGAGGTGTTTCCCTATATACGTACGGTTCTGAGGTGTCTTCCTATATACAGTAGGTACGGTTCTGAGGTGTCTTCCTATATACAGTAGGTATGGTTCTAAGGTGTCTTCCTATATACAGTAGGTACGGTTCTGAGGTGTTTCCCTATATACGTACGGTTCTGAGGTGTCTTCCTATATACAGTAGGTACGGTTCTGAGGTGTTTCCCTATACACGTACGGTTCTGAGGTGTCTTCCTATATACAGTAGGTACGGTTCTGAGGTGTTTCCCTATATACGTACGGTTCTGAGGTGTCTTCCTATATACAGTAGGTACGGTTCTGAGGTGTCTTCCTATATACAGTAGGTATGGTTCTGAGGTGTCTTCCTATATACAGTAGGTACGGTTCTGAGGTGTTTCCCTATATACGTACGGTTCTGAGGTGTCTTCCTATATACAGTAGGTACGGTTCTGAGGTGTCTTCCTATATACAGTAGGTACGGTTCTGAGGTGTCTTCCTATATACAGTAGGTACGGTTCTGAGGTGTTTCCCTATATACGTACGGTTCTGAGGTGTCTTCCTATATACAGTAGGTACGGTTCTGAGGTGTCTTCCTATATACAGTAGGTATGGTTCTAAGGTGTCTTCCTATATACAGTAGGTACGGTTCTGAGGTGTTTCCCTATATACGTACGGTTCTGAGGTGTCTTCCTATATACAGTAGGTACGGTTCTGAGGTGTCTTCCTATATACAGTAGGTACGGTTCTGAGGTGTTTCCCTATATACGTACGGTTCTGAGGTGTCTTCCTATATACAGTAGGTACGGTTCTGAGGTGTCTTCCTATATACAGTAGGTACGGTTCTGAGGTGTTTCCCTATATACGTACGGTTCTGAGGTGTCTTCCTATACACAGTAGGTACGGTTCTGAGGTGTCTTCCTATATACAGTAGGTACCGTTCTGAGGTGTTTCCCTATATACAGTAGGTACGGTTCTGAGGTGTTCCCCTATATAAGTACGGTTCTGAGGTGTCTTCCTATATACAGTAGGTACGGTTCTGAGGTGTATATACAGTAGGTACGGTTCTGAGGTGTTTCCCTATATACAGTAGGTACGGTTCTGAGGTGTTTCCCTATATACAGTAGGTACGGTTCTGAGGTGTTTCCCTATATACGTACGGTTCTGAGGTGTCTTCCTATATACAGTAGGTACGGTTCTGAGGTGTTCCCCTATATAAGTACGGTTCCTGAGGTGTTTCCCTATATACGTACGGTTCTGAGGTGTTTCCCTATATACAGTAGGTACGGTTCTGAGGTGTTTCCCTATATACGTACGGTTCTGAGGTGTCTTCCTATATACAGTAGGTACGGTTCTGAGGTGTTTCCCTATATAGGTAGGGTTCCGAGGTGTCTTCCTATATACAGTAGGTACGGTTCTGAGGTGTTTCCCTATATACGTACGGTTCTGAGGTGTCTTCCTATATACAGTAGGTACGGTTCTGAGATGTTTCCCTATATACAGTAGGTACGGTTCTGAGGTGTTTCCCTATATACGTACGGTTCTGAGGTGTCTTCCTATATACAGTAGGTACGGTTCTGAGGTGTTTCCCTATATACAGTAGGTACGGTTCTGAGGTGTTTCCCTATATACGTACGGTTCTGAGGTGTCTTCCTATATACAGTAGGTACGGTTCTGAGATGTTTCCCTATATACAGTAGGTACGGTTCTGAGGTGTTTCCCTATATACGTACGGTTCTGAGGTGTCTTCCTATATACAGTAGGTACGGTTCTGAGGTGTTTCCCTATATACAGTAGGTACGGTTCTGAGGTGTTTCCCTATATACGTACGGTTCTGAGGTGTCTTCCTATATACAGTAGGTACAGTTCTGAGGTGTCTTCCTATATACAGTAGGCACGGTTCTGAGGTGTCTTCCTATATACAGTAGGTACGGTTCTGAGGTGTCTTCCTATATACAGTAGGTACGGTTCTGAGGTGTTTCCCTATATACGTACGGTTCTGAGGTGTCTTCCTATATACAGTAGGTACGGTTCTGAGGTGTCTTCCTATATACAGTAGGTACGGTTCTGAGGTGTTTCCCTATATACGTACGGTTCTGAGGTGTCTTCCTATATACAGTAGGTACGGTTCTGAGGTGTCTTCCTATATACAGTAGGTATGGTTCTGAGGTGTCTTCCTATATACAGTAGGTACGGTTCTGAGGTGTTTCCCTATATACGTACGGTTCTGAGGTGTCTTCCTATATACAGTAGGTACGGTTCTGAGGTGTCTTCCTATATACAGTAGGTACGGTTCTGAGGTGTCTTCCTATATACAGTAGGTACGGTTCTGAGGTGTTTCCCTATATACGTACGGTTCTGAGGTGTCTTCCTATATACAGTAGGTACGGTTCTGAGGTGTCTTCCTATATACAGTAGGTACGGTTCTGAGGTGTTTCCCTATATACAGTAGGTACGGTTCTGAGGTGTTTCCCTATATACGTACGGTTCTGAGGTGTCTTCCTATATACAGTAGGTACGGTTCTGAGGTGTTTCCCTATATACAGTAGGTACGGTTCTGAGGTGTTTCCCTATATACGTACGGTTCTGAGGTGTTTCCCTATATACAGTAGGTACGGTTCTGAGATGTTTCCCTATATACAGTAGGTACGGTTCTGAGGTGTTTCCCTATATACGTACGGTTCTGAGGTGTCTTCCTATATACAGTAGGTACGGTTCTGAGGTGTTTCCCTATATACAGTAGGTACGGTTCTGAGGTGTTTCCCTATATACGTACGGTTCTGAGGTGTCTTCCTATATACAGTAGGTACGGTTCTGAGATGTTTCCCTATATACAGTAGGTACGGTTCTGAGGTGTTTCCCTATATACGTACGGTTCTGAGGTGTCTTCCTATATACAGTAGGTACGGTTCTGAGGTGTTTCCCTATATACAGTAGGTACGGTTCTGAGGTGTTTCCCTATATACGTACGGTTCTGAGGTGTCTTCCTATATACAGTAGGTACGGTTCTGAGGTGTTTCCCTATATACAGTAGGTACGGTTCTGAGGTGTTTCCCTATATACGTACGGTTCTGAGGTGTCTTCCTATATACAGTAGGTACGGTTCTGAGATGTTTCCCTATATACAGTAGGTACGGTTCTGAGGTGTTTCCCTATATACCGGTACGTACGGTTCTGAGGTGTCTTCCTATATACAGTAGGTACGGTTCTGAGGTGTTTCCCTATATACAGTAGGTACGGTTCTGAGGTGTTTCCCTATATACGTACGGTTCTGAGGTGTCTTCCTATATACAGTAGGTACGGTTCTGAGGTGTTCCCCTATATAAGTACGGTTCCTGAGGTGTCTTCCTATATACAGTAGGTACGGTTCTGAGGTGTTTCCCTATATACAGTAGGTACGGTTCTGAGGTGTTTCCCTATATAAGTACGGTTCCTGAGGTGTCTTCCTATATACAGTAGGTACGGTTCTGAGGTGTCTTCCTATATACAGTAGGTACCGTTCTGAGGTGTCTTCCTATATACAGTAGGTACGGTTCTGAGGTGTTTCCCTATATACGTACGGTTCTGAGGTGTCTTCCTACATACAGTAGGTACGGTTCTGAGGTGTTTCCCTATATAGGTAGGGTTCCGAGGTGTCTTCCTATATACAGTAGGTACGGTTCTGAGGTGTTTCCCTATATACGTACGGTTCTGAGGTGTCTTCCTATATACAGTAGGTACGGTTCTGAGGTGTTCCCCTATATAAGTACGGTTCCTGAGGTGTGTTATCTAGTGTGTTATCTATAAGACGTGGTGCACACAGCCTGGAGAATGTCATCCACATGTTCGGAAATGGATCCGCGGTGCAGATTTTTTCATCATGAAATCCGGCGCAGACGTGGATCCCGGGGAAGAACTCCTGTGCATCTGTCCTCCATGACAGGAAGACTCTGCAGCCTGCTCTGCCAGACATGTCTGTGGTACTATGTGCCGGCGCTGCCAGCTCTCCTGGGCAGTGTTTTCCATGGCCACAGTGTGGCGCCCTCCTTATAGCAGAACCCCGGCTTCAGTAATGAGCCCATTTACGACACAGGCCAAATACGACTCCTCCAGTAAAACAATAACCTCGCAGGGCAAGAAATCACTTCTTCTGTGAGGAAAAAAGGTGGGTGGAGTCAGAGGCACGGGAATGTGGGGCAGAGACCTGTAGTTACTATGGAAACGACAGAGCAGCAGACGATTGGTGAGACTTGATGTCAATCACAGCATCCCCGCCTATCCTGTGGCTTTGTAGTCTCCTTCTTTCTTTACCGTCCTTCCTGACAGGAAGCTCCGCCTGCTGTACCCTTCGGATTGGTCAGATTCGAGGTGGTACATTCCGGTATCCTGGCTGTGGGACCTGCAGGCGGAGTGTTCCATTAAGGAAAGAAGGGTGTTTGGGCCTAAGCTGGGCTTGTGGAGCCTTTCTGGATCCGTGCTTTTCTATTCTCGTTGAGCTGAGCAAGGTGCAAGAGCAAGAGGCCGATAAGGCGGAGGATGAGGCCGTAAGCACCTTGAAGACCTTAGGAGGAAGAAAGACGATCTGAACGTAGAGACATGGACAGTCAGGTACTGAAAGGTGAAAGTAGTGACTGACCACTGCTGCCTGCTCAGCCTGCATGTACGCAGACCTGAGTATAATAGTGGCTTCCCATCATTGCTAGATGCTGAGTTACACAGAATGGACTGAGGACAACTTCAGTACAAGGGTCACACAGACAATAAAGCCAATTATCTGTGTCAGACAGCCCAGAAGGGGGACAGTCAGGAATAGGGCAGGATATGACAAGTGGCACGACCTTCAGTTAGGCTACCAGTAGTATGCTACCAGGCCAGCCTGCAGAACACAGATCTGGAACAAGTCAGGTTGCAGGACACTGATCTAGAGCAGGGCAGGCTGCAGAACACAGATCTGGAGCAGGGCAGGCTGCAGAACACAGATCTGGAGCAGGGCGGTCTGCAGAACACAGATCTGGAACAGGGCGGTCTGCAGAACACTGATCTGGAACAAGTCAGGTTGCAGGACACTGATCTAGAGCAGGGCAGGCTGCAGAACACAGATCTGGAGCAGGGCGGTCTGCAGAACACAGATCTGGAACAGGGCGGTCTGCAGAACAGTGATCTGGAACAAGTCAGGTTGCAGGACACTGATCTAGAGCAGGGCAGGCTGCAGAACTCTGCTAGAACAGAACATTTTACTGAACGCTGGTGTTAGGGCAGGTTGCAGAACACCGAGCTAGAACAGAATAATCTGCAGAACACTGATCAAGAATAGGGCAATCTGCACGACACTGGGCTAGAACAGAACAATCTGCAGAACAGTGAGCTAGAACAAACAAACAGCAGGACACAGCTAGCACAGAACAATCTGCACAATACTGAGGTAGAACAGAACAGTCTGCAGAACATTGATCTAGAACAAAATAATCTGTGGAACACTGAGCTAGGGCAGACCAACGTGAGAACACTGAGCTAGGGAAAACGTGCGTGAGAACACTGAGCTAGGGCAGACCGTCGTGAGAACTCAGAGCTAGGGCAGACCGGTGTGAGAACACTGAACTAGGGCAGGCCGGCGTGAGAACACTGAGCTAGGACAGACCAGAGTCAGAACACTGAGCTAGAGCAGTCCAGCGTGAGAACACTGAGCTAGGGCAGACCGGTGTGAGAACACTGAACTAGGGCAGACCGGCGTGAGAACACTGAGCTAGGGCAGGCTGGCGTGAGAACACTAAACTAGGACAGACCAGAGTCAGAACACTGAGCTAGAGCAGTCCAGCATGAGAACACTGAGCTAGGGCAGACCGGCGTGAGAACACTGAGCTAGAGCAGTCCAGTGTGAGAACACTGAGCTAGGACAAACCAGCGTGAGAACACTGAGCTAGGGCAGAACAGCATTGGAACACTGAGCTGGGGTAGAACAGTGAGCTAGAGCAGACCAGTGTCAGAACAGGGAGCTAGGGCAGACCGTCGTGAGAACACTGAGCTAGGGCAGACCGGCGTGAGAACACTGAGCTAGGGCAGACTGGCGTGAGAACACTGAGCTAGGGCAGACTGGCGTGAGAACACTGAGCTAGGGCAGACCGGCGTGAGAACACTGAGCTAGGGCAGACCGGCGTGAGAACACTGAGCTAGGGCAGACCGGCGTGAGAACACTGAGCTAGGGCAGACCGGCATGAGAACACTGAGCTAGGACAGACCGGCGTGAGAACACTGAGCTAGGACAGACCAGAGTCAGAACACTGAGCTAGGACAGACCAGAGTCAGAACACTGAGCTAGAGCAGTCCAGTGTGAGAACACTGAGCTAGGACAAACCAGCGCGAGAACCCTGAGCTAGGGCAGAACAGCATTGAAACACTGTGCTGGGGTAGAACAGTGAGCTAGAGCAGACCAGTGTGAGAACACTGAGCTAGGACAAACCAGCGTGAGAACACTGAGCTAGGGCAGAACACTGAGCTGGGGTAGAACAGTGAGCTAGAGCAGACCAGTGTGAGAACACTGAGCTAGGACAAACCAGCGTGAGAACACTGAGCTAGGGCAGACTGGCGTGAGAACACTGAGCTAGGGCAGACCGGCGTGAGAACACTGAGCTAGGGCAGACCGGCGTGAGAACACTGAGCTAGGGCAGACCGGCGTGAGAACACTGAGCTAGGGCAGACCGGCGTGAGAACACTGAGCTAGGGCAGACCGGTGTGAGAACACTGAGCTAGGACAGACCAGAGTCAGAACACTGAGCTAGGACAGACCAGAGTCAGAACACTGAGCTAGGACAGACCAGAGTCAGAACACTGAGCTAGGACAGACCAGAGTCAGAACACTGAGCTAGGACAGACCAGAGTCAGAACACTGAGCTAGGACAGACCAGAGTCAGAACACTGAGCTAGGACAGACCAGAGTCAGAACACTGAGCTAGGACAGACCAGAGTCAGAACACTGAGCTAGGACAGACCAGAGTCAGAACACTGAGCTAGGACAGACCAGAGTCAGAACACTGAGCTAGGACAGACCAGAGTCAGAACACTGAGCTAGGACAGACCAGAGTCAGAACACTGAGCTAGGACAGACCAGAGTCAGAACACTGAGCTAGGACAGACCAGAGTCAGAACACTGAGCTAGGACAGACCAGAGTCAGAACACTGAGCTAGGACAGACCAGAGTCAGAACACTGAGCTAGGGCAGACCAGAGTCAGAACACTGAGCTAGAGCAGTCCAGTGTGAGAACACTGAGCTAGGACAAACCAGCGCGAGAACCCTGAGCTAGGGCAGAACAGCATTGGAACACTGAGCTGGGGTAGAACAGTGAGCTAGAGCAGACCAGTGTCAGAACAGGGAGCTAGGGCAGACCAGTGTGAGCACACTGAGCTAGAACCATACAAAGTATTTTTGTGAATATTGTCCGCGCTGCTGAACAAATGGAAATCCGGACGTATTGATGAAAAGAAATGGTGGTTTTATTCAACGCATTTCGAAGAATATATATGACTTCTTCCTCAGGAAATACCACATACATATATGATAGCAGAACACTGCTAGGGCAGAACACTGAGCTAGTGCAGAACACTGAGCTAGGGCAGACCGGCGTGAGAACACTGAGCTAGGGCAGAACACTGAGCTAGTGCAGACCGGCATGAGCACACTGAGCTAGGGCAGGCCAGCGTGAGCACACTGAGCTAGGGCAGAACAGTGAGTTAGAGCAGACCAGATTCAGAACACTGAGCTAGGGTAGACCGGCGTCAGCACCCTGAGCTAGGGCAGACTGGCGTCAGTGCACTGAGCTAGGGCAGACCAGTGGCAGAACACTGAGCTAGGGCACAACACTAAGCTAAAACAAAAAATAGCAAGATACTGAGCTAGAACATGACAAGCAGCAGGAGTCTGAGCTGTAGCAGACAAGCAGCAGGACACTGAGCTGAAGTAGATATGCAGCAGGACACTGCGCTGGGGCAGACAAGCAGCCGGACACTGCGCTGGGGCAGACAAGCAGCAGGACACTGCGCTGGGGCAGACAAGCAGCAGGACACTGTGCTGGGGCAGACAAGCAGCAGGACACTGCCCTGGAGCAGACAAGCAGCAGGACACTGCGCTGGAGCAGACAAGCAGCAGGACACTGTGCTGGAGCAGACAAGCAGCAGGACACTGAGCTGGGGCAGACAAGCAGCAGGACACTGAGCTGGGGCAGACAAGCAGCAGGACACTGAGCTGGGGCAGACAAGCAGCAGGACACTGAGCTGGGGCAGACAAGCAGCAGGACACTGAGCTGGGGCAGACAAGCAGCAGGACACTGAGCTGGGGCAGACAAGCAGCAGGACACTGAGCTGGGACAGACAAGCAGCAGGACACTGAGCTACAATAGTTTTTTATATTAGGAATTCCTGGTAACACATGAACAGTAAAAACTGACACACAGACTAAGGCCGGGATCACACTTGCAAGTGTGATGTGAGAAACTCACGTGAGTCTCTTACATCAATACCCGACACTCGGGACTGGAGCGTGCGGCTGCATAGAAATACATGCTAGGGCAGACCGGCGTGAGCACATTGAGCTAGTGCAGACCAGCATGAGAACGCTGAGCTAGGGCAGACCAGCATCAGAACACTGAGCTAGGACAGACCGGTGTGAGTATGCTAAGCTAGGGCAAACCGGCGTGAGCACACTGAGCTAGGGCAGACTGGCATGAGTACACTGAGCTAGGGCAGACCAGTGTGAGCACACTGAGCTAGGGCAGACCAACGTGATAACACTGAGCTAGGGCAGACCAGCGTGAGCCCCCTGAGCTAGTGCAGACCAGCGTGAGCCCCCTGAGCTAGGGCAGACCGACGTGATAACACTGAGCTAGGGCAGACTGGCGTCAGCGCCCTGAGCTAGGGAAGACCGGCGTCAGCGCACTGAGCTAGGGAAGACCGGCGGCAGAACACTGAGCTAGGGCAGAACACTGAGCTAAAACAATAAACAGCAAGATGCTGAGCTAGAACAGGACAAGCAGCAGATATGCAGCAGGACACTGAGCTGGAGCAGACAAGCAACAGGACACTGAGCTGGAGCAGACAAGCAGCAGGACACTGAGCTGGGACAGACAAGCAGCAGGACACTGAGCTGGGGCAGACAAGCAGCAGGACACTGAGCTGGGACAGACAAGCAGCAGGACACTGAGCTACAATAGTTTTTTATATAAGGAATTCCGGGTAACACATGAACAGTAAAAACTGGCACACAGACTAAGGCCGGGGTCACACTTGCAAGTGTGATGTGAGAAACTCACGCGAGTCTCTTACATCAATACATGGCACTCGGGACTGGAGAGTGCGGCTGCATAGAAATAGGTGCTTGGGCAGACCGGCATGAGCACATTGAGCTAGGGCAGACTGGTGTGAGAACACTGAGCTTGGGCAGACCGGCGTGAGAACACTGAGCTTGGGCAGAGTGGCGTGAGCACATTGAGCTAGGTCAGACCAGCATGAGAATGCTGAGCTAGGGCAGACCAGCGTGAGCATACTGAGCTAGGGCAGACCAATGTCAGAACACTGAGCTAGGGCAGACCAGCGTCCGAACACTGAGCTAGGACAGACTGGCGTGAGCTAGGACAGACCAGCGTGAGTATGCTGAGCTAGGGCAAACCAGCGTGAGCACACTGAGCTAGGGCAGACTGGCATGAGTACACTGAGCTAGGGCAGACCAGTGTGAGCACACTGAGCTAGGGCAGACCGACGTGATAACACTGAGCTAGGGCAGACCAGTGTGAGCACACTGAGCTAGGGCAGACCGACGTGATAACACTGAGCTAGGGCAGACCAGCGTGAGCCCCCTGAGCTAGGGCAGACCAGCGTGAGCCCCCTGAGCTAGTGCAGACCAGCTTGAGCCTCCTGAGCTAGGGCAGACCAGCGTCAGCCACCTTAGCAAGGGCAGACCAGCGTCAGCCCCCTGAGCTAGGGTAGACCGACGTGATAACACTGAGCTAGGGCAGACCGGTGTGAGCGCCCTGAGCTAGGGCAGACCGGTGTCAGCGCCCTGAGCTAGGGCAGACCGGCGGCAAAACACTGAGCTAGAGCAAAACACTGAGCTAAAACAATAAACAGCAAGATGCTGAGCTAGAACAGGACAAGCAGCAGGAGTTTGAGCTGGAGCAGACAAGCAACAGGACACTGAGCTGGAGCAGATATGCAGCAGGACACTGAGCTGGAGCAGACAAGCAACAGGACACTTAATTGGAGCAGACAAGCAGCAGGACACTGCACTGGAGCAGACAAGCAGCAGGACACTGCACTGGAGCAGACAAGCAGGAGGACACTGAGCTGGGGCAGACAAGCAGCAGGATACGGAGCTGGGGCAGACAAGCAGCAGGACACTGAGCTGGGACAGACAAGCAGCAGGACACTGAGCTGGGACAGACAAGCAGCAGGACACTGAGCTGGGGCAGACAAGCAGCAGGACACTGAGCTGGGGCAGACAAGCAGCAGGACACTGAGCTGGGGCAGACAAGCAGCAGGACACTGAGCTGGGGCAGACAAGCAGCAGGACACTGAGCTGGGGCAGACAAGCAGCAGGACACTGAGCTGGGGCAGACAAGCAGCAGGACACTGAGCTGGGGCAGACAAGCAGCAGGACACTGAGCTGGGGCAGACAAGCAGCAGGACACTGAGCTGGGGCAGACAAGCAGCAGGACACTGAGCTGGGGCAGACAAGCAGCAGGACACTGAGCTGGGGCAGACAAGCAGCAGGACACTGAGCTGGGGCAGACAAGCAGCAGGACACTGAGCTGGGGCAGACAAGCAGCAGGACACTGAGCTGGGGCAGACAAGCAGCAGGACACTGAGCTGGGGCAGACAAGCAGCAGGACACTGAGCTGGGGCAGACAAGCAGCAGGACACTGAGCTGGGGCAGACAAGCAGCAGGACACTGAGCTGGGGCAGACAAGCAGCAGGACACTGAGCTGGGGCAGACAAGCAGCAGGACACTGAGCTGGGGCAGACAAGCAGCAGGACACTGAGCTGGGGCAGACAAGCAGCAGGACACTGAGCTGGGGCAGACAAGCAGCAGGACACGGAGCTGGGGCAGACAAGCAGCAGGACACGGAGCTGGGGCAGACAAGCAGCAGGGCACTCAGCTGAGACAGACAAGCAGCAGGACACGGAGCTGGGACAGACAAGCAGCAGGACACGGAGCTGGGGCAGACAAGCAGCAGGACACTCAGCTGATACAGACAAGCAGCAGGACACAGAGCTTGGGAAGACAAGCAGCAGGACACTGAGCTGGGGCAGACAAGCAGCAGGACACTGAGCTGGGGCAGACAAGCAGCAGGACACTGAGCTGGGCAGACAAGCAGCAGGACACTGATCTGGGGCAGACAAGCAGCAGGACACTGAGCTGGGGCAGACAAGCAGCAGGACACTGAGCTGGGGCAGACAAGCAGCAGGACACTGAACTGGGACAGACAAGCAGCAGGACACGGAGCTGGCGCAGACAAGCAGCAGGACACTGAGCTGGGACAGACAAGCAGCAGGACACGGAGCTGGGGCAGACAAGCAGCAGGACACAGAGCTGAGGCAGACAAGCAGCAGGACACTCGGCTGAGACAGACAAGCAGAAGTATACTGAGCTAGGACAGACAAGCAGCAGGACACTGAGCTGGGACAGACAAGCAGCAGGACACGGAGCTGGGGAAGACAAGCAGCAGGACACTGAGCTGGGACAGACAAGCAGCAGGATACGGAGCTGGGGCAGACAAGCAGCAGGACACTGAGCTGGGACAGACAAGTAGCAGGACACGGAGCTGGGGCAGACAAGCAACAGGACACGGAGCTGAGACAGACGAGCAGCAGGACACTCGGCTGAGACAGACAAGCAGAAGTATACTGAGCTAGGACAGACAAGCAGCAGGACACTGAGCTGGGACAGACAAGCAGCAGGACACGGAGCTGGGGCAGGCAAGCAGCAGGACACGGAGCTGGGGCAGACAAGCAGCAGGAAAGTCAGCTGAGACAGACAAGCAGCAGGACACGGAGCTGGGGCAGACAAGCAGCAAGACACTCATCTGAGACAGACAAGCTTCAGGACACTGAGCTACAATAGTTTTTTTATATAAGGTATTCCGGGTAACACATGAACAGTAAAAACTGGCACACAGACTAAGGCCGGGGCCACACTTGCGAGAGTGATGTGAGAAACTCACGCGAGAGTCTCACATCAATACCCGGCACTGCCACCGGCACTCGGACTGGAGCATTCGGCTCCATAGAAATACAAACAGCCGCAAGCTCCGGTCCTGAGTGCCGGCAGCAGTGCCGGATATTGATGTGAGAGACTTGCGTGAATGAATCCAGCACACTGAAAAACACGAAAAAAATCTGACACGTGAAACTGATCTAAAACTGAAGAAAATATCACACTGAGGGAGAATGGGCATGCGGCAATCATTAGACTAAGACAGTGAGACAGGCTGTAGCTAATGAGAAAATAGCAGGAGACAGGTAAGCTGTTATCAAAAATAGGGTATTTGGCTAGTGAGCAAAAAGATCAAATTGGGAATAAATATACAAAAAGAGAAATAGTCAGGCAAGAGAACTGACAGGCAACAAACATAATTGAACACATTGAATATAACAGTTCTGTGACTGAAGGAGAAAGAATTGGACATGTGAAAATTGGACACACCGTGTGACAGCTATGAGGATTCAGAGCTGTACATACATGTCAGGAGAGTACGGGATATTCTCTAGTAAAGGGATCAAGACCAAATGATTGGAAGAGACTGGGAAAGCCACCAGCAGAGCAGAGCGCATTGGGCAGCCATGCATAGTAGACTTGTGGACCTTGAAACTGAAAACACAAATGTTTGAAGCTGGCTTAAGTACAGACTGGCCTAAGGCCCAAACTCAACTACCTTATATATGCCTATGAGACTTTTGAATCCTGTTAAGGATAACCACAGCCAGTCTGTGCATCTCTGTCTGTTCTAGGACCGTGAAACATGGATGTGTTACATTTGGCTAATGGCAAGCAATGATACGGCATGAAGATTAATAACAAAGTAGCAATGTATTACTTTTGTTGGATGAGTATAGGGACTAATGTCAGAGTTCCTTACTGACTCAATAAGATATGCCAACTGTGAATGCTGCTTATTAATTTGGTGTCAAATCAACCTAGCTCGCTTACTTAGCGTATTTTTCAGACTATAAAACACACCAAATCATAAGACCACCTAGGTTTTAGAGGAGGAAATTAGAAGAAAAAATGAAACAAAAATTGTGGTCAATTCTGTACTAATATTCCCTATCCTGGTATTCATGGCCCCGTCATCCCTATTCTGGTATACATGGCCCCCTTATCCCTATCCTGGTGTGCATGGCCCCCTCATCCCTATCCTGGTATATATGGCCCCCACATCCCTATACTGGTATGCATGGCGCCCTCATCCCTAGCCTAGTAGGCATGTCCCCCTCATTGTTATCCTGGTATGCGTGGCCCCCTCATCCCTATCCTGGTATGCGTGGCCCCCTCCCTATCATGGAATGCGTGGCCCCCTCATCCCTATCCTGGTATGCGTGGCCCCGTCATCCCTATCCTGGTATGCGTGGCCCCGTCATCCCTATCTTGGAATGCATGGCCCCCTCATCCCTATCCTGCTATGCGTGGCCCCCCTCATCCCTATCCTGGTATGCGTGTCACCCTCATCCCTAGCCTGGTAGGCATTTCCCCCTTATTCCCAGCCTGTTAAGCATGTCCCTCTTATTCTTAGCCTGGTAGGCATGTCCCCTTTATCCCTAGCCTGGTATGCATGGCCCCCTCATCCCTATCCTGGAATGCATGTCCTCTCATCCCTATCCTGGAATGCAGGTCCCCCATCTCTGTCCTGGTATTCATGGCCCAATCCCCATCCTGGTATACATGGTCTCATCAGGAAAACATTAAAAAACAAGCAATTACACTTACCTTCCTGCACTCCCTCGCAGCGTCTTCCGGTGCCATCAGCTGATTTATGCTTGTAAGCAGCGTACGTCAGTGATGTCATGTGCTGCTTACAAGCTGAGGACAGCTGCCGGAATATTCACTGCTCTCCACGCTCTTTAATAGCAAGCACAGTGTTAGCCGTAGCCGCCGGCTTTCTGTAGCTGCCAGGCGTTCATGTGTGCCTGCTACTTAAGGGAATGAATATCCTGCATTTCATGCCTATGGGAATGGAGAGAAGTGAATATTCATTGCCTGGACGCCAGCTGCTGCGGCTAACAGCGTAACCGCTATTAAAGAGAAATTAATGTTCACTACCCTCCATGTCCATTGGCGGGCACAGGGGTTAGCAGCCTGCTCCGCCGCTTCCGCTTCCCCCACCTCCCCACCACAGCCAGAGCATGTACATCCGGACTATAAGATGCAAACCCCACTTTCCTGCACATTTTTCGAGGTAAAAAGTGTGTCTTGTAGTCCGAAAAATACGGTAAATGGGTTTCTGGGGGTGAGAAGAAAAATCTGCAGTCACCCTGTGTAACCACAGACCGCTGAATCGTGACAGTGTAGAACGCACTCTCTGTCATAATTCCCTATGCAAGCAGGCGGTCAAACGATGGCATGCATGCGACTTGCATATTTGTTTTCATGTGCCAACTAGAGTCTCAGCCACTCCTTTAAATATTAGGCCGGAGCACACTACCGTATAACACGGCCGAGTGCTATGCGATAAAACATCACATAGCACTCAGACCAGTGTTACTCTATGGGTCAGATCACATCTCTGATTATTTTCTCATGCTGATTCGGCATACTGCGACTGGCAGCGAGACTTGGCTCACTCGCTCCTATACAAGTCTATGGGTGTGAGTGACACATCGCACTGCACTCTGATATCACCCAAGTGCAGCAGCAGAGGACATGGAGAAATTACTTTCTCCGTCTCCTCCGCAGCTGTGCTCCAATCCTGTCATGTTGAGGATCGAACGCAATAGTATGAGGCCGGCATCACACTAGCGAGTTTTATGGACGTATGAGCGCAGAAAATACTTCCAGAAAATAAGCATTGCACACGGCCCAATGATTCTCTATGGGGCAGCTCCTATCTGCCGTATATTACGCATCCGTAATATACAGTATGTTACGGCCGTAGAAAATCGCAGCATGCTGCGTTTGTCAGCATATTGTGCAAAAAATCCGCCAATGAAAGTCTATGGGCGTGAGAAAATTACGGATTACACACGGACCATGCGTGTGACTTGCGAGAAATACGCATCGGTGTTCTATAGAAAAGCCGGCAATTCAGTGCGGAGTACAGTAAAATCACACTGACAGAATAGAATAGGTAGAATAAATGTGTACACATAGAATAGGTATATTATATATATATACAGTAAAAAAGAATGTTATTTCTTTGTTTATTTTTTCTTAAAATTGTGAAAAGTTTTTTCAGAGGGTCATTTATTATTCAACCCCTCAACCCCCCAGAATTCTGTTTGGTTTCCCTAAAGTATTAAGAAGTAGTTCAGGCACAAAGAACAATGAGCTTCACATGTTTGGATTAATTATCTCTTTTTCCAGCCTTTTCTGACTATTTAAGACCCTCCCCAAACTTGTGAACAGCACTCAAACATGGTCAACATGGGAAAGACAAAGGAGCATTCCAAGGCCATCAGAGACAAGATCGTGGAGGGTCACAAGGCTGGCAAGGGGTAAAAAAACCCTTTCCAAGGAGTTGGGCCTATCTGTCTCCACTGTTGGGAGCATCATCCGGAAGTGGAAGGCTTATGGAACTACTGTTAGCCTTCCACTGCCTGGACAGCCTTTGAAAGTTTCCTCCCGTGCCGAGGCCAGGCTTGTCCGAAGAGTCAAGGCTAACCCAAGGACAACAAGGAAGGAGCTCCGGGAAGATCTCATGGCAGTGGGGACATTGGTTTCAGTCAATACCATAAGTAACGTACTCCACCGTAATGGTCTCCGTTCCAGACGAGCCCGTAAGGTACCTTTACTTTCAAAGCGTCACGTCAAGGCTTGTCTACAGTTTGCTCATGATCACTTGGAGGACTCTGAGACTGACTGGTTCAAGGTTCTCTGGTCTGATGAGACCAAGATCGAGATCTTTGGTGCCAACCACACACGTGACGTTTGGAGACTGGATGGCACTGCATACGACCCCAAGAATACCATCCCTACAGTCAAGCATGGTTGTGGCAGCATCATGCTGTGGGGCTGTTTCTCAGCCAAGGGGCCTGGCCATCTGGTCCGCATCCATGGGAAGATGGATAGCACGGCCTACCTGGAGATTTTGGCCAAGAACCTCCGCTCCTCCATCAAGGATCTTAAGATGGGTCGTCATTTCATCTTCCAACAAGACAACGACCCAAAGCACACAGCCAAGAAAACCAAGGCCTGGTTCAAGAGGCAAAAAATCAAGATGTTGCAGTGGCCTAGTCAGTCTCCTGACCTTAACCCAATTGAAAACTTGTGGAAGGAGCTCAAGATTAAAGTCCACATGAGACACCCAAAGAGCCTAGATAACTTGGAGAAGATCTGCATGGAGGAGTGGGCCAAGATAACTCCAGAGACCTGTGCCGGCCTGATCAGGTCTTAGAAAAGATGATTATTAGCTGTAATTGCAAACAAAGGTTATTCCACAAAATATTAAACCTAGGGGTTGAATAATAATTGACCCACACTTTTATGTTTAAAATTTATAAAAATTTGAGCACAAAACTTTTTGGTTTGTAAGATTTATGCATCTGTTAATAATTCCTGCTCTTGTTTGAAGTTTGAAGGCTCTAACTTATTTGCATCTTATTAAACCTGCTAAATCTGCAGGGGGTTGAATACTACTTGTAGGCACTGTATGTCAGTGAGACACATATATATATATATATATATATATATATATATATATATATATATATATATATATATATATATATATATTTATATTTAATTCAGTGATAGATAGCAGAAAAGCCGGTAATTCAATTGCCGGCTTTTGCTATCTCCTTCACAAACCCGACAGGATATGAGACATGGTTTACATACAGTAAACCATCTCATATCCCTTCTTTTTTTGCATATTCCTCTTTACTAATGTAAGAAGTGTATCTGTGTAAAATTTGGGGTCTCTAGTTATTAAATTAAAGGGTTAAATCCTGGAAAAAATTGGCGTGGGTTCCCGCGCAATTTTCTCCGCCAGAGTGGGAAAGCCAGTAACTGAAGGCAGATATTAATAGCCTAGGGAGGTACCATGGTTATTGGCCCCCCCTGGCTAAAAACATCTGCCCCCAGCCACCCCAGAAAAGGCACATCTGGAAGATGCACCTATTCTGGCACTTAGCCTCTCTCTTCCCACTCCCGTGTAGCGGTGGGATATGGAGTAATGAAGGGTTAATGTCACCTTGCTATTGTAAGGTGACATTAAGCCAGGTTAATAATGGAGAGGCATCAATTATGACACCTATCCATTATTAATCCAATAGTATGAAATGGTTAATAAAGCACACACATTATTAAAAAGTATTTTAATGAAATAAAGACACATGGTGTTGTAATATTTTATTATACTCTTAATCCACCTGAAGACCCTTGTCACCTGAAATAAAGTTAAAAAAAACAAACAACAATATTCCATACCTTCCATCTTTCAGTCTTGTCCCACGCTGTAAATCCATCTGAAGGGGTTAAATCATTTTACACCCAGGAGCTCTGCTAATGCAGCTGTGCTCCTGCCTGTAAAACTTGGTGAATGAATGGAATGCAGGGGAATGTACTGTAGTTACCTCGAGTCGCGGTGATGCGCCCTCTGCTGGATGAACTTGTATGAACTAGAGCCTGGGAACTTTTCTGAATATTTTCCCACCCTCGAGTTCATATGAGTTCATCCAGCAGAGGGTGCATGAGCCGATGGGTCCATGATATGTCCATTTTGCAAGCCTGCGCAAAAAAAATCGCCATATGGATGACACACGGATAAATTTGTGCGTAAAAATCGCATCCTCGCATTGAATACGGAACAGTGTTTTGGGACAATTACTGCATGTTACGGCCGTAAAAAACGGACCGTATTTTCATACGCCTAGTGTGACGCCGGCCTGACACTCGGCTCCCAAGAGCAGGAGGCGAGGGTCATTAGCATATTGCATCTAATGCTAGTGTGACTCCGGCCTAAGGCTACTTTCACACTAGCGTCGTGCACTGCACGTTGCTATGCGTCGTTTTGTAGAAAAAACGCATCCTGCAAAAGTGCTTGCAGGATGCGTTTTTTTCTCCATTGACTTGCATTAGCGACGCAGTGCGACGCATTGCCACACGTCGCAACCGTCATGCGACGGTTGCGTCGGACCGTCGCCACCAAAAAACGTTGCATGTAACGTTTTTTGGTGCGTCGTGTCCAGCGGGAACTCCGCCCCCGCCTCCCCGCACCTCACAATGGGCAGCGGATGCGTTGAAAAACTGCATCCGCTGCCCCCGTTGTGCGGCGCTTCCACAGTATGCGTCGGTACATCGCATTGCGACGTGCAGTGCACGACGCTAACGTGAAAGTAGCCTTACTGAGAGAATCAGGTGAGACTCCAGTCAGCGCGTGATCGCCCACTTGTACAGACGGAGGAATCATGATAGTGTACCTCTCCTTACATTGTCACAAAGAATGACTGCAGACTTTCTTCTCAAACCCCTGTAACTTCTGTAACCTACAGTTGGATTGTGTAGCGGAGCTGCCACAGAGTCATAGGGAGCACTGTGCAAAGTCTGAACCCCTCTTGATTGGCACTGGTCCAGGCAATACTCCAGACTTGGGGGAAATTTTGGTGAAAATAAGAAGAGGCCACAGAGTGGGGAAATGCGGAGGCAATGACAACATAAAGGAGAGCACAAGTTATTCATCTAAAATGTTTAGTCATTTTCATGTCTATAGTGGAGGCACGCTTTAAGGGGACTTTGTCATGTATTGGAACCTCGTTATGTGGTTACAACCAGGTATGTTAAACCGTCAAAACAGACTCCTGATTTTAACTATGGGAGTGATGACATTGCTTAGAGAGCATGGGATTGGCATTTTTATCTTTAAGGGTAAGTTCACACTAGGCATTTTTTCAGGGTTTATTTTGCTGCAGAAAAAAGCAGGTCTTGCTGCGTTTTTTGTTCCTTTTTTGCTGTGGTTTTGGCATGCTAAATTTGTCTTTTGTGCATGCTGATAAAGTTTAGTGCAAAAGAGTCCTATTCTACAGAATCAGGTTTTGGCACAAAAATACGCCATAAAACCTGCTGCAGATTTTCAGCGTTTTTTCACCACCCATTCATGTCAGACATGGGTGAAAAAACATTGAAAAAAACCTTGAAAAAAGTGACATGTTCCATTGTGCAAAAAAACATACAAAGCACAAAATCCTGATGACAAAAAAAACCAATGTGTGTGCATGAGATATCTGAAATCTCATACACTTTGCTGGTACTGTAAAACACAGCGGAAAATTTGCGCTGCAGTGTGAACATACTTTTAATTTTGACTCCGAAAAAGGTAAACTTGAATCTGATTGTCAGGATGGCAAAAGACATTGCTAGAATAGTTTCATAGGTAAACTCGGGGAGTACGGTAATAGAATAAAACGTTAAGTTTACAATGGAGATTGAGGAGCTATTTCCAATTCTGCAGTGAAATCCGCTGTGGTTGTGTGGCACAAATGGTTCTGTTAAGCCGAGCAGTGTAAAGGGTGAAATCTGTATCCTTCACTGTATAAAGTGACATGATTCAGATTTAATTGGAAGAGATCTGGTCATTTTACATTCTGGATATTCTCAGAATTTTGTGTATAGTATTGCTACAAATCTCTTGCACAACACTGGTACAGTAAATCAGCAGATTTCCCATCCTGCCTGTGCTTCTTGTGGGAGTGGACCTATATAAGAAGATCATTATGGTGATATCCTATCCATCGCGGACCCTCAGGTGGAAGCCTCGATAACAGGTTTCTTCTTGATGGGCTTCCGTATCTGGATCCTAGATCTGCTTGTAATTCTGTGCTCATCTTTCCACAGTGCACTGTTCAGGTGAAGCTGGAGCTGGGACACCGTGCTCAGTTGAGGAAGAAGCCCACTCCTGAAGGATTTACGCATGACTGGATGGTGTTTGTTCGAGGCCCTGAGCAGTGTGACATACAGCATTTTGTAGATAAGGTTGTATTTAGGCTGCATGACAGCTTCCCTAGACCTAAGCGGGGTGAGTGACCATTTTTATTTTACAGATGCCTTAACATAAATGTTCTCCAGAAAGTAACTTGGCTCCTCATGATGCTCTCCGTTGAGTACGCGACAGGGTTTCCGTCAGAATCCCTGATAAACAGTATTCCAACAGGACCTCTGTCAGTGCTCTGATGGAGCCATTCACTATTATGAGGCGGAAGAAGTCACTGTTGACACTGTGTGCCTCCTTCCTGCAGTATTAGTCTTTTTTGATGTGCACAAAAATGTGGCAGACCATGTTTTTGTGCATGTCTGAAACCGATGAATATTGACAGGACAGACAACTAACCGTATCCAAGATTAGAATCCTGCTTTTGGGGGTTGCAAAAGAAACCACGATGTAGTGCTCAGCGGAGAGCACTGTATGCGTGCTAGCTTTACCTGTATGTTTTTGATTGGCTTTCTGTATGCTATTCCTCTGGAGATTTTATTGGACCTAGAACTTAAAATTCCTTTCCTGTTTTTATAAGCAGATATCCTATGATGACATAAACAAACTGTATAGTTCCAAAACACTTTCCATACAGTGATTGTAATCAGTCCCTAGTAGTGATGAGTGAGTGTACTCGTTGCTCGGGTTTTCCAGAGCACGCTCGGGTGGTCTCCCGAGTATTTGTAACTGCTCGGAGATTTAGTTTTTGTTGACACAGCTGCATGATTTACGCTTGCTAGCCAGCCTGAGCACATGTGGGGGTTGCCTGGTTGCTAGGGAATCCCCACATATAATCAAGCTGTCTATCAGCTGTAAATCATGCAGCTGAGGCAACGAAAACTAAATCTCCGAGCAATAACAAATACTCGGAGACCACCCGAGCGTGCTCTGGAAAATCCCAGCAACGAGTATACTCACTCATCACTAGTCCCTAGCTCATTTATTGGCCACCAGCTCCACAGTGTGTGTGTGACAGGATGTCATTCAATGTGCCAGGATGTAATTACAGGTGCACTCACTGTGTGCTGAGGAGTAACTAACCGCTTCCTGCTTCCACCTTAGTAACTGTAAGCAAGCGGCTGCAGGGAGAATGTATCTTAATTTTCTCCCTGTAAACCCTGTTTCAGGATGCCAGCTACAAATGATATACACACTATTTACCTGCAGATTACCAACATATCTGCAGGTGTTTTTGGAAGTGTCAGGTTCCCTATAAGAAAAGACTGAAAACAAATACTTGAGGAATGTCCTTATATGTGCGACATCTCACTGTCATCCGAGTGACATTTTGTAGTAGTTAAATATGTGGTAGTCCTGTTTTGCCCTTGTTACTGCCGTTGTATTTTAATGCTGGGATGCCCTGTCCTGTGTTTGTTTTGGTAGCATGCAAGGAACCACCATATAAAGTTGAAGAATCTGGATATGCTGGCTTCATTTTACCTATTGAAGTGTACTTCAAGAACAAGGTATAATGTGACCATGTGCCCTTATATTCTCATTGGAATCAGTCTAGGATGCTGACAGTTTTTTTGTTGTTTCTTGATCTCCAGGAAGAACCGAAGAAAGTGTGTTTTACATATGATTTGTTTCTGAATCTGGAGGGAAATCCACCAGTTAACCATTTACGCTGTGAGAAATTGACTTTCAATAATCCTACCAAGGAGTTCCTCCGGAAATTACTGAAAGCTGGAGGGGTGAGTACCTGTGGACTGCACTAGGACCTGGTAACAGGTGCACCTCTGTGCTGTATTGGGAGGGAATAGACATGTGAAGAGGGCACAGTCGTAGTATTAACACCGCTTCAATACTTATGTCATTGTTGTCTATTACCATATAGCCCACTGTATTGTGCAAACCACTACATGTCAGATATAATTGCTGTATATTGAATTCTGAATGCAACATAAATGTCCGATATAAGATGTAATAAAAACCTATTATAGACTTTAGTATACCTGATTTTTAAGGAAAGTTATAGGGGTTGTCCAGTCTTAAGCTACAAGTCTGCAGTCACTCTGTGTGACTGCAGACTTCTGAATCTTCACATCGCAAGCACTGCATGTAGTGAGTATTCTCCGGCATCGGAAGCAGGCGATCATGTGAAGTTTACAAGTTTGTAATTTGCATACTTCTGGCCAGGGCAATGGAGTCGGTAAGTCAAACCTCCCAACTCCTCAATTTCCCTGACTTCCGACTCCTCAACTTCCTTGACTCTGACCCCACAGCACTGGTCACTACTGAGCCTGTACATAAAGTGCAGCACAGATTCATCTCAACTAAGAGCCGAGATCCTGAGATCAGGAACAGAACAGACATTTATAGGACATTTCATAACTTTCCCAAATTCTTATGAAAAAATATTCAGCACATCCCGCACTGAACTACTGCACCCAATTTATTATATATTTTAGGATTTGAAATCGGTCCATTTTATACCATCTTCACCAAAAGGGACACCGACCCCACATTCCTGCTTCCAGCCACATTCCAACTGGACTGTATCTGACCTTGTTCAATACACTTGCATTGGGTGAGGCTGTGCCCAGCTAGTCGGCACGTGACTGAATGTGTGCAAACCACATACTTGCGGTCACATGCTCAGCATCGGAGAATCTTTTCTGGTGCGCAGTGCACACAATGTTAGGATTCACAAGTCTGGACAAAACCTTTTAATATTTCTACAAGCTTAGTCTAAAGAAGAATATTCCTGGTTTTTCATTGAAACTTGAAACTGAGAAACTTTGTAATTTGATACACAGGAGTTTTATTTTCAGGTAATGGTCATGCCAGAGGGAGCAGAGACTTTATCGAGACCAAGCCCTGACTATCCAATGTTACCAACAATCCCCCTCTCCGCATTTTCAGACCCAAAGAAGGCCAAATCATCTTCGTATGGATCAAAGGTTAGATTTCATTATGTACAGAGTATAGAAAGAAAACAAGACAGCAAAAACCTAATTTATCCTGCAACATAATTTTTTTTCTCCTGTAATGTTTTGTAGGACGGCAATAAAGAAAGTAGCAAAACATCCAAACCCCACAAAGTTACAAAAGAGCACAAGGAGCGGATGAGGAAAGATTCAGAAAGCAAAGGTAAAGAAAGTGATACCAGCAAACAAGTAAAAGAATCCTCTTCCTCCAGAAAGCCAGCTGAGAACAAACCTGCTAAGGAAGAGAAAGGACCTGTCAAAGTAGCCTTTAAGGAACAAAAATTAGCATTGAAAGAGCCCAAGATGGAAAATATGTCTCCGAAAGGTGGTCCACCTGAGCCTAAGCCTTCAAGCAAAAGACCACCAAACATAGACTCTCCTAAATCCAGTAGCAAGAAGCCGAAAAAGGGCAACTCCAAAGGACATACAATTTCTGGAACTTCTCCTCGGGGTCCCCCTAATCCTAGTAATTCCGTCACCACCAACTTGCCCTACACAGAAAAGAAAATGGTGAAGGAGAAACCAGGAAACAAAGCTGATAGGAGCAAACCAGATACAGATGTAAAGAAGCCAGTGGAAGATGATGATTCCAATTCTGAAGACGAGAGATCATCAAAATCAGAGGTTATTATGTCCATCTCTTTTTTTTGTTGAGGGTGATGTCACATGATAAATCTTTCCATTAGAAATTTTTCTGCAGACAAAAATTCACTGTTGAAGAAATGTCAATTGTAGAGGAGTTTTCACAGTGTTTTTTTATTTTAAATTGTACATCTCAGTAAAAAGGGACGGAAGGACTAACTAAAACGTTTTTTATTTTTTTTCTCCCCCGCATTGCAGTGATTGCGTTTTGAACTTGATATGAAAATTTCCCATTTGCTATTTTTCCATGTATGACCCAATCATAAGAAGACAGCGTCATATAGGTGAAAACAAAGCAAAAGCCCACAGAAAAGGTCCGATCAGGCTTTTTCAGTGTGATCTGGTGAGACTGATGTGTTTAATCAGTCTGCACAGTGCTGGGGGAGAAGGAGAGCTGCGCTGTAATGTCCTTACATTTAATGCTCAGGATGTATTGCAGATATAATGTAATGGGTGGGGAGTACCGTATTTTTCGGATTATAAGACGCACCGGACCATAAGACGCACCCCAAATTAGGGGTGAAAATTGCAGAAAAAAAGATTTTTTTTTCTAAGATGGGGGTTCGTCTTATTGTCCAAATTTAAGGTGCGGTATCTTACCTGAGGGCTGGCGGTGGCAGAGCAGGGTCACAGGAGGCATGGTGTCGGCAGAGGTGCGGTGATGCTGAGGCGCGGTGGGCGGTACGGCGTGCACCTGAGCAGGGTCCCTTCCTGCTTAGGTGGGCGACGCCATGGCCTGGTGTCCATTGGGGGGTTAAGGCAGTGCTGTGGCGGCGGCAGACGTGCGGTCACCTCAGGTGAGGTGACGCCGTGGCCCGGTATCCAAGGTGAGCAGCAGAGCTGTGTTAATCATCGGTTTCTCGGTGGCAGACGGCCATCTTCCTGAGACTGCGCGTGTGCACATTGAGTGCTCTGCTTCAGGAAAATGGCTGCGGGAGGCCGCGCGTGCTCAGATGGAGATCGCGGCGGCCATTTTCCTGAAGCCGAGATCAAAATCTGTGAACACTGCTTCAGGAAAATGGCTGCCGCGATCTAAATCTGCACACGCGTGGCCATTTTCCTGAAGCCCCGGGAAGCAGAGAACTCAATCTGCGCACGCGCGGCCTCAGGAAGATGGCCGGCTCCACTGAGAAAACCATGACTCACCCGACTCTGCTGCTCTCCTTGGATACCGGGCAGCGGCGTCACTTCACCTGTGGAAGGGACTCTGCTCACGCCATACCGCTTACCGCGCCTCATCATCCCCACACCTCTGCCGCTGCCACACCACTGCTGGTAAGCCTGCATTCGAACTATAAGACGCACCCCCCCCATTTTCCTCACAATTTTTTTTGGGAAAAAGTGCGTCTTATAGTACGAAAAATACGGTAATGCACTGATACATTGCTCTGGACCTGTCCTAGGTATATGACAAAACCTGTTTGCACGATCCTTTATAAGTGCTCACTGCTGCAGCTATTCCCTCATGGCGCAGTAATGACATTACAGTGCAGCTCTCCTCTCCCGGCGCAGTAATGATATTACAGTGCAGCTCTCCTCCTTTCCCGCCGCAATAATGTCATTACAGTGCAGCTCTCCTCCTCTAACGGCGCAGTAATGACATTACAGTGCAGCTCTCCTCCTCTCCCGCCGCAATAATGACATTACAGTGCAGCTCTCTTCTACCGGCGCAGTAATGACATTACAGTGCAGCTCTCCTCCTCTCCCGCCACAGTATTGACGTTAGTGCAGCTCTCCTCCCCCGCCACAGTAATGACATTACAGTGCAGCTCTCCTCCTCTCCCGCCGCAATAATGACATTACAGTGCAGCTCTCTTCTACCGGCGCAGTAATGACATTACAGTGCAGCTCTCCTCTCCCGCCGCAATAATGACATTACAGTTCAGCTCTCTTCTACCGGCACAGTAATGACATTACAGTGCAGCTCTCCTCCTCTCCCGCCGCAGTATTGACGTTCGTGCAGCTCTCCTCCTCCCCCGCCGCAATAATGTCATTACAGTGCAGCTCTCCTCCTCTACCGGCGCAGTAATGACATTACAGTGCAGCTCTCCTCCTCTCCCGCCGCAATAATGACATTACAGTGCAGCTCTCTTCTACCGGCGCAGTAATGACATTACAGTGCAGCTCTCCTCCTCTCCCGCCGCAGTATTGACGTTAGTGCAGCTCTCCTCCTCTCCCGCCGCAGTAATGACTTTACAGTGCAGCTCTCCTCCTCTTTTGGCGCAGTAATGACATTACAGTGCAGCTCTCCTCCTCTTTTGGCGCAGTAATGACGTTAGTGCAGCTCTCCTCCTCTCCCGCCGCAGTAATGACTTTACAGTGCAGCTCTCCTCCTCTTTTGGCGCAGTAATGACGTTACAGTGCTGCTCTCCTCCTCTTTTGGCGCAGTAATGACGTTACAGTGCAGCTCTCCTCCTCTTTTGGCGCAGTAATGACGTTACAGTGCTGCTCTCCTCCTCTTTTGGCGCAGTAATGACGTTAGTGCAGCTCTCCTCATCTCCTGCCGCAGTAATGACGTTACAGTGCAGCTCTCCTCCTCTTTTGGCGCAGTAATGACGTTAGTGCAGCTCTCCTCCTCTCCCGCCGCAGTAATGACTTTACAGTGCAGCTCTCCTCCTCTTTTGGCGCAGTAATGACGTTACAGTGCTGCTCTCCTCCTCTTTTGGCGCAGTAATGACGTTACAGTGCTGCTCTCCTCTTTTGGCGCAGTAATGACGTTACAGTGCAGCTCTCCTCTTTTGGCGCAGTAATGACGTTACAGTGCTGCTCTCCTCCTCTTTTGGCGCAGTAATGACGTTACAGTGAAGCTCTCCTCCTCTTTTGGCGCAGTAATGATGTTACAGTGCAGCTCTCCTCCTCTTTTGGCGCAGTAATGACGTTACAGTGCTGCTCTCCTCTTTTGGCGCAGTAATGACGTTAGTGCAGCTCTCCTCCTCTCCCGCCGCAGTAATGACTTTACAGTGCAGCTCTCCTCCTCTTTTGGCGCAGTAATGACGTTACAGTGCTGCTCTCCTCTTTTGGCGCAGTAATGATGTTACAGTGCAGCTCTCCTCCTCTTTTGGCGCAGTAATGACGTTACAGTGCTGCTCTCCTCCTCTTTTGGCGCAGTAATGACGTTACAGTGCTGCTCTCTCCTGGCACTGTAATGAAATTACAGCTCAGCTCACCTCCTCTTGTGGAGCTGTAATGACATAACAGACGTAACCCATATAAAGAACACATTTGCACAACAAAGAACAGAGTAATATTTAAAAAGTTTTTTGCTCTATTACATCATTAATAAAAAACATAACTATAACAAAAGGGATAATCGGGTGGTGAAAACTACCAGTAGTGGAACCACAGGTCTGGGCAATTAAATACAGAAAAATGCCATATATCCACCCCAAACATCTAATTTATATATAACCAAAGTAGAACCTGTGTTATCAACTAGAGTCGAGCACATTCAGCATATATGTATAGAGAGGATGGAGGGGTAGAGAGGAAGTAGACAGTGTAAAGTATTACCTCAGACCTGTGGTGGCACGGTCCCAACACTCGTTTCTTCCGGGGGAAGAAGGCACGCTAGCCAAAACACACGTAAGGACCGTGGCACCGCAGGTCTGAGGTAATACTTTACACTGTCTACTTCCTCTCTTCCCCTCCATCCTCTCTATACATATATGCTGAATGCACTCGACTCTAGTTGATAACACAGGTTCTACTTTGGTTATATATAAATTAGATGTTTGGCGTGCATATATGGCATTTTTCTGTAATTGCCCAGACCTGTGGTTCCACTACTGGTAGTTTTCACCACCCAATTATCCCTTTTGTTATAGTTATAATTTTATAAATTATGTCATAAGCCAAAAAACTTTTTAAATATTACTCAGTTCTTTGTTGAGCAAATTGTTGTTTATATGGGCTACGTATGTTGTTGCACTGAACACTTTGGGCACAGGTTTCTGATGGTGCTGCATTCTGTGCATTGTTTATATTTGCTTATCAGTGACATAACAGAGCAGATCTCCCCCTTTTGTGGTGCGATGATGACACTACAGCTCTCCTCCTCTCCAGGCGCTGTAATGACATTAAAGCCCAGCTTCCCTCCTTTTGCGGTGCAGTAATGACATTACAGTACAGCTCTCCTGCTAGCACTGTAATGTCATTACAACACAGCTTCTTCTTATGATTGGGCAGCGTCATACAGGGGATAAAGTAAACGCCCCAGAAAAGAATCTCTCTTCACATCCCTGTGGTAGAAGAGGAAATTTGCATATCTGCAGTGCTGTGGAGAAAAACAAAAACACAGACCATTTTAATCAGACCCTCTGTCCCTTTTTATTGATGCATACAATTTAAAATAAAACTATTGTGAAAGGTCTGTGTCACAGCTCTATGTGCTATGATTCATAAGCGCTTGCACTTAAGTCCACATGCTGAGCTGTATGTAGGAGGCTGGAAATACACAGCAGCTCCTCATACCGTCATTTCATGTGTGGTTTTGCTTGCAGTGCCTTTGTTACAGATACTCTTCGTTAGCAGCAATAAGGAAAAGACTTTCATATGCAGTCAGGATAAAAATGCCTTTGTGCCATGTTTGCCAGCAATTAGAAGAATTGGGAGTCTTCAGGAGTGGATACCTTAAATGATGACAGATCAAGAGCTTTGGTGACTTTGTGTTAAACCATATCTGATAGGGAAACCTAAGTACTCTCGGAGTTTGCTACATGTCATCAGCTTTTCACTTGCCTATTAAAATGTATCAAGCGCCGAGCTTTTGAGGATTTTTTATTAATCTTTTTCTTCTAAAATCTGAGGCCTACTTATGGCTGTGTCTAATAAGCTTGTACAGTGCTGCAAAATGAAGAATTCTTTCAAAATTAGAATTGTACTCATGACTGCCCTTTGCCTTCAATTCTTCTAGATACAGTTTTTGCAGGAACTTGTCATGAAGGTTGCTCCAAACATCTCGGAGAAGTAACCACAGATCTTCTGTGGATGTAGTCTTGCACAAATCCTTCGGTCTCTACATGCAATCCCACACAGACTTCTATTTTTGAAAGAATTCTTGATTTGCTCAATTTTTGCCACACCTAATACAAACTTTACACACAATTGATGTAGAAATGTTCATCTGCAACACTGCAATTAAAGTTCTAACTTAAGGAAAGCTACGGTGTAATGGGCACCAATGAGTAGCGTTCTCATAAAATCGGAAACCGTGGCACGTGATTCCAGGCGTTATGATTTCTACTTACTTTACTCTTGAAGCAGTTCTGATATTTTAATTTGATGATCTCATTTGCTTATGGCTTGGCTGTTACTCCATGCCTTCCCTGAATCTTTTCTCTTTGTGATGTTTCTAGTCTGTTCCATCAAGTCCTTCAAACAGCAGCTCAAGTTCAGACTCCAGCTCCGAGTCAGACTTTGAACCTTCACAGAACCACAGTCAAGGTACGCTAAAGTTAATCCACCTTTTAATGACCAAGATTGTTTTTTTGTGCTTTTGTTTTTCACTCTCCTTCCTCCAAAAGCAATACCAATTTTTAGTTTTCAATCGAAAAGGGCTTGTTTTTTGCAGGACAAGTTGTAGTTTTGAATGACCGCATTCTCTTTACCATATTAAAGTGAACCTGACCGCAGGATTGTGCACCTTAACCTACAGACCCTGTCAGGTCGGCGCTGTTATCCTGGTTACACTGATACCTTGGATGATGAAATCCGTCTTGTGGTTGTTGTTTAATCTTTATTTTCAGTTTTGTGTTAATGATATGCCCGTGCTCCGGGGCGGCCTGTGTGGGGTCTTCATGTGGTGCTCTGCTTACATATTCATCTGTATGGCTTATGACAGGTCACTGACCCCTCACTGACCTGCCCACTATTTTACTTAATGAATAATATACTCGTATATATATTGAAAAAATAAAATCACTTTAACCCCTTCCCGACCCATGACGCCTATGCGGCGTCATGGAATGATCGCATCCCTGCAGATCGGGTGAAAGGGTTAATTCCTATTTTACCCGATCTGCAGGGAGAGGGGGAGTTGTACTTCAGCCCAGGGGGGGTGGCTTTGCCCCCACGTGGCTACGATCGCTCTGATTGGCTGTTGAAAGTGCAACAGCCAATCAGAGCAATTTGCAATATTTCACCTATGAAAATGGTGAAATATTGCAATCCAGCCATGGCCGATGCTGCAATAGCATCTGCCATGGCTGGAAATCATGTACTGGCCCCCCCCACCGCCCCCGATCTCCTCCCCAGTCCTCCGTTCTGTCAGGTACCCCCCTCCGTCCCCCTGTTCGCTCCCCCGTGCTCCTGTCCGCTCCCCCGTGCTCCTGTCCACTCCCCCCGTCCTCCGATCCCCCCCCTGTGCTCCGATCCACCCCCCCACCACCCCCTCATACTTACCGATCCTCCCGAAGTCGGTCCGTCTTCTCCCTGGGCGCCGCCATCTTCCAAGATGGCGGGCGCATGCTCAGTACGCCCGCCGAATCTGCAGGCTGGCAGATTCGTTACAGGTACATTTTGATCGCTGTGGTAGGTTATACCACAGCGATCAAAATAAAAAAAATAATAAATAAACCCCCCCCTTTATCACCCCCATAGGTAGGGACAATAATAAAATAAAGAAAATATTTTTTTTTCTTTTTCCACTAGGGTTAGGGTTAGAACTAGGGGTAGGGTTACGGGTAGGGTTAGGGTTAGGGGTAGGGTTATGGCATGTGCACACAGAGCGGTTCCGCCGCGGATCGGCAGCGGATCGGCCGCGGATCCGCCGCGGATCGGCAGCGGATTGGCCGCGGATCCGCAGCGGATCGGCAGCGGATCGGCAGCGGATTGGCCGCGGATCCGCCGCGGATCGGCAGCGGATTGGCCGCGGATCCGCCGCGGATCGGCAGCGGATTGGCCGCGGATCCGCCGCGGATCGGCAGCGGATTGGCCGCGGATCCGCAGCGGATCCGCAGCGGATTGGCCGCGGATCTGCAGCGGATTGGCAGCGGATTGGCCGCGGATCCGCAGCGGATTGGCCGCTGCGAATTCGAAGCAGTTTTCCATCAGGTTTACAGTACCATGTACACCTAAGGAAAACCAAATCTGCTGTGCCCATGGTGCGGAAAATTCCGTGCAGAAACGCTGCATTGTATTTTCCGCAGCATGTCAATTCTTTGTGCGGATTCCGCAGCGTTTTACACCTGTTCCTCAATAGGAATCCGCAGGTGAAATCCGCACAAAAAAACACTGGAAATCTGCTGTAAAACCGCAGGCAAAACGCAGTGCCTTTTACCTGCAGATTTTTCAAAAATCGTGCGGAAAAATCTCACACGAATCCGCAACGTGGGCACATACCCTTAGGGTTAGGGTTGGAATTAGGGCTAGGGTTGGAAATAGGGTTAAGAATAGGCTTGTGGTTAGGGTTACGGATAGGGTTAGGGGTGTGTTGGGGTTACAGTTGTGGTTAGGGTTGGGATTAGGGTTACGGTTGGGATTAGGGTTAGGATTAGGGTTGGAATTAGGGTTACGGTTGTGTTGCGGTTAGGGTTGTGGTTAGGGGTGTGTTGGGGTTAGGGTTGTGATTAGGGTTATGGCTACAGTTGGGATTAGGATTAGGGGTGTGTTGGGGTTAGTGTTGAAGTTAGAATTGAGGGGTTTCCACTGTTTAGGCACATCAGGGGTCTCCAAACGCAACATGGCGCCACCATTGATTCCAGCCAATCTTGCGTTCAAAAAGTCAAATGGTGCTCCCGCCCTTCCAAGCCCCGACGTGCGCCCAAACAGTGGTTTACCCCCACATTTGGGGTACCAGCGTACTCAGGACAAACTGGGCAACAACTGTTGGGGTCCAATTTCTCCTGTTACCCTTGCAAAAATAAAAAATTACTTGCTAAAACATAATTTTTGAGGAAAGAACAATTATTTTTTATTTTCACGGCTCTGCGTTATAAACTTCTGTGAAGCACTTGGGGGTTGAAAGTGCTCACCACACATCTAGATAAGTTCCTTCGGGGGTCTAGTTTCCAAAATGGGGTCACTTGTGGGGTGTTTCTACTGTTTAGGCACATCAGGGGCTCTGCAAATGCAATGTGACGCCCGCAGACCATTCCATCAAAGTCTGCATTTCAAATGTCACTACTTCCCTTCCGAGCCCTGACGTGTGCCCAAACAGTGGTTTACCCCCACATATGGGGTATCAGCGTACTCACAACAAACTGGGCAACAAATATTGGGGTCCAAATTCTCCTGTTACCCTTGTGAAAATAAAAAATTGCTTGCTAAAACATCTTTTTTGAGGAAAGAAAAATGATTTTTTATTTTCACGGCTCTGCGTTGTAAACTTCTGTGAAGCACTTGGGGGTTCAAAGTGCTCACCACACATCTAGATATGTTCCTTGGGGGGTCTAGTTTCCAAAATGGGGTCACTTGTGGGGGGTTTCTACTGTTTAGGCATATCAGGGGCTCTGCAAACGTAACATGATGCCCGCAGACCATTCCATCAAAGTCTGCATTCCAAAACGTCACTACTTCCCTTCCGAGCCCCGGCATGTACCCAAACAGTGGTTTACCCCCACATATGGGGTATCAGCGTACTCAGGAGAAACTGGACAACAACTTTTGGGGTCCAATGTCTCCTGTTACTCTTGCAAAAATAAAAAATTCTGGGCTAAAAAAATATTTTTGAGGAAAGGAAACACATTTATTATTTTCACGGCTCTGCGTTATAAACTTCTGTGAAGCACTTGGGGGTTCAAAGTGCTCACCACACATCTAGATAAGTTCCCTTGGGGGTCTAGTTTCCAAAATGGAGTCACTTGTGGGGAGTTCCTACTGTTTAGGCACATCAGGGGCTCTGCAAACGCAACCTGATGCCCGCAGAGCATTCCATCAAAGTCTGCATTTCAAAACGTCACTACTTCCCTTCCGAACCCCGACGTGTGCCAAAACAGTGGTTTACCCCCACATATGGGGTATCAGCGTACTCAGGAGAAACTGGAAAACAACTTTTGGGGTCCAATTTCTCCTATTACCCTTGGGAAAATAAAAAATTGTGGGCTAAAAATCATTTTTGAGGAAAGAAAAATTATTTTTTATTTTCATGGCTCTGCGTTATAAACTTCTGTGAAGCACTTGGGGGTTCAAAGTGCTCACCACACATCTAGATTAGTTCCTTGGGAGGTCTAGTTTCCAAAATGGGGTCACTTGTGCGGGAGCTCCAATGTTTAGGCACACGGGGGCTCTCCAAACGCGACATGGTGTCCGCTAATGATTGGAGCTAATTTTCCATTCAAAAAGCCAAATGGCGTGCCTTCCCTTCCGAGCCCTGCCGTGCGCCCAAACAGTGGTTTACCCCCACATATGGGGTATCATCGTACTCAGGACAAACTGGACAACAACATTTGGGGTCCAATTTCTCCTATTACCCTTGGGAAAATAAAAAATTCTGGGCTAAAAATCATTTTTGAGGAAAGAAAAATTATTTTTTTATTTTCACGGCTCTGCGTTATAAACTTCTGTGAAGCACCTGGGGGTTATAAGTGCTCACTATGCATCTAGATAAGTTCCTTGGGGGGTCTAGTTTCCAAAATGGGGTCACTTGTAGGGGAGCTCCAATGTTTAGGCACACAGGGGCTCTCCAAACGCGACATGGTGTCCGCTAATGATTGGAGCTAATTTTCCATTCAAAAAGTCAAATGGCACGCCTCTCCTTCCGAGCCTTGCCGTGCACCCAAACAGTGGTTTACCCCCACATATGAGGTATCAGCATACTCAGGAGAAATTGCCCAACAAATTTTAGGATCCATTTTATCCTGTTGCCCATGTGAAAATGAAAGAATTGAGGCTAAAAGAAATTTTGTGTGAAAAAAAGTACTTTTTCATTTTTACGGATCAATTTGTGAAGCACCTGGGGGTTTAAAGTGCTCACAATGCTTCTAGATAAGTTCCTTGGGGGGTCTAGTTTCCAAAATGGGGTCACTTGTGGGGGAGCTCCAATGTTTAGGCACACGGGGGCTCTCCAAACGTGACATGGTGTCCGCTAAAGATTGGAGCCAATTTTTCATTGAAAAAGTCAAATGGCGCTCCTTCCCTTCCGAGCCCTGCCGTGCGCCCAAACAGTGGTTTACCCCCACATATGAGGTATCAGCGTACTCAGGACAAATTGGACAACAACGTCCGTGGTCCAGTTTCTCCTTTTACCCTTGGGAAAATAAAAAAAATTTCGCTAAAATATCATTTTTGTGACTAAAAAGTTAAATGTTCATTTTTTACTTCCATGTTGCTTCTGCTGCTGTGAAACACCTGAAGGGTTAATAAACTTCTTGAATGTGGTTTTGAGCACCTTGAGGGGTGCAGTTTTTAGAATGGTGTCACTTTTGGGTATTTTCAGCCATATAGAACCCTCAAACTGACTTCAAATGTGAGGTGGTCCCTAAAAAAAATGGTTTTGTAAATTTTGTTGTAAAAATGAGAAATCACTGGTCAAATTTTAACTCTTATAACTTCCTAGCAAAAAAAAAATTTGTTTCCAAAATTGTGCTGATGTAAAGTAGACATGTGGGAAATGTTATTTATTAACTATTTTGTGTCACATAACTCTCTGGTTTAACAGAATAAAAATTCAAAATGTGAAAATTGCGAAATTTTCAAAATTTTTGCCAAATTTCCGTTTTTTTCACAAATAAACTCAGAAATTATCGACCTAAATTTACCACTAACATGAAGTCCAATATGTCACGAAAAAACAGTCTCAGAATCGCTAGGATCCGTTGAAGCGTTCCTGAGTTATTACCTCATAAAGGGACACTGGTCAGAATTGCAAAAAACGGCAAGGTCATGAAGGGGTTAAACAAGCAAGCGGCAGCGCCTGTGATGCAGCCTGATCGCATGTATAATGTGCATTTAATTCTTTTATTTGATGCTATAAATAAGTAAAGTTAAAAAAAAATTGTGGCAAAACGGCGCCGGCAGTGCCTGTGCAGAAGCAGCTATCGGTGATCCAATAGATGCTACTGCGCCAAAGACGCCATCTTGCTAGAGCAAAAAAAAATTGCCTCCTCCAAGATGGTGCTGCCTGCGTAGTAGCACTAGCATCTATCAGATCGTCGATAGATGCTACGGCGCAGGCGCGGCTGGTGCCATGTTAGTGGAGATTTTTTTCTCTAGCAAGATGGCGCCGCCTGTGCAGTAGCATCTATCGACGATCTGATAGAAGCTACTGTGTAGGAGTGGCTATTCTGGAGGAGGCAATTATTTTTTTCTTCTTTAGCAAGATGGTGCTGCCTGCGCAGTAGCATCTGCCGGATTGCCGATTGCTGCTACTGCGCAGGCGCGGCCGGTGCCATTTTGGCACAGATTTTTTTTAATTGATTTATTAATAGCATCAAATAAAGGAACTAAATACCCATTATAAGTGTGAATAAATAAATATTTCCGCTATAAAAACCTTCCATCCATTAAAGGTGACTGAGATTAAAATGGATAAAGGATGAATGTATAAATAAGATTGAAATACGTTCTAGGTCCTCTGGTAACACCAGATATATAACTTGACAGTATGAAATCACAAACTAAGCTTTAGGTTCATGAGTGGCCTGATAAACGGTAACAGGATTTTACCTTTCCCTCATGTAATACAGGCACCTCTTCCTTGTCCAATAGAAGATCGTTGGTGGGTGAAACCCACAGAATGAATGTGTGCGGCAGCTCTGAAGTAAAATTCTTCAGGAGCGCTGTCTCGGCCGGTGACAAACACTCCACTACCTATTCTCAAGCGGTGCGTGAGCGTGGTTACCTCGCTATTGGTATCTGCAGCCTCTCCTGAGCAGCAGGAGCTGTGTGACGTATACGGTCACTTGACCGGCAAGATTACGAGGCACAAACCGCGCTTTTCCAAAACACGTAGGAAGGAACTGGTCCCTATTGCACCTCATAATCTTTCCATTCACGTGACCATAATCAGAGCACCACATGAAGCCCCCCACAGCACGAGCATATCATTAACTAAAAACTGAAAATAATGATTCAACAACAACCACAAGACAGATTTAATCAACCAAGGTATCATTTTAAGCAGTATATCGGCACTGACCTGACACTGTCTGTAGGTTACTGTGCACAATCCTGACAGGTTCCCTTTATGTGCTAAAAAAAAACATATTTCAAGTGGAATGAATTGGTGGAAAAAAAATGAAATTCCGCCATTGTATTTTGGGTGTTGTTTCTAACGGCGTTCGTTGTGCAGTAAAAATTAGCTGGAAATATGATTGTCCGGGTCAGTGCATTTACAGCGATACCAAAGTTGCATAGATTTTTTTTCCCATTTAATTGATGAAAACAATCCAGAATTAAAAAAAAATAATGTTTATGTCGCTGTGTGTCACCATTTTCCGAGATCCATAACAATTTTATTTTTCTGTTGATGGAGATGAGTGAGGGCTTGTTTTCTTTTTGTGTGGAGAGCCAACATTTTTATTGAAACCACTTTGGACTTTGGGGTACATGAGATGTTTTTATTGCTTTGTTTTGCATTTGTTAGAGCGGTGGAATGACCAATTTTAAATTTTTTTTTTTTTTCTTTATGGTATTTTACTATTCATTACTATTAATTACTATTAATTAGTATATGCAAATTGCCTCTTCTGAGAAAAAGAGGACTTAACTCTATAGCGCCACCTGTTGGAAGTAGCGATCCTACAAGTCACAATCAACCCTTTAACGAGTCGTGCAATGTGACTTAGGATAAAAGCCAAATCAGTATCTCAATTCGCAGACACGGTGTTTCGGGCTGTTGGCCCTCGTCAGTGCGAAGCATGAGAACTGATTTGGCTAGGTGAGAGGCTCTGGACTGGGGTCTAAGGGGTATCGTTTCTCCTTATGGAGAGTGACATACCATCTCTGGCTTGTCAAGGTAAGGAGGCTTATTTGCCGTACAATGCTCCTCTGGGAATTAATTAATTAGTATTAATTACTATTAATTACTATTAATTATATATTATAATTACTATTATATATACTTAATGTTGTAATGCATTTTGATACAGTGCACTTACTGATATGCCATTACAAAAGAAAGGTATTTTTATTTTCCTTCTTAATGGGTGAAAAAGGACGTTGATTTTAATTTATATATGTTTTTCTTTTAAATCTTTTTTTACTTTTTACATTATTTTTTAGTCCCCTCAGGGGACTTGAGCATGCAATAATTCAATTGATCAAGCGATCGCCTTGTCAGTTTCTGATGGGAGCTGGTGTGCACACACACAAGCATTCACTAAATTAAAGAAGCACTCACAGTTTTCAGTTTAGTTTTTTTTCATTAAATGTGTGTATATCTGCACGCAATGTAGTGTGAGTGTGTTAATATACTGACCTAGGGCTGATCTCTCCAGTGTCCAGCGCCGTTCTGCCACTTTAGGAGAACGCCGACCGCTTATTTGCCCCTGTTCTTGCTTCGCCACTTTTAATGTAAAGAGAGTGAGCAACTTCCAAGCAGAAGCAGCCTAAGGAATGAACTTGTCACTTCTTTTAACTGCTTCATTGTTTCCTATCACTTGATAGCTATAACAATTAGAATAGGCCATCAGTTTTAAAGAACCAGATAACCCCTTTTAAAATAAGGTCAGATGATCCTTAGCAAAAGGCTACGAATAGCCAGTTGAAATCAGCATGTTACTGCCTCTAAAAGAAGCAATAAGACTAATTGCTAGCTTTAAATGGGTTGCACGTGTAAACTATGGATTTTATCTTACATGACATTAATAACAGCAAGTATTTTTTAAATTTGGTTCTGATTTTAGGTCCTTTACGGTCTATGGTGGAAGGTCTTCAGTCTGAAGAGTCAGATGATGACAGTTCAGGGGGCGATGAGACCGCAGTCAAGAATAAATCAGCAGGTCGTGATTCTCGGTAAGTTATATACCAGTGATTAAAAAATCATTGCACTTTATTTATTTTCTCCACTTCTTTGTTCTTGAGATTGTGCAAAAATGTATATCTTTGGACTGACACGTTTTGTTTTTTTTTTATATTCAGACCCTTAAAAAAAAAAAAAAAGTTCTCATGAAAATAGCCCTTTCTGCATCTCTGTCTTCCTAGATAAAGAGTTTTGTGGAACCAGTATCATTTGTAATACAGTGCTCACACACAACTAAGGTTTTTTTTCACTTTTCACACCACATTTTTATGGTGTACTTGACGTATGCGTTTGTACTGTAAAAAAACATCCTTAAAGAGGACTTTTCTCTCAATTGTGTATGTTGAACTGGACATAGTGTATAATAGTGGCTGCAAAGTGAAATAAAGCTTTTGTTTTTTATTTTGACTAATTGTTGCCGCAAGATTAGCAATGAAAGTATTTGGCACCTAATGAGTTAATTTTCGTTAACGCCCACTTGGACTTATTAGACCGTTTTCACTGGAGGCGTGTACTTCTTCTCCCTGTGTGATGCTGACCAATCATAAGCAGGCAGCAACATTCACAGGCAACAAGAACACGCCCCCACCACAGCTTAGGGTAGATTTGACATAGATTTGAGAGATAATGACATACAGCTTTGATCTCTTGGTCTAAATTCCTGCATGAGTCAGTGGGGGAAGGGGGAGCACAGCTGAGTTTAGAGTTTAGCAAACCCTTCTTATCAGCTCTCTTATTCCCATAGCACTGTCACCTATCCTGTACTGACCTTTCCCCACATTACCTTTTCAAACGTGTCAGTATTCACACTTCTGATGGTTGTGCTCGGGAAATTTAGATGCCCTTTGTACTGAGAGCAGAGCAGGGTGTCATTATGTCTCACACAGGAGAAGCCCAGAACAGGCATCCTGTGTCTGGTTCAACATGAAAAATGTGATCTTTAACCCCTTAACGACCGCCGATACGCCTTTTAACGGCGGCCGCTAAGGGTACTTTACCGGCGTTTACCGGCGGTCGCAACAAAAAAAAAAAAAACGCGATTTGCCGTTTAATTTCTCTGTCCTCCGATGTGATCGCACATCGGAGGACAGAGAAATGTGGTCCCCGATGGCCCCCAATAGCCCCCCAATACTTACCTACCTCCCCCGGTGCTCCTCGTGTCTCCCCATGGGCGCCGCCATCTTTTTTCCGGGAAAAAATGGCGGGCGCACGCGCAGTGCGCCCGCCGCCCGGCACCCGGATGTTCTTTGGGGTCTCGGCTGCCGGGGGTAGCCGAGACCCCAAAGAACATGATCGGGGTCGATTTGCACCGACCCCTGCTTTGCGATCGCCGGTAATTAACAGTTTACCGGCGACCGCAAAAAAAAAAAAAAAAAAAAAAAAAAAAAAAGCGATCAGTTATCTCTCTGTCCTCTGATGTGATCGCACATCAGAGGACAGAGAAATAGGGGGATTCGGGGACCCTATCATACTCACCCGGGGTCCCTGGGTCCTCTTCTGTCTTCTCCTGCCAGCCGGCTTTTTCATCATGGCGGGCGCATGCGCAGTGCGCCCGCCATCTGCTGCCATCTGCCGGCCGGCAGGAGAAGACAAGTTGGGGCTAAAATTAGGGTTAGGGTTAGGGTTAGAGTTAGGGTTAGGGTTAGGGTTAGAGTTAGGGTTGGGGCTAAATTTAGGGTTAGGGTTAGGGCTAGGGTTAGGGTTAGGCTACTTTCACACTAGCGTTTTTTGACTTCCGTCGCAATGCGTCGTTGGAGAAAAAACGCATCCTGCAAAAGTGCTTGCAGGATGCGTTTTTTCTCCATTGGCTTGCATTAGCGATGCATTGCGACGGATTGCCACATGTCGCATCCGTCGTGCGACGGATGCGTCGTGCGACGGATGCGTCGTGCTTCGGCGGACCGTCGACAC
Organism: Ranitomeya variabilis; assembly: GCF_051348905.1. Classification (NCBI taxonomy): domain Eukaryota; kingdom Metazoa; phylum Chordata; class Amphibia; order Anura; family Dendrobatidae; genus Ranitomeya; species Ranitomeya variabilis. The sequence goes on along the minus strand of NC_135232.1, from coordinate 794,118,142 downwards.
AAAAAAAACTACATGTAACTTTTTTGTGCGACGTGTCCCACATATTTCAGTGCCACGTGCCACGTATTTAAGTGCCACGTGCCACGTATCAAAGTGCCACGTGCCACATATTTCAGTGCCACGTATCAAAGTGCCACGTGCCACGTATCAAAGTGCCACGTGCCACATATTTCAGTGCCACGTATCAAAGTGCCACGTGCCACGTATCAAAGTGCCACGTGCCACATCTTTCAGTGCCACGTGCCACGTATTTAAGAGACACGTGCCACGTATCAAAGTGCCACGTGCCACATATTTCAGTGACACGTGCCACGTATTTAAGTGACACGTGCCACGTATCAAAGTGCCACGTATCAAAGTGCCACGTGCCACGTATCAAAGTGCCACGTGCCACGTATCAAAGTGCCACGTGCCACATATTTCAGTGCCACGTGCCACGTATCAAAGTGCCACGTATCAAAGTGCCACGTGCCACATCTTTCAGTGCCACGTGCCACGTATTTAAGAGACACGTGCCACGTATCAAAGTGCCACGTGCCACATATTTCAGTGCCACGTGCCACGTATTTAAGTGACACGTGCCACGTATCAAAGTGCCACGTATCACGTATTTCAGTGCCACGTATTTAAGTGACACGTATCACGTATAAGTGCCACGTGTCACGTATTTAATTGCCACATATTTAAGTGCCACGTATCAAGATTTTCCATGGAGAACAGACACATCCAGAGATATGTCTGCTCTCCACGGCTGCAGCAACACACTGACAGGAGCCATAGTTCCTGTCGGTGTGTCACTGCGCATGCGCGAGCGAGTTTACCGGCGGTCATTGACCCCGGCACTCTCGCTTAACGGCAGTGCTGCATGGGAAAGTTCAACGCAGCTGTACTGCTGTTAACCGAGACGCCGGAGTCATTGAACTCCGGAACAGTACGCGATACACTGCTAGGAGCTTCGCTCCTGGCAGTGTATCGCCGGAGAGCAGCCGATCGGCGTGGGACACTCGTTTTATGGATTCTGCGGACAGGGAGTATGAATTTGGTTTATTATTTTTGGATTTTTTCCTGGAGGATCGAGGGCTTCGCCTACAAGTGTGCTGTTGGTGAGTATATACTCTGTGTTATATGTTGTATGTACTGTGTGTCATGTATGTGTATTGTGTGTAGGTGTTTTGTGTAACTTTACAATTGTGCTAAGTCGCCGGACACAGGGACAACTCTCCCATCCTAATACCGGATGGGAGTAGTAGTCCCATACGGCGACTTAGCACAATGGTGGCACTAGCGTCGCATGGGGACACACACACGCACACACACGCACACACACACACACAGAAGGACTCCATGCTGCTTCACTGGGGGGCGGGGGCTTCCCTCTTCCTGTCCGACGTCACGTCCGGTCCTTGGTGTCAACCCCTCCGTACAAAGACGCCGACACCCAGGACAAAGGCGCTGTGTGTGGAAGGTAACATGGGGCCCTAGGGGGATACGCAGACACGCCGCTGCGTAAAGAATTGACATGTCAATTCTTTTTACGCCGGCGTGTTTGCAGACAAAAGCGCCGCGTTTTTTTGCGGTGTGTCTGAACGGCAAAGTGAATTTCTCATTCACTTTGCCGGCAGACGAAAATGACATTGCGCATTTTTGAAAAGCGCCCGCAAAATAGCGCTCAAAAATGCGCTATGTCTGAAAGTAGCCTAAGGCTTCTTTCACACTTGCGTCGGTACGGGGCGGTCGCAATGCGTCGGCCCGATGTACCGACGCACGTTGTGAAAATTGTGCACAACGTGGGCAGCGGATGCAGTTTTTCAACGCATCCGCTGCCCAGTCTATGTCCTGGGGAGGAGGGGGCAGAGTTACGGCCACGCATCCGCGGAAATGGCGGACGCGACGTACAAAAAAAAGGTTACATTGAACTTTTTTTGTGACGACGGGGGCTAAAGTTATGGTTAGGGTTGGGGCTAAAGTTAGGGTTGGGGCTAAAGTTAGGGTTAGAGTTGGGATTAGGGTTAGGGTTTGGATTAGGGTTGGGATTAGTGTTACGTTTGGGATTAGGGTTGGGATTAGGGTTAGGGTTGGGATTAGGGTTAGGGGTGTGTTGGATTTAGGGTTTTGATTAGGGTTATGGTTAGGGTTGAGATTAGGGCTGTTTTGGGGTTAGGGTTGTGATTATCGTTAGGGTTGTGATTAGGATTATGGATCGGGTTGAGATTAGGGTTAGGGCTGTGTTGGGGTTAGGGTTGGAGTTAGAATTGGGGGGTTTCCACTGTTTAGGTACATCAGGGGGTCTCCAAACACGACAGCCAATTTTGCGCTAAAAAAGTCAAATGGTACTCCCTCCCTTCTGAGCTCTGCCGTGCGCCCAAACAGTGGTTTACCCCCACATATGGGGCATCAGCGTACTCGGGATAAATTGGACAACAACTTTTGGGGTCCAATTTCTCCTGTTACCCTTGTGAAAATAAAAACTTGGGGGCTAAAAATCTTTTTTGTTGGAAAAAAATATATTTTTTTATTTTCACTACTCTGCATTATAAACTTCTGTGAAGCACTTGAGCTTTCAAAGTTCTCACCACATATCTAGATAAGTTCCTTAGGGGGTCTAGTTTCCAAAATTTGGTCACTTGTGGGGGTTTCTACTGTTTAGGTACATTAGGGGTCTGCAAACGCAACATAACGCCCGCAGACAATTCTATCAAAGTCTGCATTGCAAAATGGCGCTCCTTCCCTTCCGAGCTCTGCCGTGCGCCCAAACAGTGGTTTACCCCCACATATGGGGTACCAGCATACTCAGGACAAATTGGACAACAACTTTTGGGGTCCAATTTCTCTTGTTACCCTTGTGAAAATAAAAATTTGGGGGCTAAAAAAATCTTTTTTGTGGGAAAAAAAATATTTTTTATTTTCACTACTCTGCATTATAAACTTCTGTGAAGCACTTGGGCATTCAAAGTTCTCACCACATATCTAGATAAGTTCCTTGGGGGGTCTATTTTCCAAAATGGGGTCACTTGTTGGGGGTTTCTACTGTTTAGGTACATTAGGGGTCTGCAAAGGCAACATAACGCCCGCAGACAATTCTATCAAAGTCTGCATTCCAAAATGGCACTCCTTCCCTTCCGAGCTCTGCCATGCGCCCAAACAGTGGTTTACCCCCACATATGGGGTACCAGCATACTCAGGACAAATTGGACAACAACTTTTGGGGTCCAATTTCTCTTGTTACCCTTGTGAAAATAAAAACTTGGGGGCTAAAAAATCTTTATTGTTAAAAAATATATATTTTTTATTTTCACGACTCTGCATTATAAACTTCTGTGATGCACTTGGGCATTCAAAGTTCTCACTACACATCTAGATAAGTTCCATGGGGGGTCTAGTTTCCAAAATGGCGTCACTTTTGGGGGGTTTCTGCTGTTTAGGCACATCAGGGGCTCTCCAAACGCGACATGGCGTCCGATCTCAATTCCAGTCAATTTTGCATTGAAAAGTCAAATGGCGCTCCTTTGCTTCCGAGCTCAGCCATGCGCCCAAACAGTGGTTTACCCCCACATATGGGGTGTCGGCGTACTCAAGACAAATTGTACAACAGCTTCTGGGGTCCATTTTCTCCTGTTACCCTTGGTAAAATAAAAATTTGGAGGCAAAAAGATCATTTTTGTAGAAAAAATGCGATTTTTTTATTTTCACGGCTCTACGTTATAAACTTCTGTGAAGCACCTGGGGGTTTAAAGTGCTCACCACACATCTAGATAAGTTCCTTAAGGGGTCTAGTTTCCAAAATGGTGTCATATGTGGGGGGTCTCTACTGTTTAGGCACATCAGCGGCTCTCCAAACGTGACATGGCGTCCGATCTCAATTCCAGCCAATTCTACATTGAAAAAGTAAAACGACACTCCTTCTCTTCCAAGCTCTGCGGTGCGCCCAAACAGTGGTTTACCCCCATATATGGGGTATCGACGTACTCAGGAGAAAGTGCACAACAACTTTTGTGGTCTAATTTCTCCTGTTACCCTTGTGAAAATAAAAATTTGGGGGCAAAAAGATCATTTTTGTAGAAAAAATGAGATTTTTTATTTTCACGGCTCTACGTTATAAACTTCTGTGAAGCACTTGGGGGTTCAAAGTGCTCACCACACATCTAGATAAGTTCCTTGGGGGGTCTAGTTTCCAAAATGGTATCACTTGTGGGGGGTTTCCACTGTTTAGGCACATCAGGGACTCTCCAAACGCGACATGGCATCCGATCTCAATTCCAGCCAATTCTGCATTGAAAAAGTCAAACGGTGCTCCTTCACTTCCAAGCTCTGCGGTGCGCCCAAACAGTGGTTTACCTCCACATATGGGGTATCGACGTACTCAGGAGAAATTGCACAACAACTTTTGTGGTCTAATTTCTCCTGTTACCCTTGTGAAAATAAGAATTTGTGGGCGAAAAAATCATTTTTGTGAAAACAAATGCGATTTTTTTATTTTCACGGCTCTACGTTATAAACTTCTGTGAAGCACTTGGGGGTTCAAAGTGCTCACCACACATCTAGATAAGTTCCTTGGGGGGTCTAGTTTCCAAAATGGTGTCACTTGTGGGGGGTTTCCACTGTTTAGGCACATTAGGGGCTCTCCAAACGCGACATGGCGTCCGATCTCAATTCCAGCCAATTCTGCATTGAAACAGTCAAACGGTGCTCCTTCACTTCCAAGCTCTGCGGTGCGCCCAAACAGTGGTTTACCTCCACATATGGGGTATCGGCGTACTCAGGAAAAATTGCACAACAAAATTTGTGGTTAAATTTCTGTTTTTACACTTGTGAAAATTAAAAAAAATGGTTCTGAAGTAAAATGTTTGCAAAAAAAAGTAAAATGTTAATTTTTTTCTTCCACATTGTTTTAGTTCCTGTGAAGTACGTAAAGGGTTAATAAACTTCTTGAATGTGGTTTTGAGCAGCTTGAGGGGTGCAGTTTTTAGAATGGTGTCACACTTGGTTATTTTCTATCATATAGACCCCTCAAAATCACTTCAAAGGTGATGTGGCCCTTAAAAAAAACATGGTGTTGTAAAAATGAGAAATTGCTGGTCAACTTTTAACCCTTATAACTCCCTAACAAAAAAAAAAATTGTTTCCAAAATTGTGCTGATGTAAAGTAGACATGTGAGAAATGTTATTTATTAACTATTTTTTGTGACATATCTCTCTGATTTAAGGGCATAAAAATACAAAGTTTGAAAATTGCAAAATTTTAAAAATTTTCGCCATATTTCCATTTTTTTCATAAATAATCGCAAGTAATATCGAAGAAATGTTACCACTAACTTGAAGTACAACATGTCACGAAAAAACAATCTCAGAATCAGCGGGATCCGATAAAGCGTTCCAGAGTTATAACCTCATAAAGTGACACTGGTCAGAATTGTAAAAATTGGCTCGGTCATTAAGTACCAAATTGGCTCTGTCACTAAGGGGTTAAACAGATTATTTGTGGTTATATAGAATGCCATAGTGGAAACATATCCCAAATGGTTATCTGCCTGACATAGTTTGTGCACATATACATCTGGATCCGTTTTTTTTTTTTTTTTGCAATTTGCCAGAAAATAAATCTGCTGAAATTTTCAACCAATGTAAAACAGATCACTTTTTTTCTAACATTGCATTCTATAGAAGTTGATGCAAACGTATTGTCATATGTTTTGTATCCAATTATCATTTCTCCTTCGCCACATTGGGGGACACAGGACCATGGGTGTTATGCTGCTGTCACTAGGAGGCTGACACTAAGTTGAGACAAAATAGGTTAGCTCCTCCCCTGCAGTATACACCCTCATGCTGGCTTCCAGAGACCCAGTTCAAGCTTAGTGTCCGTAGGAGGCACACTGGATTTAAACCTTTTTATTCTGAGCGAAGGGGGCGACGGTTTCTTTCATGTTCCGATCTCCCCCGAACCAACAACAGGTGAGCACGGGAGTTTCACCTCTCTGTATCCTCTCCTGCGACGTGGGAAGCCACTGCCTGAGCTGACCTTTTTGGGCGACGGGCCCCTTTCACGTGCACCGATCTCCCCCCGAGTAACAGAAGAGCACTGGTGTGTTACCTCCAGTATCCTCTTCTGCAGCCAGGCCTTTTTATTGCCGGACATCTGCCCTGCCCACCAGGTTTCACCCTCGGCTGTACAGAGGCACTATTCCCTGTGGCGTCCGTGCAGCCCCCACTGCATCACCACTGAAAAAGAGCAGATGATGGAAGGAGGCGGACGGTTCCTTTCCACCCCCCTTTTCCACGGGGGTGGTGGATGGAGGCTCCCCCAACCCTGCACCGTCCCATGTTGCCCGGGCACCTTTATGGGGTAAGTGCAGATGGTGCGCGCCCCTGCCACTGGGTATGGCCTAGGGGTCGGTCTTTTTCTATGGCGGTCACCTTTTCTGGGGGGCTCCTTAGCGGCAGGATCCTTTACAGAGGCCGCGATTCTTTTCCCCGCGGTCCGCGGGTGCGCGCCGGCCAAGGCCAGAAAGTTAGTCCCCGGCTTCGGCCCTTTGTTAGGCCGCACTCCGGTAGGCTCCGCCCACTCCACGCATCACTTCTACGGCCCCGCCCATGCTTCTGGCGCTTCTCGCTCCCTGCGAGACTACACTTCAGGGTCTCGGCAGCCATCTTCCCCCTGCAGCACGCAGCGCCGGCCGGTCTTTTATCTAACTCCCACGGAGGATCTTCCTTCTCCACTCAATTGCGGGGCGCAGGACCGGGTAAGGAGACGGCTTTATCTGCTTCCCTGCAGCGCTACCCCTCAGCTTCCTCATAGCAGCTCTGTGCATTACATTGGGGTACAACATGTCCCAGTCAAGGGGTAAAAAGGTCTCTAAGGTTCATACCACCTTTTTCTCTGCTTGTACCACCTGCCAGGCTCCTCTTCCCAGGCCTCAGAGCTCCCCGTTCTGCCCAACCTGTGATGCCCAATGTGCCCAGGAGCCCTCCGCCGCTACCGACCCCAGTGCTCCTAGTCCCCCTGAGTGGGCCACGTCCCTGTCCCAATCCGTGGCTTCGCTAGCTAAGGCGATTGAATCCCTTCATGACCCCTCTGGGGAGCGGGGCGTTCGTTTTCCTGGGTTAAGAGATCCCTCTATTACAGGGGAATCGTCGGCCAGCAGGGGCCGCTCTCACCCACAGGAGGTTCGGACATCCACAAAACGGATCCGCACTACCTCTCCTGATCATTCACCAAGCCATTCAGCCTCCAATAGCTCCACTTCTCGCTCACCCTCCCCAGGGGCTAGAAGCGATCACGACTCTGAGTATGAGTCTGAGGCGTCCATGGACCCGGATTCTCCGGAGTTCCGCTCAACTGTTGACTCCCTCATTGAGGCTGTCAATCATGCGATAAAGGTTAATGATGACCCTAATTCAGCTCCGGATCCCGCAGTTTCCTTCACTAGAAACAAGCGATCCCATAAGGTGTTCGCCTCCCATCCGGATTTTCTAGAGATAGTTAAGAGGCACAGGGAGCGACCGGATAAACGCTTTACGGGCAAAAAGGCTCTGGAATCTAAATATCCTTTTTCCTCAGAGCTGGTTAAGGATTGGACGGAGCTACTGCTGGTGGATCATCCGGTGTCACGTTTGGCTACCAAAACGCTGTTATCAGTACCTGACGGGGCATCAATTAAAAGTCCCACAGAGCGCCAGTTAGATTCCCTGGCGCGATCGGTGTATGAAGCCTCAGGTTCCTCCCTGTCCCCTTCCTTCGCTGCGGCATGGGTCGCCAAAGCTATGGTTTCCTGGGCAGATACTCTGGCACATTCCTTTCAGGACCACGCTCTTCCGGCTGAAGCAGCGGACCTCGCCAAACAAATTGCTATGGCAGCAGATTATGTGATGTACACATCTTTAGACGCAGCAGACTGTGCGGCAACAGCGGCTTCAAACGCCGTCACCATCAGGAGAGCTATCTGGCTTAGAGAGTGGCGGGCGGATTCCTCCTCAAAAAAGTCTCTGATTTCTCTCCCCTTTCAGGGCGGACGCCTATTTGGAGAAAAATTGGACCAACTTATTTCCGATGCTACAGGGGGAAAAAGCAAGTTCCTCCCTCAACACAGACCAAAAGCTGCTTTTCAGCGCCAACAGTATTTTCGTTTTCGCCCCTTTCGAGGTGGCCCTTTCTGGTCCAACTCCACTGCATCGTCTAGATCAGAACGATCTACACGCACAGAGACTCCCGGCCTTCTTACAAACCGAATCAGTTCTGGAGAGGAAAACCTAGACATCCCAGAACCAGAGGTTCTAGACCTGCCAGATTTCCTCCACAATGACTCGAGGAGTATTCCAGTCGACACCACCAAGGTAGGCGGACGCCTGCTTCTTTTTCGTCATGTCTGGCTTTCCGTCATTCCCGACGAATGGGTCAGAGACCTGGTGTCGTCTGGTTACAAAATAGAATTTTCCGTCTCCCCTCCAGCTCGGTTTTTTCCCTCTCGTCTCCCAAGTTCAAGAACTCAGTCACGCGCTCTCCATTCCGCCATCGATTCCCTCCGCCAAAACGGGGTCATCGTTCCGGTTCCGGAACACGAGAGATTCAGAGGTTTCTACTCAAACCTCTTCGTCGTACCAAAGAGGGACGGGTCCGTGCGCCCCATCTTGGACTTGAAACTCCTAAACAAGCACGTAAAAGTACGACACTTCCGGATGGAGTCCCTTCGGTCGGTCATTTCCTCATTGGAGCGAGACGAGTTCCTAGCATCAATAGACATCAGAGATGCTTATCTTCACATTCCAATCTTTCCGCCACACCAAAGGTTCCTCCGTTTCGCCATCCAAGAGGACCATTTTCAATTCACGGCCTTGCCCTTCGGTCTTGCCACAGCACCCAGGGTATTCACGAAGGTCATGGCGGCTGTCATGGCCATCCTGCACTCCCGAGGAGTGGTCGTGTTGCCATACTTAGACGACCTTCTGGTCAAGGGTCCATCTTTTCATGCCTGCGAAACAAGTGTCCGCATTACGTTGGATTCCCTTTTGTGCCTATGCTGGTTAATCAACCTGGACAAATCCTCCCCTGTTCCAGCTTGAAGGATCTCTTTCCTAGGCATGATCCTAGACACGTCCAAGGGGCTGATCTTTCTTTCTTCCTCGGTCCAAGGCCCAAGCGCTTCAACAGGGGGCCCGGACGCTTTCTCGCCCTTGCCCTCAGTCCATTCGGTTTGCCATGAAGATCCTGGGGAAGATGGTGGCCTGAATGAAAGCGATTCCCTTCGCCCAACTGCATCTCCGTCCCTTACAACAAGCTCTACAGGACAACTGGGACAGGAGTCCTTTTACCCTCGACCGACCATGCCCTCTGTCCCCGCGGACCAGGCAGGCGCTCACGTGGTGGACTTTGGAGTCAACTCTCCACCAGGGGAGGTCTTTTCTTCCGATCCATTGGCTGGTGGTGACCACCGATGCCAGTCTCCTCGGTTGGGGAGCGGTGTTTCTCCACCACACTGCCCAGGGGCGTTGGTCGATGCGGGAGTCGAAACTTCCCATAAACATTTTGGAGATCCGTGCTATCAGGTTTGCCCTGAGACGTTTTCACCCTCTGCTTGCGGGTCACCCAGTCCGAATACAGTCGGACAACGTCACAGCTGTGGCGTACATAAACCATCAAGGGGGCACTCGCAGCAGGGCAGCGATGCAGGAGGTCACACACATCCTCCGTTGGGCCGGGGACAACCACTCCATCATTTCCGCGGTACACATTCTGGGTGTCGAGAACTGGGCGGCGGACTTTCTCAGCCGTCAGGGTCTCGCCTCGGGAGAGTGGGAACTCCATCCACAGGTTTTTCATCAAATCTGCCTTCGCTGGGGGACTCCGGACATGGATCTGATGGCATCCAGGCTCAACGCCAAAGTCCCCAACTTCATAGCGCGTTCTCGGGATCCCCGGGCCGTTGGGGTGGATGCTCTGATATTCCCATGGCACCGGTTCCGATTCCCATACGTGTTCCCTCCACTTCCTCTGTTGCCGAAGGTGATCCGAAAAATCAAGATAGAGGGGATTCCGGTGATCCTTATCGCCCCGGATTGGCCGCGTCACGCATGGTACACGGAACTAGTGCATCTCGTATCCGACGTTCCCTGGCGGTTACCAGACCGCCCAGATCTACTGCGCCAAGGACCGATCTACCATCAGAGCTCAGGGGCCCTACGTTTAACGGCGTGGCTGTTGAAACCTGGATCCTAACTCAAGCAGGTTTCTCCCAGCAGGTCATTTCCACCATGATCAGAGCTCGCAAGACGTCTTCCGCTCGCATCTACCACCGCACCTGGAAAGCCTTCTTCTCTTGGTGCAGACTCCGCGGTCGTCCCCCTCTCGTTTTCTCCATTCCCTTCATTCTGGAATTTCTCCAGTCCGGCTTGGATTCCGGCCTGGCCCTCAGTTCCCTCAAGGGCCAGATTTCAGCGCTGTCGGTGTTGTTCCAGCGTAAGATTGCTACTAACTCACAAGTCAGAACCTTCATCCAAGGAGTCTCCCACGTGGTTCCCCCCCTACAGAATGCCACTAGAGACCTGGAATCTCAACTTGGTCCTGAGCGTCCTTCAGGAACCTCCGTTTGAACCTCTGCAAGACGTCCCACTATCTATTCTCTCTTGGAAGGTGGCCTTCCTTGTGGCGATAACGTCTATCAGGCGCGTCTCGGAGTTGTCCGCACTTTCCTGCCGGGCGCCCTTCCTTTCCTTCCACCAGGACAAAGTAGTCTTACGCCCATCTCCCGCTTTTCTCCCTAAGGTGGTGTCATCTTTTCACCTCAACGAAGATATTATTCTACTCTCCTTTTGTCCACAGCCAAAACACAGGGTCGAAAAGGCCCTTCACACTTTGGACGTGGTACGGGCTCTCAGGAGGTACGTCTCTAGGACTGCCTCTTTCCGTAAGTCGGATTCCCTCTTTATCCTCCATGAGGGTCACAGGAAGGGTTCAGCCGCATCTAAGGCTACGATAGCCAGATGGATCCGATCGGCTATTCAAGAAGCTTATCGGGTCAGGGGCAGGCCCATCCCGGCGGGGGTTAGAGCTCACTCTACTCGGTCAGTTGGTGCTTCCTGGGCCATTCGGCACCAGGCGTCGGCGGAGCAGGTTTGCAAGGCCGCAACATGGTCTAGCCTGCATACTTTCACAAAGCACTACAACGTCCACACTCATTCTTCCGCGGATGCGGCCCTTGGCAGACGTATTCTGCAGGCGGCTGTTGTGCATTTATAAGTCAGAGGGTACACAGAGTTATTTGGTTGTATTGTTACCCACCCAGGGACTGCTTTGGGATGTCCCATGGTCCTGTGTCCCCCAATGTGGCGAAGGAGAAATAGGGATTTTTGTGTACTCACCGTAAAATCCTTTTCTCTGAGCCACTCATTGGGGGACACAGCACCCACCCTGTTAGCCTTACGGCTTGTTAACTTTTTGGTTCTTGACTTTTTTCTGACATGTTATACTCTGTTATGTATTATATTGATATTAATCTCCTACTGCTTTTGCACTGAACTGGGTCTCTAGAAGCCAGCATGAGGGTGTATACTGCAGGGGAGGAGCTAACCTTTTTTGTCTCAACTTAGTGTCAGCCTCCTAGTGACAGCAGCATAACACCCATGGTCCTGTGTCCCCCAATGAGTGGCTCGGAGAAAAGGATTTTACGGTGAGTACACAAAAATCCCTATTCTTCCATGATTTTTATTTATTTCAGAAACTCCAGCCTCATGTCCTCCTGACACCCCCCCATGTCATTTAAAAAAACAAAAACTGACCGCATATACTTGCTTTAAAGTGCATCCATTTTTAGTACAGATATTTTTGAACTATATAAAAAGTGCGAACACATATGCAATGGAGCTGAGTGTACTTGCCATTTCATCTGTTGCACCATTGAATTTAGTAGAATGAAAAGCTGCATTTATAACCATGGCCACTTCCGCAATATTCCATAAAAGCTGTTCTAGAAAGATTCTATATGGAATCAATCAGAAGAAAACCTTTCTATACCTCTATGTCGGGTATACAATTTTTTTTTATCTAAGCGTGACATTGTCATACTGAATCAATCCGGGGGCCACACTAAAAGTTAAAAGGGTATTTGTGGCATATTGAAAGTATATACCATAAATGTCTGATAGGTAGAAATTCTACTTATGGGACTCTTACCTCTACCAATCAGCACTCTTATGGTATGTTCACATTGAGGTTTTTTGACGAGGATTTAGAAATAGATTTTGCTCCTAAGTCCACGTCAAATACCCTTCAAATAAGTTTCCAACTGGTTTTAATTGGAAAATGCTTGTTTAATTGACACAAGACTGTTTTGTTTTTTTTTCACTTTTTTTTAACACTTTGCAGTAAAACGTAAAACTAATAAGACACTTAGGGTACCGTCACACAGTGAAATTTCCATCGCTGCGACGGCATGATTCGTGACGTCGCAGCGTCGTATGAATATCGCTCCAGCGTCGTAGACTGCGGTCACACTTTGCAATCACGGCGCTGGAGCGATGCCGAAGTCCCCGGGTAACCAGGGTAAACATCGGGTTACTAAGCGCAGGGCCGCGCTTAGTAACCCGATGTTTACCCTGGTTACCAGCGTTAACGTAAAAAAAACAAACAGTACATACTCACATTCCGGTGTCTGTCCCCGGCGTTCTGCTTCTCTCCACTGTGTAAGCGCCATAGCCGGAAAGCAGAGCGGTGACGTCACCGCGTCACCGCTGAGCTCGCTTTCCGGCCGGCAGGCGCTCACACAGTGCAGAGAAGCTGAGACGCCGGAGGACAGACACCGGAATGTAAGTATGTACTGTTTGTTTTTTTTACGTTTACGCTTGTAACCAGGGTAAACATCGGGTTACTAAGCGCGGCCCTGCGCTTAGTTACCCGATGTTTACCCTGGTTACAAGCGAACACATCGCTGGATCGCTGTCACACACAACGATCCAGCGATGTCAGCGGGTGATCAAGCGACGAAAGAAAGTTCCAAACGATGTGCTACGACGTACGATTCTCAGCAGGGTCCCTGATCGCTGCTGCGTGTCAGACACTGCGATATCATAACGATATCGCTAGAACGTCACGAATCGTACCGTCGTAGCGATGGAAATTTCACTGTGTGACGGTACCCTTAGTCAAAGAATTATTGCAAGCATGCATTTTCATGTGGATTTGCAGCAAAACCCACTTCTTAATCCTCGGGAAAAAAAATGTGAATCGGTCCTAAAGAGGAAGAGGTCAGGCATGCACATGGTTCTCTACAAAATGGGTTTTGTGCTTGCTGCCCATTTATTCACAGTTCCCATAAACTACAGTGGACCGAGTCACAGACACAGAAGGCAACCTGTCTAGTTCACTTACTCCTTTCTGGAGGGCCAAATGGACGACGAGGCCCCTATTCTCCTGACATATGGGGCATCCAGAGATGTCTGCACAGGGCACCATTAGTACCTGCCAGTCCGTGCTCCACAGCTGCTGCCACTACCCTTCTGTTTGTGACTGCCCAAATATTGCTAATCACACAAGCATTTTTCTGTATGAGGGATAAGGGGCCACACAGAATGGCATCGCAGGCCACATGTGGCCCTTGCAACTTCTATGTACAAGTCAGGTTCAGTGGCCAATGACTGGGGTTTGCCACCAGCAGGCTCAAGTCCCCTAAGGCAACTAAACAATAATGACAAATAAACGTTATAAGAAAAAGTGTTTAAAAATATTAAAAAAAAAAATAAAAAATGTAATCTATCCTTCTGCCCCCATTAAAAATAATTAAAAACAAATAGATATGTGGTATTGCTGTGTCCGTAAAAGTCCAATCTATCAAAGTATTAAATGATCTAACCCAATCGGTAAATGCTGTAATGAGAAGAAAAAACAGAACTCCAGAATTCCGTCATATCTACACTAAAATGATACCTATTAAAAAAAAGTCAGCGTGCCATGCCATCAACAATATCTGGAAAACGGCAACACAAGGAAAATATTTTTTTTTATTAACCAAATTCCAAATTGTATTTTAACACTTGGAAAAACAATTATCTGCAAGTTTGCTTTCTCTGTAATGATACTGACCTGGAGAACCATGTTCGCAATTCATTTACAGTGGGTATGGAAAATATGGGCAGCACGATGGCTCAGTGGTTAGCACTGCAGCCTTGCAGCGCTGGAGTCCTGGGTTCTAATCCCACCTTGGACAACATCTGCAAGGAGTTTGTATGTCCTCCCCGTGTTTGCGTGGGTTTCCTCCGGGTTCTCCGGTTTCCTCCCACATTCCAAAGACATACTGATAGGGAATTTAGATTGTGAGCCCCATCGGTGACAGTGATGATAATGTGTGCAAAACTATAAAGCGCTGTGGAATATGTTAGCGCTATATAAAAATAAAGATTATTATTATTATTATTCATACCCCTTTAAATATTTCACTCTTTGTTTCATTGCAGCCATTTGGTAAATTCAAGTAAGTTCATTTTTTCTTTCACATTAATGTACACTGCACCCCATCTTGACTGAAAAAAAGCATAAATGTAGAATTTTTTTGCAACTTTAATAAAAAAGAAAAACTGAAATATCATTTGGTCATAAGTATTCAGACCCTTTGCTCAGACAAATCATATTTAAGTCACATGCTGTCCATTTCCTTGTGATCCTCCTTGAGATGGTTCTACTCCTTCACTGGAGTCCTGCTGTGTTTAATTAAACTGACAGGACTTGATTTGGAAAGGCACACACCTGTCTATATAAGACCTCACAGCTCACAGTGCATGTCAGACCAAATGAGAATCATGAGGTCAAAAGAACTGGACAAGGAGCTCAGAGACAGAATTGTGGCAAGGCACAGATCTGGCCAAGGTTACAACATAATTTCTGCAGTACTCAAGGTTCCTAAGAGCACAGTGGCCTCCATAATCCTTAAATGGAAGAAGTTTGGGACCACCAGAAGTCTTCCTAGACCTGGCCATCCAGCCAAACTGAGCAATCGTGGGTGAAGAGCCTTGGTGAGAGAGGTAACGAATAACCCCAAGATCACTGTGGCTGAGCTCCAGAGATCCAGTAGGGAGATTGGAGAAGGTTCCACAAAGTCAACTATCACTGCAGCCCTCCACCAGTCGGACCTTTATGGCCTCTCCTCAGTGCAAGACATATAAAAGCCTGCATAGAGTTTGCTAATAAAACACATGAAGGACCCCCAGACTATGAGAAATAAGAATCTCTAGTCTGATGAGACGAAGATAGACCTTGTTGGTGATAATTCTAAGCGGTATGTGTGGAGAAAACCAGGCACTGCTCGTCACCTGGCCAATACAATCCCAACAGTGAAACAAGGTGGTGGCAGCACCATGCTGGTTGTCATTGAAGGAAACATGATTTCGGCCAAGTACAGAGATATCCTGGATGAAACCTGTTCCAGAGTGCTCTGGACCTCAGACTTGAACGAAGGTTCACCTTCCAACGAGGCAATGACCCTAAGCACACAGCTAAAATAACAAAGGAGTGGCTTCAGAACAACTCTGTGACCATTCTTGACTGGCCCAGCCAGAGCCCTGACCTAAACCCAATTGAACATTTCTTCAGAGACCGGAAAATGGCTGTCCACCAGTGTTCACCATCCAGCTTGACGCAACTGTAGAGGATCTGCAAGGAAAAATGGCAGAGGGTCCCCAAATCCAGGTGTGAAAAACTTGTTGCATCATTCCCAAGAAGACTCATGGCTGTACTAGCTCAAGGTGCTTCTACTCAATACTGAGCAAAGGGTCTGAATACTTATAACCATGTGGTATTTTAAATAACGTGACATTAAACAGAACATTAGTCTGATATTAAGTGTACCCACCATATATGGGAGTTCAGGACACCCAAATATTTTATAACAGACAAAGCCAGAAGTCTTTTGCTTGACTCAGTCTTAATAACATCGATGATCAGTTCTGTCGACAGAAGTCATCCGGTATCTCCATCCACGTTAACATAAACTGCCAGGACTATTCCTTCTTCTGAAAGTAGGATGTCTGCAATTCCAATTTCCCATATTTTTTCATATACACTGCATGTCATTTTCAAACGAAAAAAACATATATAACAAACAACAGAAGGAAGTAAGATAGAAAAGATTTAAAAGGAAAGGTATTTTAGATAACCATCTAGGATAAGGATGGATAGGGAGGGGGGAGAAGAGGAGGTTGGTGGTTCACACTAATAATATAACTACTCTCTGAAGACATAATAAGAGAGTATATTGATAAAAGTCATTAGTTGTAATAGCCTGTTTTATAAGTAAACGGCTCAAGTGGAGGTGGTGGGCTGTCTCCCTACCAGTTCTACATATTCCTTTGATTTCCGGTATACTGTCCATGGGGTCCAGATTTTACTAAATTTGTCATGTGAGAAATGGGCATAAGCTGCCATTTCTTCAGTGTAATAGAGCTGATCAACCTAATCCACTCCGAAATGTTCGAGCACCTCTGCATACGCCACTTTGGGGGTATTAAGAGCTTGGCTGCTGCCAATAGAAATAGTAAGGTTTTGTGTCTGGTTTGTGGTGTGTTGCTGGACGAGTTAATGAAGATAAGGCTCAATTGTGGGGATTCAGACAGTGACATATCCTAGTAATGATTTTTAAGACATTCTTCCAGAATGGCTCTATCTTCTCACACAACCATCATATATGTAGAAGCGGCCCGTTAACCAGCCCACATCGCCAGCATGTTGGGGGGATGCTGGGAAACCAGATGTGTGTTTTGTCCGGTGTAGTGTACCATCTTGCGACAATTTTGAAGGCGTTTTCTTGAACTCTTAACGCATTTGGATGGCCCAAATGAATTTTTATAGATGTGATTTATTTCACAGTCCCTCAGTTTAAGGCTGGTTTCACACGTCCGTGTCTCTGGTACGTGTGGTGACAGTTTTCTCACGTTCCGGAGACACTGGCACACGTAGACCCATTCAAATGAATGGGTCTATGCACATGTCAGCGTGTTTTCATGGACCGTGTGTCCGTGTGCAAAACACGCAGGCATGTCCGTTTTCACCCAGATACACGGGCTGCAAAACGTGCCGCACACATGCACACGGAGAACAGTGCACACTGTCCTCTGTGTGCAAGAAGGCTGCCGGGGAAGTAGTCCTACTGTAGGCCGGCTGGTGCTGAACTCGGCTCTCATCCATTCTCCCCTGCTCTGCCGGCGAGCAGGAGAGAATGAATGAATAAATGAATGAATGAAAAACCCGACATGGGGTCCCCCTGTTTTTAAATCAACCCGGCAAAACTCACAGTTGGGGGCTGCTATTCTCAGGTCGGTAAGGGGCCATGGATATGGCCCCCCCAGCCTAAAAACAGCAGCCCCCAGCTGCCCAGAAGAGGCGCATATATTAGATGCGCCAATTCTGGAGCTTTGCCTGTTTCCTCCCACTTGCCTTATAGTGGTGGCAAGTGGGGTAATGGGAGGTTAATGTCACCTTCCTATTGTAAGGCGACATTAAGCCCGACTTAGTAATGGAGAGGTGTCAATAATAGTTGGTAAAGGGTTAAATAAACACCACACAGTAAGAGTAAAGTATTTTAATGAAATCATACACCACACAGTTTTGCCATGTTTATTATACTGGTAATCAAATCGATGCCCTCAATATAATAAACCAACAATGTACCATACCTATCCGGTGTTCAGTCCCACGCCATAATCCATATGTAGGGGATATACAGTTTACAACCAGGAGTGGTGCTAATGTGACTGCCCTGGCTGTAAACCACTGGGGAATGAATGAGACGCTGCGGGCACAGGCTCAGTAACTAGCGGTGACGTCACTGAGTCTGTGCTCGCTGCTGACATGAACTCCTATGACCTCTGGACCGTGGGAGAATGCAAGTGATGAGGTCACTGGCCTCATCATTTGCATTGTCCCACGGTCCTGAGGTCACAGGAGTTCATGCCGGTAACGAGCACAGACTCAGTGACGTCACCGCTAGTTACTGAGCCTGTGCCCGCAGCTTCTCATTCATTCATTCTCCCACGCTCGTGCTGCTTGCCGGCAGAGCAGGGGAGAAGGGATGACAGCCGGCTTCAGCACCAGCCGCCGGAAAACAGCGCTTAATGTAGCGCTGTTTTCCCGGCAGCCGTCCGTGTGGTACTGTTGCGGCACACGGTTGCCACACGTGGTGTGCTGCATGTAGTACACACACAGACACTGATATCTCCGGTACCAGTTTTTCCGGTACCAGAAATATCAGAACGTGTAAAACCGGCGTAAGACCCAGGTGCTTTTCCCACAATGATATATAGGCTCGCCTCCTAGTAATCAAATCAGTTAAAATTGCTTGGTACAACTTTGTAAGAACACCTTTGGGTTGTTTAAATTGTGCCAGTATTGTTTCAAAAACAGTTCCCTAAATGGGATGCCAGATGGCAAATAGGAGTCTATAGCGTTATTAAGTCTGGAAAAATGAAGAAAAGTGATCGGATGGTCCGTTAGAGTGGTTTGAATTTCCGATAATGATGGCAACACACCATCTGTAAATAGTGTTTCAACTCTAGTCCTCATCATATGAAGAACGTCCTTTGACCTCGTTCTGGTCTGATCTAGGTACAGCCCTGGCAGGTTCATGACTCTAGCTAAAGGAGAAGGGAGGGGCATTAATAAATTAGGGTGTTTAGCCCAAGTATGTAGAATATGCCTGGTAAATGTATTTTTGTATTCTAGTTTTTGTATGAACTCCTTAGGTGCATGTAGTGCCGCATTGATCGGTATGGGAATTGAGTCATCTGCTATTTTTGTCCATAGCTTATCTTTAGGGCCTCTTGCCCAATCAGCAATTATAGATAGTATGGTGGCTGTATGATATTTTCGTGCATCCGGTACTCCTATTCCTCCCTTTATTCTAGGTAGCGAGAGGGTATTGAAGCTAAGTCTGGGTTTCAATCCTTTCCAGATATCTCTCCCAAATATAGAGCGTGTTTTGTGAAAGAACGTAGTCAGGACTTTTATGGGGAGCATCCGTGAGATATAACTAAATCTGGGTAATATAAAGCTTTTAAGTAAGTTTTTGCGCTCCATCCAAGAGACAAATGGTGCGCCCCATGACTTAATTGTCTCTATTGTGGAATTTAAAAGGGGGAGAAAGTTTTATGACCATGTGATATTTCAGTGTTTCTTTTTTGATAAATTTGCAAACATTTCTACATTTGCTTTTTTCAGTCAAGATGAGGTGCAGAGTGTATATTAATGTGAAAAAAAAATACTTTTTTGAATTTACCAAATGGCTGCAAAGAAACAAAGAGTGAAAAATTTAAAGGGGTCTGAATACTTTCCATACCCACTGTATATCAAACAATGAAAATGAATACCATAAAGACAAAACACAAAATAATAATTGAGGAACTGCTGGTCTTATTTTCTTTTTCATTGCACTTGGAATTTTTTTCCCGTTATATGGTAATATGAACGGTGTTATTATAAACTGGTACTGCAAAACATCAAGCCCTCATATGGCTAAAAAGTCTACAGAAAAATAATAATATGCTATGGCTCCTCAAAGAAGGGGAGGAAAAAAAAGAAAAATTGCCATGTTGACAAAGGGTAAAATAAAATGATGTGCACTTTTGTTTTCACAGGATGAGTCTGAGTGACAGTGATAGTGATAGTAGTGATGACTCCTGCGCCCCCAGCCGTGGTACTACGCCAATACAGAAGATGCCACCTTCTAACAACAAGGTATCACACACTTTTTTATTTCAAAATAACAAACACACTCACCTAATTCCACAGACTTTATTCTGGCTGTGTCTTTACCATATACAGTGGGGCAAAAAAGTATTTAGTCAGTCAGCAATAGTGCAAGTTCCACCACTTAAAAAGATGAGAGGCGTCTGTAATTTACATCATAGGTAGACCTCAACTATGGGAGACAAACTGAGAAAAAAAAATCCAGAAAATCACATTGTCTGTTTTTTTAACATTTTATTTGCATATTATGGTGGAAAATAAGTATTTGGTCAGAAACAAAATTTCATCTCAATACTTTGTGATATATCTTTTGTTGGCAATGACAGAGGTCAAACGTTTTCTGTAAGTCTTCACAAGGTTGCCACACACTGTTGTTGGTATGTTGGCCCATTCCTCCATGCAGATCTCCTCTAGAGCAGTGATGTTTTTGGCTTTTCGCTTGGCAACACGGACTTTCAACTCCCTCCAAAGGTTTTCTATAGGGTTGAGATCTGGAGACTGGCTAGGCCACTCCAGGACCTTGAAATGCTTCTCACGAAGCCACTCCTTCGTTGCCCTGGCGGTGTGCTTTGGATCATTGTCATGTTGAAAGACCCAGCCACGTTTCATCTTCAATGCCCTTGCTGATGGAAGGAGGTTTGCACTCAAAATCTCACGATACATGGCCCCATTCATTCTTTCATGTACCCGGATCAGTCGTCCTGGCCCCTTTGCAGAGAAACAGCCCCAAAGCATGATGTTTCCACCACCATGCTTTACAGTAGGTATGGTGTTTGATGGATGCAACTCAGTATTCTTTTTCCTCCAAACACGACAAGTTGTGTTTCTACCAAACAGTTCCAGTTTGGTTTCATCAGACTATAGGACATTCTCCCAAAACTCCTCTGGATCATCCAAATGCTCTCTAGCAAACTTCAGATGGGCCCGGACATGTACTGGCTTAAGCAGTGGGACACGTCTGGCACTGCAGGATCTGAGTCCATGGTGGCGTAGTGTGTTACTTATGGTAGGCCTTGTTACATTGGTCCCAGCTCTCTGCAGTTCATTCACTAGGTCCCCCCGCGTGGTTCTGGGATTTTTGCTCACCGTTCTTGTGATCATTCTGACCCCACGGGGTGGGATTTTGCGTGGAGCCCCAGATCGAGGGAGATTATCAGTGGTCTTGAATGTCTTCCATTTTCTAATTATTGCTCCCACTGTTGATTTCTTCACTCCAAGCTGGTTGGCTATTGCAGATTCAGTCTTCCCAGCCTGGTGCAGGGCTACAATTTTGTTTCTGGTGTCCTTTGACAGCTCTTTGGTCTTCACCATAGTGGAGTTTGGAGTCAGACTGTTTGAGGGTGTGCACAGGTGTCTTTTTATACTGATAACAAGTTTAAACAGGTGCCATTACTACAGGTAATGAGTGGAGGAAAGAGGAGACTCTTAAAGAAGAAGTTACAGGTCTGTGAGAGCCAGAAATCTTGATTGTTTGTTTCTGACCAAATACTTATTTTCCACCATAATATGCAAATAAAATGATAAAAAAACAGACAATGTGATTTTCTGGATTTTTTTTTCTCAGTTTGTCTCCCATAGTTGAGGTCTACCTATGATGTAAATTACAGACGCCTCTCATCTTTTTAAGTGGTGGAACTTGCACTATTGCTGACTGACTAAATACTTTTTTGCCCCACTGTAACTATAGGATTAGTAATGGATAGGTGTCTTATAGACAATACAAAAGGGACATCAACCCCACAAATATGAATCGCACTTGCCACTGCTACAGGGCAAGTGTGAAGAGCCGGACAAAGTGCCAGAATTGGCACATCTAATAGGTGCGCCTTTTCTGGGCAGTTTTGGGTTGCTATTTTTAGGCTGGGGGCCAATATCCCTGGCCCCTTACCAGTCTGACAATACCAGCCTCCAGCTGTCTGCTTTAGCTTGGCTGTTTGTCAAAAATGGAGGAGACCCCACGCCATTATTTATTTAAATAATGAAAAAATACTGCATGCATGGGGACCCCTCTATTCTTGATATCCAGCCTTGCTGACAGCTGAGGGTTGCCCCCAGCTGTGAGTTTTGCCTAGGAAAGAAAAAATTACAGGGGTTCCCACTCAGTTCCCACTGGCTGATGATTAGTTCCATCAGCCGCTCCTTCTCTCACTGTTATTAGCGGCAGCAAGCGTTGGCTGGTGGGAGCAGTAGTCCCATCAACTGACAGCAGTGACCGGAGGTAAACTTACGATCACAGCTGCACTCTTGCTGTCTTTTGACATTCTGGGAACGGGGGCTGTCTGATTGGCGGTGATGATTTTACCACCGATTGGAAGCGGTGTTTGCCGCACTGTCATGCACATGACAGCATGTCAAACACTGGATGTTTGGGCCCCCCATTCAAGTGAATGGGGTCCAGGTACTGTTCTGGTACCCGAATCCGAACTTTTTGTCACTGTTCGGCAGAACCCGCCCAACTCAAACATCCAGGTGTCCGCCCATCTCTAATTTTCATTATCTTTTTGTGGCTTACATCCCTACTTGTGATCTAGTTCGCTATTAGGACATTTTCTATCATTTGTGTTGGGTAGCTATTTTTGAAACATCTTGTCCGACACCACTGTTTTATGTAATGAAGGGAATCTGTCACTACGTGTTTGCCACCTAATTTGAGAGCAGCATAATGTAGGGGCATAGACTCTGATTCCAGCAATTTGTCACTTGCTGGGCTGCTTTCCGTTGACTTGCTAAAAATCACAGTTTTATTAGCCGGAGATTATCACCAGAGGACTTGTAAACCTGCTACAAGGTAGTCGCACAGTGTACACAGAAAACTGTCAATCAGTGGTTTTGGGCAGGATTATGTGAAGCTCAGAATTCAGAGAACTGGTCTATTTTTCAGCAGGTAAAACCATGATTTTTATCAAAACTACAACAAGCAGCCCAGAAAGTGACACATCACTGGTATCAGGGTCTCTACCCCCAAGTAGTGCTGATCTCAGGTTGTGTAGCAAAAACCTGGTGAGAGATTTCCTTTAAGTTTTATTTTAAGTGTTATTAACTCGTACTTTACCATTGTTTTATATTCTTACTTGCTATACATAGACCACTGGCCGTAGGAGTCCTGAGGCTTGCAGCAAGTCTGACAAAATGTTAAAGAAAGGAGGTTATGACAAGGTGAGCTTCAGATCTGTTTAGAATGTCTTTAGTATTTCACCTTGTTGTTGGAATTTGTGGTCCTAACTGTTTCATCGTTGACTGTTTTAGGCATATACAGATGAGCTAGTTGAACTACACAGAAGACTGATGGCTCTACGAGAGAGAAATGTTTTACAGCAGGTGAGTCCGTGTACAGTACTACTTTGACCTGCAATATGGTCGCAAAAGTTTTACCTAGGTTTGTTTTTGCAAAATTTTAGTATCTCTGTTCTATCATAGAGGAAGAAACCAGCACTTTTCATTTTACATTTTATGCCCCTGACTTCAGCTACTGTAAAGGAGGAGACAGGAGCAGTTTCTGGGGAGCTGACAAGCTGCAGGGACAAAAGAGAAATGATGTGTGATCTCTTCTGGTCGTTGTTTAACTCTAGGTTTTATATATCACAGCTGCAAAGTAAAAAAAAAAAAGTCTATAAAAATAACAAATACAAAACAAAAAATATGTGACGACATAGCCCTTTTTTCTTTTAAGCCTTTTATTATTGGAAAAAAAACATATTAACATTGCCACATCTGTAACATCCTGAACAATAAGACTAGCTTGTCACTTGTCTCCCCCCCAATAAAATAAATCCCATACAGAATTGCCAATGATTGGTCTAATTGCCTCAAAGAAATTGAAATAAAAGCAATTAAAAAGCCTCTGGTCCAAAAATTCGACCTACTAAAATTACAATTCTTCCCGCAAATTACAAGCCCTCATATATTCACATCACAGAAAAAAATAAAGTTATGGCTTTAAACTATAGCGAAACAAATATTTTTTTTTCATAGAATTTTAGGAATGAATAAAGTATCAATAAAGTAGATACATTTGGTGTTGAAATGTCCATAACGATCCAAACAATAAAATGAGTACACTATTTATCCTGCCCAATCAACGCCCTCCCCCCAAAAAAGTCTGTTTTATGGTCATTTTGCTTAAAATATTGAATAAAAAGTGTAAAAGTCTCAAGAACCCCAAAATGGTACGTAATATTATTACAGTTTGTCACACTTAAAATAAACCTTCACACAGCTCCGATGACAATAAAAGTTATCACTCTTACAAAATGGCAACACACAGAAAAAAAACTTTTTAAGGAGATGAGCGGGGAGTGGGTTGGATTTTATTGTAAAAATAAGAAGAAAATATATGAATATACAGCTCTGGCAAAAACTAAGAGACCACCACATCAAAACCCTGTCATGGGCAGCCCAATCTCCAGACCTGAACCCCATTGAAAACCTCTGGAATGTAATCAAGAGGATGATGGATAGTCACAAGCCATCAAACAAAGAAGAACTGCTTACATTTTTACACCAAAACAGTGTGAAAGAGTGGTGGAAAGCATGCCAAGACGCATGAAAGCTGTGATTAAAAATCATGGTTATTCCACAAAATATTGATTCCTGAACTCTTCCTGAGTTAAAACATTAGTATTGTTGTTTCTAAATGATTATGAACTTGTTTTTCTTGCATTATTTGAGGTCTGAAAGCACTGTTTGTTTTAATTTTGACCATTTTTCTTTGTCAGAAAAAAAAAAAAAAAATTAGTACTTGGAAATTCGGAGACATGTTGTCAGAACTTTATAGACTAAAAGAACAATTTACATTTTACTCAAAAATATACCTATAAAGAGAAAAATCAAACTGAACATTTTGCAGTGGTGTCCTAATTTTTGCCAGAGCTGTATATATATATATGTGTGTGTATGTGTACAGATATAGATATATATATATTTTTTAATGTTGACTCTGTGAAATATTTGTTTTATTCTTTGTGTCACTGCGATTAACGAGGTGCCAAATTTATATGGTTTTGTTTATTTTTTTCATATCTTTGCACTTTAAAGAAATCTATATTTTGTGTCACCTTATTGTGAGAGATGTAACTTTTTTACTTTTCCGTAGACGGAGCCGCATGCTTCTTTAATAAAATTGACTCACGGAAAATATTAGCATATAATTGCATGTAATGTCAAAAAATATTATGATGTATCCATCAGCCATTATTCTTACGGACTAGGAAGGACCATTTGTCTTGGAATATACACAAAAAGCAAAAGAAACGACGATTAACAGTCCGAAGTATTATTAGAAAAGTGTAAATATTAGAAAAGTATACATATTTATTAATACAGGATGTATACCCCCTTAGTGACAGAGCCAATTTGGTACTTAAAGGGAAGCTGTCATCTCATTTTGCCGCTATAAACTGCAGTGACCGCCATTAGGAGCTTATCTACAGCATTCTGTAATGCTGTAGATAAGCCTCTAATAGCGGTGGCCGCAATTTATAGAGGCAAAATGAAGTGACAGATTCCCTTTAACCCCTCTGTGACCTTAGACGTACTATCCCGTCGAGGTGACCTGGGCCTATCTGACCCTCGACGGGATAGTACGTCATAGCCGATCGGCCGCGCTCACGGGGGGAGCGCGGCCGATCGCGGCCGGGTGTCAGCTGACTATCGCAGCTGACATCCGGCACTATGTGCCAGGAGCGGTCACGGACCGCCCCCGGCACATTAACCCCCGGCACACCGCGATCAAACATGATCGCGGTGTACCGGCGGTATAGGGAAGCATCGCGCAGGGAGGGGGCTCCCTGCGGGCTTCCCTGAGACCCCCGGAGCAACGCGATGTGATCGCGTTGCTCTGAGGGTCTCCTACCTCCCTCCTCGCCGCAGGTCCCGGATCCAAGATGGCCGCGGCATCCGGGTCCTGCAGGGAGGGAGGTGGCTTACCGAGTGTCTGCTCAGAGCAGACACTTGGTAAGCCTGCAGCCCTGCACAGCAGATCGTCGATCTGACAGAGTGCTGTGCACACTGCCAGATCAATGATCTGTGATGTACCCCCCTGGGACAAAGTAAAAAAGTAAAAAAAAAATTCCCCACATGTGTGTAAAAAAAAAATAAAAAAAATATCCTAAATAAAGAAAAAAAAAAAAATATTATTCCCATAAATACATTTCTTTAGCTAAATAAAATAAAAAAAACAATAAAAGTACACATATTTAGTATCGCCGCGTCCGTAACGACCCAACCTATAAAACTGCCCCACTAGTTAACCCCTTCAGTAAACACCGTAAGAAAAAAAAAAAAAAAACGAGGCAAAAAACAACACTTTATTATCATACCGCCGAACAAAAAGTGGAATAACACGCGATCAAAAAGACTGATATAAATAACCATGGTACCGCTGAAAACGTCATCTTGTCCCGCAAAAAACGAGCCGCCATACAGCATCATCAGCAAAAAAATAAAAAAGTTATAGTCCTGAGTATAAAGCGATGCAAAAATAATTATTTTTTCTTTATAAAAGCGCCAAAACATAAAAAAATGATATAAATGAGGTATCGCTGTAATCGTACTGACCCGACGAATAAAACTGCTTTATCAATTTTACCAAACGCGGAACGGTATAAACGCCTCCCCCAAAAGAAATTCATGAATAGCTGCTTTTTGATCACTCTACCTCACAAAAATCGGAATAAAAAGCGATCAAAAAATGTCACGTGTCCGAAAATGTTACCAATAAAAACGTCAACTCGTCCCGCAAAAAACAAGACCTCACATGACTCTGTGGACCAAAATATGGAAAATTTATAGCTCTCAAAATGTGGTAACGCAAAAAATATTTTTTGCAATGAAAAGCGTCTTTCAGTGTGTGACGGCTGCCAATCATAAAAATCCGCTAAATAACCCGCTATAAAAGTAAATCAAACCTGGGTCATTCCATATCAAGTGATCCAAATATGAATATTTTTTTTACCTTACGTCTTTAGATTTTTTTTATTTTTTGTTTTTATGAAGTACAACTTTAGTTAATTACAAATTAAAAGTTTAGAATTTTTTTCTTCATCCGTTAATTTTTTACAGATTTTTAAAGTTTTGAAAAAGCATGGATTTTGGCCTGGTATGGCTTTACATTTTTTATCATATCTCGGGCTAGAATTAAGATATAGAGGTGGGAGAGTCATCATTTTTCTCAGAACGGTACCGGCTTTCATTTGATATGTCACAAGACTATGTTTCTTTATATTTTGTTTTGGAGAAATCAAATTAAATATTTTTATGCGCAATTCTGAAAAAAACGTATGTTTTAAAATTGTGAAAACATGCATGTGTGTTACTTGTGTCCTTGTTTATATTTGTACAGGGATTCAACTTGGGATCTATCACATTTGTATTTTTTTTTAAGCCTTGAATCATCTGATTTTATGTTTGTGTGAGTTTCTTCCTTTTTTCTTTTCAAATTACAACTTATTGCATTCAACATTTATATGTAACAATAAAGTAACACAAAAAACAAATACCAAAGTGCCAGAATAAATACATCTTAATCATCATAACAACTTGCTCAGCATTTTCAACCTGAATTCATTGAACAAGCCAAAAGATAAAAGGTGATCACATCCTCAAGTGTGGTTTTCTAAATAGTCTGATCCTAATTATATGTTAAAAACAAGATTAAAAGAACCAATATTTCTACCACCTATTTATACATGGAACAATTTTTTTTCTACTATATCACTAAACATGTCATTTCTGAAGTGTTTAAGAAGAATAGTCCAGTAGTTAAATCCTCGTACTATAAAATATAAACTAATCAAACAATTAGTAGTAGTTTTTACACTGGCCTTCTATCATCAATGTGTCCCTTCTAGTGGGTGAAATGTCATCTTGCCCATAAGCGCTCACTAGCAATGGCCGTTTCCTTCTGTGTCAGAGTATGGACGGCCTGTCATGGTGCTCGGCTCCACCTGAGTTAGATCTGATTTTTGTTCACTTTTACAATGTCTGATTTTATTGGATACACAAAGGACAGCGCTGGACCAGAAGGTGCAGAAAAGTCACTTCTACGTCTTCCTTTTCACAATCTTTGGAGAGTCCAGTAGCCGTCAGCGCTAATTATATTCACAGGTCACATCACCAGTTGTGTCATCCATGGCCGATCTTGTGCCACCTTCTACCACGTCATGGACGTCACTGTCTTTATTTCCACTACATGGGATGACAGTCCGGTATTGCGGAGTCCCTGTGATGGGTTCGGCTTCCTGTAAGCGAGGTTTTCACAATCTCTCCTCTTTGTAGTCCTGGTTTGTACAATACGTGAACTGGATGTTAAGAGTATTTTTTTCCCTCCATTTGAGGAGTTGCCCGGGTGATAAGATTTGGTGTGAATACGGTCTATGGAGGCTCGAGCTGCCGGCCTGTCATCTGCTCTGCAGTCACCGTCTACCCCTGGTCATCCTCAGCCCTAACAAAGCTTCTCCTCTGTCCTCTCCTGCTTCTATGTGGTAACATAATAAAATAATACAGGAATATCTAACAATCATGGATTATTTGGTAAATCTAGACCTCACACTGTTAGACCACAAGCTGAGCAGATCTGAAATCAAGATTTTTGAACTGACACTGTAATAGTTTTATTTTTTAAAATATGATCCCATCATGATCCCATCTTGTATTTTGGTACAGATGTGAATAGGAGCATAGCAGGCACATGTGCAGTTTTTGAAATTTTTAAATGAAACGTTTTTTTCGGAAATGCGTTTTAAAGTTTTGTGCTTGCGTTCGCATAGGTAAAATATTATCAAAGATACTCTTGTGACATATCTGGTGGAAGCCTGTACAGTTCTGAGTAGAATGGTGTTTATTTTGTTTCTCTATCTCTTTTCTAGCCTGAGTTATGGGGAGAAATGTAAAGGCAGGCAACACCAAAATTTGCACTTTTTCCGAACTTTGAAAATCAATAAAAAATAAAAAAAAAAATCTAGAATTTTTTTTTTCTTCACATTTTGCATTCTCTGACACACTATTACCAAATAACAAAATCTCAAAAGAATTAAAAATATAGTGGTAAAAATCATTGGTTCACTTGACATGGAATGACCCACCTCCCTTCATCACCCCCTTAGTTAGGGAAAAATAAAAAAATTAAAAAATGTATTTATTTCCATTTTCCCATTAGGGTTAGGGTTAAGCCCCCGTCTCACTAAGCGAGATCGCTAGCGAGATCGCTGCTGAGTCACAAGTTTTGTGACGCAACAGCGACCTCAGTAGCGATCTCGCTATGTGTGACACATAGCAGCGACCAGGCCCCTGCTGTGAGATCGCTGGTCGTGTCGAAATGGCCTGGACCTTTTTTTGATCGTTGAGGTCCCGCTGGGTAGCACACATCGCTGTGTTTGACACCTTACCAACGACCTCGTTGACGACTCAGACACTGAATCGTCATAATAGCTCCCATGTGACATCGTTGTACAGGTCGCTACAGGTCGCTGGTGAGATGTCAAACAGCGAGATCGCAGCAGCGATCGTTGGGAAGATCTCACTGTTTGACATCTCACCAGCGACCACATAGCGACGCAGCAACGATCCCTGACAGGTCGTATCATTGTCGGGATCGCTTTAGCGTTGCTAAGTGAGACGGGGCCTTTAGGGTTAGGGCTAGAGTTAGGACTAGAGTTAGGGTTAGGGCAAGGGTTAGGGCTAGGGTTGGGGCTAGGGTTAGGGCTAGGGTTGGGGCTAGGGTTAGGGCTAGGGTTGGGGCTAGGGTTAGGGCTAGGGTTAGGGCTAGTGTTACGGCTAGTGTTACGGCTAGTGTTAGGGCTAGTGATAGGGCTAGGGTTATTGCTAGGGTTAGGGCTAGGGTTGGGGCTACAGTTAGGGTTGGGGCTAAAGATAGGGTTAGGGTTTGGATTACATTTATGGTTGGGAATAGGGTTGGTGTGTCTGGGTTAGAGGAGTGGTTAGGGTTACTGTTGGGATTAGGGTAAGGGGTGTGTTTGGATTAGGGTTTCAGTTATAATTGGGGGGTTTCCACTGTTTAGGCACATCAGGGGCTCTCCAAACGGGACATGGCATCCGATCTGAATTCCAGCCAATTCTGCGTTGAAAAAGGAAAACAGTGCTCCTTCCCTTCAGAGCTCTCCCGTGTGCCCAAACAGGGGTTTACCCCAACATATGGGGTATCAGCGTACTCAGGACAAATTGGACATCATCTTTTGGGGTCCAATTTCTCCTGCTACCCTTGGGAAAATACAAAACTGGGGGCCAAAAAATAAGTTTTGTGGGAAAAAAAAGATTTTTTATTTTCACGGCTCTGCATTGTAAACTGTAGTGAAACACTTGGGGGTTCAAAGTTCTCACAACACATCTAGATAAGTTCCTTGGGGGGGTCTAGTTTCCAATATGGGGTCACTTGTGGGGGTTTGTACTGTTTGGGTACATCAGGGGCTCTGCAAATGCAACGTGACGCCTGCAGACCAATCCATTTAAGTCTGCATTCCAAATGGCGCTCCTTCCCTTCCGAGCTCTGTCATGCGCCCAAACAGTGGTTCCCCCCCACATATGGGGTATCAGCGTACTCAGGACAAATTGGACAACAACTTTTGGGATCCAATTTATCCTGATACCCTTGTGAAAATACAAAATTCGGGGCTAAAAAATCATTTTTGTGAACAAAAAAAGAATTTTTATTTTCACGGCTCTGCGTTATAAACTGTAGTGAAACACTTGGGGGTTCAAAGCTCTCAAAACACATCTAGATAAGTTCCTTAGGGGGTCTACTTTCCAAAATGGTGTCACTTGTGGGGGTTTTTAATGTTTAGGCACATCAGGGGCTCTCCAAACGCAACATGGCATCCATCTTAATTCTAGTCAATTTTGCATTGAAAAGTAAAATAGCGCTCCTTCCCTTCCGAGCTCTGCTATGCGCCCAAACAGTGGTTTACCCCCACATATGGGGTATCGTCGTACTCAGGACAAATTGCACAACAACTTTTGTGGTCTAATTTCTTCTCTTACCCTTGGGGAAATAAAAAAATGGGGGCGAAAAGATCATTTTTGTGAAAAAATATGATTTTTTATTTTTACGGCTCTGCATTATAAACTTCTGTGAAGCATTTGTGGGGTCAAAGTGCTCACCACACATCTAGATAAGACCCTTAGGGGGTCTACTTTCCAAAATGCTGTCACTTGTGGGGGGTTTCAATGTTTAGGCACATCAGGGGCTCTCCAAATGCAACATGGCGTCCCATCTCAATTCCAGTCAATTTTGCATTGAAAAGTCAAATGGCGCTCCTTCCCTTCCGAGCTCTGCCATGCGCCCAAACAGTGGTTTACACCCACATATAGGGTATCAGCGTACTCAGGACAAATTGCCCAACAACTTTTGGGGTCTATTTTCTCCTGTTACCCTTGGTAAAATAAAACAAATTGGAGCTGAAATAATTTTTTTGTGAAAAAAAGTTAAATGTTCATTTTTATTTAAACATTCCAAAAATTTCTGTGAAACACCTGAAGGGTTAATAAACTTCTTGAAAGTGGTTTTTAGTACCTTGAGGGGTGCAGTTTTTAGAATGGTGTCACACTTGGGTATTTTCTATCATATAGACCCCTCAAAATGACTTCAAATGAGATGTGGTCCCTAAAAAAAAATGGTGTTGTAAAAATGAGAAATTGCTGGTCAACTTTTAACCCTTATAACTCCGTTACAAAAAAAATTTTGGTTCCAAAATTGTGCTGATGTAAAGTAGACATGTGGGAAATGTTACTTATTAAGTATTTTGCGTGACATATGTCTGTGATTTAAGGGCATAAAAATTCAAAGTTGGAAAATTGCGAAATTTTCAAAATTTTCGCCAAATATTCATTTTTTTCACAAATAAACGCAAATTATATCGAATAAATTTTACCACTATCATGAAGTACAATATGTCACGAGAAAACGATGTCAGAATCGCCAAGATCCGTTGAAGCGTTCCAGAGTTATAACCTCATAAAGGGACAGTGGTCAGAATTGTAAAAATTGGCCTGGTCATTAACGTGCAAACCACCCTTGGGGGTGAAGGGGTTAATGACAGGGCCAATTTTTACAATTCTGACCACTGACACTTTATGAAGTTATAGCTCTGTTACGCTTCAATGTATCCCACTGATTCTGAGATTATTTTTTCGTGACATATTGTACTTCATGTTAGTGGTAAAAATGTCTTCGACATAACTTGCGTTTATTTATGAAAAAAAATGGAAATTTGGCAAAATGTGGGGTCACACAAAATAGTTAATAAATAACATTTCCCACATGTCTACTTTACATCAGCACAATTTTGGAAACATTTTTTTTTTGTTAGGACGTTATAATGGTTAAAAGTTGAACAGCGATTTCTCATTTTTCCAACAATATTTACAAAAACGTTTTGTTTAGGGACCACATCACATTTGAAGTGAGTTTGGGGGGGTCAATATAACAGAAAATACCCAAAAGTGACAGCATTCTAAAAACTGCACCCCTCAAGATGCGCAAAACCACATTCAAGAAGTTTATTAACCCTTCAGGTGCTTCACGAAAACTAAGGCAATGTGGAAGGAAAATATGAACATTTTACCTTTTTCACAAACATTTACTTTGTAACCAAATTGTTTTATTTTCACAACGCTATCAGGAGAAAATGGACCACAAAATTTGTTGTGCAATTTCTCATGAGCACGCCAATTCCCTTATATGTGGGGGAAAGTCACTGTTTGGGTGCATGGCAGGGCTTAGAAGGGAGAGAGCACCGTTTGACTTTTTGAACGCAAAAAGACCCCCTGATGTACCTAAACAGTGGAAACCCCCAATGCTAACTCCAGCCCTAACCCCAACACACCCCTATCTCTAATCCCAACCCTAAACATAACCCCAACCCTAACCATAATCACAACCATAACCACAACCATAACCCTAACCACAACCCTAGCTCTAGCCCCAACCCTAACCCTAATGGAAAAATGGAAATAAACACATTTTTTATTATTTTTACCTAACTAAGGGGGTGATAAAGGAGGGGTTGATTTACATTTTTTTTTAATTTTGATCACTGTGATAGAGTTTATCACAGTGATCATAATGAACCTATAGGAAAAATTTCCTATTGGTGCCGGCCGGCAAATCTCGGTGGGCGCACTGCGCATGCGCTCGCCATTTTATTCCCGGAAGAATACGCCACCAGCCGGGGGAGGAGGACATCCCAGGGGGATGCAGGAGGGTGCAGGGACAACGGAGGGGTGATCGGGGGAACCTATTTTTCTCTCCTCTGATGTGCGATCACATCACAGGAGAGAAAAATTAAATGGGAAATCTGACTTTTTTTTAAATTGTGATCGCAACACGGGGGTCGGTAATAACCGACCCGAATCATAATCTCCGCGTTCTTGGCTACCCCTGGTAGCCGAGACCCTGGAGAATTTCCGACACTGTGGGACGCTATACCCTTATTTCTCAGTGCCGTTAAAAAGCGGTGCTGAGGAATAAGTACCCTTAACTGCTGCCGTTAAAAGGCATATCAGCAGTCGTTAAGGGGATATAGGATGGAATGGGAAACAAATACACGTGTGGAAAAACCTAAAGGGGCCCAGAACATGGGAGCAATGGAGCTATATACCTATAAATGTAATGTAACTCACTGTGCTGCTAAATAGTATATACATGGTGCTCCATAGGAAAGTTGGAAGGGGTAACTACTGTGTCAAGGCTAAGTATCCAATGATCCATGTATGCCTAAGCAGAGGCGTAGCTAGGGTTTTGTTTCAGTGGGTGCAAAACTTCTGAGTGGGCCCCTAACCAGTAACCTTGATTACAACTGGGTGATGCACCCTAAAGGTATGTTTCCACCGTCCGTAATGACGGCACTTTGGACGGAGCGGAAAACTCGCTCCGCCCAAAGCGCCACCCCCTTCTGTACGCGTGGTGATTCCGGATGTGTTCATTGCACACATCCGGAATCTCCGCATCCCATTCATAGGGCCCAGTGATTTACCTTAAACAGACATGCTGCGGTCTAAAAAGACGCGCAGTGTCCATAAACGCAGGGCCGCCGGGTGCGTGTTCGCATGCATAGTGGAGACAGGATTTCATAAAATCCCCTCCACTATGCTGTAACATCTGGACGCTGCGGGTTGAACGCTGCGGTTGTACACAGCGTTCAATCCGCAGCTATTCCGGATGTAATCTGGCCCGTGGACACATACCATAATAGTGGGGGAGAACCTCAACAGATGACCGTACCGTTACTGAAAATAATCTCTATATAAAGATCAGTATTGATATTACCACCAGATCAAAGTACAGTTACAGATGGTGACTTACTGCTGACGTTCTTTCTGATGGAATCGTTCACTTTTCTCGTCTTTTCCATCTGGCCCAGATCGATATGACAACTTCTCAGCCAGGACTCAGCTGTAGAGATTACAACAGACACATTTCAATTCTCATATTTTCAGCATATTTTCAGCACTGTCCCCAATGGGACTATTCCCAACCTGCACAAACTCCTCATCCTGCCGATACCCCAATGCTGAGCCACTGCTGCCATATGTGTCCCTATTACTGCACCTGATACCCCAATACTGAGCCTCTGTTGTATATGTCCCTATTACTGCAGCTGCTGTGTGATTCTGTGTGCACTTTAGATGGTAAAACAAACTTCTAGAATATAGTAATGTTGTGTGCAAGTTCCCTAGAAAACAGTGCCCACATTTTGTCCCCTAGAAAGTAATAATGCCCTGTGTGCCCCTTTGACAGTCAACAATAACCTGAGTTCCTCTATAACAATAAGTGCCTACTTTACAGTTAATAATGTCCCGAGTCTCCCCCCTTTAAAGCTCCAATATAAACAGTATGATGCTCTCTTATACAGTCTAATTCCCCCTCACTGTATATATACTAACCCCTTAGTATCCCTCAAACTGTTTGATAGCTCCAACACTAATCTCCACACTGTATGATGGCCCCCTAGATAGCCTCCATATAGTATAATGCACCAGTCAATCCTCAATATAGTCTTCAATATAGTATAATGCACTCCCCATAGGCCTCCATATAGTATAATGCACTCCCCATAGGCAGACTCTATAGTATAATGCATTTCCCATAGCCAGACTCTATGTAGTCTAATGCTCCCCCCCATAGACAGACTGTAGTGTAATGCAGCCCCTAATATAATGCACCCCCATAGACAGACTATAATATAATGCAGCCCCTAATATAATGCACCCCCATAGGCAGACTCTACAGTATAATGCAGCCCCTCATATAATACACCCCCATAGGCAGACTATAGTATAATGCAGCCCCTAATATAATGCACCCCCATAGGCAGCCTAGAATAATGCAGCCCTTTATATAATGTACCCCCATAGGTAGACTATAGTATAATGCTGCCCCTAATATAATGCACCCCCATAGGCAGCCTCTATAGAATAATGTAGCCCTTAATATAATGCACCCCCATAGGCAGTCTCTATAGCATAATGCAGCCCCTAATATAATACACCCACATAGGCAGACCCTAGCATAATGCAGCCCCTAACATAATGCACCCCCATAGGCATCCTCTATAGAATAATGCAGCTCCTAATATAATGCACCCCCATAGGCAGCCTCTATAGAATGCAGCCCCTAATATAATGCACCCCCATAAGCAGCCTCTATAGAATAATGCAGCCCTTAATATAATGCACCTCTATAGGCAGCCTCTAAAGTATAATGCAGCCCCTAAAATAATGCACTCCCATAGGCAGCCTCTATAGAATAATGGAGCCCGTAATATAATGCACTCCCATAGGCAGCCTCTATAGTATAATGCATCCCCTAATATAATGCACTCCCATAGGCAGCCCCTGTAGTATAATGTAGCCCCTAATATAATGCACTCCTATAGGCAGCCTCTATAGTATAATGCAGCCCCTAATAATGCACTCCCATAGGCAGCCTCTATGGTATAATGCAGTCCCTAATATAATGCACTCTCATAGGCAGCCTCTATAATATAATGTAGCCCCTAATATAATGCACCCTCCATAGGCAGATTCTATAGTATAATGCAGCCCCTAATATAATGCACTCCCATAGGCATACTATAATATAATGCAGCCCCATTAAAAAAATACAATACTCCCCTCTCTTCTTCTCATTCCTCCGCTGCCTTGAGCGCCTGCCCCGCACATCTCTGGACCACGGGCACCGAGTAGTGACATCATCGCGACCCCCCTGTCAGTGTCGGTGATGTCAGACGCTGAGAGGGGGATGATGGGACGGTACGGTAAAGATGCTCACCAAACCCGTAGTCAACTTCCCTAAGCGATATAATTTCTGAAATGTGAGGTTTTCTGCTCTTCTGGAATCTTGGGGGCTATGAAAGTGACTCCCCCAATCTGTTACTGTCAAATGTTCGTTTCCAAAGCCAAATTTCTTACCATCCCAGCCACGCCTTGTGTGGTCCATTTACTCTGGTAACCCTTGTGGAAATGAATAATTTGAGACTAAAGCAACATTTACGTAGACATTGCTTTGAAATGGTTCAAGCGCCTAAAATTTGAAAATAGCAAGTTTGTTTTTTTGAAAAATATATTAATGCACTGTCTTATTTTTCTGTTCTTTCTGCTGTTGCCAAGATTGTCAACCTCATAGAAGAAACGGGCCACTTCAATGTCACAAATACGACTTTTGACTTTGACCTCTTCTCACTGGATGAGACAACTGTGCGTAAACTGCAGAGTTATTTGGAAGCCGGAGCCACATGACCCCCAAGAAATTGATGAAGACAGGAGAGAGAGAGAGAAGAGTGTATCCGAGGGGGTGCAGTGATCTAAACAACGCCCTCCTTCCTTGAACCTTTAATATGGTCACTAAAAGACACCTTTGACACTGACCAGCTGCTCTGTAAACCCAGGTTGTTTCTTTAAGGAGTTTATTGCTCCCACTCTTAGTGAAGACAGTATCCTGTCCTTTGTTGGAGTGTAGGGCCGCGCAGTAAGCATGCTTCTTGCTAAATACAGGTATAAATGACACAGAACACGGTGCAGCTGAAAACTACACAAGGTAGTACAGGCATCTGTATACTGTAATTTATATTCCATACATATTCTGTTTCTGGGAAACTTTCGAGCTGTATCCACCAAACGTTTGTGTCTGTATTTAACTGCGTGTGCTAACCCTTTTTAGTAACTCCTGCCGGAGACATGGAATTATCTAGAAGTGATGCAGGGTCCTTGTTGGGAAAAATCTCCGGTAGAGCCCCTCTTTCTTTCCATCTCTCTCTCCTATCAACATTTTGTGTCTAGTTTCCTAATATTGAAGAGACGATGGGGGAGAGAATACTGTATTTATAATGTGTGATGAGAGACTGAGCACGGGCTTCATTCTGCTTCACAAACATTACGGAACCTTGAATCTGTAAGCTGTATATTATATATATATTATATATATGTATGTATGTATTTTATGTATAAGAGGGCCTGGAGAGCCAGACTATTACACTTTGTTTTTATGTTGTTGGTTAAGAGTGGAACAAGGATTTTTTTTAGTTGTTTCCTACCTTAAATCATGTTTTAATTTTATACATTTTTTTTTCTTTTTTAAGTGTGAATTTGAAAACTTGCCAGTTACAAATATGGTGTGGGTTAAAGCCTCAAATGCATCCTGATAACTGAAGGGCATGAAAGAAAATGTTAGTTTTCTGAATAATGCCCAGGTACAGGCGACCATGTGTCTCAGGTTAGGAAGATGAGTATTTATATAGGACACTGCTGACAGCAGAAAACCTTTAAAATAAGGTTTCTAACTTTTGTGCAATCGAAAAGAAAAAAAAAGTGATTTCCTAAAGCATCATGGACAAGGAACTTACTTAGAGATTTGTTGACACTAATGTAGAGGTTCATTGTGTTGACAGACATCCCGCATTTCCTACTTGAGTTACACATAATGTAGTAATAATTGGAGGTTTATAGTAATCGTGTTCTGCTGAATGACCCTGACCTGTACTAAACACTAAAGAGATTATTATTTTATTTTCCTTTTTTTAAATTTAATATTGTTACACTCCTTTTCCACATGGTACCCATTCTGGACCAGCATCAACCCCTCTTAGGACCAAACTTAGCATTTGATGTGTTTCGAGTGGTCAAACCCACTTATTGGTCACTTTGTATTTTATGATCTGCGTCTGCAAATCATCTGTGTCATTGATAAAGATGTCAGACTAATACTAGCTTTCCCTGTTCCATGTTTTTCCTGTGAAAGAAGCAACACTACGACTGTTCCTGTGTGGTCCATTGCTCTAGAATAGTCTCCCTTGGAAGGATAGTACCGCATTTACATTTTATTGTATGTCCATTGTATTTGTAAGGATGGATGTTTAGAGTTTGGGTCTTCCACACAGTATTTGATTCCCTCCATTTCATATCAGTATTTGTTGTTCTTTGCAAATGAATTTCATTTTGCCCTTGGCAGCATGGAGTAAAATGTATCTCGTCTTTGGGAAGGGATTTCAATAGCCTTAAAGGTATTAAATGCCATTAAATATTAAAGGGAAAGGGAGATCTAGAATTGACGGGACAACATGTGTCAGCCAGTAGTCTCTCTACAGTTTCCAGTTAGAGATTAGGTGGCATTGCTCTCCGAGAGATACTTTTTAGCAAATTTCACATTTTAATGGTTATCGAGTTATGAACACATTTAAAAGTGAGACTATGAGCTCTATTATCAGACTGTTTT
This sequence comes from Ranitomeya variabilis, assembly GCF_051348905.1. Classification (NCBI taxonomy): domain Eukaryota; kingdom Metazoa; phylum Chordata; class Amphibia; order Anura; family Dendrobatidae; genus Ranitomeya; species Ranitomeya variabilis. The sequence goes on along the minus strand of NC_135232.1, from coordinate 794,079,704 downwards.
ATCGTCCACAAAGTATTTATTATTATGTCAAGCATAATGAAGGGGTTTTAAACCGAGCTCAATGGTTGGAAACTGTATTGCTAAATGATGCATAAATAATTTGGTCTTGTATTATTTTTATTTTAATATTGGAAATCTTGCAAGAGTTTTTATAGGAAAAATTAAAGATGGAGAAAAAACGGTTGCATGGACTTGTTTCTACTTTAATAAAGGGGTTGTGCAGGCTAAAAAGAAATGACTGCCGAATTGTGAAGGTGTATGATGTGCTCAGTCATGATTCCTCTGAGTTCCCCCTGCTGGTGGCCTGTCATGCAACCGTATGGTCACGGGCCGAATGCTATCATCCCGCTTCTCAAGACTAAACTCATACCCACAGGCGAGTATTGTCATGGCAGCTAGAGGTCAACTGATGATGGTGGCCTGTTAGACTTAGCCAGCAGCACGGTCCAACAGGCGATCTGCTAGTGTAAAGGTGTCAGATCTTATGCATTGCCGTATGTATGTACTGCAATGCATGAGACCAGTGATCAGAGAAAAAAAAGTTTAAGTGCTATACAGGGACTAAGTAAAAGAAAAAAAAAGTAATTTTTTTTACACTATTTTAAAAAATAATCCTAAAATAAAGAAAAAAATATCAAACCAATAAATACGTATGTTTATATAAAATAGTGCCCATATTTGGTATGACCACGTCCGGAATGACCCAATCTATAAAACTGTCACACTAGTTTAACACCTTCAATGAAAACCGTATAAAAAAAATAATAATAATGTGACAAAAACCTACTCTTTTTCATCATACCGCCCAACAAAAGGTGGAATAAAACGCGATCAAAAAGTCAAATGTAAATAAGTGTATTGCTGAAAACTGAAAAATCTTGCACCTCAAAAAATAATCCACCATACAGCTTCATCAGCTGAGAAATCAAAAAAAATTATACTAATCAGAATATAGCGATGCCAAAACAATTATTTTATCCATAAAATAGTTTTTATTGTGTATAAGCGGGAAAAAAAACAATTGATATAAATGTGGTATTGCTGTAATCGTACTGGCCCAAAGAATAAAGCTGCCTCATCATGTTTACCACACAGTGAACGACATAAAAAAAACTCAAAAAAACAAATCCTGAATTGCTGTTTTTTGTTTATTTTGCCTCCCAAAAATCTGAATAGAAAGTGATCAAAAAATATTATGTGCTCGAATATGGTACCAATAAAAACCTCAACTCGTCCCCCAAAAAAACAAAAGAAATATTGAAAAATTATAGCTTTCAAAATATGGCAATGCAAAAACTTTTTTTTTTCATATTGAAAGCGTCTTTTAATGTGACAGCATCCAAACATAAAAACACTATATAAATCTGGTATCACTATAATCGCACCGACCGAAAGAATAAAGTCGTCTAATCACTTACACTGCACAAGGAATGTTGTAAAAATAAAACCAATTCTTGATCTGCTGTTGATTTTTTTTTCATTCTGCCTCCCAAAGATTGCAGTAAAGCTCGTTACACATTTATCCTGTTCACTACGTTGAGCACATAGCCCAGGGGTTCCATGTAAATCTCTGAAATGCGTGATTCAGACGTAACCCCCAGCGGAAAATTCCCTATAATGAGGCAGATGGGGGCACTGTGCATGCTTATGATCCAGCAGGGTTCATCTTTTTGAGAGTTCATAAAAGCTCAGTCAACCAGTTTTGTGCACCTCTGAAAAGAAGTGCAATGCTGAACAGAGTCCAGAGTAAGGGTACCGTCTCACAGTGGCACTTTTGTCGCTACGACGGTACGATCCGTGACGTTCCAGCAATATCCATACGATATCGCTGTGTCTGACACGCAGCAGCGATCAGGGACCCCGCTGAGAATCGTACGTCGTAGCAGATCGTTTGGAACTTTATTTCATCGCTGGATCTCCCGCTGTCATCGCTGGATCGGTGTGTGTGACACCGATCCAGCGATGCGTTCGCTTGTAACCAGGGTAAACATCGGGTTACTAAGCGCAGGGCCGCGCTTAGTAACCCGATGTTTACCCTGGTTACCATCGTAAATGTAAAAAAAAAAAAAAACGTACATACTCACATTCCGGTGTCCGTCAGGTCCCTAGCCGTCTGCTTCCCGCACTGACTGACTGCCGGCCGTAAAGTGAAAGCCGAGCACAGCGGTGACGTCACCGCTGTGCTCTGCTTTCACTTTACGGCCGGCAGTCAGTCAGTGCGGGAAGCAGACGGCTTGGGACCTGACGGACACCGGAATGTGAGTATGTACGTTTTGTTTTTTACATTTACGATGGTAACCAGGGTAAACATCGGGTTACTAAGCGCGGCCCTGCGCTTAGTAACCCGATGTTTACCCTGGTTACCCGGGGACTACGGCATCGTTGGTCGCTGGAGAGCTGTCTGTGTGACAGCTCTCCAGCGACCACACAACGACTTACCAACGATCACGGCCAGGTCGTATCGCTGGTCGTGATCGTTGGTAAATCGTTTTGTGTAACGGTACCCTAACTCTGCTGCCTCATTATAGTGAATGGATCCCTGGCAGGTTTTATCTAAATCCCGTCACTCAGAGATTTAGCTGGAAACCCCAAAGTAAGTGCTCAGCGTAGAGCGCAGGTTAAAAGTGATCCAAAATGTTATGTAAAATGTTACCAATTAAAATTTCAACTAAATCCACCAAAAAAAGGCAAGTCCCCACTCAGGTCTGTCATCAGTCAATGGATATATAGGGAGATTCCACAAAATGCAAATTGAGCAGGTACCATCCACTTTAAATAGAAGAAAGGGGGATCACTTGATGCATATCGATATAGACAAGCGACACAAAGAAAAGTACATGCATCAAAATATTGGGATCACCACACCAATAGTTTTAGTACTAAAGATAACAAAATTTTATTGAAAACGCCACACAAGAACTGTTTTATTAAAACCCCCCACAAACAGGATAGAGGATTAGGGTCCATACAAATATGAGTTAAATACTCAAAAGGAAACACTGCACAGTCAATGTCAATTATATATATATATATATATATATATATATATATATATATATATATATCTATATCTATATACCTCAATGTGACCAAACTCAAGATAATGTGGACCAGACAATATATGCATGCTGTTATCCCATTCAAAAACAATCAATGAAGTTCTTACTAAAATACCATATTCGATGTGAGATCAGTGTAAATAATTGTCCAGCAATACCATCCACAACTGTGGGAAGGCCTGAGTATCCAAAGGGCACGAGGAGATCAACTGCTCCAGAAATAACTAGTCTCCAAAAGCTGCACCAAAGGACCCAGTGTCTTACCTCCACACTATCAGGTAGGTCACCTCAATTATTAGCATAGCGGACTGTGGCAGTGTTAGGACCCACGCGTATCGACGCTTATAGCGACTTCCTCAAGGTCCACAGTGCTATGGTAGTGTGATACCTATATTAAATACTTAGTTTTAATTCATTCATACATACCAGGTGTGCAACACAATGGCGGCGAAACCAAGAAGATATGTATCAGTCCGGCGTGTTGTAGTAGCTACTGCGCAGGTGCTAAGTTTCCTGCATTACCGGAAGTCTATTTCAGACGTACTGCACATGCGCGATTAGGAAGACGTCGCCATAACAACCGAGACGCAGTTCTCCTAGACAGAGCGTGAAGAGAGCAAAATATTTAACTCTATGCAGTCTGGTATGTCTCTGCTGCATAAGTCAGAGCCCTACCAAGATTGACAATAATATACTTGGCACTCAGGAGAATTTTGTAGTGAAGTAAAACATCATTTATTCAGTGCATCCAGTTCAACATGAACGTTTTCGGTCCAAACATAGGACCTTCATCAGACAGGATTTTTGAATACTGCAATATATATATATACAAAAAAATACAAAAAGATTTTTTTAGAGACAGAATTCACGATGCACATTGAGGATACTATCGGTGTATTATATTCGAAAATATATAGCACAAAAAACAAACATCACTAGTAGAGTAACCAAACAACAATGGTGACGGACTTTGGTGAATCCTGACTTGGTGCTACGTGAGTTGTGAGCTTCATTACGGAGATATAAAGAGCTGTGAGCGTGTTGATGAGAAGATAACGATAAGGTGACCATGCTAGGTCTGGATAATGGCCTGCCAGAGTGGGGAGTAAATGGTGGGGTTGCCCCAAGGTCGTGCAGGGTGAGCTGCCTAAAATACAAGAACACAGACACGTAAAGTATGTGACAACATATGGAGACACATGAAGGTATATCGAGATATCAGACTGCCATAAATAAGAGTAAGTGCTAGAATATGTAGCGTGAGGTCACCCTGGATATAGTGACCCTGATGTGTGACCACCAGAGCTGCGTCTAAACCAATATTGGTTGTATGGCTACCAAGCCCCGTGGTGGCATACAGAGGGTAGGTGTGAGCTGTCGCCCCAAAAAGGAGTAATATATATACCTGGAATACACAGTATGTCTGTATGGGCCCACGAATGGTGCCAGAGTCAGACAGAATCCAGGAGGTGTAGTACCGCCTAAAAAAAGGGACATCATGAAGCAGGTATAGATAAATGCCAATAGGCACTATTAAGGACCCACGGTAAATATTGAACAGGAGGACATACTACCTTATGCAGTTAATAAGAATGCGCTGCAGATGGGCGAGGTAATCGCTGGTGCAGGAAGCGCTGCAAGGAATAAAGGTGGTGCCCAACAAATGAGTAATCCGGACATGAGGGGCAAGGACAGGGGGATGACAGAATAGCATGGCGCCGCTGTACCTGATGCTGCTGCGGAGAATGGCGCCGTACTGCAGAGAGCCCTCCCGGAGATGCTGGCACACCAGCGGTACTTCCAGGTTTATGTGCTCGCCGGCAGGGGGTCAGCTGACCCGCTGCGTCACATCGGCGTCACATGACGGTGCCGGGCGCGCATGCGCAGGACAGATAGCAGCCATAGGGGAGCGCTGGGCAGGTATACAAGCCAAAGGGCGCCTGCATGTTACAGCTGTAGTGTGTCAGTACACAGCGGAGCTGATGTGTCAGTGAGGATGCCACTTGGGGAGGTTTTATGGGCATTGGAGCGTAAAAATGAAGAATGAAGACCGCAGGGTGACTGCATGTGTGAGCTATAAGTGCACCTAAGGGATTAAATCAGTCAAACCCTGGGGGATCCCTAATGGTGGTCACACAACTGCAATATACAGACAATATTAATACTCTATATTAATCTGGCATGATGTAGAAATACTATACCATGTGAAGGATAGTCGGTGCTCGGTGCATAGAAGTGCAACTAACGATTCTGTGAGGATACAAAAGGAGGAAATTAAAATCAATACAGCATGAAAAGCATAACCGGAATTACAATACAATGTTCACAGTAATTTTACAAAAAAGCGGAGACGTCGTAGTCCCTATTCAATCCCTTAGGTTCTAAAGTCTGCAACGTGTAGATCCAAAAAGCTTCCCTTTTCTGGAGCATTTTGGTGCGGTTCTGGCCCCTCCTAGGGACATCAATTTGTTCCAGAACCTGGAACCGGAGCTGGGCGATGCTGTGATTTTTTTCGGAGAAATGATGTGGGAGGGGGAGATGTGTCTTTTTACATCGGATCGTGGACTTATGTTGGGCCACTCTATCCCTCACCATTTGAGTAGTCTCCCCCACATACATAGGCCAAACCACATGGGCACTTTATGAGGTATACCACAAACGTGGATTCACAGGTGTAAAATCCTTTTATGGGAATTGCCTTTCCAGTTTGTGGGTGAAAGACACAAGAGCCCTTCTGTATGTTGCTGCACTGAAGACAACTCAAGCAGGGAAACGTGCCCTGTTTTTGAGTTTGAAGGAAAGACTGCCTAGGGACCATTGTGCTTGAACCAATGTCTGCCTTTACAAGCCTGTCTTTGAGGTTTCTAGCTCGCTTAAAACATGAGAGGAAGGGCTTACTGAATTCTGGGATGTTGGGGTAACTTCTTGTTAGGATGTTCCAGTGTCTTTTGATGGTAGATTGCACTAAACCAGAAAACGGATGGAAAGTGGAGACGAAAGGAATTCTCTTTTGAACACATACTTTACGTGTCTGTGTTCTTGTATTTTAGGCAGCTCACCCTGCACGACCTTGGGGCAACCCCACCATTTACTCTCCACTCTGGCAGGCCATTATCCAGACCTAGCATGGTCACCTTATCGTTATCTTCTCATCCACACGCTCACAGCTCTTTATATCTCCGTAATGAAGCTCACAACTCACGTAGCACCAAGTCAGGATTCACCAAAGTCCGTCACCATTGTTGTTTGGTTACTCTACTAGTGATGTTTGTTTTTTGTGCTATATATTTTCGAATATAATACACCGTATCCTCAATGTGCATCGTGAATTTTGTCTCTAAAAAAATCTTTTTGTATTTTTTTGTATATATATATTGCAGTATTCAAAAATCCTGTCTGATGAAGGTCAGATGTTTGGACCGAAAACGTTCATGTTGAACTGGATGCACTGAATAAATGATGTTTTACTTCACTACAAAATTCTCCTGAGTGCCAAGTATATTATTGCTGATGTACTACGGGTTGGATACCTAACTTCAGCACCTCCCAGATACCCAGAGTGCCGTGCTTTACTACTATTACCCTACCAAGATTGAGCTCACAAAATTGAGAACGAGTTTTCTCCATAAGATTCACAAAGATTCTATCTACAACACCGCATGCGCAGATATCAGAAGACTGCTGCTGCTGCACAGATATACGGCAGCTGTATAGTAGCCAAATTGAGGTTTACCAATTTTAATGATGGGCACTTACTGCATGTATTCTATTAATATAGATAAAGTAATACCCAGAGCAAATAATCATGGCCTCTACACCGCAGCTATCCACAACAGTGAGCAGCTATATATGCTTTAGTGCACGCCTGCGCAATACAGCCTATCCCGTTATATGAACTGGAGACCTAATGAGGTTAAATTCCCACAATCAAACCCAGTCGTCATGACAACATTCCCAAAGACTCCGTTGCATCCAGTGCATGCGCAAACATCAGGAGGCTGTTATACGCAACAAAAATGTAGCTCAAAGGTCTAGCAGCCAAACTGATCTACATAAATTTTAACCAAATTAAGTAAAAATGCCAGTTTTGCCTATGTTGGTAAAAAGGCTTTACAATCATATCGGCTATAGCACAACAATAAATGCAGAACAGATCTGTAATACAGCAGGTAGAAAAAAAGCAAATGTTCCAGCTTCATACGAATAAAATCCAGACTTTAATGAAAAAATGTTAAAAAGTGCATAGTCTGCGGATCTCACAATAGCCCCGGGAGGAGAGCGACGCGTTTCGACTGCAAACGCAGTCTTTATCCAAGCTTGGATAAAGACTGCGTTTGCAGTCGAAACGCGTCGCACTCCTCCCGGGGCTATTGTGAGATCCGCAGAGTATGCACTTTTTAAAAAATTTTTTATTAAAGTCTGGATTTTATTCGTATGAAGCTGGAACATTTGCTTTTTTTCTATGGATTCATTACCTCTCAAGACGGAGTTCCGTGCTTCTGAGAACCGGTGAGCTGGCTTTTTTTCTTTTCTCTTCAATACAGCAGGTAGATGTAAACACTACCCGGGAGTTGAACCTCCCAAAAAAAGAAAGTAGCTATCCAAGTTGGGTACCCCCAGCCCCAAATTGCAAAAATGTTTTGTCTTGGGGTATGTGCATAAAAACCGTACGGACAAAAAATATTTCCAAAAAAGTTATGAAAAAATAAAAAAAATAAAAATAGGGGAGTACAGCAGGCATATATAACACTTATGACAAAGGCAAGAAGCAATCAAGTGTATTTTGAAGTCTCTATTATCCCCTACACAGCATCTTCCATTGGTATAAACAGTAATGGTCCAGTGGTATTGCAAATGTCCATAAAGATTTGAGTCGATGCTTGAAATTAGTCTTATCAACTTCTCTTCCGTCCAAGACATCTGGGAATGGTATTTCTTGTGTTCTTTAGGTCCAGATAGTAATAACCAATAAGGAAACCCAGGATCTAAAATAGGAGGTAAATTAATTTTATATATATACCCAAACATACCAATATCTCAACCAACTGTACCCATGGTAATCCACAAAAATAAATAGGGCCAGAATCACTATAACCTTTTGTAGAAACCCGTATGCAGTAGTTCCTCATTTAGACCACCCGGTGACAAACTCTTCAGTTCATAAATCCAACGGGATTCCCTTCTCAGGAGCTCATCCGTTATTCTACCCCCCCTAATATTCAAAGTGACTCCTTCCAACCCCATAACCCTAAGAGTTCTGGAGCTGCCATTATGATGGTCCAAAAAATGAGCCGCCACCGAAGTGATCTGCTTACCCTTGTCTCTGTCCTTTCTGGCCGTAGAAATATTTGATGTTTGCTGTTGGATCCTGCGGCGGAGTTCTTGAGTAGTCTGTCCAACGTAGATCTTATTACAACCACAAATCAGGGCATAGACCAGATTTCGTGTGCGGCAATTGAAGAAAGATCTTGATCTCAACTGGGAGGGTAGGGATGGTAACGAAACTCCAACACCATCTATCATTAATGGGCATATAGAACACCCCCCACATGGGGGTAGGATCCAATAATTGGGTGATCTACACGAATTCTGGATATGGGTCGTCTAAAGTGGCTTCAGGAAAGACAATCCTTCAAGTTCCTTGCTCTCCTGGCCACTATCCTAGGTCTATTTGGGATTAGTGACTTAAGCCTCATGTCACTCAGCAAGATCCCCCAGTTGTCTTCCATTATCCGATGGACATCCCCCCACTGGTTGTTTTGTTGTACTGTGTTATCAAGCTAAGTGTGTTCAAATTAGATCTCTCCCGCACACGAAATCTGGTCTATGTTGTGGATAGCTGCGGTGTAGTGGCCATGATTATTTCCTCTGGGTATTACTGCATGAATTCTATTAATATAGATAAAGTGCGTGCCCATCATTAAAATTGGTAAACCTCAATTTGGCTACTATACAGCTGCCGTACATCTGTGCAGCAGCAGCAGTCTTCTGATATCTGTGCATGCGGTGTTGTAGATAGAATCTTTGAATCTTATGGAGAAAACTCGTTCTCAATTTTGTGAGCTCAATCTTGGTAGGGCTCTGACTTATGCAGCAGAGACATACCAGACTGCATAGAGTTAAATATTTTGCTCTCTTCATGCTCTGTCTAGGAGAACTGCGTCTCGGTTGTTATGGCGACGTCTTCCTAATTGCGCATGTGCAGTACGTCTGAAATAGACTTCCGGTAATGCAGGAAACTTAGCACCTGCGCAGTAGCTACTACAACACGCCGGACTGATACATATCTTCTTGGTTTCGCCGCCATTGTGTTGCACACCTGGTATGTATGAATGAATTAAAACTAAGTATTTAACATAGGTACCACACTACCATAGCACTGTGGACCTTGAGGAAGACGCTATAAGAGTCGATACGCGTGGGTCCTAACACTGCCACAGTCCGCTATGCTAATAATTGAGGTGACCTACCTGATAGTGTGGGGGTAAGACACTGGGTCCTTTGGTGCAGCTTTTGGAGACTAGTTATTTCTGGAGCAGTTGATCTCCTCGTGCCCTTTGGATACTCAGGCCTTCCCACAGTTGTGGATGGTATTGCTGGACAATTATTTACACTGATCTCACATCGAATATGGTATTTTAGTAAGAACTTCATTGATTGTTTTTTAATGGAATAACAGCATGCATATATTGTCTGGTCCACATTATCTTGAGTTTGGTCACATTGAGGTATATATATATAATCCTCTATCCTGTTTGTGGGGGGGGGGGGGTTAATAAAACAGTTCTTGTGTGGTGATTTCAATAAAATTTTGTTATCTTTTGTGCTAAAACTATTGGTGTGGTGATCCCAATATTTTGATGCATGTACTTTCTTTGTGTGGCTTAAATATAGGGGGCTTCCACATTACTGGTAGCACAAAGGCTCTGGAAAAGCACTATGATTCCTTTACCCCCAAAGAAATCCAGTGAATTCTGCACTCCCAATTCCAAATACCCTCTCCCTTCTGAGCCCGGCAGTGTGGCTAACCCACAGTTAGCATCCACATTTTGCATTTCTGTAGCGATGAGAGCCCACTTAATTTACAGGGTCCATGTCTCCAGAAGCACAAGCTGAGCACAGTGCATGAGCACTACAATATAAGATTTGCAATTTTAACTCAGCAACATTCACTGCTGCTTGTTTCCAGAAAATTCCCATGGAGTCAAAATTGTATGATAAATTCACAGAGGGGTGTAATGGCCAAAATGGGGTCACTTGAGGGGGAAATATGCTCTTCTTGCACTTAGGGGCCCTGTTTATGGAGTTCACAAACTATTTTATGATCATTTTGTTTTCCAAGAGTCAAATAGTGCTCCTTCCTTTCCCAATCATGCCTTGTGGCTAGGCAGTACAGTACAGCGACATGGGGTATTGCCACGCTCAGCAGAAATTGTTGCTATTTTTACACATTCTCCCACGTAAAATCTGGGACTAAGACAAACTTTTTGTGGTAAAAAGATAAAATATTTCTTCACCGCCCAGTGGTATAAAATTCTGTTACACATCCGTGATGTCAATATGATCACTTCACTGCTGTTCTGGCACCTCAGGGGCTCTATCTAGGTGACATGCCACCCACAAACCATTCCAGCAAAATGTGCACTACAATATTGTGCTCCTTCTCTTCTGAGCTTTGCACTGTGCCACTACAGTAGTTTTCGAGCATATGTGAAGTATTGGTGCACTCAGGAGAAATTGCGTAACATATTTTGTGGTCCATTTTCTCCTGTAAACCCTTTTGAAAATTGAAAACTTGGGGCCAAAATAACATTTTGGTGGAAAAAATAGGTAATTTTCAATTGACTCAGCCAATGTTATACAATTCTGTGAAACACATGAGGGTTGAAATTGCTCACGATACCGCTAGATGAATTTCTCAAGAGGTGTAGTTTCCAAAATGGGGTCACTTGAGGTTTATGCTTTTTTAGCATGTTAGGGGCTTTTCAAACGTAACATGGCATCCGCTATCGCAGCCAATTTCGTGCTTCAAAAGTCAAATGGCGCTCAGTCAATTCCGAACGCTGCAGTGCGCCCACACAGTAGTTTTCAACCCTGTATGGTGTATTGGTGTACTCAGGAGAAATTGCACAACAAATTGTATTGTCCATTTTCTCCTGTTACCCTTGTGAAAATGAAATATTTAGGGCTAAAGCAACATTTTTGTGGGAAAAATTTATTTTTTTCATTTTCACAGCTCAACATTATAAAATTCTGTGACACACCTATGGGTTCAAGGTGCTCTCACGATACTAGCCCATATGTGGTCAAAAACTGCTGTTTGGTCAAATGCCAGGGCTCGGAAAGGAAAGAGCATTATTTGTTTTTTCCAGTGTAAATTTGTCTGGAATAGACTGTGAATGCCATGTTGCATTTGCAGGGCAGAACGTTTTGAAAAAAATACAGCTCCAAAAATTCATTCATAAATGTCTCAGGTATTGGATTCCATCACAGAACATCTGAGAGAGTGGTTAGACTCATTACTACAGCCCTTGTCACGGAGATCTCCTGGTTGCTTACAAGACGCCAAAGATGTTAATTTACTAATTTTACTTGGTTGGAAGGTTTTTCTTGGTTGTCTTATGATGCTGTTTCTCTTTATACGTCAATCCCTCATGATATTTCTATCCAGGCTTTAGAGGGTTTAAATGCACGTAAAGAGATTAACGTTTTATTATTAAATATTTCCCCAAGACGTCCCTCATGACAGCACAACAGGAGGTAGTCCTGCTCATCCTCTAGGCACAGGAAACACAAGAGGTTAAAAGCCCTCCTCTACCTCACCCTCAGTGTTTTTCCTGTCCCTACCAGGACAGAGCACAGCAAGAGAAGGAGCACAGGAGCACAGTGGGATCGGAGGGAACTGGATCTTTTCTTTTCCCACTGTTAAGAGACCTGAGGCCGATACCTCACTGGGCAGGGGGTCTCTCAGCCTGTTGGTGGAGCAGGACGGAGCTCCCGACTTCGCCGCTTCCCGCTGATCTTTGCTCCACACTGCCGCCAGACTTCCGGTTTGCGCATACTGGCGTGCGTTCCAGCATGAAACGCATTTCTGGCAGGGGACGCCTTCTGATTAGGCTCTTGTGTTACAGCATTGAGCGCACTTCCGGTTTAGAGGGGCACTTCCAGTCATAGCAGAGCAGCATGCGTTCCACCCATGAATGCAAAAAAAGGCTATGGGGGTAATATGAAGACATCTGGACAAGGTAAGACCCCTATAAAAGGGTGCTACAAGAATGGTGTGGTGTGCATAGTCTGAACCATAGATACTAATCCTTCACGCTCAGAAACACCAGCCGAGCAGTCCTTGGCCAGTGCAAGTAACCCCTCGTGGCTTCTTTAGATCCGTTTCATGAGTTTAAACCCCTTCAGCTAAAAGAGCACAAATTTTGCATCCTTTGCATAGGACAGAGCGACTCCCTTAGGATCAGTCTCTTCCTTGGAAAAGGCAGAGGAAGTGCCCGGCATGCAATACGAAACTTGCAGAATCATACAAAACGCAATTATGCGTGGAGTGTATTGCGAAGTTCCTGAAGGACAAACAAGCGTCCTTAATGGATATATGGGCCATGATTAGGAAAGAGGTCCAGAGCACCGTCGCTAATCTTGTACCATCGCAGCCAGCTCAGAGTACCTCTCATCATAAGAGCCAGATGGGAGATGTTAGAATCCTCAGAGGAGGCATACCTTTTCTTGAATTATTCAGAGGACGACTTTGAGGGGGCGGAAAAAAAATTCCGCAGATGCCTTCGGAGGAGAGAATAAAGTATTTTTTCTCATCCGAAAATAACGGATGATATGTTGAGGGCTGTAAGAGCTGCCATGAATGTAGAGGAGGCTCAAGTGCCACATACAATTCAGGATGAGATATTTGGAGGGCTGAGGAGACAAATAGTGTTCCCAGTCAACAAACATATTAAGACAATAATCCTGGAAAAATGGGAAGACACAGAAATGCGTCTTGTCATCCCCAGAGACTTTAAATCCCATCTCCCCTTCGATCCGGAGGAAGTCAAGGTTTGGGAAGAAATCCCAAAAGTGGACATCCCTATTGCCAAGGTCGCAAAAAAGACCTCTACCATTAGAAGACTCTTCCTGCCTGAGGGATGCTATGGACAGGAAGGCAGAGGGACTATTGAAGAGGAGTTGGGAGTCTTCCGCAGCCGTCATTAAGGCTAATATAGCCTCCACCTCGGTAGCTAGGTCCATGTGAATCTGGATCGACGAGCTAACCTCCAAATTGAAATCTAACAACCCTAGAGAGGTTATATTAAGAGTCGAGGAGGACTTCAAAGAACACCTTTTGAGTACCTGGTCGGAAATCGGATTTTTCCTAGTTGATATGCCTTCCCAGGCCCTCTAGTATGTAAATAGATTGTGCCAGCTGCTGCCTGAGGGAAGTTGTAGAAGGAAGTTGTTTAGGTATGGAACCACAATAAATCCCTTCTCCCTCAGAAAAGACGCCTCCTCCGTCATTACCTTCGTAAAGATACGAGGAGCTGAGGAAAGACCGAATGGTAGACATGTGAACTGGAAATGATGGATTGATCCCTGCTGTTCCAGAGCAAACCTCAGAAACTGGCGGTCTGGGAGGATTGGCTCTTTGTAGTATGCGTCTCTTATATCTTACGTGCATATGGCGGAGTCCTTCCCTATCAACTGAATGCTTGATCTTACTGTCTCCATTTTAAATTTTTCCATAGACCAAATCTGCGGGGTCGCAACTTGGTCTAATATAATGACTTTCTGTAGACACTACAAGCTAGATGTAAGGTCAGGTCAGCAGTTAACTTAGGCTACTTTCACACTAGCATCGTGCACTGCACGTCACTATGCATCGTTTTGTAGAAAAAACGCATCCTGCAAAAGTGCTTGCAGGATGCGTTTTTTCTCCATTGACTTGCATTAGCAACGCAGTGCGACACATTGCCACACGTCGCAACCGTCGTGCGACGGTTGTGTCGGACCGTCGCCACCAAAAAACGTTGCTTGTAACGTTTTTTGGTGCGTCGTTCCCGTCTTTTCCGACCGCGCATGCGCGGCCGGAACTCCGCCCCCGCCTCCCCGCACCTCACAATGGGGCAGCGGATGCGTTGAAAAACAGCATCCGCTGTCCCCGTTGTGCGGCGCAATCATTGCTAGCGTCGGTACGTCGCAATTTGTCGTGCGTCGTCCGACGCTAGTGTGAAAGTAGCCTTACGGACAGAAGGTCCTGCAGGCAGTGGTCCCACCCTAAAATGCCATTGATTTGGTAGTTCTCCTGTCGTGCTGGCATGTGGGACGTCCTGGCGAAAAAAGGAATTAGTCCTTCTGGTAATTATTAGTGATGAGCGAATATACTTGTTACTTGAGATTTCCCAAGCACGCTCGGGTGTTCTCCGAGTATTTTGTAGTGCTCAGAAATTTAGTTTTTATTGCTGCAGCTGAATGATTTACATCTGTTAGCCAGCATAAGTACATGTGGGGGTTGCCTGGTTGCTAGGGAATCCCCACATGTACTTATGCTGGCTAAGAGATGTAAATCATTCAGCTGTGGCAATAAAAACTAAATTTCCGAGAACTAAAAAATACTCGGAGGACACACGAGCGTGTTCGGGAAATCTCGAGTAACGAGTATATTCGCTCATCACTAGCAATTATATTTCCAGGAGTCCATCATGACAGCACCATTATATTCCCTCCCCTGAATTCTGATGTGACGTTAACATTTGTAAATAAGAATTCAATAAAATAGAGCTGCATCCATCCTGGTGTGGTGATTTGAAAAGACACTGAGGGTGACGTGGAATGGGGGCTTTTAACCTCTTGTGTTTCCTGAACCTAGAGGATGAGTAGGACTACCTCCTGTCTTGCTGTTATGATGGACTCCTGGAAACAATTATTAGGTTTTGTATAATGCATTTCCCAGTTTTTAAATCAGATCATGATTTTCACATTTCCCATGTGGCCACTGGATTCTTAAGCCAATTATTTTGGTTTCAACATGTGCCCAGTAACACATTTCCTTTTATATATTTCCAAAAGAAAATGTATGTGTGTATATATATATATATATATATATGTATATATATATATATATATATGTATATATATATATATATATATATATATATATATATATGTATATATATATATATATATATATATATATATATATGTATATAATACCCAAAAATTGGAACAGCACAACTCCTATACTTAGCTTCAGGTGCAATGCCCATAGACCACCCGTCCACCGGTCGTCTCCAATCAATATTCAGAAAAAGCAGGCAGCACTCCGGTTTTCAAGAAAATATGCAGGACTTTAATGAACCCACATGTCTCAGCAACGTTTCGGCTCAACTGAGCCTTTCTCAAGGCTTGAGAAAGGCTCAGTTGAGCCGAAACGTTGCTGAGACATGTGGGTTCATTAAAGTCCTGCATATTTTCTTGAAAACCGGAGTGCTGCCTGCTTTTTCTGAATATATATGTATATATATATATATGTATATATATATATATATATATGTATATATATATATGTATATATATATATATATGTATATATATATATATGTATATGTATATATGTATATATGTATATATATATATGTATATATGTATATATATATATATGTATATCCCGCCCACCATTCCTAGGAGTGAGAAGCACTGAACATGAGCTCCTGAATTTCCATCACTTTATACCTTGTAATGAGGCAACTGTAAGACAAAACCTGGAAAAACTCAACTCCGTGGAACATAAACGTGATCTGGACCGAACTGGACTTTAAATTTTATGAAAAAAGGAAGAATTGGAGGATTTAAAGGAGAAAACAAGAATCCCCTGGAGGAAGCAGACTGGAAACAGCTGGCATCATACATCTGACCTCCTGATACCTGGACCTATAAAAGGTAGGAGAATTCCTTAACTACAACACAAGCTATAGACTTGTTACAAATTAATCTTCTTAGAAATATGGATTATAATTAACATAACTACAAAATGGAAAACACAAATTTGGAACAAGTAAAGGAACAAAGCCCAGAGACACAGGAATGCTTGGGGTCAGATCTAGAGATAATACAGGGGCAGTGGGGCAATAAATCCAAGAAGGACTATATTAGAGAGAATCCAGAGACTCTTTACGCAGATTTCACAAAGGAAGAACCAAAAAGAAAAACCAATGTATTATTCTATACAGACCACCTCTCAGCCTGGCACACTGCCCTGTGCAATCGATATAAACATGTATCTAAATCCAACACCAATAATGCCCAGCGGATGAAAATTACCAGCCAAGCCGATGACGACACCAATGTGCTCACCATAAGCCTGTACAACAATGGCACAGTCATGGTGCAGGGGACGGAGGAGATTCTGCAGCAATTTGAAAAGTGTTTTTCTGATATCAAAGAGCAGGCACAAACCTTTAAAGGACTACAAGCCCCAACAGCTACCTCTAATGCTACCTCTAATGCTACCTCTAATGCTCACATAGAGATTCCCAGACAGAGCCGCCTATCCCCCGACACTTCACACCTCTCGCAGGATAACATCAGAGACTTCTTATCTCAATTAGAAAGAGACTTGGTCCAACTGAAATTAGAATGTGAAAGAAACGCACAAGGGAATGCAAATTACCAAGCAACAAATGACACAGCCCTACAGAAAATAAGGGAAGAAATGTGTGAACTGAAATGTCAACACCAGGCAGCTCTACAGGAAATGGGGGAACTGAAAAAAGACAATGATGAACTCAGAAAGGAGATTGCAGAATTAAAAGCCCATAGCCCTGGGCATCTGAACCCGCAGGGGGCAATGGAAACCAGCCAGAGAGCAGACAACATGGCCACCACTGAACAGAATGTAGAGACACCTACTAGCAATAAAATAATAACCAACAATATGACTGATCCTGAAACCAGAGAGACGGAAGAGAGAAGAGACCCAGCCACCAGCAAAGCCAGCCTCACAGACCCCCGTCAGCAGCACCGTAGCCCACCCAAGACATCACAAAGTCCTGACATTGTCCTAATAATGGACTCAAATGGGAAGTACCTAAATACACAGCGGCTATTCCCAGGAAAACAGGTCCGTACAATCCGCTGTGCGAATATTGAACAGGTGACCGAGGTCATCAGTAAACCACGGTTTACCAACCCAACGCACATTATTATACACACGGGTACAAACAATCTGCCAGACCAGCACCAGCAGATCGCAGAACAACTGATCAACCTGGCAAAGATGGCACAACAAAAATTCCCGGACAGTAAAATCATTCTGTCATCGCTGCTCCCAAGAAAGGACACACCCAGGCAATCCACCCAAACCATCAATACAGAACTGACTGAAAGGATCAAGACTGTGCCAAACGTGACCCTGGCACAACACCCCTCCATAAACACCAGTCACCTGCACGATAATAAACACCTCAACAAACAAGGGGTCAGCCTCCTGGCCAAAGAGCTGAAGGACATCGTGCTAAACAGAGACCCCAGGGCTGGATCCAACAGTGGCCATAATCACACTGAAAGACCCCGAGAACGAAAGAGCAGAAAACCCCAACGCTACCTCCTGAAGCTGGAAACAAAGCTCTTCACCCAGTGTCAGACCATCAGAGGAGGAGACCTCCATGGAGGAGACCACCGAGCCCGCACAGACACATGCAGAGCAGAGATAGGGATGAGATAAAGAACCTGCTCAATGCACTGTGCAGAATTCTAATGTGACTGGATGGAACCAAGCACTTCTATAAAACAGTCAGAAATCCAGTTTGTCCCACACAGCTATACTCATTACAAGGTATATACACACAAAATACACTGAAGAATGTCTTCACTTACAATCAGCAGCTGGAATATTCAGGGTCTCAATGCCTCAACCTTTGGATCTAAAACAAAGGACCCTGATTTTATACAAAGACTGAAAAATATAGACATTCAGATCCTCCTGGAAACATGGACCAGAGCCGAAAACGAATTCCTGGTGCCTATTGGATACAAGGAATTCTCGGTCCATGCCCAGAAAAATAAAAACATCAAACAGGGCCGGGGCTCAGGAGGAGTATTGATCTGGTATAAAGAGGAGCTTCACCAGTACATCAAACCGGTGAAGAAAGGAGGCAGCCACATATGGATCAGAATCAGCAGCTCCATCCTCACCTGCCAGTCTGATGTCCACCTCTGTGCCACCTATATACCACCGCCAGAGTCCCCCTACTTCAATCCAGACTGCTTCGAGATCTTACAAAGAGAAGCCGCCCATTATCAGGCCCTGGGCAAAGTTCTCATCTTTGGAGACCTCAATGCAAGAACAGGGAGAGAGAGAGACTTCCTGACCACGGATG